>NC_092082.1:31458838-32658838 GCF_043229965.1 Drosophila suzukii | reverse complement strand
TAGCCAACTAAAATTGTTTTAAATGATTTTTCATCGAATTTTCTTTTTCTGTTTTTAATATGGACATACACTGTTGAACCAAATATTTTCAAATATTTTAGATCAGGCTTTCTATTGTGCCAAGCCTTATATGGAGTTTTTGAACTATCATCAAGCGCCCTAGTCGGAATCCTGTTAACTAAATAAGTTGCTGTCAGAACAGCTTCACCCCAGTAGCTTTTATCTAATTTAGCACCGTTTACCATACTACGAGCTTTTTCAGTAATCGTTCTGATCATCCTTTCTGATACGCCGTTTAATTGCGGTGTATATGGCACAGTAACTATCCCTTTCTGTACACAATATTCACGCATGTCCCTGGATAGATATTCCCTACCATTGTCTATAAAGAGATTTACAATTTTAAGGTTGAAATGCGCCTCACTTTTCGCTACAAAATCCTTAAACATTGTAAAAACATCTGATTTATGTTTCATTAAATACGTTACACAATAATGTGTGTATTGATCCACAAAAATAACATAGTAGTTCTTGTCGTCAATTGAAACAGGTGTTATTGGCCCGCAAACATCAGAATGGATTACAAATAGGGGTCTACTTATATATTGTTTATTTTTATGTTTTTCAAAACGCAATCTGGCTTGTTTGCCATTTAAACATGCTTCACATATCTCATCAACTGGATAACCGTTGTCTAGAAGATTATTGTCACTAAATAAATTATTTATTTTAATTTCTAGCAATTTCCCTTTACTAATGTGACCTAATCTCTCATGCCATAACCGATATTCATAATTATTCTTTTCCACATTTGATATATAGGCTTTAAATTCAAGAATTGGTGTATTGAACATACCTGAATTCTCAGCAACCATAGATCCATTCTTGAATATCTTTACGCCGTTACCGCCAAACACAACGGTCATACCGGCCTCCTGCAGTCGCTTGACAGAAATTTAATTTTCTGCAACATTCTGGCAATAAATTTTCCCTTTCCCTTAAATGGCTTCCGAATTCCACTGTTACTATTTTTAAAGGATTTTTTTTTTTTAATTGTTGTTATTGTATACCGCTGCCTTCATAACTTTCCTACTTGTATCACTGCTATCGTTTTTAATTTTTATCTCGTGATCGAGTAATCTGTTCTTTACAAAGGCTAAAGTAAGATTTATCTCAGCTAGGGTCTCAATCGCAGTTATTACCCCATTATATGACGATGGCAAGGTCAATAGCAAGTGCGACACTTTGTCCATTTCGTCGATTTTTGCCCCTGAGGCTAACAACTCACTCATCAATTCATCGAAAATATTAAAATGACATAATAGTGCTGTCTCACTCTGCAACTTCAGCGACAGAAATCTTTTCCGAACAGCTATCTGCGACGCGAGACTCTTGCGTTCATAGATGGCGTCCAAATTCTTCAGAAATCCGTGTTGTCGCATGTCGCAAAGTTTAAGAAGGAGTCACTGAGGTATTCTATTAGAGTGCTTTTTGCACAACGCTCTGCCTTTTTCCAGGAATCGTCGATTTTTTCTGGAATGTTCTCGTCTATAACTTTTAACACATCCAACTCTGCGAATAGGGCTCTGATTCTAAATTTCCATACCGCATATTTTTCCCCGTCAAAAGGCTTAATGTTGCGTTTTGCCTTTTCCATGGTAATTTACACACACTCAGCTATATGAATGTATGTGAGACACAATTTCACAACGTTGCGCAAATCAAAGAAATCTCACAAGCTAACTATATTTTCACTTACCTAAATATATTAGGCTTAGTCTGGGCCCATACCCTGTTGTATTATTCTTTATTTAGCACAGCACAACCAGATTTAGAGATCACGAAAGTAAGAGAGAGGATTATCCGCGTGGCTTACACTTTAGTGTTACCAGATATCGATAATGTTATAATGCTGTTTTTGTTATATTATAAACTATAATGGGGATATTCTAGTGCATATTCAATACGATTTTTTGTTTATGGGCAATAAATAACTATTGATGAGAACAATACATTTCAGTTAAAATTTTTATTCTAGGATCAAAACTGTAGGAGTCACGGTCTCGATCTCTGAGTCCGGTGTGATTTGTTAGTTAGCCCAGTCATAGAGTAAGAATCTTTATAGAGACATCATTTGCTCTGCCGCTCTCATTTGAGACTTTGCCAATAATGCCGCCTAGGCGAAAAGAGATAATATCCCTAGTTTTTAAAATGTTCGATGGGACCTCGTAATTCGTTCCCGCTGTGAGTTTTATGGGAAATTATATATCCGCATCACTCTTACTCACTGTTTTGTTTTTGTTATTAGTCCTCACCACTGTTGCTGTTGCGTCGCACTTGTTGGGTGTGTTGCAAAATCGGAGTTAGCGTCAAACTTGACCTTGAATTGGCTCTCAGCAGAGGTTGCGCAGAGGTTCGGGCAGAGCAAATGGTGTCGAAGTCACGTTCCCGGCATCCGACCCGGAAACGACGCGAAGTAGCAATCGAACTCCCATTGAATAAACCCCACAAGAGTAGAACGTTCCCGACCGACCGACCAATCAGAACTCGACACGACAAATCATCTTTCGGCCCTTCCTTAGCGCCGATAGCCGGAGCATCTCTAGGCCCTCCCGTAGCGCCGACTTTCGAAGCATCTCGATGCCCTTCCGTAGCGCCGATCATCAAAGCATTTCTCGGCCCTTCCGTAGAATCGATAATCAAAGCATCTCTCAGCCCTCCCGTAGTGCCGATCATCGAAGAACCCACCCGTTGTATAACTATTTAAGAAAAAACTGAACATAAAACCTTATGGATCCGCCTTACCCTTAAGCTCCTTCTTTTTTGGGAAAGGAGAGGTAAACCGATCTAAAGAGGGGTCGAATTAGTTGTTCAATAAAATATTTGGCCGAACATTTTTGTTTGTAACTGCTATGTTTGTCGCGCAGTCACACACACGCAGAAATGCATTTGTCTGGCTCTGACATCTTTATCATCTTTAAACACTATGAACTACTTGTCCCTGTTATAAAATTTGTCAAACATATTTTCATTTTGCTTGTGAAATTAATATAAGCTGACGTTAAATATAAACATTAGTGCTGAAAAACAATCAACAGTTCCTTGATAGTATGCTTTGTGTTTTTACTCTGTATTTTCAGTCGACAACATTATGTAATGTGTGACTGTCATTTTCAAAATTTCAAATTCTCTTACACCCACAAACTTCAAAAATCGTCCATATATACGGTGTTATTGGCCAGGTCCTACAAGGTTTGTAATTTCGTACACTTTTTTAGACTTGGAACGAGTTGGATGTCATCTTTAAACGCTACGAACTACTTGTGGAACATTTCATTATGTTTACAACATTTTCATTAACTTACTTTATATTTAAATATTAGAGCTGGAAGACAACCGATAAAAAACAATCCACAAAAATAATTATCGATGTGACTTCCAGCTCTGAAAAACAGATATCAAATTGTTGTTTGATAATAATTTAATAAAATTAAAGTAAATTATCGTAGCAGGGTAAGATACTGTTCATCCTTTGTTCCAGTTTCGAGATATAAATCATCAGAATCCTAGAATTCAAATAACTTAGATCTCATAAAGACAATACAAAAGGACATTATTCGAAAGTAACACATACTGTAAGTACATATTATTAAACTTGTGTATATGTGGAGAAAAAAATGAAAACAAGCTGCGCCTAAGCTTATTAGACACTTATTTTAGTTTATTTACTTCATAATATATTGAAATCTACTACAACTCGATCCAAATATTATAAACGATACTGCACAAAACTAATTATTGCATAGATAACTCGCTTTTTGGTTTTCCCAGGAAAAAGATGTAATACTGGAAATCTTATTGTTTCTCTACATTAAATAAAGTCACCTAGCATAATTGTTGAGATTATTATTAAGCCAGTCGCCGGCGGTCCTACGTATATACTTTGACCTTTTAAAACAATGTTGTTCAAATCAGACCTTTAATTACAAAGTGAAAGAAAGATAATGGAATCGAAGTGGCTGTGGCGTAGTGTGCAGTCGTGCTCCTTATTTATCTCCATATCCTTGTCACCCCCTTAGCTGTATAACGGATATCCTGTTTATTTTAGGTACAATTGTGTATAAAAGGTTTAGACTTTATAAAAGAGCTTAGTGGCCCTTGCACTATTGAATGGATACACTCAACTAAAACAAACTTCCGATAATCCCAACCCTCTAGCTTTTATGGTTCACACGGGAAAATGAACATGGTTGTATCGAATTGGACTGTTATTTTATCAAGAATGACTTATAGTGTTGAAAACGTGTTTAGGAACTTTTCAACGAAGGCAATATTTTGCTTTACTCTACAAGTAACGGGTATCACAGTGGACGGTATTCTACGTAACGACGAATTGCACCTTAAGTGTGCGCGAGGTGAGACCTATGTGTATATGCCGCAATCATTTTAAATCTGCCGTAGAGATTTAAATGGGTAGGGTAAGGAGATATTACTGTAAAACAAGGAAGAACGCTGTAGTCGAGTACCTCGACTATCAGATACCCGTAACTCAGTTAAAGGGACAAAAGGAAAATGGAGATATGCAAGCTGCAAAGCCAGATTGAAATGCGCCACCTATCCGAGATCTCAATATGTGATTATGTGGGAGGTAGACAGATTTAAGCGTTATGCGCGTTAGAGTGGGCGTGCAAACTTTTTTGTAACAATCGATAGGTATTGACGAGACCAATACATTTCAGTTAAAATTTTGTATCTAGCATGAAAATTGTGGGCGCCACAGGTTTGGTCGGTTTGTGGGCGTTAGAATGGGCGTGGCATGTTTGCGAAAAAAATTTGCGCTGCGTACAAGGCTACGGAATTTAAATCTGAGATCTCTCTATATTTGATAGTTTCCGAGATATCCGCGTTCATATTTACGATTGTTTGGGCTTGGGTTTGTGGGCGTTAGAGTGGGCGTGGCACCCTGCTAAAACTTAGTTATTAGTTATGGTTTATGTTTACAAAACGATAAATTTAACAATTAAAGAATTCAGTGTTTCCGACCCTATAAAACCATGTCCTAACTGGTCTGTTGACCTCTGCTGATCAGTTATTTCATATCTCTATAATAAAACCATATAAAATACAAAAAAAAACAAGGAAGAACGCTGTAGGCGAGTACCTCGACTATCAGGTAAATTAGATAAGCAGCAGCAAAGCGAAACTTAAATGCGCCACCTACCCCTAATCACAATATATGGTTACGCGGGCGGTAGAAGGATTTAAACGATATGGGCGTTAAAGTGGGCGTGGCAAACTTTTTTTTGGGCTAATCGATAGGTATTGACGGAACTAATTCATTTCACTTAAAATTTTTTATCTAGCATGAAAATTGTGGGCGCCACAGGCTTGGGCGGTTTGTGGGCGTTAGAGTGGGCGTGGCAAATTCGTGTAACAAACCCGCGCTGCGTATAAGGCTACGGATTCTAAGTCTGAGATCCCGATTCTCTATCTTTGATAGTTTCCGAGATATTCACGTTCATATTTACGATTTTTTGAAGTTCGTGGGCGGTTTGTGGGCGTTAAAGAGGGCGTGGCAATTTTTTTTTGGGTCAATCGATAGATATTGATGAGAACAATACAATTGAGTTACAATTTTTATTCTAGCATCAAAAATGTTGGAGCCTCAGGTTTGGGCGGTCTGTGGGCGTTAGAGTGAGCGTAGAACTTTGCTGTAACAAACTTGCGCTGCTCAGGGATCTGCATGCCTATGCCCAGTATTGTAGCTGTTATAGTTTCCGAGACCGCAGCGTTCATACGGACAGACGGACATGGCTAGATCAACTCGGCTAGTGATCCTGATCAAGAGCATATATACTTTATAGGGTCGGAAACACTTCCTTCTGCCTGTTACATACTTTCCGACGAATCTAGTACACCCTTTTACTGTAGAGAAGTAACGAGTAACGGGTATAAAAATAGGAATTATTTTCTTATTCTTTTATATTCAATAGAATAAGTTAGCCGCGCACTTTGCTCTCTCTGAGCGCTGGCAGCGTTTTTTGCTTTGCCGCTAAGTTCGGCCGGCAACTATTTGCATACACACATACGTAAAAACATTTCGCGTTGTCTGGCGACGTCATAGCTTTTTTTCTTGGGAGGTTTGTGGGAGTTAAAATGGACGTTTTTTTGGATGAATCGATAGGTGTTGACGAAACCAATAAATTTCAGCCACAGTTTTTCGCGGTTTGTGAGCATTAGAGTGGGCGTGGCATATTCGCGAAATAGACTTGCGCTCTGTACAAGGCTACGGAATCTAAATCTGAATTCCCAATTCTCTATCTTTGATAGTTTCCGAGATATCCGCGTTCATACTAACGATTTGTTGGGATTCTACGTTTAAATAAGTTCAATCGATGTTATTTAGTTTTAATTATATTATTCTATGTTTAGCACAGCACAACCAGATTTAGAGATCACGAAAGTAAGAGAGAGGATTATCCGCGTGGCTTACACTTTAGTGTTACCAGATATCGATAATGTTATAATGCTGTTTTTGTTATATTCTAAATTATAATGGGGATATTCTAGTGCATATTCAAAAATTGCATTATAAATGAAATCATAATTAAAATTAAAATTACATGTTTTCAACTTAATCTATGTGGCTTGTGCTTGCTTATCTTCTTTTCTTTTCAATTGGAAACATACAATACAGTGATCCAGCATTTGCTGCTAGGATTGGGAAAACCCAAAAATCCCAATCAGATCACTCTTAAGAACTAAATAGTTATAGTTATAGAAAAAATTTAACAAAATGAAACAAATTATTCGTGTAGTTTGGCTTCTCCATCCAGTCCCATTTTTCCACGTAAATCCATAAAGCGTGGATCAGGCAACGGCTTCGTTAGAATGTCAGCAAGTTGGTGCTCTGTGGAAATATACTCGATACAAATAACATTATTTTCTATTTGCTCTTTTGTAAAATGATATTTGATATCAATATGTTTAGATCTTTTATGGCATGACGGATTATTAGTTATACATTATTATTATAATACATCCCTGATTATCTTCATATAACTTTATAGGTCTTTCAAATTGGATATGAACACTTTCTAATAGGGATTTCAACCACAAGGCTTCTCTTACAGCTTCGAACAAGGGCATGCATTCGGCCTCGGTCGATGAAGCAGCCACTGAATTTTGCCTTTTTGTTTTCCAGCATATAAGATTTTGGTTAAACATTTTGAATAGAAACCCCGTTGTACTCTTCCTGTCAATTTCATTTCCTCCCCAGTCAGAGTCTGCGTATCCGACAATACATTTTCAAAACTCAAATTTTTCTTAAATTCTAATTTCATGTCTATATTCCCTTTTAGATATCTAAGAATCCTTTTCAAACATATCCATAACTCTACATTATTTTTGTTCATATATCGACTTAAAATATTAACAGCAGTGGCCAAGTCTGGACGTGTACATAACATTACATACATAAGACAACCAACTAAGTTACGACAAGGCGCATCATACCATTCATCTGAATTTAATAATTCATAACTAAGCTTGGTGGCTAGGGGAGTACTGACGGATTTGCAATCACTCATTTTGAACTTATTCAAAATATTTTTAACGTAAGCAGATTGGCTTAAAAGTATTTTTCCATCACCAATTTCTATTCTTATTCCAATAATATATCGAATTTCTTCCAAATCAGTCATTCTGAACTTGTTCATTAAATATGATTTAAAACATTTCATCTTTTTCATGTCTGCTGTGGCAATAACCAAATCATCTACATAAAGAAGTAAATATATATTACGTTTTACATCACCCTTATCCAGAACATAAATACATCGGTCAACTGGAGAATTTACAAATCCACACTCTTTTAGTGCATGCTCAAATACCTCAAACCAGCATCTTGCTGCTTGTTTGAGACCATAAATTGCTTTATTTAATTTACATACACTATTAGCACTGCATAACACACCTTGAGGCACTCTTATATATATTTCTTCTTTTAATTTTCCATTAAGAAATGCACTTTTTACATCCATGTGGTGTACTTTTAAATCATATTGGATTGAAATGTATAACAAGAAACGAAAACTTGCTATTCTAGCCACAGGAGCAAATGTTTCTTCATAATCAATGAGATATTTCTGCGTGAACCCACGCGCCACTAACCTAGCTTTGTATCTTTTTGGATTTCCAAATTCGTCAGATTTTAAGGTAAAAACCCATTTGCTGTCAACAATATTTATATTCTCAGGCTTCCTAACTATCGACCAGGTAATGTTAAACTGATGGGCATCCAGTTCACTTTTAATACCAGCCTCCCATAAAGATTTGTCACTCCTACTTTGTATTTCTTCGTACGAACTTGGAATATCACTGAAGATGGTATGAGCGTTTAAAATATAATTATTGTAATCGATTTCTTCTTCCTTGTATGATATTTATGGCCTGTTCCTTATCCTATCACTTCTTCTTGAATTCTTCTTCATTACATTCAATAGGCTGTTTTAAGTCAAATCTTTTCTCCATACTGTCATTCTGGATATTAATATTATTATATTCCTTACTCTCATTCAGGTTACGAACTGTGTCACTATCCTTACTCTCATTCAGGATACAATCTTTATCACTTTCCTTACTCTCATTCGGGTTACGAACTGTGCCACTATCCTTACTCCATTCAGGGTACAATCTTTATCACTTTCCTTACTCTCATTTGGGAAATTTATTACATCACTTTCCTTACTCTCATTCAGGAATTTTGTATTAATAATCTCCTTACACTCATTCAGGATATTTAATATATCACTTTCCTTACTCTCATTCAGGAAGTTTGTATTATTAATCTCCTAACTCTCATTCAGGAACTCCATTTAATTCACAACTCTAGAATTAATCATATTTGTTTCATCTACGATTACGTCTCTTGCAACAATAAATTTTTCATTATTTATATCCCATAGTTTTAAACCATTTGGTTCATAGCCAACTAAAATTGTTTTAAATGATTTTTCATCGAATTTTCTTTTTCTGTTTTTAATATGGACATACACTGTTGAACCAAATATTTTCAAATATTTTAGATCAGGCTTTCTATTGTGCCAAGCCTTATATGGAGTTTTTGAACTATCATCAAGCGCCCTAGTCGGAATCCTGTTAACTAAATAAGTTGCTGTCAGAACAGCTTCACCCCAGTCGCTTTTATCTAATTTAGCACCGTTTACCATACTACGAGCTTTTTCAGTAATCGTTCTGATCATCCTTTCTGATACGCCGTTTAATTGCGGTGTATATGGCACAGTCAAATGGTAACTTATCCCTTTCTGTACACAATATTCACGCATGTCACTGGATAGATATTCCCTACCATTGTCTATAAAGAGATTTACAATTTTAAGGTTGAAATGCGCCTCACTTTTCGCTACAAAATCCTTAAACATTGTAAAAACATCTGATTTATGTTTCATTAAATACGTTACACAATAATGTGTGTATTGATCCACAAAAATAACATAGTAGTTTTTGTCGTCAATTGAAACAGGTGTTATTGGCCCGCAAACATCAGAATGGATTATTTATTTTTATGTTTTTCAAAACGCAATCTGGCTTGTTTGCCATTTAAACATGCTTCACATATCTCATCAACTGGATAACCGTTGTCTAGAAGATTATTGTCACTAAATAAATTATTTATTTTAATTTCTAGCAATTTCCCTTTACTAATGTGACCTAATCTCTCATGCCATAACCGATATTCATAATTATTCTTTTCCACATTTGATATATAGGCTTTAAATTCAAGAATTGGTGTATTGAACATACCTGAATTCTTAGCAACCACAGATCCATTCTTGAATATCTTTACGCCGTTACTGCCAAACACAACGGTCAAACCGGCCTCCTGCAGTCGCTTGACAGAAATTTAATTTTCTGCAACATTCTGGCAATAAATTTTCCCTTTCCCTTAAATGGCTTCCGAAATCCACTGTTACTATTTTTAAAGGATTTATTTTTAGAACTGTTGTTATTGTATACCGCTGCCTTCATAACTTTCCTACTTGTATCACTGCTATCGTTTTTAATTTTTATCTCGTGATCGAGTAATCTGTTCTTTACAAAGGCTAAAGTAAGATTTATCTCAGCTAGGGTCTCAATCGCAGTTATTACCCCATTATATGACGATGGCAAGGTCAATAGCAAGTGCGACACTTTGTCCATTTCGTCGATTTTTGCCCCTGAGGCTAACAACTCACTCATCAATTCATCGAAAATACTAAAATGACATAATAGTGCTGTCTCACTCTGCAACTTCAGCGACAGAAATCTTTTCCGAACAGCTAACTGCGACGCGAGACTCTTGCGTTCATAGATGGCGTCCAAATTCTTCAGAAATCCGTTTTGTCGCATGTCGCAAAGTTTAAGAAGGAGTCACTGAGGTATTCTATTAGAGTGCTTTTTGCACAACGCTCTGCCTTTTTCCAGGAATCGTCGATTTTTTCTGGAATGTTCTCGTCTATAACTTTTAACACATCCAACTCTGCGAATAGGGCTCTGATTCTAAATTTCCATACCGCATATTTTTCCCCGTCAAAAGGCTTAATGTTGCGTTTTGCCTTTTCCATGGTAATTTACACACACTCAGCTATATGAATGTATGTGAGACACAATTACACAACGTTGCGCAAATCAAAGAAATCTCACAAGCTAACTAAATGTTCACTTACCTAAATATATTAGGCGTAGTCTGGGCCCATACCCTGTTGGGATTCTACGTTTAAATAAGTTCAATCGATATTATTTAGTTTTAATTATATTATTCTTTATTTAGCACAGCACAACCAGATTTAGAGATCACGAAAGTAAGAGAGAGGATTATCCGCGTGGCTTACACTTTAGTGTTACCAGATATCGATAATGTTATAATGCTGTTTTTGTTATATTCTAAATTATAATGGGGATATTCTAGTGCATATTCAATACGATTTTTTGTTTATGGGCGTTAAAGTGGGCGTGGCAAACATTTTTTTGAGTCAATAGATAACTATTGATGAGAACAATACATTTCAGTTAAAATTTTTATTCTAGGATCAAAACTGTAGGAGTCACGGTCTCGATCTCTGAGTCCGGTGTGATTTGTTAGTCAGCCCAGTCATAGAGTAAGAATCTTTATAGAGACATCATTTGCTCTGCCGCTCTCATTTGAGACTTTGCCAATAATGCCACCTAGGCGAAAAGAGATAATATCCCTAGTTTTTAAAATGTTCGATGGGACCTCGTAATTCGTTCCCGCTGTGAGTTTTATGGGAAATTATATATCCGCATCACTCTTACTCACTGTTTTGTTTTTGTTATTAGTCCTCACCACTGTTGCTGTTGCGTCGCACTTGTTGGGTGTGTTGCAAAATCGGAGTAAGCGTCAAACTTGACCTTGAATTGGCTCTCAGCAGAGGTTGCGCAGAGGTTCGGGCAGAGCAAATGGTGTCTCTATATAAATTCTTACTCTATGGCCCAGTTTAGTGAGCTCCTTCTAGAAGTTCCCGGCATCCGACCCGGAAACCACGCGAAGTAGCAATCGAACTCCCATTGAATAAACCCCACAAGAGTAGAACGTTCCCGACCGACCGACCAATCAGAACTCGACACGACAAATCATCTTTCGGCCCTTCCTTAGCGCCGATAGCCGGAGCATCTCTAGGCCCTCCCGTAGCGCCGACTTTCGAAGCATCTCGATGCCCTTCCGTAGCGCCGATCATCAAAGCATTTCTCGGCCCTTCCGTAGAATCGATAATCAAAGCATCTCTCAGCCCTCCCGTAGTGCCGATCATCGAAGAACCCACCCGTTGTATAACTATTTAAGAAAAAACTGAATATAAAACCTTATGGATCCGCCTTACCCTTAAGCTCCTTCTTTTTGGGAAAGGAGAGGTAAGCCGATCTAAAGAGGGGTCGAATTAGTTGTTCAACAAAATATTTGGCCGAACATTTTTGTTTGTAACTGCTATGTTTGTCGCGCAGTCACACACACGCAGAAATGCATTTGTCTGGCTCTGACATCTTTATCATCTTTAAACACTATGAACTACTTGTCCCTGTTATAAAATTTGTCAAACATATTTTCATTTTGCTTGTGAAATTAATATAAGCTGACGTTAAATATAAACATTAGTGCTGAAAAACAATCAACAGTTCCTTGATAGTATGCTTTGTGTTTTTACTCTGTATTTTCAGTCGACAACATTATGTAATGTGTGACTGTCATTTTCAAAATTTCAAATTCTCTTACACCCACAAACTTCAAAAATCGTCCATATATACGGTGTTATTGGCCAGGTCCTACAAGGTTTGTAATTTCGTACACTTTTTTAGACTTGGAACGAGTTGGATGTCATCTTTAAACGCTACGAACTACTTGTGGAACATTTCATTATGTTTACAACATTTTCATTAACTTACTTTATATTTAAATATTAGAGCTGGAAGACAACCGATAAAAAACAATCCACAAAAATAATTATCGATATGACTTCCAGCTCTGAAAAACAGATATCAAATTTTTGTTTGATAATAATTTAATAAAATTAAAGTAAATTATCGTAGCAGGGTAAGATACTGTTCATCCTTTGTTCCAGTTTCGAGATATAAATCATCAGAATCCTAGAATTCAAATAACTTAGATCTCATAAAGACAATACAAAAGGACATTATTCGAAAGTAACACATACTGTAAGTACATATTATTAAACTTGTGTATATGTGGAGAAAAAAATGAAAACAAGCTGCGCCTAAGCTTATTAGACACTTATTTTAGTTTATTTACTTCATAATATATTGAAATCTACTACAACTCGATCCAAATATTATAAACGATACTGCACAAAACTAATTATTGCATAGATAACTCGCTTTTTGGTTTTCCCAGGAAAAAGATGTAATACTGGAAATCTTATTGTTTCTCTACATTAAATAAAGTCACCTAGCATAATTGTTGAGATTATTATTAAGCCAGTCGCCGGCGGTCCTACGTATATACTTTGACCTTTTAAAACAATGTTGTTCAAATCAGACCGTTAATTACAAAGTGAAAGAAAGATAATGGAATCGAAGTGGCTGTGGCGTAGTGTGCAGTCGTGCTCCTTATTTATCTCCATATCCTTGTCACCCCCTTAGCTGTATAACGGATATCCTGTTTATTTTAGGTACAATTGTGTATAAAAGGTTTAGACTTTATAAAAGAGCTTAGTGGCCCTTGCACTATTGAATGGATACACTCAACTAAAACAAACTGGACTGTTATTTTATCAAGAATGACTTATAGTGTTGAAAACGTGTTTAGGAACTTTTCAACGAAGGCAATATTTTGCTTTACTCTACAAGTAACGGGTATCACAGTGGACGGTATTCTACGTAACGACGAATTGCACCTTAAGTGTGCGCGAGGTGAGACCTATGTGTATATGCCGCAATCATTTTAAATCTGCCATAGAGATTTAAATGGGTAGGGTAAGGAGATATTACTGTAAAACAAGGAAGAACGCTGTAGTCGAGTACCTCGACTATCAGATACCCGTAACTCAGCTAAAGGGACAAAAGGAAAATGGAGATATGCAAGCTGCAAAGCCAGATTGAAATGCGCCACCTATCCGAGATCTCAATATGTGATTATGTGGGCGGTAGACAGATTTAAGCGTTATGCGCGTTAGAGTGGGCGTGCAAACTTTTTTGTATCAATCGATAGGTATTGACGAGACCAATACATTTCAGTTAAAATTTTGTATCTAGCATGAAAATTGTGGGCGCCACAGGTTTGGTCGGTTTGTGGGCGTGGCATGTTTGCGAAAAAAATTTGCGCTGCGTACAAGGCTACGGAATCTAAATCTGAGATCTCTCTATATTTGATAGTTTCCGAGATATCCGCGTTCATATCTACGATTGTTTGGGCTTGGGTTTGTGGGCGTTAGAGTGGGCGTGGCACCCTGCTAAAACTTAGTTATTTGTTATGGTTTATGTTTACAAAACGATAAATTTAACAATTAAAGAATTCAGTGTTTCCGACCCTATAAAGCCATGTCCTAACTGGTCTGTTGACCTCTGCTGATCAGTTATTTCATATCTCTATAATAAAACCATATAAAATACAAAAAAAAACAAGGAAGAACGCTATAGGCGAGTACCTCGACTATCAGGTAAATGTAGATAAGCAGCAGCAAAGCGAGACTTAAATGCGCCACCTACCCCTAATCACAATATATGGTTACGCGGGCGGTAGAAGGATTTAAACGATATGGGCGTTAAAGTGGGCGTGGCAAACTTTTTTTTGGGTTAATCGATAGGTATTGACGGAACTAATTCATTTCACTTAAAATTTTTTTCTAGCATGAAAATTGTGGACTCCACAGCTTGGGCTGTTTGTGGGCGTTAATGTGGGCGTGGCACGCTGCTGAGACAAACTTGTGATGCGTAAGAAACTCAGGAATCTTCATGCCAAATCTCAATAGCCTAACTCCTATAGTTTCTGAGATCTCAGCGTTCATCCGGACAGACAGACAGACGGAGAGACGGACATGGCTGGATCGACTCGGCTAGTGATCCTGATCAAGAATATATATACTTTATGGGGTCGGAAACGCTTCCCTCTGCTTGTTACATACTTTCCGAAGAATCTAGCATACCCTTTTACTCTACGAGTAACGGGTATAAATAGATGGTGTAACGAACTGATTTTTGTGTGTCTGCTCGCTACGAGATTCGTGCGGCTAGCTCAGAAGATTGTGTGTTCGTCCCAACAAATTTATATGACGTGATTGCCCGTAGATCAGTGAGAAAACAAAGGGTTCAAATGGTAACAGTGGGATTTATTCTCGTGGTATTAGTACAGCGGGTGTGTGGCTGGGCTGGCTTCGGTGTCTCCTGGCTCTGGTTCCGCCTGCTGCTGGCGCTCCTCTTTCTGGCTCCTCTACGCGTTGACTCGACTTCCACTGGATCCTGGGTTTCGGGACGATCGTAGTGGCCGCCTCTGCTTGCTTGCCGACGCGCTGCCTCGGGGTCGCTTGTTGCGCCTTAGACCCGCAGAGAGTTCGGCCTTGTGGGCTTAGGGAAGCGTTAGACTAGGGTGAACGAGCCTTGCTCTCCAGACCGACGCCTTTCGAGGCAATACCTGTCATTTGCTCTGTCCCGGACGGTCCCGCTAGGTTATTGCTAAGATCGCGCTAACAGTCAAAGCTGCCGCCAGGAAGCTGTCTAGCAGTTCACTTTGCTTTACGCCTAGCGCAGACGAACGTTCCACCCGGCTTCACCCTAATGCGTGACGTCCGCGACGCTCCTGCGCTCCCCAATGAGCTCCGCGCGGCGATGGTAACGTGGCTGCCGGAAATGTCTGCTGGCGTAGCTGTCGATGTCCTCTGCGCTGTCGTATGACCAGTATCTCGTCGTTCTGGCACTCGGGGAGTTGGGCGGTTGCTGTTCGGGAATTTCGCCGGTAATCGCAGGGCTCTCCAGGCGGCCGCCTCTTGAAACCGCAAATCGATCTACCGCTCGTCCGTCACGCCAGGTCCGGCTTGGTCGGGCAAGGTACGCTGGGTCGCAGACAACTTTCCTCCCCAAGCTGACGGTTTTTCGTCTTAGGACTCTTTTGCTTGTCTCTGACAGACCCGCCGGGCGACTCGCCAGGGTGTGGTCGTGACAAAGTTGGAAAACAAACGCCTTGAGTTAGCCGCGTGATGCCTTCCAGAACTCAGCCACCTGTGTCTCAATTCGGAGATTCCTGATGTCCCAATCCCGAACGTCTCGACGTGGCGATCTTGCTCCTTGTGTGCTTCCCACGACGCTGTTTCCGACGACTCGCTTGGTTGTGGCTCCCTCGTAGATTACTTGCTTGACTGACTGTTCACTTGGTACTTTAATTGATCTTGAAGGTTTGACTCCTCGTGATCGACTGATCCCGCTGCCAGCGCTCTGCGGCCTTATATAGGGCCTCCGGGAACCGTTATTTCCCTTTTGCGCACGGCCCGCTGGATCTCTCCACTCCGGGTCCAAAGTTCGTGACTCCTGGTTGACCCACTTGTCCTTCACTTACCGCTTCCAGTCGATGCTCCGCCCACTGCTGCCATCCCGCTGATTCCCGTGATGCTTGTGGCACGCCTGTGTGCCGCTCCACTGCCGAGATGTGGCACTTCCTCTCCCGGTCCAAAGTTCACGGGAGAGTCCAAAGTCCGGTGGAGTTCCGTTATCCTGTTTTTGCACACGGCACTCTTGCCTTGCCCGCGAAGTTTCCATTCTCTTTCGATCTCCATCCTTGGTCTCCAAACTCTCTCGGTCTCCATCCTTGGTCTCCAAACTCTCTCGATCTCCATCCTTGGTCTCCAAACTCTCTCGCTCTCCATCCTTGGTCTCCAAACTCTCTCGTTCTCCATCCAAGTCTCCAAACTCTCCTCGCCGCGCCGTTACTACGCGAATTCGCCGCGTATCTTGTAAGCGGCCGGCCATCTGCTGCTGCTTTTATTTGTGGGGAGTTATTCAACTCCTCGCATTCCCCCCTTACTTCCGGAAGCATTTAAAACTTGTTTCTACTCTCCGGCGTTTCCTTGCATGTCCTAGCCTTCGAGTCCTTGTGATTCCCGCGGCGCTCCCTCGTTGCTCCCTCGATGCTCCCTCGACGCTCTTAACTCCCTTGAGATTCTACAGCGCTGGTCATCCTCTTCGTAGCAACTGAAATCTCCCGCGCCGATATCTCCCATGTTTCCGCTGGGACATCGATACTCATGGGCTATCGATCCCCAGCTCGCTGCTCGTTGCTGCGTCCCACTCTTTTCCATGGTTCCTCCGCCTGGTCACACCATCCCTGCGTGATCGATATTTCTGCGAATATCGATACCGATGGTGCGGCGTTGCCACCTGCTCGTTGTGATATTTCCACCTTGGCCGATATTTCCATTTTCGTGTGCCCATCGATCGCACTATTGTCCAGTACCAATCGATCGCCTATCGAGGCGCCCCCTTCCCTGGCTCGTGGTGATTTTGCAAATTTCATAGGTAAGTTTTTTTTTGCATTTCTTGCACTCCTTTTCATCTTATCCTTTTCCCTCCTTTCGTCCTCTCTCGCCCTTCACTCGTCCTCTGTCGGCTGCATCTGACTCCATATTGGCAGCTCTCGAGAGCGGGTGCGGAGAGGACTTCGCATTCACTTTGCAACCAGGACAGCAGGTAAGTATTTGATGTTCGTTTCTGCTTCCTGCATTAAGACCCTTTGACTTTCAGGCTGCTGGTGCGGCCCATGCATGCCCCGTTCTTTTTCTTGTTTTTAGTTAACTGTTGCTGTGGTGCGTGATTCTGACTTTTGTGACCAGCTGGCTACGGCGTAGATCTGATTCTGCACCGTCCTCCCCTTTTCCTCGGGTACCAACTAGACGAGCTCGTCCGGCTCATTCCGTATAGAATCTCTGGATGCTGCGGTGTATGTCTGGACTGCGCGACTTGTGTTGCTTGTCTCCCTCCGCGCATACTCTCTTCTACGTGGCGTAATCGGTTGACTCTGGCTCGCGCCCGACGCTGAAACCTGTTGCCTTGCGGTTGGATCCCTACACGTTACCCGTATCCTTGTACCGTTTTGTAAGTGTCCCTTCCGCCTGGCGTAATCGCGGATGACTCTGGCAATTGCCCGACGCTGAATCCTGTTGCCTTGCGGTCGGGATCACCATCCATCCTTATCCACGTTCTTGTGCCCTACCCTTATGGGTGACCTTTCGCTTAGGCGTGACGCATAATCCTGTGGCCTCGCAGTCTGGATCAACGTGAGATCCTTTTCCATGTCCTTGTTCTATCCTGATTGTCCTTTCCGTGTGGCGTATGGATGACTCTCGCTTCGGCCTGACGCCTAATCCTGTCGCCTCGTACCTGTCGTTAGACAATCTGACGTTTCTGCTGTCTGCTCGTTTTGTTGTTGCTTGAGCTCGCCAACGTCAACTGTCCTTTCTTTCTTCGACTGTGTGTGGCGAATATTGCAGATCACTGGAGGGGCGAAATCTACGACCTGGTAAGGGCCATCGTACCTCGGGGCTAGTTTTGCAGCGAATCCTTCAGCCGCTTTGGACAGGTGATGTTCCTTGGCCCACACTATGTCGCCCACCGCTGGTGACCATTGCCTCCTTCTCAGATTGTAGTGTCTGGCTTGGTCCTGGGACGCCTTTTCCATATTTCGCCGCACGATCTCGAATACCTCTATCAGTTTGTTGGCATTTTCCTCAGGGGTCTCCGTAGCTCGTCCAGTACCTAGGGTTTCCTTATCATATAGGCTGCTGGGTAGACGTGGTTCCCTGCCCTGGGTAAGAAACGCCGGTGTATGGCCGGTTGATTCCGATGTGCTCGTGTTCACTGCTAGCATAATCTCCGGCCACTTCTCGTCCCAGTTTCTCTGGTCCTGCCCTACGAATTGCGCAATCATGGTCTTGACCGTTTTGTTTGCTCGTTCGGTTGGATTCTCTTGTGGTGTGTATGGTGCGATGAATTGTTGCCTGATACCCATCTCAGCCAGGAAACCTTTAAAGATGCGGCTTGAAAACTGCACTCCGTTGTCCGTTATGACCACCTCGGGACCCCGTACCTTGCGATTATGCGTTCCCTAAACGCCTTCTTGAGCGACTCTGCTGTCGCACTGCGTAGGGGCACCAGTTCCGTCCATTTCGAAAATCTGTCCATCATGACCAGCAGCATTTGGTTCCCGTGCTTAGATCTTGGTAGTGGTCTAACGAAGTCTGCACATACCGTGGCCCATGGTTCCTCCGGCACTTGGGTCAACATCTTCCCGGCCGCCTGATTGGGCTTAAACCGCATGCAAGTCTCGCATTATCTTACGTGGGCTCGGGAGTCTCTATGCATGCCTGGCCAGTAGTATCGGGCTGCCAACCGTGCAATTGTCCTCCGGCTTCCTACGTGTCCCACAGACGGTGCGTCGTGGTTTTCTCTCAACACTGTTTCCCGTAGCGACTTAGGGACGCACATCTACCATGACGCGACGTCGTCACTGCCTGCTCGGTGAGGTATGTTTCTGTACAGTGTCTCACCATCCATAACATAGTCCGGGTACTTCTGCGGTTGGGTCCTTATCTTTTCGCCCATGTCCTTGATCCAGCTGCACCCTCCTGAAGTTATTGTTGCCGATGCCTCTTTTAATCCTCGTAGCGTCTCTGGTAGTGGTTGTCTTGATAATGCGTCGGCCACCACGTTTAGATGACCCTTTCTGTACGCTATCTCAAAGTCGTACTGTTGTAGCTCCTGGGTCCATTTGGCGATTCTTCCTGAAGGGCTTTCGATGCTAATAAGCACTCCTTCTCTGTTGTTGAATAGTTCTTCTCCGCGCCGTTCAGTGTTCGGCTCAAATAGGAGATTACTCTTCCGCCCTTTTCGGTGTCCTTGGTCAGTATTGCTCCGATGCCGCAGTCGCTGGCGTCTGTTTGCAGGATGAAAGTTCTACTGAAGTCCGGGCATGCTAGCACCGGATCTGCCACGAGTCTTGCCTTTACTTCCTCAAACGCCATCTGGTGCTCTGGTGTCCACTCCCACTTACTGCCTTTGCGCAGCAGGTCATTTAGGGGTTTGACGATTCTGGAAAAATCTAGTACCAATCGGCGGTACCACGACGCTACTCCTAGGTATTGCCGGAGTTCTTTGACGGTCGATGGCGGTTCCAGTTCGGCGATGGCGGCTACTTTTTCTGGATCTGTTCCTAATCCCTCGCTTGTCACTCGATGTCCCAGGTACAGCAGTTCCTTTTTAAAGAATTGGCATTTTTCTGGATTCAGCCTCAGGTTTGCTTCCTTTAGACGCCGGAACACTTCTCTCAGGTTTCTTTTGTGTTCTTCCAGCGAGCGACCGATTACTATTATGTCATTCTGGTAAGCGAATGCGTGAGGTGACATCTCGGGGCCAATTACTTGGTCCAAAACTCGCTGAAACGTTGCCGACGCCGAGTGAAGTCCGAACGGCATTACCCTCCACTGAAACAGACCTTTGCCTGGTACCGTGAACGCCGTATATTGCCTGCTACTCTCTTCCAGTGGGATTTGCCAGCATCCATCCTTCAAGTCCAAACTGCTGATGTACCGCGCTTCCCTTAGTTGGTCCAGGATGTAGTTTATGCAGGGCATTGGGTAGCATCCTTCACTGACTTCGCGTTGATCTGCCTGAAGTCGACACACAGTCTCCACTTGCCTGTCTTCTTTTTCACCATCACGATGGGGGAGTTGTATAGGCTCTTTGAATGCTCTATGAACCCCATTTGGAGAAGCTCGTCCACCTTTGCGTTGATTTCCCCTTGAATTTTCGGGTTCTTGGGGTAGTATCTCTGCTTGATTGGCTTGTCATCCTGCATTTTGATCTGGTGTTCTGCCATATTCAATGTTCTCGTTATTGTGCTGAGGTCTGCCAGCTCTGCTTCAAGGAACGCTGTAGTATCGTCCAACTCGTTTACTTGTTGAACGATTGCTACTTATAGCTTCTCCTCGAGCCATCCATTGTGTCGGTTCATGGCTGGTATTATTATCTCGTGTCCAGCACACCTTATTTCGGTTCCGACTTGCTTCAGGAAGTTCCATCCCAAAAATCAACAGGCTCATGGTCACTTGTTTGTTGCCGAATTTGACCTCCACGTCGAGCTGCGCATCAAATCCGCCGCACCTTCCATCTGCCAACCTAACTTGCCGTCTCCTCTTTGTAATCCTTCCTAGAGCAGCAATATTGTCCGCCAATTCTTCGCTAACGAAGCTTGCCGTTGCTCCGGTGTCGATTGTGGCTGTGTAGCTGTTCCCACCAATCATCACAGCTGCGGACAACTGCTGCTCCTCCTCGATTAGCTTGCCCGTTAGTGTGGAGAGGTGGCATTGTTATAGCTGGAATTCAATGTATTTTGATTATTTTGCTGAAGACAAAGAATATATTTATTAATAGAAGTACATATAAATATTAAAAATAATATTTTAATAAAACTTACAATTCACACCCGTCTTCTCGCGAACTCGAACCTGTGCTACCATGTGTCGGAGGCGGAAGCTCCAGCAGCAGTGACCACCGAGCGAATTTTTCGAGTGCGTACAATCGGGACACTAGACCTACATACATGTTTTCATGAACGGTGTTGATAATTTACTGTCAGGGCATTTTTCAGTGAAGCGTTCACAATTACACCTAAATGTTCATGGTTTGACCACGCGGCGTTCGTTTTTTATGAACGTAACTTAGCGAATCATAAAAAATGTTCTTGATTTTTTTCGTTCTTTTTTTTCTGGGTGTATTGTCACGGTGCATTATCACGGATGCAGATATATAATATTACAAACAGCGATATAGACGTTTCTGAACAGTCAAACACAGATCAAGACACACAGCATTCTGCTGAAAGTAGTTTTAAAAATGTAATACTTGTACAATCAATTAATCAATTTAAACAACAATTGTTATTAACAACGGAGAGGAATACAATACATTAGTCATTGAAAGTTTTTGACAAGACGAGACACATAGTCGAATATGATACAGTTGAGAACTTAGTAACCATATTAAGAGAGTACCTTCCACCTAACATAACGTTTGGAATTCATTGTAGTTTAGAAGATTTATATCATGTTCAAGAATCTTTAAGAATTAACTTTACTAACAAATTTCGTTTATCGCTAAAATTTTTACAAGACGTAGAAAACGCAGAAGAAAGAGCTATAATAATAGCGGAAACACACAATCGAGCTCATAGGGGACTAGACAAAAATAAAAAACAAATCAGAAGACTATATTATTGGCCCAATCTATATACAAAACTAAAAAAATACATAAAAAGTTGTAAAATTTGCAATGAGAACATGTATAACAGACACTCCATTAAAATTCCAATCGGTGAAGCCACAATACCGACTAAAGAAGGAGAAAATTTAGACATAGTTAAAAATAAATTAAATATCTAAACTAAAGTAATGGAACTACTTCAACATTTTCCCCAAGCCAAATTACTCATGACAGATAATGAACCGAGCTTTTCATCGGCGCAATTTAAATCTTTTATACAAATATGCGGATTAACTTTACACTACGCAGATCAAAGGCACAGTACCTCAAACGGACAGGTTGAAAGGGCGCATAAAGATAATATTGAGAATTAATAAACTATTTTTCTTAACTTACAGAAAATGCATTCCTTATTACCAAAGTTTTATAATATTGGTCAGTTTAGAAATAATTGATTACTCGAGCCATGCATCTTTTCTGTTCAAAGACAACAAGGATGTTCTTGCCTATGAATCGTACAACGATTTATTCCACGTAACTAGTTTAAGTTTTTATAAAGAAATAATAAATATAGAGTCAGATAATATAAAAAGAGATTAAAATAAAAGGTAACAATGGGAAATTAAATACGACATAGAGGGGGAAAGGGGAATAAATGAGTTAGGCACCGTGTAAAAGTGGTTGGCTTGAACTCCGGATCATGACGATTTCATTAAAGTACAAAATAAAATCAATGAATTAATTGAAAATAATAATAAGCAATCTATTATAAATTCCAATTTGTCCAATAAAATATAATCTCTTTCTGAAGATTTTAAAAAGTTTTTTATTGATCAAGACTTACCACTAAGAAAATATCGATAACGGTTGTTAGCATTTGCCCTGCAAAATTTAATTGATACTATCACCCCTGAAAAAATTACAAAAATTTTAATTAAAGAAGATATAAATGAAATATTAAAACACGAACTATAGCCAGTAATTATCGCTGACTTAATGGATATCTCTGTGTTCAAAATAGCACTACATAAAGAGCTTTTAATAATTTAAATAAAATACACAATAATAAAAAACAGATGCGAAATATATAACGCCCGATCCATTTCGTAATACGATGGCAAATTATTAACAAGTAAACAAGTCGCAAAATGCGTAACTACATACTACGAAATGTCTACATTTAAGAAAGAACTCTTTAATAACTATTGCACTGTAAGTTTAGAAAAAACTTGATTTACCAGATTGTTAAACGGTAAAAAATCAATTTGTAAAAAAAAACAAGAGAAAAAAAATTTTAATAAATGGTAACAATATTGTCAACCACTTCGAGTTAAGTGGATCATTCTTACTAACATTTAATTGTACAACCACAATTAAAACAGTTTCATATATAGCTACGAACAGGCAGAAGGAAGCGTTTCCGACCCCATAAAGTATATATATTCTTGAACAAAATCACTAGCCAAGTCGACCTAGCCATGTCCGTCTGTCCGTCTGTCTGTCTGTCCGTATGAACGCTGAGATCTCGGAAACTATAGAAGCTACAATACTGGGATTGGGCATGCAGATTCCTGAGGTTCCTGCGTAGCGAAAGTTTGTTTCAGCAGAGTGCCACGCCCACTCTAACGCCCACAAACCGCACAAAACTGTGGCTCCTACAGTTTTGATGCTAGAATAAAAATTTTAACTGAAATGTATTGTTGTCATCAATACCTATCGATTGACCCAAAAAAAAGTTTGCCCACGCCCACTTCAACGCGCACAAACCGCGAAATCCTGTGATGCCCACAATTTTCATGCTAGATAAAAAATTTTAACTGAAATGTATTCGTCTCGTCAATACCTATCGATTGATAAAAAAAATTGCCACGCCCACTCTAACGCCCATAACGCTAAAATCTGTCTACCGCCGGTAGGTGGCGCATTTTAACCTCGCTTTGCTGCTTGCACATCTCCATTTCCTTCGGTCCCTTTAGCTGAGTAACGGGTATCTGATAGTCGAGGTACTCGACTATAGCGTTTTTCCTTGTTTCTTCTGTAATCACCGAAAGTTCTCTCTTAAGTGATTTAGAAACTATATCGCCAACCTGTTCTCCGGGGCCAGATGGACTCCCTGGGTGTGTTCTTAAGTTTTGTGCCCGAACTATTTGTAAACCCATTCTTAAACTTTTTCATTTGTCTATCTCATCATCTGTTTTTCCTACTATCTGGAAAGATTCTTTTATTGTTCCACTCCACAAAAAGGGTGCGAAGGTTAATGTTCAGAACTATACAGGAATTTCCAAATTGTCTGCAATTCCTAAAACATTTGAACGCATTATTACCTCTCAGTTGCAACATTTGTGCTCCTCTTTAATATCGCCGTGTCAACATGTTTTTGTCAAGCGTAGATCGACCACCACTAACCTGCTCGAATTAACATCTTTTGTACTAGATGGGTTTAACAAAAAATTCCAGACGGACGTAATATATACAGTTTTTAGTAAAGCCTTTGACTCTGTAAACCACTCTCTTCTTTTATTCAAATAAGATCCGCTTGGGTTTCCGAATTATCTGTTAACTTGGATTTCAAGCTATTTGAATGGTAGATCTCAGAGGGTTTTATTCAAAAATGCTGTTTTCAAGATGATCAACGTGACATCTGGAGTGCCTCAGGGCAATCATTTAGGCCCTTTGCTGTTTACTCTGTTCATAAATGATCTTCCTTCTATCGTAAATCACTCACGTGTACTAATGTATGCTGATGATGTTAAGCTTCGTTTTTCATATAACAATATTGAATATGGTTTCTGCTTGCAGTCAAACATTAATAGATTCCAGGAATGGTGTCAGTACAACCATTTAAATTTAAACTATCTTAAATGCAACGTTATGACTTTTTATAGGGGTACGCCAACGTTCGCGAGTTACTCTCTTCAGAACATGTCCCTGGACCGAATATACTCAGTAAACGATTTAGGTGTTCTCCTAGATCCTAAACTTAAATTTGACTCCCACATAACCTCTACTGTAAATAAAGCTATGAGTGTTTTAGGGTTTTTAAAGCGTTGGTCTAAAGAATTTGATGATCCAAATTATTATTTACCTCACTTGTCCGACCTAATTTAGAATACTGTTCTTCCGTTTGGAGTCCTCAGTATCAAGTGCAAATTGACCGTATAGAGTCCGTACAGAATCAATTTCTTCTTTTTGCCTTACGTGGTTTGAACTGGGATCAAAACGTCAGTTTGCCTTCTTACTCGAGTAGATTGCTATTAATTAATTTGCCTAGTCTAGTAAGCTGTAGAACTATGCTTGGTACTATTTTTATGAATAATCTTATCAGAGGCGATATTGATTCTGTAGATTTGGTAAGCCGCCTAACTTTCAATGTTCCTGTTAGACTAATGCGAAACTACCATCCTATCAACTTGCCACGATGTTCATCTAATTTTAGTCAGAATGAGCCCTTTCGCGTCTTTCTAATAATTATAACCTATATCATTTAATTTGTTCCTCAAGTTCTATCCCTGTACTAAAAACTAAAATCTTAGCTCATTTGCTTTAGTCTTGTTGATCTATGTTTTGTCCTGTCTTTATTTGTTCTATGTACCTTCCTCGCGAACCGTATTTCCCGAAATAAAAATGGGCCCGCGCGTAACAAGCACGTGCTTGGTGTCGCTTGGGCCACTTGTTTGTACTGCTCTTAGTGCATCAACGTTCAACAATATAAAAAAAATTAAGTCTGCTAAAAAAAATCAGGACTAATCATACAGAACAAATTAAAGTGATAAATAGGGAATCTTATGCTAATAAGTCTTCAGAAGGTAATCTTTTATGGAAAGTAAAGAAAATATCAGGACTCACATATGATTGCCAAATATCGTAAAGTGCTGACAAAATGATTGAAATTGGTTCCATGAATAAGAAATGTAACTATTGCAATGCTTTTAAATGGAAGAACGAGTCTGAAGGCATTTGCTGTAGTTCCGGAGAACTTAACCATCATCAGCCTCAAACGTTTCTGAACCCCTTAAGAGCCTAAACCTAAACGGTCATCCCAAGCTAGCTCACTTCTAAGATCGTTTACGAAAATACAATTCATTATTTCAAATGACTCAAAAAAGGATTTAAGCCAGCTTTTAAGGTTCAGGGTCAGGTATGTCACTTAATTGGCAGTTTATGGTCTACAAAACAAAAAGAAGCACAGTTCCTTCAAATATATTTTGTTGGTGAGGATTATAGGAAAACAGAACTAAGATGTAAACATGCGACTGATGTGAATCGTGATTTGGTAAATACTTTACAATCAATGCTGCACAAAACTAATCCGTTCATTAAAGACGTCATAAATTTATTCATAACATTTACTTCCAATCCTAAGTGGAAAGACATTACAGAGTCATTATTACCCGGTCAGATGGCCTATGACCGCCATGATATAATAGCACCAGTGTTTCATTTAAAAGTTAATGCACTAAAGGCCCTTTTAGTAAGAGGAGTTCAATGTTTCATGTACACTGTAGAAGGCAAAAACGTGGCCTGCCACATGTTCATATACGACTTTGTCTTAAAAATTGTATTTATGCAGATTAAAAGACGAAATAATATGTGCAGAGATTCAGGATCCACTAAAAGATCCCGTGCTAGATAATATCGTAAAGTCCAGTATGATTCACGGACCTTGCGGAATATTAAGCCGTAGTTCACCGTGCATGAAAGACGAAAATAGTAACAGGAATTGATAGTTATCCTCAGTATCATAGGAGGGCTTCAGATGATGGTGGCTGTACTGTAGAATATAATGGCAATACTTTAGGCAACCGTTGGGTTGTGCCCTATAATTCACTATTATTGCGTGCAATGGGATCACAAGTAAATGTTGAAGCCTGCAGTTCAGTTGAGACTATAAAATACGTTTGAAAATATGTCCATAAAGGCAGCGATCAGTCGTCATTTTCCCTTGAAGACCAACGAAATGAAAATGGGAGATATACAAGGTGAGTTTCAAAGTAAACAGGACTTTTAAAAAAAAGACATAACAAATAGTTTTTTCGGCAAAATCAATTTATTTTATTCAAAATAGTCTCCTTCTGCTTTAATACAGCGTTTTGCACGGTCCAAAGGCATGTCGAACGAGTGTTTTAGCTCGTTGCCCGGTATGGCCGCCAGTATGCCGGTGCAAGCCTTTTGAATGGCCTCTACGTCTGCATAACGCTTTCCTTTCATCGGCAAATGCATTTTTCCGAAAAGGTAGAAGTCGCACGGTGCCACATCAGGTGAATACGGGGAGTGGTTGATGGTTAAAATGTGATTTTTGGTCAAATAGTCGGACACAAGCGTCGATCGATGAGACGGCGCATTATCGTGCAACAAAGGCCAATTCGCGATATTCGGGCCGAACACGTCAAATACGGCGCACCAAACGCTTCAAAACTCCAAGGTAGAATACCGCATTAACGTTTTGGCCGGGTGGAACAAATTCTATGTGGACAATAGCCTTGGAATTGAAAACACCACGTTTCGTCACCAGTCACTATCTTGTAAAGGAAGTTCGGGTCTTTTTTTGCCTCTTTAATGATGTCCTTCGAAAGTTGAATTCTGAGCAATTTTTGGACGTCAGTCAATTTGTGCGGAACAAACCGTGCACACACCTTTTGTAAGCCCAAATGTTCGGTCAAAATGCGATAAATCGATGTTTTGGAGATGTGCAATTCTATTTCCACACCCAAAAAAAAATGATCATAGAAACTAAACTATTCGTACATTAAAACTAAACTATTGAGTGTCAAAAATATCTTGATAAGATGCGTATTAACCTTATGATACCGAAAGTATTAAACTGAAACTTTCGAAGTTATCAAAGTAAAACTAACGAGTATACAATTTATACTCACTCAGTGTACTGACATTTATGCTGATAGTTTACTTTTTATACTATTTAGTATAAAAGCTATCCGTTTTATACTATTTCGTATACATATTATACTAATCTAGAGAGCCGTAGTATACTTTTTAAGCTATTTATTGAAATCGTTAGTATACATTTTATACTATTTCGTATAAAACTTATACGATTTCCCCGTTGCCTGTAGTATAAAAATAAAATAAAATCAAGTTGTATGTTGTTTTTCTTTTATTACTAATTGACATATTATTTTGTTATTATTTCATAAATATTCATATTTTGCGCAACACAAAACTCATGTTTTTAGCTCCTTCGTGTTTTTTTTTATATTCCTTTACCTAACACGTACATATATACAGACTAAAATAAGTACAAGCAACAAGAGTAGGGGCCGTGATTGCGCGGTATCACCGCAAGGTATTGCTTAGCGCAATGGTAGCCACCTAGGCTGTAGCTTCTCTCCTCTCATTCTCGATGCGACGCAGCGTTCGCAGTACACTCGCTGCGTAGGCTGCCGTCGCTGGCCGAACTCTTGCCCCGGTAGTCTTCATCAGCATTTGGCGATCAGACCCGATGCGGTGACATTAAAATAGGACATGCTGATCGTCCTCAACAATCCCACTGCCGGACTCTGGACAACCGTTCTCCGTGTCGTGTCCGAGGCGCTTAAGGAAGCTTCGGAAGCAACCATGTCCACTCAGCGCCTGCGTGAGGTAGAAATCTGCTTCCTATTTACCCTTGCGTCCAGCGACCAGCGTCCCTTGCTGGAGTTGTCCCAGGCTGCCTGCCAGTTGTCGACGCTCTGCATCCTGGCACTCCTCTTCACCTCAGTCTTGGTTCTGTGGCTCCCGCACCAGTTCACATAGGGGAACTTGGCCTGCAATGACGAGCGCTACGTCGTCCGGAAGGCACTCGCTGTTCTGACAGCACAAAGGCGGTACGTCGAGTTCGTTAGCTCCTTCGCGTTATGCATCTGTACGCGTGCGCAAAGCACTTGCATCTGAAAATACACAATACACACAAAATTTACCAACAGGGACAATATAATATTGATTTTTTTTAATTTTAGAACAAATATTTTACTTACATGTTGACTCGGCACAAAATTCACAAAAATGCGGGACCAAACTCACCGAGATAAATCATCACAATAATCATTAACGCGTCAAACAACGCCAACTCCGGTAGCGTTTTCTGTGTTCGTATACTCGCTATTGTCCTGGCTTTACACCAAAATATATGTTCGAATATTCGCTATTGTCCTAGTTTCACACCATGAAAAACTATTTAATGTTCAGTATACTATTTATACTACTGAGTCTCACTCATATAATAATTGGTATAAGCTTAATACTATAAAGTGTTGGCATGGAACTATTTTGTAATAACTTGAAACTACATTTTTTTATACTATTGTACATTAAGTTTTTGTTGAAACCAAAAGTATAAATTATAAACTAAATAGTCAAATATGACTAGTTTAAAAATAACACTACAGGTTTACGCTTTATACTCTTTGGTAGAGCACTTACACTACAAAGTATACAGTTGAAACTAATAAGTGTTGAGTTAATACTTACATTTTTATACTAACTTTAGTATACTTTTAACACAACGCTTATTAAGTGTATACTTTTGGTTTTTTTTTTGGGTGCATGAATTTCAATGATGATTTCGGCTGATTTTTTATGAATTCACGCATAGTTTCGACGGAATTTTCGGTGATCAAGGATTTTGGTTGGCCCACGTGTTCTCCGTCATTTATGTCCTCACGACCACTTTGAAAACGTTGAAACCACTCGTGCACTCTGCTACGGGATAGGCAATCATCGCCATAAACTTGTTTCATCAATTGAAACGTTTCGGTAAAAGTTTTACCAATTTTAAAACAAAATTTAATGTTGGCTCTTTGTTTGAAGCTCATTTTCGCACCGATGACAAAAACATACTGACACTTAAAACGCAATAACCTCACTTCCAATAGATGAAATGTCATGAAATTTTTACTGGAAGTCGATAAACAATAGCAGATTCTAACACACTAGTTGACATATAGATGGCGCCACTAGAGGGCGCTAGATTAAAAAAGTCCGGTTTACTTTGGAACTCACCTTGTATAAGCAGATCGGAAGCCGTGTGGAGAATTCTTGCTTTTCCCTTTCCCGCTGCGGAAACGTACTTAATTTTCTGGAGCTAAAAAGGATTCTGCTTTGGGCAGGGTTTATACCGTTCACCCACATAACAGTGAATGTTATTTTCTTAGACTTTTACATCATGAGGTACAAGGTTAAACTTAATTTTTGTATTTTAAACCGTAACAGGTGTTTGGCTTGCAAAGCAATGGGCTTACTTGAGAATGATAGTCATTGGGAAAAAACTTTAACCAAAGTTCGCGTTTGTATAGATCCAAAAATAAAACGTGATCTGTTCGGAATTCTGTTAGTTTTTTGTCAACTCTCGGATCTTTTATGTGTTTGGAATAAGTACAAGACTTACTTATGGGAAGATATATATCATTCATTACAAATGCCCTTAAGCTGTGACATTAATGCCGAAGTTATGGTAAGGCCTATAACAAATGCCTAGTAAGCATAGAACACTTTGTATTGTCTATTGGTGGAACATGTCTTAGGAATATTGTCTTCCTCAACCATAAATTCCTGAAGCCGAATCGAAAGTAAATAATATCGATTATTCTAGAGAAATAAGTTATAAAAATAACAACACTCTCCTTACCAGATTTCCTTACACAAGATATTCTTGCAGACGAGCAAAAAGACGTATACAATACCATTTTGGAAAGCGTTTGGGGTGAAATAGGTGAAATCTTTTTTTGGATGCACCGAGAGGGACAGGTAAGACTTTCCTGATAAATTTATTGATGTCAAAAGTTCGAAGTCCAAAAAAATAGCCCTAGCTGTCGCTTCTTCTGAAATAGCTGCTACCCTGTTTAATGGAGGCCGAACTGCTCATTCTGCATTCAAACTTCCTTTGGATTTAGTTATTTTGAGAACCCCTCATTGCTCTATTTCAAAACAATGTAATATATCTGATGTGCTTAAAGATTGTAAGTTGATTGTTTGGGACGAGTGCACCATGTCACATAAAAGTGTGTTTGAAACCATAAAATGAAGGCCCGCTTAAAATCTTAATTTTTATGGCCGTAGATAAAAAACAAGCGCTCCCGACAAATATGCGAGTGTACTTAAGAGGAGATAGTTCTGCAGGAATTTTTGCCGAAACACTTTCAAAAATAGGAAATGGCTTCCATCCAAGAATTGATGGAAAAATAGCTTAAACACCACACTTAGGAAATGTCGTGAAAAACGTTCAAGACCTTACCTACAAAGTATTTCCTGATATTTCTAACATATTATGTAAAAGCTTAGATTGGCTATCTCAGCGCACTATTTTGACAACGAAAAATGACAGAGCAACCGGAATCAATAATTTATTGCTAAACTCAATTGATCGATTAAAAGTCTCCAATAAATCAGTCGACTCTGTCCCTGATGTTGATAATGCCATTCATTACCCGTAATGTTATTGCGAAATTTAAGTCACCCAAAGTTATACAATGGGAATCGATTGCAGATAAAAGGTCTCATTAAGAATGTAATCGAAGCAACAGTATTTACGCGAAGGCGAAAACGGTGTTGATACCCACAAACCCATTAATACCGCTCGGTCGGTCTAGGAGACTTTAATTCCCTCTAAGAGTTTGTTTTGCAATAATTATAAATAAATCGCAGGGGCAGACTTTAAAACTGGCTGGACAAGATCTTAGAGAAGATTGCTTCTCTCATGGAAAATTGTACGTCGCATGCTCTAGAGTTAGGTCTGCCAGTAGCCATATTATTCTCGCTCCTGAAGAATCTTCTAAAAAAGTTTGCTTACACTGAGGATTTAAGGTATTCATAATAATTTACAGATTTAAACTAAGGCAGTTTCAGTGAAATAGGTCTAATTGGAGATATCATATAAAAAACACGCCAGTTTCTCTACCTCAGGGGTCGTGTGGAAATGAGGAAATCGTGACAGCCGTAGTCCAAACTAAGTTTAAGCGAATGGCTAATTTTTTTAACTTCGTACTTTTGCCAACAATAAATTTATCAGGAAGGTTTTAATTGCCTCTCCAGGTGCACCAGGTGCAATTTTCACCAATTTCAGCCCCAACGCTTCCTAAAATGGTAATGTATACGTCTTTTTGATCGTCTGTAAGCAAATGTTCGTTGTTGGTAAGGAGAGTGTTGTTACTTTCATGACTTATTCCTCTAAGATTATCGTTACTATTTTCTTCCAATTCGACTTCAGGAATATTTTGTTGAGGAAGACAATATTCTTTAAGACATGTTCCAGCAATAGACATGTTCAATGATTGTTAGGCATTTGTTATAGACCATTTCCATAGTTTCGTCATTAATGTCACAGCTTAAGGGCATTTGTAATGAATGAAGTATATCATTCCATAAGTAAGTCTTGTAGTTATTCCAAACACCTGAAGGATCCGAGAGTTGACAAAAAACTTACATTATTGCGAACAGATCACGTAAGTTTTTCGAAACTTGACAAACGCTAGCTTGGGCCATAGTTTTGTCCCAATGACTATCCTCCTCAAGTAAGAACAATGCTTTCAAGTCAATTAAAACATGCTGAATATAACACCAGAAACGGTTTTAAAATACAAAAATTTGGACCTGGTACCTCATGGAGTAAAAGTCTAGGAAATTAAAATTCACTGTTATGTGGGTGAACGGTATAAACCCTGTCCAAAGCAGAATCCAGTAGATAGGTAATACGGGAGCTGGCTCACTTTGGGGTGGGGGTGACCCTAATCAGTCACGCATGGTTGCACACAGGTGACAGGTGGTCACGCATGGTTGCACGCATGGTTGCACGCAGGTGTTTTAAGGGGTGTGTAGGGGTGTGAGAGAGGGGTGTTTTGATATGTCTTGTTTTGTCTTGTCATTTTCTCACCCTAAAGGTGTGTGTGTGTGATAGGGGTGTTTTGTCATGCGTAAGAATGTTATGGTTGTTTAGAGTGATCTTTACCCGAATAGGGTGTGTAGGAGTGTAATGGTTGCACGAAGTTCACTATGTTGATTCTAACTTGTATTAAGTTAAGGGGAGGGTAATCTTAAATGTTTCAATTCTATAGTGGAGGTGGTGGTGGTGGTTCCAAACAGAATATACACAAAAACGTTGTTTTGTCATGCGTATGAATTTGTAAAACTATATTTTAGCGGAGGAGGAGGAGGACGGGAAGTTGTTTTGTTATGCGTGGGCGTTTTGTTGATTCAATTAGGGATAGTTTTAATAGGGTAGATTCAATTAGGGTTGTAGTTGACATCTGTTAGTGTAAACTGTCTACGGTCTTGTGGTCAAAAGGTGTTGGTTTGAGTGATATTAGATCGCATACTTTTGTGGTGTGAAACAAGCGTGAGGCGTTTTGTTGATTCAATTAGGGTTGTAGTTGACATCTGTTAGTGTAACGTGTCTACGGTCTTGTGATCAAAAGGTGTTGGTTTGAGGGATACTAGATCGCAGAAACAAGCGTGAGGCGTTTTGTTGATTCAATTAGGGATAGTTTTAATAGGGTAGATTCAATTAGGGTTGTAGTTGACATCTGTTAGTGTAACCTGTCTACGGTCTTGTGGTCAAAAGGTGTTGGTTTGAGGGATATTAGATCGCATACTTTTGTGGTGTTGGTTCGAGGGATATTAGGCCGCATACTTTTGTGGTGTGAAACAAGCGTGAGGTGTTTTGTTGATTCAATTAGGGATAGTTTTAATAGGGTAGATTCAATTAGGGTTGTAGTTGACATCTGTTTGTGTAACGTGTCTACGGTCTTGTGGTCAAAAGGTGTTGGTTTGATGGATATTAGATCGCATACTTTTGTGGTGTGAAACAAGCGTGAGTTCGGTAACCTCCCCCTCTTTAGCGAGCGGTGGTGCTTGTGTTGGTGGTTGTAGTGGTGGTTCCTAACAGAATATACACAAAAACAAACTTATTACAACCAACACAATCGTTTGTTTAGTCAAATACGTTTTTATTTAATCATATTTGAAAATTTTTTCTCATGCGCTTATAGAAAGAGAAAACGTTTACCTTCTAAGTTTTCAAAAATGTATGTGTTAAGGAGAAATGTGGAAAGTAGTTCAGTTTTAGAAAACTATTTGAGTTGAACGAACCATCTAGAATCGTCGTGTGAACCCTCCGGTAATTCAAAGCTAAAGTAAAATTGTGTTAATTTACGTTTCATCCGAATTCGATTTGTGTGAGCTTTTCAAATTGATAAAAATTAAAATACTTTACTAACTGTAAAGTAAAGTTGTGTGAATTGGGAACTACCCAGATTTGTGTTGTGTAAACTTATCAAATTGATATGACGTAAAATACTTTACAGTTAAAGTAAAGTATAACGAGGTGAAAAGTACAAGTAACAATACAATACTTTCAAAAACAAAACAAAATCAAAACAAAAGAAAATAAATAAGTATTGCGCAAAGTGCAACATTACCCTATCGGGTAACATTTCGTGGACTCATCATCTGCGAACGGAGCAACATAAGAAGAATATTGTTGAACCAGTGGATTCAAGGATTAAACAAATCAGTTATGGATTCCAAGGAAGGATTGTTCACTACCTATATGAAAACACCAACAATGATGTAATTTATCCAACACAATTTATGGAGGAAGCAGGAGAAGCTTTTCTACCTCACTTGTATCCATTGTTGGAAAGTTATTCATCGGTGAAAATAAATTTTGAACTTTTTGGAGAGTACGGACTTTTGAAGGAAGAAAAGGAATGCATTGAAATAAAGTCATTTCAAAGTAAGATGACAATAATTAGTGCCTACTCCAATATAGAAAATGAATATAAGGAACACATGGAAAAAATTTTGGCGAGGATGGAAGAATTCCAAGAAAGGGATAGTGGATGGACTTTGCTTCATCTCATTCGATTGGAGATGAATATTAATCAATATTCACCCTTAAGAGGATCATCTTATATAAAACTACCCTCTTGTTTAGAAGGAAAAAAAGCAATTATAAATGTAAAAAACACAGATGATGAATATTGTTTTAAATGGAGCTTAATCGCAGCATTAAGTAAACTAAATAAGAATGCGAACAGATGCACAACCTATAAAGTCAATATAAATGATGAAGTCATTCAAGTCAATGGGATCACACTAAAGTTCACTGGATTGCAATTTCCACTTAAGCCTGCGGGAATATCGAAATTTATGGAAATAAATAAAGATATAAATATTACACTTTTCGGGTTCGACGATGGAGTTATATTCGGACCTATATTTTACTCTCCTGAAGTGAGGAGAAATTATATAAATATGTTGATACTGGAGGAAGGATGTAAAGCACACTATACTTGGATTAAAAATCTCTCAAAGTAAGTTGTTTTATTATATCATTATTATATCTTGTTTTTGTTTTTGTTTTTAAATTTCATAATATTTATTTGCTTTCATACTTAAAAAAAAAAAATTTTTTTTTTTGTGTTTATCTTTTTTTAGTTTGGTTTCCTCTCAAGTTTCGAGAGACAAATCAAAAAAATGGTTCTGTCAAATTTGCTTAAATTACTCATTGAGTAAAGATGCTGCCAACCGGCATTCAGAAGTCTGTGGGAAAAAAGTCTCACGCTTACCCAACATGAAGGATACCACTTTACGGTACACAAATGTTCAAAAGGAAGTGATGGTCCCATTCACAGTTTACTCTGACTTTGAATGAATCCTTCAACCAATTAATAAAAACGAAACATTAAATTTAAATATTATAAATATACATAGACCTGTTTCATATGCATACTATATAAAGTTTAGATAAGTTTGTTTTAGAAACTATATTCAACTCGGGAATGAATTTCCTGTTATCTCTAATAGAAAATTTAACTTTTATATATGAAAACTATATTTCAAAACCTGTTTCTATAATAACGTCGGATGTTGAAGAAGATGATTTCCAAAAATCTAATAATTGTCATATATGCAACACTCCTCTTTTATTGGACAGAGTTAGGGATCACTGTCACTTCACAGGAAAATTTAGGGGGGCAGCACATAATGAGTGCAATTTAAAATATAAAGTTCCAAAATGGATTCCTGTTTTCTTCCACAATTTCACCAGGTATGATTGCCATCTATTTATTAAAGATTTGGCAATCATACCTGGTGAAATAAAGGTAATTCCATTAAATAAGGAAAAATATATATCAATTTAAAAAATTATAACTTTAAGTAATGGTGATAACTTTGATATCCGTTTTCTAGATTCGTTTCGATTTATGCCTTCTGCAATAGATACATTAGCTTCAAATCTAGATACTGAACAAATGTATATAACAAGATCATTTTTCCCTAATGAAAATCATTTCAACTTAATGCGAAGAAAGGGTGTATTTCCATATGAATATTTAGATTCAGTTGAGAAATTAAATGAAAGTAAATTACCTCCTAGAGAAGCTTTCTATAGTTCCTTAACCGAAAATGAATGTTCAATTGAAAATTATACTCACGCACAAAATGTATGGAATGAGTTTTCTTGCAATAATCTTAAAGATTATTTAGAATTATACTTAAAAACAGATGTTTTATTAATGTCTGATGTCTTTGAAAACTTTCGAAGACTTTGTACTAAAATTTATTCACTTGATCCAGCACATTTTTTCACTACACCAGGATTATCATGGGAAGCTATGTTAAAATGTACTAAAATTGAATTAGATTTATTAACTGATATAGATCAGTATAAATTTATTCAAAGTGGTATTCGTGGTGGCTTAGTACAATGTACATGTAGATATGCCAAAGCAAATAATAAATATGTTGAGAATTTTGATAGTACTCAAAAATCATCATATTTGATTTATTTGGATGCAAATAATTTATATGGTTGGGCTATGTCACAATCTTTACCATATGGAGGTTTTGAATGGATTTCAAGGGGGGAACTTGATAGTATAAACATTACAGAGATTGCAGATGATAGTGAATATGGATACATTTTTAAGGTAGATTTAAAATATCCTTTAAAATTGCACAATAAACACAATGATCTTCCATTTTGTTGTAATAATCAGTTACCAACAAAGTCAGACAAAATAAAAAAATTAATTGCTGATTTAAGGGATAAAGAAAAATATATAATTCATTATAAAAATCTTCAACAGTGTATAGAAAATGGATTAATTCTAACAAAAATTCATAGAGGTCTTCGCTTCTTTCAGAAGCCTTGGCTAAAAACATATATTGATTTGAATACATTCCATAGAACTAATGCAAAAAATACATTTGAAAAAGAAATTTTTAAGCTTTTAAATAATGCTGTCTACGGAAAAACAATGGAAAATGTCGATAAGCGCGTTAATATTAAATTAATTACTGAATGGGAAAGTGCTTCACCATCCGATTCTTCTGGTCCATAAAGGCATTGTGGTAGATCTCTTATTTCAAAGTCAAACTTCCATAGTGTCAAACAGTTTTCAGAAAACTTCTTTGCCTTTCAAATGAAAAGATTAAATGTGTTGTACAACAAACCTTTATATTTAGGTTTTGCTGTATTAGATTTATCGAAATGGAAAATGTATGATTTTCAGTTTAATTATATCAAACCTAAATACAATGAAAATGTTCATTTAAATTATATGGATACAGATTCTTTTATATATACTATTAACACTGAAGATTTTTATAAAGATATTCAGAACGATGTTGAGATGAAGTTTGATACATCAGATTATTCTGATGAATTACTTAATCTCTATAATTTTTCTAAAGCTAATAAATAAAGGTTGGATTTTTTTAAAGATGAACTCAATGGAAGACCAATGACTGAATTTGTTGGTTTGAGATCAAAAATGTATGCCTTTAAAACATCTAATAGTAATGACAGCTCTGAAAAAACAGTGAAAAAATCAAATGGTGTTAAAAGAAGTGCAATAGATCAATTAACTTTTAATAGATTTAAAAAATGTTTGTTTTCGGAAGAGGAAGTGGTAGGTTCTATGTCAATGATTAGATCTAAAAATCATCTTTTATCAACAATTAAATGTAAAAAAGTAGTTCTCAGTCATAAAGACACAAAGGTTCTTATACAAGACAATAAAATTAATACACTACAATATGGACATTATAGAATAGATTGAAAAAAGATTAGAAAATAAACTTAATGAAATAGATTCAAATATTTATGTTTATGAACAAAGAATAAAAGAAATAGAGAATTGTCCTAATAGAAATAATTATCAAGAGATTGAAATAGAAAAATTTAAGAAAAATATAGATCAATGTGAATTTGAAATGTTTTATACAGAACTAGAATTAAATTTACTAGATTGTAAAAAAAATGAATAAATGTAACCTATAATTATAAATAAGACAGAACAAACATCGGTTTTTTTATTTAAAGGTTAAAATTTAAGGCAATGTATAAACCAAATATTACAATTCACAATATTATTATTATTATAAAAATTTTTATTTAACTGAACAAACATCGCTTTTACTTACAGGTTAATGTTAAAATTTATGAAAATGTACAGAACATGAAAAAATTTGAATTTAACAGAAGAATTACAATATTTTCTTTGAATTACATTCAATTTGCTTACTTTCTTCTATATTTAGTGGTATAGTTTGTTTATAGTTATCTATACCACCCTCTAATCTATACACTTTATTGTCATCATTACTTAAAGGAATTGATTTAATGTATTTATCATTATCTTTATCTAAATTAAACGGTATAGTTTGAACATAGTTATCTATACCACCCTCAACAAGAATAGTTTCATCCTCACTAGATGATCTTGGAATACATGGTTCCGGATTTTCATCATCATAAAGGATTGTATCATGGTCATCATCATCATCACCATCATCATCATCACCATAAAAATTAAGAGAAAATTTGCCAACCTCTTTTTTATTAATGTTTTGGAGTTCTGAAAATATAAATATTTTACTATATATATATACATACAAATATTATTATACCCGTTACTCGTAGAGTAAAAGGGTATACTAGATTCGTCGGAAAGTATGTAACAGGCAGAAGGAAGCGTTTCCGACCCCATAAAGTATATATATTCTTGATCAGGATCACTAGCCGAGTCGATCTAGCCATGTCCGTCTGTCCGTCTGTCCGTCTGTCCGGATGAACGCTGAGATCTCGGAAACTATGAGAGCTAGGCTATTGAGATTTGGCGTGCAGATTCCTGAGCTTCTTACGCAGCGCAAGTTTGTTTCAGTAGACTGCCACGCCCACTCTAACGCCCACAAACCGCCCAAAACTGTGGCTTCTACAGTTTTGATGCTAGAATAAAAATTTTAACTGAAATGTAATGTTCTCATCAATACCTGTCGATTGACCTAAAAAAAAGTTTGCCACGCCCACTTTAACGCCCACAAACCGCGAAAACCTGTGACGCCCACAATTTTTATGCTAGATAAAAAATTTTAACTGAAATGTATTCGTCTCGTCATTACCTATCGATTGACTCAAAAAAAAGTTTGCCACGCCCACTTTAACGCCCACAAACCGCAAAAACCTGTGACGCCCACAATTTTCATGCTAGATAAAAAATTGTAACTGAAATGTATTGGTCTCGTCGATACCTATCGATTGATCCAAAAAAAAATTGGCCACGCCCACTCTAACGCCCATAACGCTTAAATCTGTATACCGCCGGTAGGTGGCGCATTTTAATCTCGCTTTGCTGCTTGCATATCTCCATTTAGCTGAGTAACGGGTATCTGATAGTCGAGGTACTCGACTATAGCGTTCTTCCTTGTTTTATATGTATTTAAGCAACCTTTTTGAACTCCATCCAAAATATTATTTTCAACTTTTTTATTAATGTTTTGGAGTTCTAAAAATATATATATATATATTATTAGTATATAAAATTATATATATATATATATATATATATATATATTATTAGTATATAAAATTATATATATATATATATTAAACTCACCTTTTTTTAATTTACTCGAATTATTATTTTCATCTTCTATTTTTATATTCTGCAAGAACAAACATATTTCCCTACTCAATCAGATTATGATATAATATCACTATTAGTTATTTTGAAGTCGTTAATATCGTTAATTGGTATTATATCTGTGCTAATCTGACTTTCTTTTTTATTTAAATATTCGAGCATCATTTGAGCTGCTAAATTTCTCTTTCTAAAATATATCCCATTAATTCTTTCTGCTTCCTCTATTTCAATTTCATGGATTTGTGGACCATCACTGAGATAACCTGTTTCTTCTTCTTCTATCTCTTCTCTTTTACTCTCTTGTTTGGAGAGAAGATCAGCATCTTTCAATATTTTGTCATAAACAATCCTGTCTTTTCGTCTCTCGCATTAATTACTGTTTGAGATAAAACTTCTGCAAATTCAGGGCTATTAGTATTGCGTTCAGATTTTTGGTGGCGGTGGCGACTAGATAAATATTTTAAATTCATACGCTTAGATTTACTTAGACTTCGCCTAGAATGTGTTCTTCTATAAATATTATTGTAATGACATTTAACTCCTACTGTAGCAGTTGTATGCCCTCCTATTCTCCTTTCATTTTCAACTAATTTTTGCTTAAAATTCTCTATTATACCTTTCTTTGTGAATTCGATTTGTGAGTTGTGTATGTTTTCAGTGCTTTTTAATTTATGAGTAGTGTTCCTTTTTATTGGAACCCGACTTACACTTTCAAATTCTGTATCACTATCACTGATCCCCAACACTAATTCTTGTAACGTATTACTAAATGTTGGTGCTCGACTTACGTTTTCAAATTCTCTCTCACTATCATTTATACCCATATTAATTTTTTCTGATTTTTCATCTCCTATGTTTTTATTTTCTATGTGATCAACACTTTCATTTTCGCTATTAAAATCAAAAAAACTGGGTGGAATTGTAGCGGTTTCAGATGTAGTGTTTGTAGCTGTTTTTTTTGTTGTTGTATCTTCTTCCAGAAGTTCTCTTTTTTATGTAGTTGCTGCTGTTGTAGTTGTTGTTTCTTCCTTCTCCTCCTCCTCCAGAATTCCCCTTCTCATTGTAGGTGTAGTTGTACTTGTTGTAGTTGAGGTAGATGTAGTTGTAGTAGATTTTGATCTAGTTGTTTCTTCTTCAACTGTGCTTGCACTTGTACTTGTTGTTAAGTCTTTTTCATTAATGCTACCATTAATAGCATTAAATATTTTAGTATCGAGTTCACTTTTTAAGTTTGGTTTCTCACTTTCATCACTTGTCTTGTTTATGAGATTCATAAAAATATGACTGTCCTCTAGGATCTCAAATTTTAAGTCAATTTTAATGATTTTTTTTAGTTTTGGAACATCGATAAATAACCCAATCGAATTATTGGAAGTCGATGGGTTTTTAATCAAAGTCATTTCATTGGGGAGTTGTACCATTTTCACCATCGGATTAAAGAGGGAAAGTATTACAAAAAATATTATAAAAGCCGTCATTTTAGTTTTTTTGATTTTGTTTTTTTTTTTTGAAAATCGAACAAACTAACGAACGAATGAATAAGCAAACGATTCGAAATTGAGTTGCGTAAACGAATAGATGGAAATTGTATACTTTTTGAAATTCTTCCGCCTTTATACCCTCCAGATTTGTATATATAAATATATAACGTTCTGTTCAAATTCTTATCTGTACATGCTTTTCTTCACACTTTATAAATAGGAATTGCGTGATTGTGAAGTAACATAATTTATTTTCACGCATTGACGTCAATGTCTACATTATAATTGTTCTTTATAGAATTTCGTTTTTATGAATCCAACTATCTTCTGATTTTGAAAAGCCTACCCAACGCACGAGCACATAATCAAGTTCCACCCAAAATTCTTATCTGTATATACTCTTTTAGACTAGCCAACGCACAAGCTCATAGTCAAGTTCCAACCAAAATTCTTATCTGTACATGCTTTTCTTCACACTTTATAAATAGGAATTGCGTGATTGTGAAGAAACATAATTTATTTTCACGCATTGACGTCAATGTCTACATTTTAATTGTTCTATGCTTCCACTTGTTCTTTATAGAATTTCGTTTTTATGAATCCAACTATCTTCTGATTTCGAAAAGCCCAACCAACGCACAAGCACATAATCATCTTTTTGTTTCACAATCTTTTCAACAAGATAAGTATTAGGGAATTTTGTTTTTTTAATTTCTTGTTTATAGAAACCACCTTGAACTGGATCACCCTTCAAGTCCTCAAGTAAATATGTGGTGGGGGATGTATTTTGTACTTTCCGAATTCGAAAAATTTCCGTTGTTTAGTTTGGGGTACAGCCTTTTTCAAAGTCATGTTTATATTTACTTATTCGTACATGATTCCCCTCTTTAAAGTTCCCATTTGTAAATATTTTTAGATGATTGTATGATCTCATCAAAATCTGTTTTTCATTTTTAGCATTGACGTCAATAGGCTTCATTTTAATCGTTATATGCTTCCTGTTATTATACTTATTAATCAACTCTTTGTATACTCGTAGAGTAAAAGGGTATACTAGATTCGTCGGAAAGTATGTAACAGGCAGAAGGAAGCGTTTCCGACCCCATAAAGTATATATATTCTTGATCAGGATCACCAGCCGAGTCGATCTAGCCATGTCCGTCTGTCCGTCTGTCCGTATGAACGCTGAGATCTCGGAAACTATGAGAGTTACAATACTGGGATTAGGCACGCAGATTCCTGAGATTCCTGCGCAGAGCAAGTTTGTTTCAGTACAGTGCCACGCCAACTCTAACGCCCACAAACCGCCCAAAACTGTGGCTCCTACAGTTTTGATGCTAGATAGAAAATTTTAACTGAAATGTATTGTTCTCATCAATACCTATCAATTGACCCAAAAAAAAGTTTGCCACGCCCACTTTAACGCCCACAAACCGCGAAAACCTGTGACGCCCACAACTTTCATGCTAGATATCGATTGGTCCAAAAAAAAATTTGCCACTCCCACTCTAACGCCCATAACGCTTAAATCTGTATACCGCCGGTAGGTGGCGCATTTTAATCTCGCTTTGCTACTTGCATATCTCTATTTAGCTGAGTAACGGGTATCTGATAGTCGAGGTACTCGACTATAGTGTTCTTCCTTGTTTCTTATCTTTTCATCAATTCTCTAAATTGCTTATTATAGAATTCATTTCCATTATCTGTTTGTAAGTTCTTTGGTACTCCACGACCAGATTTTATTATTTTTTCCATTGCTTTTGTAACTTCTTCTGCATTTTTTGATTTTATTACTTCACCCCATCCATATTTGGAAAATGTATCTATTACTTTTAACAAATACCTATAGCCTTTATTTGATGATGCATATGCCCCCATTTCAACCAAATCAGCCTGCCATAAATCATTAATACCCTTTACTACAACTCTACGTGTTGGGAAATTCTTGAATGATGGGCGATGTAACTCATTTACAATATCTCGTTTACTCATAGCTTTAGTTTATCTGGTATAAATGGTTTCTTCTCTAAAGATTCAGTTTCACCTTTTAAAACTGAGGTTGGTGCAATTATATAATTGAAAATGTTACTTTCTATTTCATTTATATCCTCCACTACCTTATTAAAAGTTTTCATGAGAAATTCCAATTTTTTAGAAATTTCACTCACTTTTCCCTCAATATTATTGATTCGAGGTCTTAATCTAAAGATTTCTTGTTTCTGCAGCTGCTTAGAAATTTTATTAGATGTATTCTGTACTAGTTTACTTATTTCATCATCAATATAAAATTTTGTTGCAATATCATTTTCATGAATGGGGTGTAGGGAATTTTAAAATCGTTTCCTCTAAACATTTAAATGTCCATCATAATCATTAAGTATACTTTGGAATTTTTGTCCACCTTTTGTTATATCTCTTGAGTACTCTTTCTCATTTAAAAACAACCAAACTTATCAACTGACATTTTAATTATAAAATAAATAATGAAAGAGTGGTATATTTATGTATGATCCACATTAATTGTTAAAACTTCTTCGTTTTCACGATGTGCAAATGGACTTTTCCGAAGTATTATTCCATCTATTTGTGTCTGACCAGAACGAATGATTGGTGGAGGTTTTTTTAAATGTTTGTTAATGAACTTGTTAAAATTTTCCAATTTATCAACAAACTCTTTTATTGAATTATGTATATACTCCATTTGACTTATCATTTTTATTACTTTACTTTCCAGCTCTGATACTCTTTTATTTCGTAGTTGAAATGATTTAGTTATAGTTTCCATTTGATGTGATTTCGCTTCATTAATTTTATCATCAACATAAAATTTAATAGCCAAATCATTTCCATTTATTGGTTTTGAAGAGTTTTTAATTCTTTTTTTCTGAACATTTATGTGACCATCAGTGTCTAGATATATACCTGTAAGACTCTCAACTTCCCTTTTGAAAAGCGAGGAAAAATCTCTATCATTTGAAAAGTGACCAAACTTGTCAATAGACATTTTACTATTAAACAAAATGAGAAAATGTTTTCTATTTTATTAATATATTATTTTTGCTTCCCGCAATTCTTCTATTATTGAAAGAATTTCATTAGTATGGTTATTATTACCAGCAGCTTTTGATGCCATTAAGAGTTGCAATCTTTCAACAAGTTCATTTGCATTATCCCAATATACATAGTTTGGTGGTATTTTTTGTAGTCTCATATACCCAGAACCAGTAAATTCTTCGTTTACTGAAGATGATATTAATGGTTTAATAATTGAAGAATATTTTTTAGAACGATTCCCCTTTACTTGACCATCTGGTTGATAGTTTCTTTTGTGAGCACTTGTTTCAATTAAAATGTTTTTATATGATTCTAAATCGTTCTTAGTATAATCCTTAGGACTATTATGAAAAATTAAAGAGTACAGACCTGGTGATAGAGTCCCTAAATTTCCACTTCCTAACTCCATTAATTTTTTTTTAATTTTAAGTGTTGTATTACCCAACATTAAAATATTATTTTCTTCTCTTGGTCCATAACTATTGTCTAAAATCGTTTCTTGCTTTAACAGATTAATGTTGAGATTGTACTTCGCCCCGGTATCTTCATATACACTTTCATTTAAATCATCTGTGTGAGGCTGTTGTGAAACATCGGATTCATCTATAAGAGACTGTTGTGAAACATCAGATTCATCTATAAGAGACTGTCGTGAAAAAGCATCAACACAAGCATCACTATCACTTTCACTTTCAATTACTCTCTCGTGTACCCTTTTTTCTTTTTTACTTTTAGGTACTCTTATTTTCTCTTTCTTGAACTTAGTCTTAATATCATGTGTATCAATAATATATTCCTTTTTATTCAATTTTTTATTTTCAGTGAGTAATTCATGTAAAGGTTCTGTAATAGGTTTAAAAGTTTCCTCCAAATTTGATACGTTCTCATTTTTTATTTGTTTCAATTCATCAATTTTTCTTTTTAATGAATTTCTACTTTTCGTCAACTGTTCTAAAAGTTTACGCTTCATTGTTGTCGTTTTCTCTGATACTCATGTGCTACTGGGAAAAATGAACTATAATTTAAATATTTATAACAAAGGGTTTGAGTTTGAGTTTTATGAAATTTTATTTTTATTTATCAAAATAGATACATTAATAATATTAAAAATAAATACATTTTAAGCTTTATTTAATTCTAAATAGAGATTGTTATCATTCCTTTTAATAATACAAAAAAGATTATCTTTTATATATTCAATTGCTGAATCATCTAAGCTACCTGAGTATCGTTCCGACAAGTACAGCATATACTCTTCAAGTTCAAGAGTGAGGTCCATCCCAAAGGTGGTTTTCTTACGTTGAGCTCGTTGAATAGGGTAGTACACCTCCGATTCCATCCTCGTCTTTGTTAAAATAGGTTTTAGTACATTACCATTAAAATCCTTGAGTACTTTCATCATTCCCGGATTGACCATTTGTAGTTGTTTCTTCTTGTAGTTGTTTTCGTTGTTTTTACCTGTTTTTGTTGTTAATTTTAGTTGTTTTTTTCTTTAGCAATTGTAATTGTTTTTGTTGTTTAATTTACCTGTTTTTTAGCAGATGTAGCTGTTTTTGTTGTTAATTTTACTTGTTTTTTAGCAGATGTAGCTGTTTTGTTGTTGTTTTCATCTGTTTTTAGCAGTTGTATCTGTTTTAATTGTTGTTGTTGTTTTACTGTTTTAACTGTTTTTTATGTTGTTCTTCTTGTTGTTGATTTTAATGATTGCAAGATTTTTAGGTTGAAACTTTAGGCTGAGAACGTTTTAGCTTGAAACTTTTAGGTTGAGACTGTTTGCAGGTGGTTTTTAATTGTGAGTTAGAATAACTTTTGATCGAGTTTTTATACCTTGAGGTAAACTAACCCTCCCTGTTCTTTCTCATTCTTGATTTAGAATCGACCAATCATAGCAGTGAATAGTAATAGCATGTAATAATAGCATGTAAATAGGGTGGGTTTCAAGAATCATAGAGAAATTACTTGATCATAGTGTAAAAGTTAAGGTGGGATAGAGAGTAAGAATTGGAGGGACAGGTGTCCACAGTTGGTACTATTAAAGGCTTGTTTTCTCTCATAGTTATAGGTAATGTTATTCCCCAAGTATTTCACAATTTCTTTTGGGGGTTGTAAATTTCCAAAACTATCAAAGTAATGTATACTTTTTTTATTTTTGTTATAAGCTACCCAATGCGTACCATTTGATGAACTATCATCTAGGTTTATAATGGGCAGTGAGTCTCTCATAAACACACCTCGGAAATGTGGAATGTACTTTTGAAATTTGAAAGAGGTTTTTTAGGTAGCTTAGTAATTAGTTTTTTGGATTTCCTCTAAATGGATTAAGAATAATCCATAACCTTTTCTATAAGGTTTAAGAAACATACCTTAACCCACCTTAATACTTTCCATTTTCTTATTATGTTGTTTACTCTCTTCTAATTGTTTTTTCCCCATATTTGCATTATTGATAGTTTTAGCAATGGCTGCACTACCAGAGGCGAGACTTCCTAATGCACTTAGTGCAGTCAAAATGGGTACAATACGTAAAAAACCACCAATTTTCGGTACATTAATAATACGAGGAATCTATATATTTTATTTATTTCTACCAATTGATTTATTGACTGCTTTACGTGCAACCTTAATCGCACTCATTAGATCTAGTGGCTTCCGAGTTTTCAATGTCCGTATTCCTGTTTGGATAACATTTGAAAAACTCTTTACCTTTGATTTCCTTTTCTTACACTTTCTCTTTGTTCCCTTTTTCACACCCATTCCGAATTTCTTTTTTGTTTTCATAATATTTGTAATCAAGTATGCTGCTGTTTTCTCTGCAATACTACTATCTTTTGAATCAACACGTTCCCACGCTTTATTTATTAGTACTGCGTCAGCCTTATGTCGATCAGCTAGATCCTTATATTGTGAATATGCAATATCATATACTCTACAAGCTTCATCCAATTGATTTATCCCACGATCACCGCGCTCCAACCTTTGTTTTAGCTTTGTTCCAGGTCCACAAAAATTAGAACCAGGAACATGTACTTCAAATGGAAGTGTGTTAATTATTTTGTTGATAATACCACTACCTCGTTTCAAGTTTGAACTCTGACTGCAACAATTATAAAAACTTTTACCCATTTTATATATTGTTTAATCAAGGAGCATTTCTCATCGAATGAAGTACATTACACACGTGAATATGCGTTTAATACGTCAAAAACAAGAAATCTGCGTTAGAAATATCGAGGGTGGTGATCATTCATTAACAAATTCAGTTCCACGACATAGTTCTTTATTACCCAATACAATAAGAGCATTGGTTGTCGGTCCCTCAAACTGTGGAAAAACAAATGTTATGCCCAGCCTTATTGAAAGTCCAAACGGGCTAAAATTTGAGAATATATATGTATTGTCAAAGAGTTTATATCAACCAAAGTATGAGTATTTAGAGAAACTAATTAAACCGATAAAGGGAATGGGATATTATACGTTCTCACAAAATGATGAAGTTTTACCACCCGCTAAGGCTAAAGAAAACTCTATTATGATTTTTGATGATGTTGCTTGCGAAAAACCAAACAACATTCGGTCACATTTCTGTATGGGGCGTCATAAAAATATAGATTATTTTTACCTATGTCAAACATATACTCATATTCCAAAACATCTAATACGTGATAACGCGAATATGATTATAATGCTTAAACAAGATGATTTAAATATGCGTCATATATATCGTGATCATGTAAATACTGATATGTCCTATGATTCATTTATGAAAATTTGTCAAAAGTGTTGGAGTGATAAATACGGATTCCTCATAATAATTAAAGATAACAATATGGAAAAAGGAAGATACAGGAAGGGTTTTAATGAATTTATAATTATTTGAGAATATAAGTTTTATTCTGTAAGCTATGTTTTCACAGTACATTATTAGATCCCAAAATGAGTAGATCATTCACTCTTACATAAAATGGTAATGAACCCATTACAAACATTTCTTATTTCCCACCCATTGAACTGACAAATGGTGAATATGAGTGTGCACTCATTGACTTTCATATGTACAACTATATACCCAATGTTGATATAAATAATAATCCATTTCATATTGGTGATAAAGTAATTCAACTTCCAGTTGGATCATATGAACTCAATGATATTTATGATTTTCTAAAAAATATACTAAAAGATTGTGATCTTGAGAAAAAATTTCAAATGGAGAGTAATAATAACACACTTCAAGTTCATATTACAACTACCAAGGAACCTATTTATTTTAATAGAAACAACGACATTGGACAATTGCTTGGTTTCAATAAAAAAATAATTTACTCCGACTTGAAAAAAACATATATATCTGATCAACCTGTCAACATTTTAAAAATAAACACAATACGCTTAGTATGTAATATTGTAAGCGGGTCATATATTGATAGTAGACAAGATCATTCATTATACGAATTTGGAATTAATGTTCCACCAGGCTATAAAATGAATATCACACCACACAATCTTATTTACTTACCAGTCAACACTAGAGAAATAAGTACACTCTCTATACACATAACTGATCAGAACGGTGAATTAATAAATTTACGCGGTGAAAACTATACAATTCGTTTACACTTAAGATTAATACAATGATTGTATACAAAAAAAGAGGTGATACTTACCATCATCAGCACACTTTAAAACATAAAGTTAGAGGAAGAGGATCGAAACCAAAAAGACACACACTTACATTAAAAAATAAGTTAATTCTTAAATCATTGGGCTTCAAAGTGCGAGTTTAACTAAAGTCATGGGGTTGAATGAAATATTGGCAGTACGGGAAAAACCTTTCTCTGATGAAAGTATATCAAAGAAGGAATATCACAGCTATCAACCCTATCAACAATCATTTAAACCAAATGATGAGATAAGAATTACAATCCAAAATCAAGATTTATATGTACTCCCCCATGAGAGTCTTCTAAATTTTCAAGGAGATATTACCCTCATTAAGGAAGGGGGAGCGGTAGAAACTCAAAATGTTATTGCGAGAATGAAAAATAATTGTATGGCATACTTTTTAGATGAAATACGCTATGAAATCAATGGTGTTGAGATAGATAGAACAAGATTTAGTGGTATTACTTCTACAATAAAAAACTTTGTTTCTTTAAATCAATTTGAAAGCAAGAGACTTTACAATTCTGGATGGAGTGGAGGACCCGAATTCAATTTAACCCCCCACTTCAACTTTTCAATACCCCTTAAAAATCTAATTGGATTTGCTGAAGATTTCAAAAAAGTATTATTAAATTGTAAACATGAACTAGTACTATTAATATCAAACAATTTTAATGATGTACTTGAGCAAGATACATTTGAGAGTGCACAATTAGTCGGAAAACATCATCCCAATATGACTAATATTACATGGAAAATTCCTGATATAACACCCAGCGATTCAACGAAAATTAAAATGTATGATATTATAAAAAGTGGAACCAATCTACCGATTGCATTCCGTAGTTGGGATACATACATTAATCCTAAACTAAGTAATAGAACAAATCATGTTTGGAATGTTAAATTAGCTGCTAACCGAGAACGTCCACGATTTGCTTTAATTGGATTTAAAGATAACCACCATCTGATTATAAACAATTTAAGAAATCTAAAGGTCTACTTAAATTCTGAAACATATCCCTACGATGACTTAAACTTGGACTTTGAAAAAGATCGATTTGCTCACCTATATGATATGTATTGCAAGTTTCAATCTATTGTAGCTACTATAACCGAAGTGAATCTCCTTTACTATCACCTACAGAGTTTAAAACTAAAGCTCCTATTATCGTAATTGACTTATCATATCAAAATGAAATGGTTAAATCGGGACCCATTGATGTTAGGATTTCAATTGAACTTACCAAGCCCACTATCGAAAATGTTCAAGTATATTGCGTGCTCATACATGATCGTTTAGTTGAATATAACCCGTTGAATGGTCTAGTTCAGCGGATTGTCTAACAATTAATCAATCATTCATGAGTGATGATATTGTTGCAATTGATGTTCAAGGATTTCTTGGGAATAATAATAAATTTATTCTAAAAGAAATTAGAGTCGTATTCAAAAACGAGACAATCTTGAATTCTAATTATACCCGTTACTCGTAGAGTAAAAGGGTATACTAGATTCGTCGGAAAGTATGTAACAGGCAGAAGGAAGCGTTTCCGACCCCATAAAGTATATATATTCTTGATCAGGATCACTAGCCGAGTCGATCTAGCCATGTCCGTCTGTCCGTCTGTCCGTCTGTCCGTCTGTCCGTCTGTCCGTCTGTCCGTCTGTCCGTCTGTCTGTCCGTCCGGATGAACGCTGAGATCTCGGAAACTATGAGAGCTAGGCTATTGAGATTTGGCGTACAGATTCCTGAGCTTCTTACGCAGCGCAAGTTTGTTTCAGTAGACTGCCACGCCCACTCTAACGCCCACAAACCGCCCAAAACTGTAACTCCTACAGTTTTGATGCTAGATAGAAAATTTTAACTGAAATGTATTGTTCTCATCAATACCTATCGATTGACCTAAAAAAAGTTTGCCACGCCCACTTAAACGCCCACAAACCGCGAAAACCTGTGACGCCCACAATTTGCATGCTAGATAAAAAATTTTAACTGAAATGTATTGGTGTCGTCAATACCTATCGATTGATCCAAAAATAATTTTGCCACGCCCACTCTAACGCCCATAACGCTTAAATCTGTCTACCGCCGGTAGGTGGCGCATTTTAATTTCGCTTTGCTGCTTGCATATCTCCATTTCCCTTTGAGTAACGGGTATCTGATAGTCGAGGTACTCGACTATAGCGTTCTTCCTTGTTTTATCATACACTCTCCACATGATTGTATTGAATTGAATAAGAAATGTAGAAAAACAGCTACTTGGCTAACAAAAAAACATCACAAAATTTATTGGAATGATGGAGTATACTTTTTCAAAGAAACACAAATGTATTTAAGAGAAATAATTAGAAAACAGGAAATAATTTGTAAGGGATATCAAAAAAGGTTATTCCTACAAAAATTTTTAAAAATTGATAGTGTAATTAACATTGATGAAATTGGTTGTCCCTCTCTAAAAATAATAGATGGAAATCACTCTCCATATTGTTCATTACATGCTCGGGATGGTGTCTGCTCTCTGAACAATGCTCATAAAATCTTAAACTTTTACACAAACGAAAACTCCTAAACACCTTTTAACCATTCATTCACATTTTGAGAGTCGGGAAAATAAGTTTACGAAATGACTGATTATAATAACAATCTTAATATACCGACTTATTCTTCTTTAATAAATAAAATTAATTTTTTTATTAATACATTTGGAAATAAGATTTCAAAAGAGGACTTGAAATTACTACTGGAGACAAGGAACATGTTCATGGGTACTGACGTAAAGGAGTTTATAAAAACAACATTTGGAGAACATTTAAATTGATTTACATTTTCTAATGATAATATTGAAACTTGTGCCTGTTTTCATTTTGTAATTCAACAATATAGAGTTAGAAAATTAATTTCATCATATAGTGAAATTCTAAAATAAAGAGAACACCAAAAAAAAAAATTTTCTAGTCTTTTGAATTTGTTTTCGAGGGTGGTGATAGAGCTGTTGCATTTTTTAACATCTGTTTTCTAAGTATAATACAACGATTTATCTCTACCAAACTTTAGTTGAAGATAAACATTCAGACTATTACGTTGAAAGAAAAAATGATTTCCTCAAAAATTGAAGAGTTCTTAAGGGAGCATGGGAGTGAGATCTTCAAGGAACATGTTACGAAATTGAAATCATTTCATACATTTTTTAAAGATGTAGAAGCCACCCCAGTAATTCATTCAAAGTATGGAGAACACCTATCATCCTGTGCATGGGCATATGATGATTGTAAAGTTGGACCTGACACTTGCAGGTGTATGCATGTTGAAAAGAAAGAAGAAGACGCCTTAAAATTGATGGAAAGATACATTCATTTATTTAAAAGACTCAATGTAAAATAATTCAACACGAATATGATTAAATAAAAACGTATTTGACTAAACAAACGGTCTCATTTGTTTTTGTGTATTCTGTATTCTGTTAGGAACCACCACTACAACCATCAACACAAGCACCACCACCACCAACACCCCTCTTACACTCCTACGCTTACTTACCCATCTAATGCTCGCTAAAGAGGGGGAGGTTACCGAACTCACGCTTGTTTCACACCACAAAAGTATGCGATCTAATATCTATCAAACCAACACCTTTTGACCACAAGACCGTAGACACGTTACATTAACAGATGTCAACTACAACCCTAATTGAATCTACCCTATTAAAACTATCCCTAATTGAATCAACAAAACACCTCACGCTTGTGTCACACCACAAAAGTATGCGGCCTAATAACCCTCAAACCAACACCACAAAAGTATGCGATCTAATATCCCTCAAACCAACACCTTTTGACCACAAGACCGTAGACAGGTTACACTAACAGATGTCAACTACACCCCTAATTGAATCAACAAAACGCCTCACGCTTGTTTCACACCACAAAAGTATGCGATCTAATATCCCTCAAACCAACACCTTTTGACCACAAGACCGTAGACAGGTTACACTTACAGATGTCAACTACAACCCTAATTAAATCAACAAAACGCCTCACGCTTGTTTCACACCACAAAAGTATGCGATCTAATATCACTCAAACCAACACCTTTTGACCACAAGACCGTAGACAGTTTACACTAACAGATGTCAACTACAACCCTAATTGAATCTACCCTATTAAAACTATCCCTAATTGAATCAACAAAACACCCACGCACAACAAAACAACTTCCCTTCCTCCTCCTCCTCCGCTAAAATATAGTTTTAAAAATTCATACTCATGACAAAACAACGTTTTTGTGTATATTCTGTTAGGAACCACCATTTAAGATTAACCTCCCCCTGCAACCATTACACTCCTACACAACCTATTCGGGTAAAGATCACTCTAAACAACCATAAAATCCTACGCATGACAAAACACCCCTATCACACACACACACCTTTAGGGTGAGAAAATGACAAGACAAAACAAGACATATCAAATCACCCCTCTCTCACACCCCTACACACCCCTTAAAACACCTGCGTGCAACCATGCGTGCAACCATGCGTGACCACCTGTCACCTGTGTGCAACCATGCGTGACTGATTAGGGTCACCCCCACCCCAAAGTGAGCCAGCTCCCGTAATACCTATCTACTAAATCCTTCTTAGCTTCAGAAAAATGATGTACGTTACTGCAGCATTTTCTTCTAAGAAACTTAATGTTGTTCCATGTGCAATATGATGGAAGAGTTCTGGCGAAATCATCATTTTTACAAAGTTCAAAGAAAGCAAAAAATGCAGTATTCGCGTTAGTGTTTATCTTCTTCAATAATTGATTCAGATCCAACTGAATATACATCAGCAGCTGCTTGAAGCTCACACGCTGTTCCGTAAGTACGGGACTGCATCATTTCCTATACATATTCAGAAGAATTATTGAAATTTAGTCCTTTAGAGTTTAGTTTGTGCACTTAAACAAAAGCCAATTGCTAGTTAAGTGAGCTACAATTTCCTATCGAATCACTCCAGAGAATTTCTGTGAGCCCTTTAAGTGGTTTGAAAAAGCGCTAAACAGGCAAGTACCACCGCCAATTATTTTAACCACCATATGACGCACCAGCGCACCATTAATACTTAGGTTCTCAATTGACATATTAAAAACTTTACACTTCTATTAAAGGTCAAAGACCAAAGTAGTTAAAAAACAAGGAAGAACGCTATAGTCGAGTACCTCGACTATCAGATACCCGTTACTCAAAGGGAAATGGAGATATGCAAGCAGCAAAGCGAAATTAAAATGCGCCACCTACCGGCGGTAGACAGATTTAAGCGTTTATTTTTGGATCAATCGATAGGTATTGACGACACCAATACATTTCAGTTAAAATTTTTCATCTAGCATCCAAATTGTGGGCGTCACATGTTTTCGCGGTTTGTGGGCGTGGCAAACTTTTTTTTAGGTCAATCGATAGTTATTGATGAGAACAATACATTTCAGTTAAAATTTTCTATCTAGCATCAAAACTGTAGGAGTTTCAGTTTTGGGCGGTTTGTGGGCGTTAGAGTGGGCGTGGCAGTCTACTGAAACAAACTTGCGCTGCGTAAGAAGCTCAGGAATCTGTACGCCAAATCTGAATAGCCTAACTCTCATAGTTTCCGAGATCTCAGCGTTCATCCGGACAGACAGACGGACAGACGGACAGACGGACAGACGGACAGACGGTCAGACGGACAGACGGACAGACGGACAGACGGACATGGCTAGATCGACTCGGCTAGTGATCCTGATCAAGAATATATGTACTTTATGGGGTCGGAAACGCTTCCTTCTGCCTGTTACATACTTTCCGACGAATCTAGTATACCCTTTTACTCTACGAGTAACGGGTATAAAAATCAATTTATGCCAACTTAAGCAAGAAAGGAAGTTAACTTCGGCAAGCCGAAGTTTGTATACCCTTGCAGTTATAACTATTAAATTTAATTCGAAATCTTAAAAATAAAATAAATTATATTCCCAAAAGTAAAAGATAATATGTCAAAAACACCGAAGCTTTAATATGTTTCATATTAATTTCCCACCAATTTTCCGATCGTTCCTATGGTAGCTATATGATATAGTCGTCCGATATTGTCAAGATATAGCTGTCAGATCCGGCTGGTTCCGACTTATATACTACCTGAAAAGATATAAGACTTTTGGGAAAGTTTAAGCCCGATAGCTTTAAAACTGAGAGACTAGTTTGCGTGGAAACCGACGGACAGACGGACATGGCTAGATCGACTCGTCTAGTGATGCTGCTCAAGAATATACTCGTATACACATTATGGGGTCGGAAACGTCTCCTTACTGCGTTGCAAACTTCTGACTGAAATCATAATACCCTCTGCAAGGGTATAAAAAATAACTTACATGTAAAGAATTTTTATTAATTTTAGGCATAGACATTTTTTAAAGCTTTGGCTCTTCACAATAGCATTTACTTGCGTCAATAAAACTAAACTCACTTCTCGCGCATGTAAGCATTTAAGATTCCTTCATTTCCTTCTCATCTTTCTACTGTTCAGCGGCGACGCAAACACAAACACATACAGTGACGAACTTAAGTGTTGGCACACTTAGCATCTTGAACTTCAAGTGCGCTTTTCTACCTTTATAATTGTGTTATAAAATTCAACAAAATTATTTTGGATAATGGGAATATTTAACAATCAAATTCATTTTGTTTCACTAAATTTTATCTTAGAACTAAGTTTTAAAAATTTAAAAACTAAAATATAAGCAGATTTAGCTGCACAAAATTCTTGGCACACTTGTGTTTTTAGCACCTATTTCATTAAAAATTAGCCGATTTGGTTGCTTATTTTTGCCAAATCCGGTTTGTCTCTATATCTTAAGTGGTATAATGCTAAATTAGTATTATAAAATCGATTTAGTACCTTAAATTACACCAAAAATGGTAATATATAAAATTAAAAAAATAATTACCTTTATCTCTGCGACAAACAATATTTTCTTTTTAAGATCCGGGTCAGTTTTATACTAACATTTGTGAATGAATGCCCTGAAGCCGATTTTTTCGTTGGGAGCCTTTTATGGCGTTCTTAAGGACTTTAACCATGTAAAAATGCATGGCTCATAGGACGGTACAAAGCTTTGAGTGGCCAGGGAGGCGAAAGGATCACATAATAGGTTAATAACAGCCCTCAGACCTACTCAGCATTAATTTAAGTTTTGGGTAGAAAGGTCTTTGGCAAAGATATTTACCCAGTAGCCTTCCGAAAGTCCATGCACTAGCTAAGTACAAGTTTTTTGCAACTAAAAAAAAAATTGATTTGTTGGTTTAAATTAGCTTTGTACCGTCCTATGAGCCATGCATAGCCATGCAAGATATAGAGACAAACCGGATTTGGCAAAAATAAGCAACCAAATCGGCTAATTATACCCGTTACTCGTAGAGTAAAAGGGTATACTAGATTCGTCGGAAAGTATGTAACAGGCCGAAGGAAGCGTTTCCGACCCCATAAAGTATATATATTCTTGATCAGGATCACTAGCCGAGTCGATCTAGCCATGTCCGTCTGTCCGTCTGTCTGTCCGGATGAACGCTGAGATCTCGGAAACTATGAGAGCTAGGCTATTGAGATTTGGCGAACAGATTTCTGAGCTTCTTACGCAGCGCAAGTTTGTTTCAGTAGACTGCCACGCCCACTCTAACGCCCACAAACCGCCCAAAACTGTAACTCCAACAGTTTTGATGCTAGATAAAAAATTTAACTGAAATGTATTGTTCTCATCAATACCTATCGATTGACCTAAAAAAAAGTTTGCCACGCCCACTTAAACGCCCACAAACCGCGAAAACCTGTGACGCCCACAATTTGCATGCTACATAAAAAATTTTAACTGAAATGTATTGGTGTCGTCAATACCTATCGATTTATCCAAAAATAAATTTGCCACGCCCACTCTAACGCCCATAACGCTTAAATCTGTCTACCGCCGGTAGGTGGCGCATTTTAATCTCGCTTTGCTGCTTGCATATCTCCATTTAGCTGAGTAACGGGTATCTGATAGTCGAGGTACTCGACTATAGCGTTCTTCCTTGTTTTTAATTAAATAGTTATCAAAAACACAAGTGTGCCAAGACTTTTGTGCAGCTAAATCTGCTCATATTTTGGTTTCTTAATTTTTAAAATTTAGTTTTAAGAAATTTGTCAATGAAACAAAATTAATTTGATTGTTAAATATTCCCATTATCCAAAATAATTTTGTTGAATTTTATAACACATTTATAAAGGTAGAAAAGCGCACTTGAAGTTCAAGATGCTAAGTGTGCCAACACTTTAGTTCGTCACTGTACATCGTAAAATGTGGATGTATTGGCTTGTAACCGTTCCTTTAACATGAGTGGCTTTTATCTTTTTCATTTTCGTGTTCAAATTCCGTGTAAGCGATGGAACGCACCGAAGAAAACAGAAAACGAAAACCCGAGGAAGAGATAATGCGACTTCCACCCAAAATAATAAGCATATATCTATGGAATCTTTAAATAGAAAATGTAGTTCTAATTTTCTTGCTGCTGAAGCTGTTGCTGCAAACCTAGAATTTGCTGCGCGATCAAGCCCCCAGCTTGTTGCTGGAGTGGTGGGCTTGGCTGCAGTTGGAGCGGTGGACCCGGCTGCAGTTGGTCTGACTCTCGCTGCTCTTCAACGCGGCCACGCGCTTGCGTCTCCGTCTGCTGCTTCTAGAGCTGCTGCTGCACCATGTTAATTTGCTGCATCATCTCATGCGCAGAAGAATCAGACAGCAAAATCTGCGACAACAATGCCTGGGGCGGAGTCCATATGTGGGGTAAGCGCATCACAGCGCTCACATATGCCTGGAAATGTTTTAGGGCAGCCACCCTGTCCTGAAGACCTTTTACTGACGCTGCTTCTTCTTTTTGTCGTGGGCCTCTCGCAGCGCTTTGTATTGCTGCCGATCCTTACCATGGCGAGCAGCATTCGGTGAACATGTTGTTGCTGCTGCTGCAATTGTTGTTGGTGCGACGGCTGCTGATTATTTAATTGCAGCTAGAACAACACAAGCTGCTGCTTGTGCTGTTTCCAAATCCAATTGCAAGTTCTGCTAGTGTTGTTGTTAGGGCTGCCATGCAGCCTGGAATGTACCGCTCCTGTTGAAGTTCATATTGTAACTGAATAGTCAAAATGTGTAACTACATATTGGCAAATTCCTTTTGTCCTAATCATGATGCCATATGTATGTATGTATTTGTGTGGCGGTCTCACAAAAGAAAAAACAAAAAATCTTTTTTTTGGCTTGTACCTAGCTCATAGACGTACTTTAAATTTCAGGATAGAGTTATCCTTTTAAAACTTTTTCTCAGATAGGTCGTAGGAAAGGGGATATACAATTAAAAGTTACATTTCAAAGTTCGTGGCTTTTAAATGAAGTCCAAAAAAGGGCCAAAGTGTGCTAAAAGAGAGTTATGTTGAAACTAATATTGAAACCAAAATTGGGAGAGTGGTGTGGCAAGGGCTTGACACCACTGTCAGTCTAATATTCTTCAATGTTTCTCTCTCTGTGAGCTCTGTCAGAAAGTACATGGTGCTCTTCTTTCGCGTCTACCTATGTACACATTTGCTACTGTCCTAACACAGATCTCGCACCATCATTGCATCCTTCTCACTCCAAAAAACAGAACTGTAGCGAAGCGAGAGCAAGAATATTTTTTATAGTTCTCCTCACACGTAAACATAACTAAGAAACATTTAGAATAAGAATTTAGCAAGTTTGTTATATTAAAATTTTGTTGTACTTATAAATAGAAACATATACACACACAATATAACCATAGGGGCCGTTCTTTTACAAACCGATCACATTTTTGATTTGCCTGAAACTTTTTTTACATATACTATTCGGTAAATAAGTAAATACGTGTATCAGGATTTAGACGAAAAAAAAAATATTTATTTAGTTAGAATTTTTTAAAGTTTGTAAAAAAAAGCTAGTTTTTAAAAAGTACCCTCTGTTTGCAAGTCTATATCTCCATCTGTAGTTATCCGTTTGAAAACTCTTCTTTTTAAATACATTTTTTCAAATACACAAATTTTTTAATTTCTTAACAAAAAACCAATTTTAATTTTAAAAAATTTGTTAACATTGCCCCCACAAAAAATTTTTTTTTCATTTTTAAAATTGGCCTTTATTTGTCACCTACAATCGGTTTTTTTTTATAGGTTGGAGCCATTTTTTGTTTTCAAAATATCGAATTTAATGTAATAAGCCCTCTGATATTCTCAGCAGCCATCTCGCTCGCTCTCATAAAAACCTTATGGCGTTTGTATTTCTGAGTTATTTAAGATTGTTAATTGTTTATAAATCTCAGATTTGGTACAGTATTTGACTCAGTATTTGGTACATGCGTTCCTACCTATTATCCTTCGATCTCAAACAAACCTCCGTGGTTTAACAAAAAGTTGGCACAACTAAAAAATTTTAATTCTAGACTTAACAAAAAGCTTAGAGCTTCCAGATAACGTTCCGGCTTTTCAAAATACTTAAGTACCCGGTCTGATTTCGCAGTGCTTAATGCCGTGCTAAGCTTTTTTTTAAATTTTAAAATATTCCTTTTTTTGTCACCTACAATCGGTTTTTTTTTATAGGTTGGAGCCATTTTTATACCCGTTACTCGTAGAGTAAAAGGGTATACTAGATTTGTCGGAAAGTATGTAACATGCAGAAGGAAGCGTTTCCGACCCCATAAAGTATATATATTCTTGATCAGGATCACTAGCCGAGTCAATCTAGCCATGTCCGTCTGTCCGTCTGTCCGACTGTCCGACTGTCCGACTGTCCGTCTGTCTGTCCGTCCGGATGAACGCTCAGATCTCGGAAACTATAAGAGCTAGGCTATTAAGATTTGGCGTGCGATTTGGCGATTCCAGAGCTTCTTACGCAGCGCAAGTTTGTTTCAGCAAAGTGTCACGCCCACTCTAACGCCCACAAACTGACCAAAGCTGTGGCTCCTACATTTTTGATGCTAGAATAAAAATTTTAACTGAAATGTATTGTTCTGATCAATACCTATCGATTGGCCTAAATAAAAGTTTGCCACGCCCCCTTAACGCCCACAAACCGCCCAAACCTGTGACGCCCACAATTTTAAAAAATTCTAACTGAAATGTATTGGTCTCGTCAATACCTATCGACTGATAGAAAAAAAAAGTTTGACACGCCCACTCTTACGCCCATAACGCTTAAATCTGTCTACCGCCGGTAGGTGGCGCATTTTAATCTCGCTTTGCTGCTTGCATATCTGCATTTCCCTTTGGTCCCTTTAGCTGAGTAACGGGTATCTGATAGTCGAGGTACTCGACTATAGCGTTCTCCATTGTTTGTTTTCAAGATATCGAACTTAATGTAATAACCCTCTGATATTCTCAGCAGCCATCTCGCTCGCTCTCATTGAAACCTTATGGCGTTTGTATTTCGGCCCATAGCTGAAAAAGTAACGTTTTTGTTTGCTTACAATACAAACTCCCGTACTTGTTCAAAAAAGCAAATCTTGAGATTGATTAACAGCTTAGAAAAATAAAAGATTAACATATCAGCTATAGAATTAAACGTCGATCAAAAAATTACCTTGAGCAGCGGCTTAAGTTTTTAAAATCAAAATGTTAATTTTTAATTTGGCTCCTAAACGATGGGGAATTAAAAATTTCTTTTGGGTTCATGATTTGATCTTTTCATTGAAAAATTAAAAAAAAAATCTGCCCCTCGCCTTCCATAACAGCTCCGCCCTACCTCTCATCAGAGCTCTTGCTGTTGCTCTAACGACATTTGTTACGCTCGCTTCTGCAACAAAATTCAGCGCAATAACTCAGAAAACCTAAAAATTTCTTTAAAATTACTTTAAAACAAGAAAGAAAGTTAATTTAGGCAAGCCGATGTTTGTATACACCCTTGTAGTTATAAGAAATAATCTATGTTAGTAACATCATGTTTAATTTTTAAGGATGGTTGCCAGCTTCGGTGATATTTGTGTAAAATTAAATTCGTAATGCTGAAAAGTTAAAATATTCTATATCCCAGAGTAAAAGAAAATACGATCAAAATCGAGAAAGCAAAATTTTTTTAAAAATACAAAAAATAATATTCTTAATAGTATAAGATAATATGTCACCAAAGCTATAATTTGTTTCATATTATTTTTTCACCAATTTTCCAATCGTTTCTATAGCAGCTATATGAATAGTCGTCCGATTTTGATAAAATTAAACTCGAAATTTAAAACTAATTACAAAATGTTATTTCCAAGCGTAGGAGGTTATATGTTAAAAAACACCAAGGGTATAATGTTTATACTTTATTTTTTCCTTTATGGGTTCGGAAACGTGTCCTTCACTGCGTTGCAAACTTCTGACTGAATTCATAATACCCTCTGCAAGGGTATAAAAGTGCTAGAGATTTGAAAAATATAACTAATTCACTTGGGAAATAGAATTAACTGATGATCATCTTGATCGGAGCAGCGGCTTAGATTTCTTAAATCCAGAAGTACATTTTAAATGTTGCCCCCAACCTATGGGGATTTCATATATTCTTGGACGTTGATGCACTATGGTCAGTACAAGCAAGTGGCCCTTACGACACCAAGCAATGCTTGTTACGCGCGGAGCCCTTAACCGATTTGGGCAAGTAAACGAAATCGCGGACATTGAAAAAGACGACATAACAATAGACAGTTTAAAATACATGCTCACATAGAATGGCTAGTACCATAGAATTTTAAAAATTATTGGAAGATAGAAAATACATAAGTTTATCATAATTAGTTGCATTTGGGCTATCAAACAGTAAGACGTGAAACAGTGCATTATAGTCGTCACAAAGAACCCGAAAAGGATCATGAAGGGCATAATTGGATCTACAAATTGGCAGGGACAACGGACGAAAACGACGAACTGTTCTACAGGGTACATTCCAGTTGAGGAAACTAAGAAGGAAGGGAGAGTCGACATCACCATTAATTAACCTATGCAAAAACATAACTCCATGACACTTTCTACGATGGTTCAGGGTTGGTAAGTCCAGCAGGCGCAACCTCGCATGATAAGAGGGCAATCGACTTCCTGTGTCCCAGTTTAAACCTCTCAAAAAATAAAAGGAATTGTTTTTGTGCGGACTCAAACATATTTTGGTAACTGCTAATTTGAGGTGACCATATACACGAGCAATATTCCATTGACGGACGAAAAAGAGAAACATACAAAAGCTTTGTTGTGTACGGATCATCAAACTCCCTTGACCAACGCTTCATAAACGCCAGGAGACTTCTGGCTTTGTTAGTTATAGTAGATATATGGTCAAGATCCTGAATAGAAAAAAATACGTTCAGGGCGTTATTTCCGATAGAATAAGAATACAGAGATGGATTACAACGATAAAAGGTCATAAATTTACATTTATAATAGTTCAAATTCAACATGTTAATCATGCACCACGTATACAAACAATCAAGATCTAATTAAAGGTCATTATATGAATTAGGTAAACACATGGACAAACATAGCTTGACATCATCTTCATACATTAAAACAGTTGACGATTTTATGACATACGGTAGATCATTAATCACTAAGCCAAAAAGTAGAGGTCCCAGGTGGCTACCCTGTGGCACTTCAGAAGTAACCTTAATTATTTTGGAAATTTTATTATTAAAACAGACCATTTGAGTTCTATTAGAAAGGTAGGAAAATATCCACTCTAGTAGGTTGGGTGGAAAACCTAAAAGGGACAATTTATAAATATGAATCCTATGGTTCACTGAATCAAAAGCTTTAGAGAAATCGGTTTAAATCACATCAGTTTGATGATGTGTCAGAAAACCTCTAGTAATTAAAGACGTAAATTCAAGTAGGTTTGTAGAAGTAGAGCGACATCTAGTGAAGCCATGCTGACAAGGTGAAATAATAGACCTGCAATGATGCTGCAACTGACAGGTAATAATTTTTTCAAAAAGTTTAGGAATAGACTGAGTTTAGCAATACCACGATAGTTTGAGATATCGGACTTGTTCCCTTTTTTAAACAATGGGATAATAAAGGATTCCTTCCATATGGATGGAAATCTACATTGACTTAGGGACAGATTAAATATCAATGTTAAGGGAAGAGCAAGATTAGATGAACAGTTCCTAAGTATACAACTTGGTATTCTGTCAGGACCCGGTGAAAGCCCAGTGAGCTTGAGAATATTAAGACTCTGAAGAACATCAGATACATCAATCACTGGTTTGAAGATAGAGTTCAAATGAGGTAGTGGGTATGGATAATCTTTATTAATGACACTATTGCATTTCGTATATGTCGATTGAAAAAAGTCTGCGAATAAGTTGGAAATATCATTATCATCAGATGCTACATTATTATTGAGAAAAAGAGAGGGAGGGAAGCAGTTAGATTTCCGTTTAGATTTGACGAAAGAAAAGAAAAGCTTAGGATTACTTTTGAAATCACGCTTACAACGAGACAGGCAATTTTTGTAACAATCAGAATTGTACTGGACAAATTCCACCTTAGCTGAACTATATTTGGTGAAGTCTGTCTGTAAGCCGGATATTTTGAACCGTTTAAATAGTATGGTTTTTTTATTCTTTAGATAAGATAGTTGAAGGGTAAACCGTGGAGAGCTGTAAGAATTCTTCATGGAGGAAAGAGGGACATGTTCATCAAATAAAAGGTAAAGGACCTCATAAAAGTACATAACTGCATCATCAACAGGAAGGTCAACTATAATAACATATAATCTAGAATTAGCAAAAACCTACATATTGGTAAAAAATATTTCGAAACTCCAATATTTTTAGGAGCTAAGCATTTGAAAAAGATTATATTTCTTCGAAAATATTTTTTTGGAGCTCTTTGGGACCACTGGGTGGCCTTAGTGTTCGGCTAGGCCCACAATGTGTAAAAATTTGTCTTCTATAGCTCTTACGATTTGAGCTGTGGGCGTATTCGCTGAATTTTCGCTCTATCCATTACATGCGTTCCTACGTATTATCCTTCGATCTCAAAATAACGTCCGTGGTTTAACAAAAAGTTGGCACGACTAAAAAATTTTAAGTCTAGACTCTACAAAAAGCTTCGAGCTTCCAGATAACATTCCGGCTTTTCAAAATACTTTAGTGCCCGGTCTGATTTCGCAGTGCTTAATGCCGTGCTTAGCTCTTTGCAAGATCCAGTTTACACTGGATCCACAAAAGTTTTAAAATTTTGTTAACAGAGAGCGTAAATAAAAAAATGTTCGGACTGACGTGGCCTACAATGATTTTAGTAATGCGTTTGACTCTGTAAATAATCCGCTTCTAGTTTTAAAATGGAATCAATTGGGGTTCCCGTGTGATCTTCTTAAGTGAATCTAAAGTTATTTAAATTACATGACACAAAGAGTCATTTTTAAAAACTTTTTTTCATTCCTAATACGAGTTTCATGTGTACCACAAAGAAGTCACCTTGGTCCGCTCCTTTTTACATTATTCATTATTGATCTTCCTCTAATCCTAACAAATTCACGTGTACTTATGTACAATCTAATATTGATGCATTTCAAACTGGCTCTATGTGGCCTTTTTTCGTGTAAGCCCCTAATACACCGATTATACTCTAAGTGGTTAAAAGTTGGATGACGTTGAGTTTTTATGGGTTCCAAATTTTCTGACCACATTAATAAAACGGTGAACATAGCTAGAGGAGTGCTCAGATTTATAAAAAGGTGGTCGAAGGAAATGAATGACCTTGCTCACTTCATTAGTCCGACCAATTCTTGAATACTCCGCTCCCGTCTGGAGCCCCCAATACGGGGTACATAGAGACCGGATTGAGTCTGTAGACAAAAACTGTCTGATATTTTCTTTACGGGCACTTAAATGGAATTCAAGCCGAGTACTAGCGTCTTACTCTAGCAGACTTCTTTTAATTAACGTACCTTCATTATCCAACCGTAGAACTTTGCTAGGTACCATGTTCATTCGGAATCTTATTCATGGTGAAGTGGAGATTCCCGAGTTACTCTCCCGCCTGCACTTTAATGTGCCAAACAGATTCACTAGATACTATATTCCACTAGTTTTAAATCATTGTAGGTCAAATAATGACATGTATGAACCTTTCTGAGTACTTTTTAATGACTATAATAGATTTTCTTTGTCCGCAATTTCAATTCGTACGCCCAAAAGGGTATAGGGCTCCGCACATAACAACCATTACATGGTGTCGTATTACTTTACATCTATCTATGGCAGATATGCGGAAACCTGCGTTTGAAGAAAAGGATAATAAGCGGTGTATAACTTTATTTCATAGAAATGTGGGTAAGATTTCACCGAAATGAGAAAGAGAGAGCAATACATAAAACAGTAAAAAAAAGGAAGAACGCTATAGTCGAGTACCTCGACTATCAGGTACCCGTTACTCAGCTGAAGGGACCAAAGGGAAATGGAGATATGCAAGCAGCAAAGCGATGTTGAAAAGCGCCACCTACCGGCGGGAAAGAAATTTAAGCGTGGGCGTGGCACTTTGCTGAAACAAACTTGCGCTGCGCAAGAATCTCAGGAATCTGCATGGCTATTCCCAGTATTTTAGCTCTTATAGTTTCCGAGACCTTAGCGTTCATACGGACAGACGGACATGACTAGATCAACTCTGCTAGTAATCCTGATCAAGAATGTATATACTTTATGGGGTCAGAAACACTGCCTTCTGCCTGTTACATACTTTCCGACGAGTACTTTACTCCACGAGTAACGGGTATAAAAATAGAATTTATTTAATTTTTTTTAATATATTATATTATAGTATATTTTGTATTCCATAGAATAAGCGCCAGCAGCGCTTTTTGCTTTGCCGCTAAGTTCGGCCGGCAACTATTCAATTACACACATACGTAAAAACATTTCGCGTTGTCTGGCTCTGACGTCATAGCTTTTCTTCTTGGGAGGTTTGTGGGAGTTAAAATGGACGTTTTTTTCGTTGAATCGATAGGTATTGACGAAACCAATACATTTCAGCCACAGTTTTTCGCGGTTTGTGTGTGTTAGAGTGGGCGTGGCATATTCGCGAAACAGACTTGCGCTGTGTACAAGGCTACGGAGTCTAAATCTGAAATCCCAATTCTCTATCTTTGATAGTTTCCGAGATATCCGCGTTTGGACTTACGATTTTTTGATTATGGGCGCTAATGTGGGCGTTGCAAACATTTTTTTGAGTCAATCGATAGGTATTGATGAGAACAATACATTTCAGTTAAAATTTGTATTCTAGCATCAGAACTGCAGGAGCCACAGTTTTGGGCGGTTTGTGAGCGTTAGAGTGGGCGTGGCACGTTGATGAAACAAACTTGCGCTGCGCATGAATCTCAGGAATCTGCATGCTTAATCCCAATATTGTAGCTCTTATAGTTTCCGAGATCTCAGCGTTCATACGGATAGACGGACATGGCTAGATCGACTAGTAGTAGGGAAAGACGGGTTCTGGGACAATTAGCATATTAATGGCCCCCGCCCCCCCCCCTCCCCCCTCATTTACGTATGCGGGTTCTGGGACAATTAGCATAATCCAATAAATTAACTGATTTTAATGGGCTTTGAAGTCATAAAAATGTCACGATCATGTCTATAAAGAGTATACTTAATTGCCCCCATCGCCCCCACATCCCCATGTGACAATATTGATCATGTATCCTTCCCCTCATTATGTGCAATTAATAGTCAGGTGAGAAAGGTGCACGTGAGAAAGGTCGCACAACCATAGTATCCAAAGCTTGTTATCTTAGAGGAACATATCCGATCATGTTGGGGAAAGGTGTGATCACGTACCCTTTTGCCTCATTATCACAGGTGTTGCTGTGCACGTGTGAAATGTCGCACACTTAAAGTATTCAAAGATGGTTATCTTAGAGGAACATGTCCGATCATGTTGGGGAATAATGTTTCCTATGATTGTAAAACTAATTTAGTAAATAAATTTAATAAAATAAATCTCACAAGTTAATGATTCTCAGATGTGGAATATTTTCAAATACACATTTTTGTTTCCGCCCCAGAACGTTTAACTGGTAAATTGTCTAAGATTCTCTCCTTTCCACAAATGGGTCATAAACATGTCATAAAAAGGATTCAAGCAAGAGCTACCCGAACATGCGCACCTGTCAATTACCTGACCGCAATAAAAGGGACACATGCACAACCCAGAAGGCGCACGCTCATTGACAAGATCATGGGCCTCACGCCAACGACCTCATACGAGCTCATACGACGTTCCCATAATAGGGGTTGAAATCACGACCGCGCAACAACTCGCAAGTAGCCGACATATCTCAGTCAAGGAAATATTTTCCATTCTCCGTACCTGTAATTTTAACTCGAAATAAAAAGTCAGAAGTTTATTTTGGTACTGCGACCTTTTTGTAATCCGAAATTCGATGGCATACACAAGTATCAACTCCCTCAGTGGCTGCATCATTGCTCCACACGCAGGTGTCCATATGATTTCCATGAATAGATGTTTTTATATTACCTCGTTCACATTCAAAGAGTTTTGGTTGTATGAACTGGAGCCGTACATAGTGTGCATTGAACAGAATTCCGTCAAATACATTCAAAAAGTTATTTATTTTAACTGAATGCATGTTGTCTATCTAAGTCAACAATCTCGTCTTACCCTTTTAAATATGCTTACACGATTTATAAGGAAATTTCTACAGGTTTTCATCTTCTTTTACCCAAAAATATGCATTCTCGAAATTCAACAAATGAAAAATCTTTGATTTTTCCTCTTCTTTTACCCAAAAATGTGCATTCTCGAAATTCAACAAGTGAAAATCTTTGTTTTTTCCCAAACTCGAAATGATTTTTCCAAACTGTCCCCTATTGGCTACCTGAGTATGATGGTGTGTCTAAAAAATTACCTTTCCTTTCCCACCTGCAGCAAAGTATGTGCGACCTCTTCTAACCAACACTCTCCTTTATTCTATGATTTTGTGTCTCCTTTATCGATTTGATGGTGTCCTATTGGTTACACTTGTATCAAATATGTTTCAAAATCAATACTTCTCATCTCTTCTAACCAATGAATAGTCGATGTAACCTACTAGAATTGCCTATATTGTTTTCGAATTTAAAAAAATCTTAAGAATGCATCTCTCATCTTCAATATTATCGTTCACGCCCACTTCAAACACTATAAATGATCGAGGACAATAGTTAGTCTACCAAAAATAGTCTTGAAGTGGGATACTCTGCTACGTCAAACACAACTTAAGTAAAAGTGAAAAAGTGATCGTGAAAAAAGAATTTAAACAAAACGAATAAAATAAAATGAATAACCAAAATCAGTTTTGCCAATCCTGCAAGTGTTTCTTGCTAAAGAATAAGTGGGCAAATCATGTCCGTTCGGAGTTGCATAAGCGAAATGCAACTCAACCCCTTGACGGAAGAGTCAAAAAAATTTATGAGGGATTCAAGGGAAGAATACTGCATTACATGTATGTAAACGATGGATAGGACTTGATCTTACCTGAGAGTTTCTTGAGTGAAGCTGGATTGTCCCTGCTACCTCATCTCAGCATTCTGTTAGAAAGTTATACTTCAGCAAAAGTAAACTTTGAACTGTTTGCAGAGTATATACTTTTTAAAGAAGAATCTGAAGAAATTGATATGAAAAGTTTTCAAAGTAAAATGACGATCATGAATAAAGATTCTGACTTAGAAAATATCTTCCATGAACATACCATGGAAATAATTTCAAAAACACAAGAATTTCAAGAGAGAGATAGTGGATGGTCTCATATAAAATTGATTCGCTTGGAAATGAATGCGAATCATTATACACCGATGGCTGGTTCATCTTTCATACCACTACCGCGTTTCCTTTTAACGAAAAAAGGAATAGTTAACGTTTGTAACGAAAATGATCACTATTGTTTTAAATGGGCTTTGATTTCTGCCTTGAAAATTGTTAACAGGCCGCAAAGATGTTCGGCTTATAATATTGATATATCGCTGGAGATAATTCGTATAAGTGATGAAATAATATTGGATTTCACAGGGTTGACTTTCCCCCTTGAAATAAAATGTATAAAAAATTTTTTAAAGAAGAATACTCATATGAAGGGAAAGGGAAATAATTGGACCACTTTTTCAATCGGAAGTGGAAAAGCCTCTTCATATCAATATGATCTTTTTGGAAGAAGGTGGAAATGGACATTACATGTACATTAAAAATATTTCAAGGTAAATTCTTTTATTCATTTTTATCTCTTTTAAGCAATTAAATAATTTGTATATATTTCTCTTTCAAAGACTAATGACTGCTCAGAGAGGAAATCAGAAGAGGGCGCAATATTTCTGCAATGTGTGTTTAAATTTTTCCAAAACTGAGGAAGCTGCATTGAAACACAAAACGCTATGCAGTAAAAAGGTCTCAAAGATGCCACACCCCCAGAATAAAACATTGGAAGTTACCCAGGTTCAACATCAGCTTCAAGTTCCATTCGTTGTCTACGCGGATTTTGAATGCATTCTGGAACCGAAAAATCTTGAAGTGAGCCCCAATATTATTAATATTAATGAACATATTCCAATATCATATGCGTATTATATAAAGTGTGCTTTTGATTCTAGACTAGATAAATTTGTTTTAGAAACAGGAAAAAATTCGGGAGTAAGTTTTGTAGATTCATTGATAAAAAATTTAACTAAATTGAGTGATGACTACTTAAATAAAATAGTTCCTATGAGAATGACTTTGGATGACCAGAAAATATTTGATAATTCATTGAATTGTTCTATTTGTCAGAAAGATTTAGGCACTGATAGGGTTAGAGATCATTGTCATTTCACAGGTCGCTTTAGAGGTGCAGCCCACTCTAAGTGTAACTTGGATTATAAAGTTAACAAATTCACACAAGTATTTTTTCATAATTTTTCGAAATACGACTGTCATTTGTTTATTCAAGAGTTGGGAAAGATTCCCGGTGAAATTTCCGTAATACCAATAAATAAGGAAAACTATATTTCTGTCTCAAAGAAAATAAAAAGTTTAAGTGGAAATAGTTTTGAAATTCGTTTTCTCGATACATATAGATTTATGCCATCAAGTTTAGATACCCTAGCTTCTAATTCAGTTGACGATCAATTGAACACTGTAAAATCGTTTTTCAGTAATGATATAGAATTTCGACTAATGCGTAAGAAGGGTATATTTCCCTATGAATATTTAGATTCCGCTAGTAGACTCGAGGAAACTTCCCTCCCACCAAGGGAAGCATTCTATAGTAATTTAACGGAAAGGGAATGCTCTCAGGAAGATTATGATCAAGCTCTTAAAGTTTGGTCGCATTTCTCTTGTTCCACTCTTAAAGATTATTTAGAATTATATTTAAAAACTGATGTATTTCTTTTAACCGACATTTTTGAAAACTTCCGAAAAATTTGTATGCAAATTTATTCACTTGACCCAGCTCAGTATTTTACGACACCAGGTCTATCTTGGGAGGCAATGTTGAAATCTACAAATGTTCCACTTGAATTGATGACAGAAATAGATATGTATAGATTTATTCAAAGTAGCATTCAAGGTGGTTTAGTTCAATGTTGTCATAGATATACAAAAGCAAATAACAAATATTTGTCAGATTATGATTCCTCGAAGGAGTCTTAATTTTTAATGTATGTAGATGCGAATAACTTGTATGGTTGGGCAATGTCACAACCTTTACCATATAAACATTTTAAGTGGATGTCTACCACAGACATAGACAATTTTGATATTAATAATATTCCAATCGATAGCAAATACGGTTATTTTTTGGAAGTGGACTTAATATATCCATACCGTTTACATGATCTTCATAATGATCTTCCATTTTGTCCGTCAAATTGTCTGGGCTCAAAAGAGGATAAGGTACAAAAATTAATTGCTGACCTGGGAAATAAGAAAAATTATGTAATACATTATCGGAATTTGCAACAATGTATACAAAATGGGTTAGTATTGAAAAAGATCCATAGAGGTGTTCAGTTTTTACAAAAGCCTTGGTTAAAGAATTACATTGATCTAAATACTTTACATAGGCAAAATGCAAAAAATAAATTTGAAAAAGATTTTTTTAAATTAATGAATAATTCTGTTTACGGAAAAACAATGGAAGATCCCGAGCGCAGGGTCGATATTAAGCTTATTAGTTCATGGGAAGCTCCGGATAACTCCAAGACTGGACGAAAAGCACATTGTGCCAAAACTTTAATTTCAAAATCCAATTTTCATAGTGCAACTAAAATTAATGATAATTTCTATGCAATTCAAATGAAAAGATTGTCCGTTCTATTTAATAAGCCAATGTATTTAGGATTTGCAGTATTAGACTTATCGAAATGGAAAATGTATGATTTTCACTATCAATATATGAAGCCAAAGTTTCAGAAAAAGTTAATCTTAAATTATATGGATACTGATTCATTTATCTATACAATAAAAACTGAAGATTTTTATAAAGATATTCGTAATGATCTTGAAGCAAAATTTTATACATCGGACTATTCAGATGAAAGAATTAATCTATATAACTTTAAAAGAGTTAACAAAAAAAGTTTAGGTTTTTTTAAAGATGAGCTTGACGGTAAACTCATGACAGAATTTGTAGGTCTGTGCTCAAATGTTTATTGTTATAGAATAGATCAAGTTAAATCTTCACATAATAAAGCAAAGGGAGTGAGTTCACGAAATCTTACAATCGAAGACTATAAAAACGTTTTATTAACTGGGGCCTCACTATATGGTAATAGAACAATGTTTAGATCAAAAGCACATAAAATAACTACAGTTAAAGTAAATAAAAAAATTCTTTGTGGCAAAGATAACAAAAGATAACGTAATGTTAATGAAACACAATTTTTAGAGTTAAGTACTGAAGACCATGGTACGACATCAATAAAACATCAGAGATTAATTGAAAAAGATATTTTAGAAAATGTTGAATGGCTAGAATCAAATTCATTTTGCTTGGGTGAGATGATACAAAATAATTATGTGAACGATGGAGAATCATTAGATACCCTTAAATTTCAAAAGGAACATATTGAAAAAGAACTATTTTATAAATCAGTTGAATTGGAGATGTTTTATTATGATCGAGACTTTGGAAAATATAAATGAAAATGATTTTGAGTTTGTAAAAAGTATTTTTATTATATTTAATTTTAATTTAAAACATTGTAAAAAAATAATAATATTAAACTTAATATAAGATAAGATAATATGTAAATAAAAATTAATTAAATAAATCATTTATTATACTACAAAATGTCTTCCTTGTTCATCCAGCTAGTCTTTGAAAACCCAAGCCACTTAACCAAAACCTTATTTCCTTTTCGCCTTACAATTTTTTCAACTAGGTATGTGTGGGGAAATCGTGTTTTTTTCAGTTCTTCTATATAGAATCCGCCCTGAATCGGGCTACCATCTAAATCTTCAAGTAAGTATGTTTTAGGGTATGTATTCCTCACCTTTCTAATTTTAAAGATTTCAGTTGTATAGTTTGGTGTATACCCTTTCTCAAAGACATGTTTATATTTACTGATACGAACGTGGTCCCCCTTACGGAATTTACTTGCAACAAATATTTTCAGGTGATTATACGATGTTTGTAATATTTGTTTTTCATTGGAAGAATTGACTTTACTTGGACTCATTTTTATTGTTCTATGTTCTCTATTATTATATTTGTTAATTAATTGTTTATACATATCTATCCACTTATATTTTCCATTGAAACTAAACTCACGCCACATTAACTCTTTAAGAGTTCTATTGAAACGTTCAACTATTGATGCTTTTAGAGTACTGAAGGTTGAATAATGATTTATTCTATAACTTTTCATTAATACCTTAAATTTGGAATTAAAGAATTCAGTGCCATCATCAGTTTGCAGGTTTCTTGGTGTTCCATGACCCGATTTAAATATTCTCTCCATGGCTTGGGAAACATCATTTGCATTTTTTGATTTTAGTGCCTCACCCCAAGCATATTTCGAAAATGTGTCTATAACAGTCAACAAGTATCGGTACCCATCATTAGATTTTGAAAAGGCTCCCATTTCAACCAAATCTGCTTGCCACAGATCGTTTATACCCCTTGTAATCACTCGTCTTCGTTGAAAGTTTTTTCGAGATGGTCCGTGCAACTCATTTACGATTTCTCGCTTAATCATATTCTTCTAATAGGCTGAAAAGCGACACCTTCTAACTCAATTGTGGTTTTTTTCGGTAATGATATCGGTTTTGTTACATATTTAAATATATAGTCCTCAATGATTTTAATCTTTTCCAGAATTTTGGCAAAAATTTGGTCAGCGCTGTCTGCCCTCTTATTATTCAATTCAATTTTATTTTCTAAGCTTGAAATTTTTGTGAGTCGACGATTAACATTTTGAGTTATAATTTTTCTTAAATCTTCTCCCAACTTTCCGAGGATCTCATCTGTATATTGTTTCGTTGCTAGGTCATTGTTGTCTAAAGGCTTAGATCCGTTTTTGATACGTTTATTTTGAGCATTTAGATTACCGTCCTCATCGATGAATAATCCCTCAGTAGAATTAACACGTCTTTTCAAATTTTCTGATCGTTCCTTATCAACAGAAAAATGTCCAAGCTTGTCGACAGACATGATGTTTATAAATGTAAAACGTATTTGTCCTTCCTATTTATACCCATTAATATATAATCCTTTCTTCACGCAATTCCTCTAATATTGAAAAAATTTCGTTGTTGTGGCTGGTGTTACCCGCTCCTTTTGATGCTACTAAAATTTCCAATCGTTCGACTAACTCATTTACATCATTCCAATAAACATAGTTTGGATTTGATTTCTGAAGAGTCATGTAACCAAAACCTGTTTTTGAGCGAAGTGGAGTAGACGTTGTAGGACTGAAATCTTTGTCTATCAACTTCTTAATAATATGGCTATATTTGTATGCTCGTGTACCCTTGATTCTGTTATTAGGTTTAAAGCCTACTCTATGTATTTTCGTTTCTAAAATAATTTTTTTATACATTTTCAAGTCTTGATCATCATAGTTTTCAGGTTTACTAAGAAAAATTAGAGAGTACAGACCAGGATTCAGATCACAACTCATTCCACTAGAAAATGTTATTTTATTATCTTTAATTTTTAATTCTTTATCTCCCAAAGTTAATGAATTGTTTGCGCTTCTTTTAGGTCCATAACCCTTATCCAACACATTTCCTCTGGTCAAATTACTGATATTAAAATCATAATTAGAACTAGTGTTATTATCTTCTAGCTCTGCATCCACACCCATATCGGCCTCTCCTGTATACATTGGTAAAGGTGTTGTTCCTTCTTCTTCACTCCTTTCCGTCTCCTTTTTCTCTTCTTCTATATCTTCCTCTATATTCGTTTGTGAAAATAATTGATTATAGGAATCACTATCATCGAAAGACCTTGGTGGAGTTATGTTTCGATTAGACTGCGGATCTTTCTCATTAGTTGTAAAGTAGAAATCGTCAAGCTCTCTCTCATCATCATCGTATTTCTTAATTTGCTTCATTTCACGCTTTACTTTTATACTATCTTTTACATTAGAAATCTTTTGTTTTTTATTTTCCTTAACAAGTTCATGTAAGGGTTCAGTAATAGGTTTAAAAGTTTCCTCCAATTGTAAATTCGTATGATTTTTGACTTGTTTGAGATCATCGAATTTTCGCTTCAAAGCGAATCTAGCTTTGGTTAACTGTGACAAAATATTCATTGTAGTATATTGTTCAAACTTTATAGGTGAAAGATTTAAAATTTCCGAAATTCATGTAGTCACTCCTCAGTTACTAAACAAATACTGTTTAGGGAACGCCAAGATCTGTAATATTTATGTACCATTTCCGAATAAAAAAAAGATTCGATACATTTCCTTCATTATATTTTAAAAAGTGTATTTATTCTTATATTCTTAACATCTCAATCTTTTTAATGATTACTGACTTATTTCTAAATACAAATTGTCATTACTTTTATAAATATTAAATTTTCCGTCAACCATTTCATTGATGATATCATCTTGAAGAGAGGTGTACCTTTCCGGCATGTACAGAATGTGCTCCTCCAACTCGAGAGCAATAGATTCTCCAACCTTTGTTGTTTTGCGCTCCGCCTTGAGGATCGGGAATCTTACATTTTCAGGCATCCTTGTCTTCGATAGCAGTGTCTTTTTATTAAATTTATTGAGCTCTTTAACTACAATGTTCATCTGGTTTTCCTGATTCATGATGGTTGTTGAGTTTTTTGAACTTGGTACAGTTGTTCCACATTGTTTTTAGCTGTATTTTGATGTTTACTACCTGTTTAGCAGTTGTTCAGTACTTGTTTCGTAGTTGCTTACTACTTGTTTTAGCTGGTTAATAGCTGTTATTAGATGGTTATTATCTGTTTAGTAGCTGTTAACTAGTTGTTTACTAGTTGTTATAAGCTGGTCACCAGCTGTTTTGAGCTGTTATGAGCAGTTATAGGCTTTTTTTGTTAAGAATGATCAAAAATTCTTGTCCTCTAGATGACGTTCGATGTGAAGTAGAAACTTAGACTGTGAATTTGAACGCGTGCAGGTCCACTTTTTATACCATACAGAGTTCACACATACACGTACCCATACATTGATTTTCAACCCCCCAAATGTAAATTAACCATTTAAATATACCGGTTTTGACTCCACATTTTCTACGAAAGAAAGTAGAAAAGCGAGGCACAGGTGTCCACAGTTGTATGTATCAAAGTCTTGAACTCTATCATAGTTGTATTGTATTCTATGTCCCAAGTATTTCACAACTTCTCTAGGCGGCTGAAGATTTCCAAAACTGTCGAAATAATGTATATTATTTTTATTTTTATTATATGCAACCCAATGTGTACCACTTGATCGTGAATTATCTTAGTTTACTATACCACACTCCCTACTTTTTGGTGCTTCTGGGAGTAGATCTCTCATAAACACCCCTCTAAAATGTGGGATATATTTCCTAGCAAAATGTATAATGTCGATATTTGATAGTGGTCTATTGGGTAGCAGAGAAATTAGTTTTTTCGCTTCTTAATTCCTTTCCCCTTACTATAGGGCTTAAGAAAAAGACCATAACCCTTTCTATAGGGCTTGAGATATAATCCTTCTCCTACGGCAACACTTTCAATTTTCCTATTGTGACGTTTTTTCTCCTCCATACCTTCCTTAGGCATTCTCGCATTTTTAATTGTTTTTGCAATTGCTGCACTACCACTTGCTAAACTACAAAGAGCGCTGAGGGCTGTCAAGATCGGCACGATTAGTAGAAAACCTCCAATTTTGGGTACATTAATTACACGAGGTATTTTAACATTTTTCTTAGAACCCATTGATTGATGAATTGATTTACGTGCAACTTTAATTGCACTCATAATGTCTAATGGTTTTTGTTTTTTTAATGTCTTAGTAGCAGCATTAATAGCAGTCGAAATGTTTGTCTTCTTCATTTTATTCTTCAAAATCTTTTTCCTTCCTTTCTTTTCCGTCTTATTCAATCCCATACCAAATTTTTTCTTGGCTTTCATTATATTTGTAACAAAGTATGCTGCTGCTCTTTCACCAAGACTGCTATCTGGTGCCTTGACACGCGACCAGGCTTTGTCAATTAATATGGAGTCTGCCCCATGTCGTTCACTCAATGCCTTGTTTTGAGAATATGCGATATCGTGCTCTTTGCAAGCTTCATCCAATGGGTTTATTCCTTGATCACCACGTTCCAACCGTTTCTGTAACTTTGTACCCGGTCCACAAAAACTATATCGCGGAATATGGGCTTCAAACGGTAATGTATTAATTAGCTTATCGACAAGACCACCACCGTGTTTACAATTAAAAATACGACTGATGCGATTATAAAAACGTTTCCCCATTTTATTGATGTTTAATCATCAAAGATTTCTCATTGAATGAGGTACATTAGGTTAAAAGATGCGTTTAATAAGTCAGAAACAAAAAATTGTAGTTAGAAATATTAACGATGAAAACGAGAAAAATCTACCGCCACGACACAGTGCTCTCTTACCGAACACAATAAGGGCTCTAATTGTTGGGCCTTCGAATTGTGGTAAAACTAATATTATGTTAACATTTCGAAAATGTTTATATATTTTCAAAAAGTTTATATCAACCTAAATATGAGTACTTGGAGAAATTAATCAAACCGATTAAAGGAATGGGATATCATACATTCTCCCATAATGAGGGTGTACTAGACCCCAGTGAAGCTAAAAACAATTCCATTATGATATTCGATGACGTAGCTTGTGAAAAACAAGATAACATAAGATCTTATTTTTGTATGGGTCGACATAAAAATATCGACTCTTTTTATTTATGTCAAACGTATAGTCATATACCTAAACATCTGATTCGTGACAATGCCAACTTTATTATAATGTTTAAGCAAGATGATTTAAATATGCGACATATATATCGGGACCATATTAACACTGATATGAATTATGAAACATTTGTGAAAATTTGTCAAAAATGTTGGGAGGAGAAGCACGGATTCCTATTAATTAGCAAGGATAACGATATGGATAACGGAAGATACAGAAAAGGATTTGATCAATTTATTATGATTTAAGGAGTAATTTCAATATAAAGCTTGGTTAGATACTTTCAATTTCAGTTTATCAAGAGATTTCAATATGTCTAGATCACTTGCATTATCCTTGAATGGAAATAGTTCCATTATAAATACAAACTTTTTTCCACCTATCGAATTGAATGGTCGATATGAGTGCGCTCTTATCGATTTTAATATGTATAATTCGATTCCAAATATTGATGAAAAAAATAACCTCTTCCACATCGGTGACAAGGTTATTACAATTCCAACTGGATCATATGAATTGAATGATATCACCGATTTTATTTACAATAAACTAAAAGACTATAACCTGGAAAATACATTTAAAATTCAAAGTAATAATAATACACTTCAAGTTGAAATAACTACCATGCGGGAGTCAGTTTACTTTAATAAGGGAAGATCGGTTGGACAAGTGTTTGGTTTCCATCGATCAGATCAGACCGTGAACATATTAAAAATTAATACAATTCGTTTGGAATGTAATATAATCAGCGGTTCATATGTAGATAATACACCGAATCATACATTACATGAGTTTGGTATTAATGTTCCGCCTGGATATAAAATGACAGTGACACCACATAACCTAATTTATTTACCAATCAACTGTGACGAAATAAGCACACTATCTATACGCATAGTTGATCAAAACGGTGATTTGGTGAATTTACGTGGTGAAAACGTTTCGATTCGCATGCACATTCGGTTAATAGAATGATTATTTATAATAAAAGACGTAGCTTAAGTCCTCAGCCAAGCATTACTAATTGTAAAGCTATAGAAAGAGGATCAAAAGTAAAAAGAAGCTCACTTACTTTGAAAAATAAACTTTTTTAAAGATCGTTAGGCTTGAAGCTTCGAGTATAATATAAAAGGTGGAAAGGAAAACAATGAACGAAATTTTAAATGTTCGAGAAAAGGTTTACTCAGATGAGAGTATTTCGAAGAAAGAGTTTCATACTTATTCATCGTATAATCAAACATTTAAACCAAACGATGAAATTCGAATTACTATTCAAAATCAAGACTTGTACGTGCTTCCTCACGAAAGTTACCTTAATTTTCAAGGAATTATTAGAAAAGATTCACCGAATGGACCTACAACTGATAATGTTACCACTTTTTTTAAAAATAATTGTATGGCTTACTTTTTGGATGAAATTAAGTACGAAATAAATGGATGTGAGATTGATAAGACACGATTTGTCGGTATGACTACAACCCTAAAAAATTATATATCTCTGGATAATCTTCAAAGTCAAAATCTATTAAATTCCGGATGGAGCAGTGGGGACGAAATATCTACGGGACCCCACTTTAACTTTTCTGTACCATTAAAAAATTTATTGGGATTTGCTGAGGATTATAAAAAAGTTTTGTTAAATTGTAAATACGAACTATTGTTGATGCTAACTAAGAATCTTGGTGATGTGTTTGAACAAACCAGAAGTGAACAAACTTTTAAGTTGGAAATGACGAATATAACCTGGAAAATTCCCCATGTAACTCCGAGTGATTTTGCAAAAATTAAGATGTACGATATTATTAAAAGTGGTGTAAACCTACCAATCGCATTCCGGAGTTGGGATTCATATGTTAACCCCAAATTGGGGTATGGAAGTCAACACAGCTGGAATGTGAAATTGTCGGCTAACCGCGAAAAACCAAGATTTGCTATAATTGGATTTACACTAAATGGAGAACTTATCACAAAGAACTTATCAAACTTGAAAGTTCACTTGAATTCAGAGTCATATCCATATGATAATCTGAATGTTGATTTTAGTAAGAATCAGTATGCTCACCTATATGAAATGTATACAAGATTTCAATCTAGTTACTATAATCGTGAATCACAACCATTTTTGAGCCCAAATGAATTTAAATTGAAGGCCCCTATTATTGTGGTTGATCTTTCATATCAAAACGAATCAGTGAAAACTGGTCCTATTGATGTGAGAATTTCAATAGAACTGAAGACACCAAGTCATGAAAATACCCAAGCTTACTGTCTCCTCATACATGACCGTTTAGTTGAATATAACCCATTAAACGGACTAGTACAACGAGTTGTTTAACATTAGAAAAATGTTGAATGATACTGTTTCGATTGATGTTCAAGGTTTCTTTGATAATAATAATAATTTTATTTTAAAGGTAATTGGAATTGTATTCGAAAAAGATCCAAACTTGAATAATAGTATTTTAATAGAACCACCATATGATTTTACTTTGCTAAATACAAAATCTCGAAAGACTGCAATTTGGTTAACCAATACACATCACACAATTTTTTGGAACGATGGAGAGAACAGTTTTCCACAAACTCGAAAGTATCTAAGGACAATTACAAGCGGAAAACAAATTATTTGTAAAGGTGTGGAAAAGAAACGATTTCTACAGAAGTTTTTTGGGAGTCGTCAGCTCATTAATATCGAGGAAATGGGCTGTCCGTCATTAAACAGGTTTAAAGGAAACCGGTTTCCCTATTGTGAAACACACCTTAAGGGCGGGGTTTGTGCTCTAAACAATGCATACATTATTTTGACATTTTTTAAAAGTAGCTCCAAAACAATAAAATAATTGTTATACATCATTTTAAAGTTGAGACTAGATGTGTAAAGACCTACAAGAAAATAGAATTAACAAAATGAAATTTCATGAGGAAATTGACCAATTTATTGAACAATTTAAAGGAGAGATAACTGGTCAGCATTTTCAATATCTTCTAAACACAAAATCTATGTTCATGGATCGAGGTGGACATGATCTCAAAACTACGAATTATGGTGAACACTTTACATTTTGTAATCCAGAAATGACGTCGGAAACGTGCGCCTGCTTCTTCTATGCAAATCGTAGAAATCAAAGCAAAAAATTAATTTCTATGTATAACAAAAATGTTCGCAATACCAAAATAAATGAATAAATGTATTATTATGCTACAAAATAAACTTCTGACTTTTTATTTCGAGTTAAAATTACAGGTACGGAGAATGGAAAATATTTCCTTGACTGAGATATGTCGGCTACTTGCGAGTTGTTGCGCGGTCGTGATTTCAACCCCTATTATGGGAACGTCGTATGAGCTCGTATGAGGTCGTTGGCGTGAGGCCCATGATCTTGTCAATGAGCGTGCGCCTTCTGGGTTGTGCATGTGTCCCTTTTATTGCGGTCAGGTAATTGACAGGTGCGCATGTTCGGGTAGCTCTTGCTTGAATCCCTTTTATGACATGTTTATGACCCATTTGTGGAAAGGAGAGAATCTTAGACAATTTACCAGTTAAACGTTCTGGGGCGGAAACAAAAATGTGTATTTGAAAATATTCCACATCTGAGAATCATTATATTGTGAGATTTATTTTTTTGGGGTTCTTTTGATTTCTAAATTAGTTTTACAATCATAGGAAACATTATTCCCCAACATGATCGGACATGTTCCTCTAAGATAACCATCTTTGAATACTTTGGGTGTGCGACCTTTCACACGTGCACAGCAACACCTGTGATAATGAGGCAAAAGGGTACGTGATCACACCTTTCCCCAACATGATCGGATATGTTCCTCTAAGATAACAACCTTTGGATACTATGGTTGTGCGACCTTTCTCACGTACACGTTTTTCACCTGACTATTAATTGCACATAATAAGGGGAAGGATACATGATCAATATTGTCACATGGGGATGTGGGGGCGATGGGGGCAATTAAGTATACTCTTCATAGACATGATCGTGACATTTTTATGACTTCAAAGCCCATTAAAATCAGTTAATTTATTGGATTATGCTAATTGTCCCAGAACCCGCATACGTTAAGGAGGTGGTGAGGGGGGTCCGGGGGGCATTAATATGCTAATTGTCCCACAATCCGTCTTTCCCTACTACTTCGACTCGGCTAGTGATCCTGATCAAGAATATATATACTTTATAGGGTCGGAAACGCTTCCTCCTGCCTGTTACACACTTTCAGACGTATCTAGTATACTCTTTTACTCTACGAGTCTCCACGTTTCCAGACCGGTTTTTTGTGCTCCGGCGATTGATGGAGCAAAATCTATGGTTAAGTGTTTTGATTTTTATTTTTGGTGGTGGTTCCGTAAGAGTGCGGATTCAGATGACCGACACCGGTTTTGGTAGTAGTAACCAGCCTTGGCCCGGTCACGATCTCTGAGTCCGGTGTGATTTGTTAGTCAGCCCAGTCGTAGAGTAAGAATCTATATAGAAACATCATTTCCTCTGACGCTCTCATTTGAGACTTTGCCAATGATGCCACCTAGGCGAAAAGACATAATATCCCTAGTTTTTAAAATGTTTGATGGGACCTTGTAATTCGTTCCCGCGGTGAGTTTTATGGGAAATTATATATCTGCACCGCTCTTACTCACTGTTTTGTTTTTGTTATTAATCCTCACCACTAATGCTGTTGCCTCGTTGTGTTGAAAAATCGGAGTTCGCTTCAAACTTGACTTTGAATTGGCTCTCAGCAGAGGTTGGGCAGAGGTTCGGGCAGAGCAAATGGTGCCTCTTTATAGATTCTTACTCAATGGATTCTTACTCTTACGGAAACGACGCGAAGTAGCAATCGAAAAAACCCCAAACGAGTAGAACGTTCCCGACCGACCCACCAATTAGAACTCTCGGCCCTTCCTTAGCGCTTTCGAAGCATCTCTATGCCCTTTCGTAGCGCCGATCATCAAAACATTTCTCGGCCCTTCCGTAGAATCGATAATCAAAGCATCTCTCAGCCCTTCCGTAGTGTTGATCATCGAAGAGCCCACCCGTTGTATAACTATCTAAGAAAAAGCTGAATATAAAACCTTTTGGATCCGCCTTACCCATAAGCTCCTTCTTTTTGGGAAAGGAGAGGTAAACCGATCTAAAGAGGGGCAGAATTAAATATAAATTACTATCTCGAACACTGGCCGTCGGCGAGCTATATCGCCTTTTAAAACAGGGTCGTTTCAGTGCTCGAATTAGTTATTCAATAAAATAATTGGCCGAACACTTTTGTTTGTAACTGCTACGTTTGTCGCGCAGTCACACACACGCATAAATGCATTTGTCATTGTCTGGCTCTGACGTCATTACTTTTCTTCTTGGGAGGTTAATGGGCGTTAGAGTAGGCGTGGCAAACTTTATTTAGGTCAATCGATAGGTATTGACCGCTGCGATCGAAGCTAAAGAATCGAAATCTAAGATCCCAACTCTATAGCAATGATGGTTTTCAAAATATCAGCGTTTATATGGAGGACTTTCTAAAGATTGTGTGTGGTTTGTTGGAGTTGGAGTAGGCGTGGTAACATTTTTGTCGGGTCAATTGAGAGGTATTGAGAGAGAGAGACTTCGGACTTTAGACTTATATTCCCTAGCTTTGTGTGCAGCTCAAGTCCACAAACCGCCCACAAACCGTCTAAAACTGTGGGTCTTACAGTTTTATTGATTGAAACAAAATTGTATCTGAAATGTTTTGGTCTCGTCAGTACCTATCAATTGACAATCTCGATTTCCTGCTTATGTATTTTCATCTCCCTTTTGATCAGTTTAGCTGAGTAAGGGAACTGAAGCGACTATAGCGTTCTTCCTTGTTTTTATATCGTTAATAGAAATTTTTATTTGATAAGATGCATTAAATAAAAATAATTAGTTATCCAAGTTCGACACGGTATTTACTTTCATTCATTTTTTTCAGACTTGGAACGAGTTGGATGTCATCTTTAAACGCTACGAACTACTTGTCCCTATTAAAAAATTTGTCAAACATATTTTCATTTTGTTTGTGAAATTAATATAATCTGACTTTAAATATAAGCATTAGTGCTGAAAAACAATCAACAGTTCCTTGATAGTATGCCTTGTGTTTTTACTCTGTATTTTCAGTCGACAACTTTTTGTAATGTGTGACTGTCATTTTCAAAATTTCTGTTACACCCACAAACTTCAAAAATCGTCCATATGAACGGTGTTATTAACCAAGTTCGACGAGGCTTGTAGTTTCATACATTTTTTCAGACTTGGAACAAGTTGGATGTCATCTTTAAACGCTACGAACTACTTGTGGAACATATTTTCATTATGCTTACAACATTTTTATTAACTTACTTTATATTTAAATATTAGTGCTGGAAGACAACCGATACAAAACAATCCACAAAAATAATTACCGATGTTACTTTCAGCTCTGTAAAACAGATATCAAATTTTTGTTTGATAATAATTTAATAATAGTAAGTAATAATAATAAGTAAATTATCGTAGCAGGGTAAGATACTATTCATCCTTTGTTCCAGTTTCGAGATATAAATCATCAGAATCCTAGAAGTCAAAAAAGTTCTATCTTAGGCCTAATATTCAACATAACAAAAAGTCGTCCAGAACCAAAAATTGTATATGAAAAAAACGTCTCAAGAATTTTGTGATGTTTTTTTTATATGAATTTTTTGGTTTTTTGGTGACTTTTTGTTAGGTTGAATACAATGCCTTATATAATTGGAGTAACACATACTGTAAGTACATATTATTAAACTTGTGTATATGTGGGGAAAGGAAGGAAAACAAGCTGCGCCTAAGCTTATTGGACACTTGCTTTATGATATATTGAAATCTACTACAACTCTACCAAAATATTATAAACGATACTGCACAAAAATAATTATTCTATAGATAACTCGCTTTCGCTTTTTGATTTTCCCAGGAAAAAGATGTAAAACTGAAAATCTTATTGTTTCTCTACATTTAATAAAGTCATTTAGCATAATTGTTGAGATTATTATTATGCCAGTCGCCGGCGGTCCTACATATATAGATTGACTTTTTAAAACAATGTTGTTCAAATAAGACCATTAATTACAAAGTGAAAGAGAGATAATGGAATCGACGTGGCTGTGTCGTAGTGTGCAGTCGCGCTTCTTATATATCTCCAAATCCTTGTCACCCCCTTAGCTGTATAACGGGTATCCTGTTTATTTTAGGTACAGTTGTGTATAACAGGTTTAGACTTTATAAAAGAGCTTAGTGGCTCTTGCAATATTGAATGGATACACTCAACTAAAACAAACTTTCGATAATCGCAACGTTCTAGCTTTTATGGTTCACACGGGAAAATAAACATGGTTGTTATGTGGGAGGTAGATAGATTTAAGCGTTATGGCCGTTATAGTGGGTGTGGCAAACTTTTTTTGGGTTAATCGATAGGTATTGACGGAACTAATATTAATAAATTGTAGGCGCCACAGGCTTGGGCGCTTTGTGGGAGTGGCAAACTTTTTTTTAATCAATAGATAGGTATTGACGAGACCAATACATTTCGGTAACAATTTTTTCTCTATCATGAAAATTGTGGGCGCCACAGGTTTGGGTGGTGACAAACTTTTTTTAGATCAATCGATAGGTATTGCGCTGCGCTCAAGGCTACGAAATCTAAATCTAAAATCCCAATTCTCAATCTTTAATAGTTTCCGAGATATCCGCGTTCATATGTACGATTTTTTGAAGCTTGTGGGCGGTTTGTGGGCGTTAAAACGGGCGTGGCATACTTTCCGTCAAATCTAGTATACCCTAGTATACCCTATACGAGTAACGGGTATAATTACAAAAATTTAATTTTGAAGATTTTAATTGTTTTTTTTTATTTACTTTGGTTTTACCTCTTCCTAACGCTACAAGTACAAGAATACTTATAAATTAGTGCGCTAGTCACAATTCAATTTTCTTCAATTGCGTGGCAGACTTAATTGTTTTTAATGGATGTGGTAGTTTATTCCAAGAACGTACAGCACAGATAAAAAAGTTTTTAATTTGTTGATAAAAAGGTTTTCGTGTCCTTAAGTTGTCTAAGTATCCCATACATTTTCTTAATCGTACAATTTACGTGATTACTCCAGGATAGAGTGGAATTTATTGTATACCCCAAGTTGCTCGCTCTGTCTACAGTTTAATTTTTGACCATTTAAGGAAAGTTTTTTCAGATGATCTGTGTTAAAACATCGGTTATGTATTACTATGCATTTTGATTTGAGGGGGTCTAACGATAATCTATATTGCTCTGCTCATTTGCAAACCATGTTTAATTCACTGTTACAGACACGAACACATTCATTAATTTGGCTAACAGGACAGCTTACACATAGTTGGACGTCGTCGGCATACATGTCTCATTTTGTAAGAATATTTGGCAAATCATTAACATAAAGACTGAACAACAGAGGTCCAAGAATGGACAAGAATGGAATAGATGGTTTAGATGAATGTGTAGCTACCACTTGTGATCGTTGAGATTATAGGCTTTCATAAAACTTGTTGCAGAGGTTAAAATCATATAAAGACGACTTAGTTTAGTTAAAAGAATTTCGTGGCTTACCGTGTCAAAAGCCTTACTAAAATCTTAAAGCGTCAATAAAGTAATATTGCATCTATCCATTTGTAGTGTAATATCTTCAGTGAATTTTAAAACAGCTGTTGTGCAACTTCTGTTCTTCCGAAAAACTGACTATTTCTCAGATAAAATATTGTGTGCGTCCATAAAACTCACAATTTGGTTAGCAATTAACCGCTCAAGAACTTTTGACAACAAAGGCTGGATGGCAATAGGTCGATATTCTGTACCTGATTTTGGAATTGGTAATATTTTTGCTATTTTCCAGGATTTAAGAAACGTAGAGGTGGTGATAGAGCAATTTAAAATGTGTGTTATAACAAGAAGAATTTTGGGAAGGATTAGTTTTAAAAATTTTGGATTTATCTCATCTAAGTCCGTTGCGTTGGATTTAATGCTTAAAATGGATTTAAGGACATCGCACTGGCTGACACAATTAAAACTAAAAACAAGGAAGAACGCTATAGTCGAGTACCTCGACTATCAGATACCCGTTACTCAGCTAAATGGAGATATACAAGCAGCAAGGCGAGATTAAAATGCGCCACATACCGGCGGTAGTCAGATTTAAGCGTTATGGGCGTTAGAGTGGGCGGGGCACTCTGCTGAAACAAACTTGCGCTGCGTAAGAAGTTCAGAAATCCAAATCTCAATAGCATAGCTCTTATAGTTACCGAGATCTCAGCGTTCATCCGGACAGACAGACGGACAGACGGACTCGGCTAGTGATCCTGGTCAAGAATATATATACTTTATGAGTTCGGAAACGCTTCCTTCTGCCTGTTACATACTTTCCGACGAATCTAGTATACCCTTTTACTCTAAGAGTAACGGGTATAATAATATCACAGATATTTCTATCACAAGATTCCAGGGATGTCAGGTAAGTGTTATTAGTGAATTCAGGTACGGTCGATTGCAAAAACTTATGATTTAGATCATCAAGATCAGTATCACAGCTTAAAGTTAGTTTAATATGGCCGATCCCCAATTCCCTTAAAATTGTCCATGTATTTTTATTGTTTTTTGAATGTTGGAATTTAAGTATGTAGTAATTTCGTTTCGCCTCTGCAATGGTTTCATTGACCAATTTTCTATTTGATTTAAATTCGTTGTAAAAATTCTCTGTCTTGTAGCGTTTCCATTTCGCATACGATTTGTCGCGCTTTTGTATTGGGTTTTTTATGTTATAATTAAATCACGATTTGGCCCTCTGTTTACACATTTGGCGCTTCAAAGGAACCGTTCTGTCGTAGAGGATTTTTACCTTCCGTATTAAAATTTATAGCTGAGTGTTGACCTCAGCAGTGCAATACAAAAAATATCCAGTCGCAAGAGTCTAAATCAGCATATTTTGGTATTTTTCTTCATTCAGACGTTTAAATAGAGGCCAAATAATACAATTACTCCACCGGGGACTACATATCAACACATATTTGGTATTTTTTCCCCATCAATTTATTTCAAACGCAAAAAATACCAGCACTAAAAAACAAATATATACGAAACTTGATCTCAATTACAATATACATATACCAAAAAGCTTAAATATTATAGTATTACAATTTCTATTTCTCCGATGGTCGACACCTCGTTCCACTGTTCCAGAAGTGGGCCAGGTTTCCTATTTATCCGACATAAACAAAGGCAAGCAGATTCTGACCCAAAAAAAGGTCATTTCTTTTAAATGTCCGTTGGAATTGATAACAACAAGTTGTCTATTCCACCTGCCGTAGTCCCAGGCATATCCGTAGATCCGCCCACACCCGAACTAACCGCCAAGACCTCGTCGCCCCAAAAAAGAGTCACCCGTGCCAACGTCAAAATGGCACTAACACCTTCCCAAATCGCTCTAAGCAAATTTACTGAGGTCTCAGATCGGCTGAGTGAGTTTGAATCCAGAGCAAACACTCCTTCGCCGATCCCTCCTACTCTGTCCATGCTGAACATCCGCCGCGAAGAAATACGCGCGTTATGGGACCGCATCAAGGCAGAATACGATGAATGCACCGGGTGCATAGCAGAAGCCGGAGACAGTGCAGCTGATAGTTTGCCAATTCTTAAAGCTAAATACGGCTACTGCTATTCCGTTTACGAGAGATGTAGGGCTCAGATCGCGGATATGATAGCCCAAGCTGTCGGCTGCCTCCGTGCGATACCGAAGATTTCACCGGAAATTATCTGCGATGGCCGTCCTTTAGGGATCTGTTTACGGCCATTTATAGAAACAATCCAAGGCTGACGCCAGTCAAAAAAGTGTTTCACTTAAATGCAAAAACAAGTGGCGATGCACACACTATAGTTTCGAACTCCCCCTTACTAACGATGGCTTTCGCTCAGCTAACCTAACTGAGCGTTTCGAAAACAAGCGGTTGCCAATTAAAAATACTTTTCAATGTACAGTCCGTTAATCAGGAATCAGGAACTTCAACGCACCATCCAGGGTTTCCTCACGGCTTCAGAAATGTCCGGAACTCAAACCGAAAATTGGGATTCCCTCTAAGTGTACATGTGCTCCTCCAAACTTCCTATGCTCACCCTATCCTTGTGGGAACAGTCCCTGCACATCAAGGCCGAGATTTCGACGCGGCAGGATCTGAACGCATTCCGTACGGAGCGTCACCTTAGAAGCCATAGACGACGTACGGCCGTCAGGCTTGAGTCAATCTCTGCCAAATACATCCGCCCCCAGTGCAGTGCCTCGAAAAATAAATTCTTACGAGACAAGGGTAGCACCCAAGCTCAAGGGATGTGACCTTTGTAAGAATGAAAACCATCCTGTCCGCACTTGTGCACGATTTCTCCAAATGACGGTCGACGAGCGGTCGGCATATATAAAGAGCAAGCAGCTGTGTCTGAACTGCTTCGCACGAGGGCATCAGCTGCGTGATTGTGAAAGCACTCATAGTTGCTTTACGTGCCGCGGCCGCCATCATACCTTACTACACAGAGGCAACTCCTCCCAATCGCCTTCGAATCCCCACCCCGAGACCCAGATCAAGACAAAATACACCAGTCGCCACTGCTACTGGGTCCACGGACTCTACATTCCAAAATAACTTTGCGACGGGGTATAGACATATGTCACCTGGTGTCGAATTTTAAAGCTCGTGCCTTGATAGATTCAGGGTCAGAGGCAACCTTTATTTTTGAGCGGCTGTTCAAATTAATTAAGTTGCCTCACCAAGTAATTCGAGCCCAAGTATCAGGCTTAAACCAGACAGTATCCGCTGAATCCAAAAAGGTCTGTCAGTTTACCATCCGTTCTCCGCCCAGGCCTAGCCTGCCAATAAGCACGACGGCCTATGTTCTTCCTCAATTTGCTGGAAACCTCCCATATTGTCCGATTCCGCAACAGTTTCTACGGGATCTTCCCGAACTGCCACTAGCGGATCCAAAGTTCTACGAGAGCGCACAGATAGATATTCTGGTCGGTACCGACGTAATGCCATCCATTCTCCTAAGCGGCACCCGGCCGAATATTTGTGGCTCTCTCCTCGGTCAAGAAACCATTTTCGGGTGGATCCAAGCAGGACCCGTTCCTGCTCCAAGGGAAAATCAAATTTCCGTTTTTTCCACACGAATCTCCCACACAGTTGACGCGTCCCTGGATAGGCTTCTCACCAAATTTTGGGAGGTGGAGGATCTGCCAGTAAAAGTGACAAAATCTTCCGATTTGACATGTGAGGAAAATTTTCTCCGAACGACTACGAGAGACGATAACAGCAGGTATGTCGTAAGTCTTCCGTTTCGTGATCCTCAAAACGTAAAATCCGCCCTCGGTCACTCCAGATCCTCCGCGTTGTCGCAGTTTCTAAGAACCGAGCAACGCCTAAAGACGCCAAATACGACTCCGTGATTCAAGAGTACCTTCCGCATCATGCCGTGCTCAAGCCGGAAAGTACAACCACTAGGTTACGTGTGGTTTTCAATGCCTCCAGCCCTTCAGAGAATGGGGTCAGTTTAAATGATATCCTTCATGCTGGCCCAGTCTTACAGTCCGATCTAACTATCCAGATCCTGAAGTGGCGATATTTTCGATACGTCTACAGTGCCGATATCGAGAAAATTTATCGGCAGATATAGGTAGATCCGAAGCATTCCCTGTTCCAGCGCATCTTATTCCGCAACAGCGAGGGGCACATTCGAGATTTCGAATTACAGACGGTAACTTTTGGAGTCAATTGCGCGCCATTTCTGGCCATTCGAGTCCTGCAACAGCTGGCAACTGACGTGCAGCTCAGCCATCCAAGAGCGAGCAACGTCATTCGAAATCATATGTATGTAGACGATGTCCTTTCGGGAGCTGACTCCGCCGAGGACGCCAAGTTCATTGTTCGCGAGTTACAAAGTGCTCTAGATTCCGCGGGGTTTCCATTGAGAAAATGGACCTCCAACCACAAAGAAATATTAGCTCATATCCAAAGCGATCATCTTCTGACAACCGACTTCCTCGAGATCGACACTGAGAGCACAGCCAAAACTCTCGGCGTACGTTGGAAAACGACGTCCGATGAGTTTTTTTCGTCCCACCAGATTTAGCAACAGAAATCTCCCACACGAAACGCCAAGTCCTTTCCCAAATTACCAAGCTGTTTGATCCAGCAGGCTGGCTCGCTCCGTTTGTTGTGTGTACCAAAATCTTTATGCAAGAGATTTGGCTTCAGGATCTAGGCTGGGACGATAAACTTCCAATTAAGCTGTGCCAAAGGTGGAACAGCTTTCTCCAGAGCTATTCGGTCCTAGAGTAGGTCAGAATACCCAGATAGGTTTCCTTCCGTAAAGAGTTCCACGTAGAGCAACACGGATTCTGTGACGCCTCGCAAAAGGCATACGGTGCTGCGATCTATGTGCGCGTAAAAGTGGGCCATGAGACGATGGTGCACTTGCTCACGGCCAAGACGCGTGTGGCGCCAGTCAAAACGGTGTCCCTTCCCAGGCTGGAGTTATGTGGGGCTCTCCTTTTGTCCGAGATGGCCGAAGCCATTCTTCTTAATATGCGGAGGCTGACCTCAAAATTCCATTGTTGGACCGATTCCACGATTGTGCTAGCATGGTTAGCCAAACCAGCGTACCATCGGACAACGTTTGTTGCCAACAGGGTGACGAAGATCACCGAGTCCACTGAGGCGGCCAATTGGTCGCACGTTCAAACCGAACATAATCCAGCTGATTTGGCTATTCGAGGAGTTCCCCTTCAAGAGCTGGTGGATAACCCGCTTTGGTGGCATGGACCCACTTGGCTGCAACGTCCACGCGATCATTGGCCCAGCCAGGAAGCCGACCTGCCGGTGACTGAGATCGAAAAGCGTGCCGTTAAAGTCCATGTGGCGTCTATGCCGACAGAAGATTTCCTAGATCGCTTTTCCAGTTTAGATAGAGCTTTGCGGGTCCTCGCGTATGTCCATCGATTTGTCCAACGATGTCGAAGACAATCACTGCTTTCCGGGGTCCGTCTAGAGGCCCAGGACGTTGCCGCCGCGGAAGAACTCATGACAATTTGCATTCAGCGCAGGTATTTTTCTGAAGAATACCGCTGCTTGAGTCAAAAGCGTCATGTGCCCGCGGCAAGTTCGATTCTCTCCCTGAACCCTTTTCTAGATAAGAAAGGGCTAATCAGGGCATGCGGCCGCGTAACGGCTTCCGACAGTTTGCGGTATGATGAACGACATCCGATAAAAATGCCGTACGAATGTGCACTCTCGCGGCTCATGTTAAAATTCACGCATCTCATTTCGTTACTTGGTGGTAACCAATTAGTGGTGCGTCTCACCCGGTCCAGATAACCCAGAGAATAAAGAACTTGGTGAAGGCAATGGTTAACTCCAGCAAGGTCTGCGTTATCCACAAAAAGAGATTGCAAGTCCAGATGATGGGAAGTTTTCCAAAAGAGCGAGTGTCTTTTTCCCGTCCGTTCACGTACACAGGAATGGACTACGCTGGCCCGTTTGATATAAAAAATTATACCGGAAGAGCTTGTCTCATTACGAAAGAGTATGTGTTGGTTTTCGTTTGTTTTTCTACAAAGGCCATCCATCTAGAGCCTACATCCGACTTAACTACTGAAAAGTTTCTTGCCGCTTTCGCTCGTTTCGTCTCTAGAGAAGTCCAGTCCGACAATGGAAAGACCTTCGTCGGCGCCTCCACCGTGCTTTCCCGAGACTTCCTGCCAGCCGTTAAGGAGTCTGTGACCGTTGCGTATAGTCATCAGCAGCTCACCTGGAAATTCATTCCTCCTGGGGCACCCCATATGGGAGGCCTGTGGGAAGCTGGTGTCAAGAGCTTCAAGACCTTGTTTTAACACGGAAGTATACCTTTGAAGAGCTGTCCACCCTCCTAGCGAGAATCGAAGCTTGTCTGAATTCCAGACCGCTATCTCCCATGTCCGAGGATCCAACTGATCTCTTAGCGTTGACACCAGGGCACTTTCTTGTTGGTGGGCCTCTTCTATCCATAGTGGAACCTGAAGTAAAGGGCGAATCCAAGTCCATTCTGAACCGGTGGCAGCACTTAAAGTCTCTCCATCAACAATTCCGCACTCGATGGAAGGATGAGTACCTTAAGGAGCTCCACAAGAGCAACAAGTGGCAAGTCCCCACAGAAAATCTGCGTGTCGGCGATATGGTCGTCATTAAGGATGATAATTGGCCCTCAAATGAGGGGCGACTCGGAAGAATAGACTCCGTTTTTCCGGGAGCCGATGGCAATGTCCACGTTTTCGATATTTGTACGACACGCGGCATTGTCAAACGTCCAGTGACCAAGGTGGTTCTTCTTCCAAGAGAGCCGTCCAAAACTACCTCGTAACGAGCCGCGTTTCTTATGCACCTTAGTCCGTAGCCATTATCCACGTCATTGTTAATCAGCCCTGTTTGTTTTTTCCTTTCCACACTCTAAACAGGAAAATAGCTCCCTGTCCACGTAGCGCTCAGGCATTGGATAGCAGACGTACGAGAGGTACTCAGTCCTACCGATGCCGAGTCTGTCGCGGAATCCATCCTCTTCGGAAGTGTCAGAGGTTCCTAAAGCTGAGCGCAGAGAAGCGGCAGCGGGCAGTTCTTATAAACAAGTACTGCGCGAACTTTCTCGCACACGAGCACTCCACTGGGAGCTGTCGTAGCGGTGACCGGTGCAGAACGTGCTCCACATGCACTAACATATTTTCCGGCTCCAAACAACAGCCCACTTCTGCGCAGCGTTCGCGCCGGAGAGAAGACGTTCGACACCGCCGCACTCCTCGATCCGTGCACCCCGACAAGCTCCATCGATGCATTCCTGGCCACTGCGTTTCGTTTGCCGACAACAAACGTGGACGATGAGAGCATCTGCACGGCGACGATTCGGTCGAAGGTCGACGAGGCCATCAAGCTGGAGGTGGTCCTCAAGATCGAGCCGAACGTGCCCATCCGCACTCCCATCCGTGCGCTCAGTGAGAGCGTCGCCAGCCACGATTTCCTTAATCCTGGGCGCGGACGTCTACCCGAAGGTGATACAGCCGGGCTTCCACATGGTCGACGAGGGACTGCCAGTAGCCCAGAAGACGGTGTTCGGGTGGATCCTCGCCGAAGTTCCGTCTCCTTTTTTTTGCAACGCTAGCGATTGCAAGGGGGGCGGAATGTTCAGGCCCCCTGTCCGGCGAATCTGGACCGGCCCCGCTATCCAGCTGCACCGCTGTCTCGCTCTCCCGCTCTCTCGCGCTCCCGCTCTCCTGCGCTGTTCCCAGCTCCCCTCCGTGAAGTCTCCGCTGCGCTTTGGAGCGCAGAGCGGAGCTTAGACTTAAGTAGTTCAATTTTGGAAGTCATACTGAATAAGCCGCGGTCGTACCCCCGCCTATTTTACAAGTGAACTTTTTTTCGCGTACTTTTTTCGGTCAAGGGGCAATTCGCGTTTCGAGTGGTTTTCTCCCCTACAGCTTGGACGCTTTCCGCCGCACCAGCAGCAAACCGCACCAACAGCAAACCGCCGAAGCCCAGCGCAGCAGCCCGCCGGCAACGCCATTTTCCCGCCGTCGCCTCCCACGCCATTCTACCAGCGCCGACGTACCCCGCTACCCCCCGGTGTACAGTTAGATATATATATTTAATCGCACTCATACACTCGGACATATACTTTTTTAGCGTTAAGTTTCTTGTTTATATAAATAGCAACTCCTCCACCTCGACCACTACGATCGGAGCGAAAAAGATTTAAACTTTCACACATAATTGACATATTACTAACATCGGAGACAAACCACGTTTCGGATACAAAGATAACATCAATATTTGAGTTTACAAATAAAACAAGGGAGAACGCTATAGTCGAGTACCTCGACTATCAGATATGCAAGCAGCAAAGCGAGATTAAAATGCGCCACCTACCGGCGGTATACAGATTTAAGCGTTATGGGCGTTAGAGTGGGCGTGGCAAATTTTTTTTTGGATCAATCGATAGGTATTGACGAGACCAATACATTTCAGTTAAAAATTTTTATCTAGCATGAAAATTGTGGGCGTCACAGGGTTTTGCGGTTTGTGGGCGTTAAAGTGGGCGTGGCAAACTTTTTTTTGGGTCAATCGATAGGTATTGATGAGAACATTACATTTCAGTTAAAATTTTTTATCTAGCATGAAAACTGTAGGAGCCACAGTTTTGGGCGGTTTGTGGGCGTTAGAGTGGGCGTGGCAGTCTACTGAAACAAACTTGCGCTGCGTAGGAAGCTCAGGAATCTGCACGCCAAATCTCAATAGCCTAGCTCCCATAGTTTCCGAGATCTCAGCGTTCATCCGGACAGACGGACAGACGGACAGACGGACATGGCTAGATCGACTCGGCTAGTGATCCTGATCAAGAATATATATACTTTATGGGGTCGGAAACGCTTTCTTCTGCCTGTTACATACTTTCCGACGAATCTAGTATACCCTTTTACTCTACGAGTAACGGGTATAAAAAAGGAATTCCTCAATCTTTTTAGCTAAACTTTGCGCGTTCAAGTGTATTATAATTAAGTCTGGTTTTTGTTTGGCTAGTATTCTGTTAATTGCCTGGCTGCTTGTCCTGGAGATGAGTGGACTATCCATACTTAATACATAAAAATAGGTCACGCAATTCAAAGTTAAGTACACACACAATTAATTTTCTAAAGATATAATAGTAAATACTAGGAAAGATAAAAAGAGAAAAATCTAAGCATAATTTTAGACTAATTTTATGTGCGAAACAAAGTATACGAAGAAAGCTGTTCTGGAGACAACTCGAACTGCAGCTGATAAAGCTTATGCATGGTCTCCAGACACATAACATCTTCTCTCCCATGCACTCTAACGTGAACAAAACCACGACGAGAGAAAACAGCTGATAGGAGCTTTTGTTTTTTCATAGTCATTGCTTTTTTGAAAATGTTACAGTTTTCCTTCTTTAATTGCTCGTTTAAATAAATTGCCGCATTCGAATTTAAACAATACAGCCCCAGAACCAGCGGTTTCTTTTTCTATTTTGTCCCTCAAGTGCTCGAATTTGAGTTGTATTATTTGGTCAACAATAGAGCTCGTTTCTTTTCGTGTTCTGGTCCTAAAAATCTCCAAAAGTTTTGATTCCGGTGTGATTCTAAGTGAGAAGGAGAGTGTATTAAACAATGTTTTGAGTGATTCGCCCTCTTTGTAGGGCAATCTGACCTCGCACTCTAAATCAGCATATTCCTGAGGAGATATTTTTGCGGATAGCTCACCCACTTGCTTCTCCAGACCTCGCATATCTACAATTTCAAACTCCAGATGTTGTACGTCGTCACCACGCCAGTGCACCTTCTCTACTTTGGCCTCCAACTTGTCGAAGTTCATCTTTAGAGCCTGCAACTCTTTCAACTGCTCCTCCAGTTGTGTCACCCGTCCTGCGAGTTGAACCACTTGGTCGCATACGTCGCGCAGCTTCCCTTCCAGTGAAGTAACAATACGCTCCTCGCAAGAACGCATTACAGACGTTAGTTTTTCGGTTTGCTGCTCCACATGGGCCTACAATTTATCCCCAATAAGCCGATCGAGAAGCTGGATAAGATGTGGTGAAGGGGCATCTGAGTCCCGACCAGGCTTCAGATCGGTGGCCGTGGCTTCTCGTGCTCGTTTGGGGGCAGGCATGGCTGAGTGTTTTGTTTCTGAGTGAATTTTGTTAATTGAGTGTCTTCTGTTGTTTTTTTATACACTTCTTTAGCTAGTGCCAGACAATTTTTAGTTTTCTTTTTGGTTTTCGAGTGTTTTGTGATTGTTTTATTGAGTGATTTTCGGTTGGTGATTTATTAACTACGTTTTACAAATATTCTAAGAAGAATAAAGCATTTAAGATTTCTCGATTTTTGACTTACGAGTCAAAGACAAAAGACCTCTAATTATTATACCCCTTACTCGTAGAGTAAAAGGGTATACAAGATTCGTCGGAAAGTATGTAACAGGCAGAAGAAAGCGTTTCCAACCCCATAAAGTATACATATTCTTGATCAGGATCACAAACTGAGTCGATCTAGCCATGTCCGTCTGTCCGTATGAACGCTGAGATCTCGGAAACTATAAGAGCTACAATACTGAGATTAGGCATGCAGATTCCTGAGATTCCTGCGCAGCGCAAGTTTGTTTTAGCAGGGTGCCAGGCCCACTCTATCGCACAAATACCGCCCAAAACTGTGACTCCTACAGTTTTGATGCTAGAATGAAAATTGTAACTGAAATGTATTGTTCTCATCAATATCGATTGACCCAAAAAAGTTTGCCACGCCCATTTTAACGCCCACAAGCCGCCCACAAACTTCAAAAAGTCGTAAATATGAACGTAAATATCTCGGAAACTATTAAATATAGAGAATTGGGATCGCAGATTTAGATTCGGTAACCTTGTTCGTGCTTACGAACTTTTCAACGAAGGCAATATTTTGCTTTTCTCTACCAGTAACGTGTATCACAGTGGACGGTATTCTACGTAACGACGAATTGCACCTAAAGTGTGCGCGAGGTGAGACCTATGTGTATATGGCCGCAATCATTTTAAATCCAAATGGATAGGGTTCGGAGATATTACTGTAAAACAATGAAAAACGTCAAATTCGAGCACCTCGACTATCAGATACCCGTTACTCAGCTAAAGGTATAAAAGCGAGACTTAAATGCGCCACATACCCCTAATCACAATATATGGCTATGTGGGCGGTATATAGATTTAAGCGTTATAGGCGTCATGGCTAATTTAGGGCATAATAATTTCGTGTTAATCTAACAGGAACATTGAAAGTTAGGCGGTTTTCAAGTTCTAAAGAATCAGTTACATATGCATAAAAATAGTACTAAGCATTAGTAAGCATTAATTAGCCAATAGTAATCTACTCTGATAGGAAGGTAGCCTTTTTTTGTACCGACTCAATACGGTCAATATGCACTTGATATTGCGGACTCCAAACAGAACAACAATATTCCAAAATAGGACGCACAAGGGAGGTAAATAATAATTTGGTTGTATAAGGCTCATCAAATTCTTTTGACCAACGCTTTATAAACCCAAGAACACTCATTGACAGTGGACATTATGTGGCAGTCAAATTGTTGTTTTGGGTCCAGAAGAACACCTGAATCATTAATTGGAAATTTACGGTCGAGTGGCGTATTTTGTAGAGAGTAGCTTACAAAAGTAGGAGTACCCCTATAAAAAGTCAAAACGTTGCATTTAAGGAAAACAAACAATATCTGACTGTAAGTTGAAACCCGACGCTATATAATTATATGATAAGCAAAGCTTTACATCATCAGCATTAAGCTGAATAAAATGAGGAGCAGAGAAAAGTAGTAATAAATGAACCTCGGTGGTGTAAGGTTTATGCGTTATTTCTAAGAGAAAAGTGGCTTGCCTAAACCATTTTTGGCGCCCCCGGGTGGACCCAGACGGACGTATCATCGCTTATGGCAGAAAATCGTGAATACACACTTTCAAAATACGCTTCGTGGAATATACATTTGGGCTTATATAGGACAAGACGCTGGATTTTACAGATAGCTAAGTTTTAAATTGGTTGCAATTGTTTAGAAATATTGCATATGTTTAAGCAAAACACGTGTCGACATACATAAAGGTATTTGGTTGCTTTGTGCCGTTCTTCCTCGCTACATACATACATCCGAACGTTCACATTGTGAGGAGTTGAATAACTCAACACAAAAATAAGCAGCAGCAGCAGCAGATGGCCGGCCACTTACCAGATACGCGGCGAGTTCGCGTAGTAACGGCGCGGCGAGGAGGGGATGGAGAACGAGAGACTTTGGAGACCAAGAATGGAGATCAAGAGAGCTTGGAGACCAAGGACCGAATAAGTAGAGAGTGGAGACTTGCCGGGCAGAGCAAGAGTGCCATTTGGGGATAACGGGACTCCACCGTACTTTGGACTCTCCCGTGAACTTTGGACCGGCGTGCCACAAGCATTACGCAAACCAGCGGGACGGCGGCAGTGGGAGAACATCGGTTGGAAGCTGTGCGTAAAGGACAAGTGGGTCGATCAAGAGGATTCAAACTATCAAGATCAGTTAAAATATCAAAGTGAACAGTCAGTCAACCAAGTAATCTACGAGGGAGCCACAACAAGGCAAGTCGTCGGAAGCCATGCCGTGGGAAGCATATAAAGTGGCTGAGGTCCGAAAGGAATCACACGGCTAAGTCAAGGCGTTTGTTTTTAACTTTGTCACGACCACACCCTGGCGAATCGCCTGGCGGCTCTCTCAGAGCCAAACCAAAGAGGCCTTCGACGAAGAACCGTCAGCTCGGGGATGAAAGTTGTGCAAGACCCAGCGTACCTTGCCCGACTAAGCAGGACCTGGCGAACAGCAACCGCCCAAATCCCCGAGTGCCAGAACGCCAAGCTACTAGTCAGGATGGGCGAGCGAACGACCCGTTGAAGCCGTCTATAGGCGATGTCCTGGAGAAGCCCAGCGGCAAGACAGGAGACAGCGCAGAGGACATCGGCAGCGATGCCAGCAGACATCACCGGCAGCCACGTTACCATCGCCGCGCGGAGCTCATCGGGGAGCGCAGGAGCGTCGCGGACGTCAAGCAATAGGGTGAAGCCGGGTGAAACGTTCGTCGGCGCTAGACGTAAAGCAAAGTGAACTGCTAGGCAGCTTCCTGGCGATAGCCTTGACTGTCAGCGCGATCTGAGCAAGAACCTATCGGGACCGTCCGGGACAGAGCTAGGGACAGGTATTGCCTCGAAAAGCGTTGGCCTGGAGAGCAAGGCTGGTTTACCAAAGTCTGGGAACGGTGACGCTTCCCTCATCATTTCATCGCCAACATTTCCATCGCTAACAACAATCAATGGAGAACCTGGGCAGAGTTCATAGATGACTTCCACACCTATTTTCTGGCGAGAGATTTCTTCACCAGGCTGGCGGACCAGGTCCGGAAACGGAAGCAGGGCTTCAGCGAGTCGTTCAAGGAATACATGACAGACATGCAGACGATGGGGAGGCCACTTAGCTATTCTACGAAAGAGACTTTAAGGGACATTAAAGATAACTGCACCCCAAGCCTCCGGATCTTCCTAAGAGCGTACATAGTGTCGGACCTGAATACGCTAATGATCCTAGCCCATGAGTACGAATAACATGAAAAAGGGACGGGAAGTTTTCGCACAGGAGAACGAGTTCTCGAAGACCAAGTCGGCATCACCAACGCAGGTCACATGCAGAAGATGCGAAAATACAGACAACCAGGACACAGGAGGAAATGACCAGCGATCTCAGACGCAGAGAGGCGAGCGGGGATCGCACAATGCTACCTCTCCAAACTAACGGGCAAGCTAATCGAGGGGGAGCAGCAGTTGTCCGCAGCTGTGATGATTGGTGGGAACAGCTACAAAGCCACAATCGACACCAGAGCAACGGCAAGCTTCGTTAGCGAAGAAGTGGCGGACAATATTGCTGCTCTAGGAAGGATTACAAGGACGAGACGGCAAGTTAGGTTGGCAGACGGAAGACGCGGCGGAATTAATGCGCAGCTCGAGGTGGAGGTCAAATTCGGACACAAACAAGTGACCATGACCCTGGATGGCTCGAGGAGAAGCTATCGGTAGCAGTCGTCCAACAAGTAAACGAGTTGGACGATACTACAGCGTTCCTTGAAGCAGAGCTGGCAGACTTCAGCACAATGACGGGAACATCGAATATGACAGAACACCAGATCAAAATGAAGGATGACAAGCCAATCAAGCAGAGATACTACCCCAAGAACCCAAAAATCGAAGGGGAAAGCAACGCAATGGTGGACGAGCTTCTCCAAATGGGGTTCATAGAGCATTCAAAGAGCCCACACAGCTCCCCCATCGTGATGGTGAAAAAGAAGACAGGCAAGTGGAGATTGTGTGTCGACTTCAGACAGATCAACGCGAAGTCAGTGAAGGATGCCTACCCAATACCCCGCATAATCTACATCCTAGATCAACTAAGGCAAGCGCGGTACATCAGCAGTTTGGACCTGAAGGATGGATACTGGCAGATCCCACTGAAAGAGAATAGGAGGCAATACACCAGAGCACCAGATGGCGTTTGAGGAAGTAAAAGCAAGACTCGTAGCAAACCCGGTACTAGCATGTCCGGACTTCAGTAAAACTGTCATCTTGCAAACAGACTCCAGCGACTACGGCACCGGAGCAATACTGACCCAGGACTCCGAAAAGGGCGAAAGAGTAATCTATTCGAGCCTAACACTGCACGGCGCGGAAAAGAACTATTCAACAACGGAGATGGAGTGCTTGGCGATCGTCTGGGCGGTCCGAAAGCTCAGGCCATATCTGGAAGGGTACCACTTTAAGGTAGTAACCGGCCACATGGCCCTGAAGTGGCTCAACAGCATCGAAAGCCCTTCAGGAAGGATCGCCAGATGGGCCCAGGAGCTACAACAGTACGACTTTGAGATAGCGTACAGAAAGGGTCAACTAAACGTGGTGGCCGACGCATTATCAAGACAACCACTACCAGAGACGCTACGAGGATTAAAAGAGGCATCGGCAACAATAGCTTCAGGAGGGAGCAGCTGGATCAATGACATGGGCGAAAAGATAAAGACCCAACCGCAAAAGTACCCGGACTATGTTATGGATGGTGAGACACTGTACGAAAACATACCACACCGAGCAGGCAGTGAAGACGTCGCGTCATGGAAGATGTGCGTCCCAAAGTCGCTACGGGAAACAGTGTTGAGGGAAAACCACGACGGAACTGGTGCCCCTGCGCAGTGCGACAGCAGAGTCGCTCAAGAAGGCGTTTAGGGAGCGCATAATCGCAAGGTACGGGGTACCGAAGGTGGTCATAACGGACAACGGAGTGCAGTTTGCAAGCCGTATCTTGGAAAGTCTTCTGGCTGAGATGGTTATCAGACAACAATTCACCACACCATACACACCATCCGACACCATCCACACCATAATCCGACCGAACGAGCAAACAGAACAGTCAAGACCATGAGTGCGGACTTCGCTGGGCAAAACCAGAGATACTGGGACGAGAAGTGGCCGGAGATTATGCTAGCAGTGAACACGAGCACATTGGAGTCCACGGGCCATACACCGGCGTTTCTTACCCAGGGCAGGGAACCACGTCTACCCAGCAGCCTATATGATAAGGAAACCCTAGGCACTGGACGAGCTACGGAGACTCCTGAGGAAAACGCCATCAAACTGAGGAAGGTATTCGATATCGTACAGCGAAATATGGAAAAGGCATCCCAGCACCAAGCCGGACACTATAATCTGAGAAGGAGGCAATGGACACCAGCGATGGCAACAAAACGAGCAAACGGCAGACACATCAGATGACTAACAAGAGGTACAAGACGACAGGACACTTACGAGGACGGCACAAGGATACGGGTAACGTTAAGGGATCCAAACCACAAAGCAACAGGATTCAGTGTCGGGCAGTTGCCAGAGTCATCCGTGATTACGCCAGGCGGAAAGGACACTTACGAGGACGACACAAAGGCACGAGTAACGATAAGGGATCCACCCGCCAGGCAACAGGTTTTATCGTCGGGCGCGATCCAGAGTCAACCTATTACGCCACGTAGAAAAGACAGAAGCACGCAACACACCAACAGTTAACAGGGGAAAAGAAACAAGGGCAAACCCTAGAATGAAAGAGAAGTAAATGCCGGTCCAACCAAAAGTTCAAATCACCACGGGCAGAAAAGCTCCGCCGCAAACGAAGGCCAATAGCTATTTAAAACCGCTGGGGCCATTGTACTTAAGATTAAGGACAACGAACGGCATAGGCTTGTATGAGCTGAGCTCAACAAATGGAAAAGAAAGACAAATCAACCAAAAACTGTACGGGCAGAACCAATTTTGCCAATTCACCATTGCCTAGGGAAGGCCTCGATTTGTCACTGGACGATAGTGGCGATCGATGGGCGCAAGAAATACTGGAAATATCGGCAAAAGGTGAAAATATCGCAACGAGCACGGAGGAACCATGGAAAGGAGTAGGACGCAGCAATGAGCATCGAGCTGGGGATCTATAGCCGATGAGTATCGATGTCCCAGTACCGGCTTGGAAGAATTGAAAGTGCTACGAGGCGGACGACCAGCGCTGTAGAAACTCAATGGAGCTAATAGCGTCTAGGGAGCAACGAGGGAGCGCCGGAAGGATCGGCAGGAGCATCACAAGGGCTCGACGGCTACGATATGCACGGAACCAAGGTTGGAGAAGAGGAGACTTTGGAGACCAATATGGGAGAACAAGAGAGGTTGGAGGCCAAGGATGGAGAATGAGAGAGTTTCTAGGCCAAGGTGCGGAGAATGCGAGAGTGCAGACTTGGAGCGCAGAAGAAGAAGTGCCACATCTCGGCAGGGGAGCGGCACACAGGCGTGCCACATCCATCACGGGAACCACGTGACGGCAGCATTAGGCAGAACTTCGGTTGGAAGCTGTACGTAAGTGACACGTGGGTCAAACAGGAGCCACGGACTTTGGACCCGGAGTGGAGAGATTCAGCGGGCCGTGCAAAAAAGGGAAATAACAGTTCCAGGAGGTCCTATATAAGACCGCAGAGCGCTGGCAGCTGGATCAGTCGATCACAAGGAGTCAATCTGCCACGATCAGTGAATTGTACAAGTCAAAGTACCAAGTCAAGCAGCAGCAAGTCAACAACATCATATCCAGTCATCGGGAGCAGTGCCGTGGCAAGCCTATAAGGAGCAAGATCGCTACACCGAGACTTTCGGGGTTGGGACATCAAGAATCTCCGAATTGAGACACAGGTGGCTGAGGTCCGGAGGGCATCACACGGCTAAGTCAAGGCGTTTGTTTTCAAACTTTGTCACTACAACACCCTGGCGAATCGCCCGGCGGGTCTGTCAGAGTCAAGCAATAGGGACCTGCGACGAGGTACCGTGACCTCGGGGGGAAAGTTGTCTAGGACCCAGCATATCTTGCTTGACCAAGCAGGACCTGGGGCGAAGGACAAGCGGTGTATCGATTTGTGGTTTCAAGAGGCGTTGTATTGGAGACCACTGCGGTTACCGGCGAAGTCCCCGAACAGCATCGGCCCAAAACCCCGAGTGCCAGAAACGCCAAGCTACCAGTCAGAAAGGGCGAGCGATCGACCCGTTGAGGCATTTAAGAGGAGTTGTTCCGGAGAAGCCCAGCGATTCAGCAAGTCCCGGTTGTCCAAGGGCTCGCAAGACAAGAATCAGCGCACAGGACATCGGCAGCGACGCCAGCAGATATCACCGGCAGCCACGTCACCCACTGTTACCATTCGAACCCTGTGTTTTCTCACTGATCTACGGGGCAGTCACGTCATATAAATTTCGTGGGACGAACATACAATCTTCTGAGCTAGCCGCACGAATCTCGTAGCTAGCAGACCAACAAAATCAATTCGTTTCAGTGCTCCCTGAGGTACTCAAAAGCAACCTGATTCCGAAGAGCAACAAAAAGAACGGGAGATGAGAGGCAGGTCAGATACGATCAAGGCAAAAGAAGGGACCGAGGGCCGAAGAGGTCGATCAAAATGGCCAGGACTATCCAGCGAGGAGCTCTTGGCAAAACTTTGGGCAAAACGTAGCGCAGAATTCCACGTTGTTGTCCCACATGCTTTCACCAGGGAGGCCAAGCTGGGAGACCAACACAGGGTCCTAATAACAATCTCGGACTAGGACAATACAACCAGGACAGATCCCAATGCGCCGATCCAGGAGCCCCGTTTAGGTATGGTCATTGCTGGAGTATCCAGCCAGAAGTACCAGATGGACGACCCGCAATTGTCAATCGTCAATATGCGCCGATGTACAATTGGGGCCTTAGTTTGTCAGGCATTCATGTGGGCATGAATGCCGAAGACTTCCTTTTTAATGTAGAGCATTTACAGCAACAATATTCAATGCCTTGTTCGGAGCTGATGAGGGATTTTCATCGACTTTCAACTGAGGATGCTTCGGAATGGTACTGGCTGTTATTCCGTACTAGGCCGCCAAAGTCTTGGGTAGAGTTGAGGCAGTCCATGGAGCGTCGTTTCAGCGACAAGCGGAGTGACTATGACCGTATCCAAGACATTGCCGAGCGAAAGCAGAGACCCGGAGAGTTATTTGAGGACTATTTTAAGGCGATAAGGCGATTGGTGGCCAGAGTTTACAATTCGGTAGACTAGGACTAGGTAATTAGAACCATGTAGAGGAATCTAGCTGAGCCAGTCACTTTGGAGATCTTGCTGGAGGAATGCAAGCAAGCGGAAAGGACATTTGGTCCGGAATATAGAAGGCGATACAATTGAGTCCCTATGGTACCCCGATCTCGTGCCGGTGGACGCAAGGAGTCAGGACTTTGTGAAACACCACGATTATACCATTGAAGCCGTCTATACTGGAGCGGCCAAGAAAACAATGATATGTTAAAATTTTCAGAAGCCGGGTCACCTCTTTAATCAGTGCGGCGTCGCTAAAATACATCAGTTCTGCCTCAAGTGTGGATTGGCAGACACACTTACGCCTCAATGTCCCACTTGAAAGCAGGGAAACGCTTTCCGGAACGCAGGGTCAGCGGACAATTAGAAACGCCTACCTAGCTAAATACAGCGAAAAGGATTCCAGCAACGAAGGATTCACGCCTGAAAAATCCAAGTAACAAGGCTTATATGTCCCTACAGGAGAGAGTACGGTGATATAAAGAAGTACGGGATCGTTTGTTTGGTGAGAATCAGCTGTCTGGGATGAGGGTCATCACAATGAGAGTCAAGAAGGCCATAGAGCGGTTTAGAAGATGTTAACAGGACAGGCGGAAAATTGAAAAACACCACAGTGAACATGAATATATTCCTGTGTCCTACATTGGAACAAGAATTGGACCTGGTAGTGGACTTTTGGAAAAGTTTTGACGTAGAACCGGAAGTTTTTGGAATCGAAGAGATCCCGGCCGAGATAGAAGTTGATAAGCCGCCGAAAAAGGCTGAGCCAGAACAGCATTAGCTGAATGCAGAGCAACAACCTCAACTGGATGTGGTCGGAAAATCATTTCTGTCGTTTGAGAAGAATTGACTGGGTCGAAAATGAGGCGCGCCATAGAGCTGGTGCCAGGCACTACGCCCGTCAAAGATCGCCACTATCCGGTTTCTCAAGCAGTCCAACAGCTAATCTTCGAGAAAATCGATGAGATGCTCCGTTTAGGGCTAATAGAAGAGAGCAACAGCCCGTGTAGTAATGCAATTACACTAGTTAGGAAGCCTTGAAAGTTTGGATGCATATCCGCAGCAGAACATAGAGGGAATTTTGAGCAGGATAAACACGAAAAATTTTATATCTAGCGTCGATCTCAAGCATGATTTCTGACAAATCAAAATGTATGAAAGCAGCCGGAGATATAACGTGCTAAGCGAAAAGGTGTTACTGTATCTGGATGACATGTTGATAGTGTCTCCAACGTTCCTAGAGCACTTTGACACTTTGAGGAAAGTCTCTCAGTGCCTGACGGAAGCGGGTTTGACCATGCGACTCAAGAAGTCGCATCTATGCTTCAAGGAGCTGCGGTATTTGTGTTTTGTTATTGGCAGAGGAATTCTGAAAACTGATCCTGGCAAAGTGGAGGCTATCAAAAACATGTCCATTTGTTTGTCCAAAACTTTGCAAAAATGGCAGCCCCACTGACAGACACAATTAAAAAGCGAATAAAGCTGCAGGAAGCTCTCATGACTGCGCCTGTTTCTCGAAATCCGGACTTTAACAAGATATTTTTCGTCCAATGCGATGCTTCGGATTATGGAGTAGGGAATGTTCTCTTTCAAGAAGAAGATAATGAAGGCGAACGCCCAGCGGTACTATACCGTGATGGAGAAGGAGTGCTACGCAGCTGTGTTAGCATTACAACTTTTCAGACCATACATAGAAATGATGACGTTCACGGTTATTACTGACTGTTCAGTCTACTGCTTGTCCCGATAGTTTGAGAGCGACCCGATCAGCTGATCGTTCGCTCATCTGAACCTGTGTAGGGCGAGAGCATAAAAAAAAGGAACGAAAAAAAGAGAGACAACAGGCTGCACGGTCAAACAACGCTGAACGCACGCCGCCGGTCTAACGCAATTTGCACTTTTGTCATACACTTGTAAATCTGGAATCAGAATAAATTTAACGCTTTGAATTTACTCTTTTGTGTTTGTCTTTGCCTGGGAACCTCTCTTACAATGACACCTTGATGACCTAATACAAGGGGGCTCAACTGTACATGGTGGCCCATGAGGGGAATCTGCAAGGCAAATACAGTTCTTAAAAGGTTCATTAGAACTCAGATAAATAAATTCCGTTAGATCGCGGCTGCGTCAGAACGACACCGGCTAAACGAAGCAGTGAAACGAAGACATCGATACATAAGCGCAATAACGGCAGCCCGGACTTTGCAAAGCGCCCTTTTCTCTTCGCTTCCTCTTTGTGGTGTGGTTTTGGTATGCAAACTGAGTGAGTTACCAAATTGTGTGCGAGACAAGTATTACAGATTTTTCTATTATATAATTATTCGGGGTGATGAGTTGCGGATGCCTTAGTCGTACACTTGGCAACTTGGCAACTTAGACAAGTTGGTGAATTTGCAATCAGATCGTCACAATGCTCTTAGGTCTGTGTTACAGAATTTTAGGAAAGAGTCGCAGGCGAGGAAAACTAAAATTTATCTCAAAAAAAGGCTGGACCAAGTGGAGGAATTACGGAACGCTTTTCGAGAGACGCATTCGGTGATCGTTAATTTGGATGGATTTAGTGATTCAAATTACGACACGAAGAATTTCCAATCAGAATTCGAGGAGCGTTATGTGGACACTTATTGCGCTCTCGCCGAAGACTTGGACAGGCTTGGACCAGAAAATACCAAGACGACAGCAGCCGTCGGGAACGCCAACCCACAGTTACGAGTAAACATGCCGCAAGTGTCGGTGCCTAAATTTTCCGGTGCGTGTGTGGACTGACCAGGCTACTACGACGCCTTCACAAGTCTAATACATAACAAAAACAAGGAAGAACGCTATAGTCGAGTACGTCGACTATCAGATACCCGTTACTCAGCTATATGGAGATATGCAAGCAGCAAAGCGAGATTAAAATGCGCCACCTACCGGAGGTATACAGATTTAAGCGTTATGGGCGCTAGAGTGGGCGTGGCAAATTTTTTTTTGGATCAATCGATAGGTATCGACGAGACCAATACATTTCAGTTAAAATTTTTTATCTAGCATGAAAATTGTGGGCGTCACAGGTTTTCGCGGCTTGTGGGCGTTAAAAAGGGCGTGGCAAACTTTTTGGGTCAATCGATAGGTATTGGTGAGAACAATACATTTCAGTTAAAATTTTTATTCTAGCATCAAAACTGTAGGAGCCACAGTCTTGGGCGGCTTGTGGGCGTTAGAGTGGGCGTGGCACTGTGCTGAAACAAACTTGCGCTGCGTAAGAAGCTCAGGAATCTGCACGCCAAATCTCAATAGCCTAGCTCCCATAGTTTCCGAGATCTCAGCGTTCATCCGGACGGACAGACAGACGGACAGACGGAGAGACGGACAGACGGACAGACGGACAGACGGACAGACGGACAGACGGACATGGCTAGATCGACTCGGCTAGTGATCCTGATCAAGAATATATATACTTTGTGGGGTCGGAAACGCTTCCTTCTGCCTGTTACATACTTTCCGACGAATCTAGTATACCCTTTTACTCTACGAGTAACGGGTATAATAATCTGAGCAATGTCCACAATGTTCTCACACCATATGAACGCAATCTATGCGTGGCCCAGATTGCAAAAGGACAGCATAGCTGCCATCCGCCGCGTTCAAGCCTTGGACGGGGAACCGCAGCACTGGTTGGCGCATTACATGGCATCGAAGCTGCCCAAGGAGACCCACAACGCTTGTGAGCACCACCAAGGAAGCTCTTCAACGGTTCCATTTTATAGGAACTTAGAATCATTTCTGAACGATCGGCCATAGTGGATGCGATTGAGAATCGAAGCTCGTCGTACGACTTCAATGCTGGCCCAGATTCAACAGACCCGACCAAACGCGTGCGAGTGCATAATGCACAGGAACACTCAAGGCGTTCGAATCACCCTTGTTATCACTGTGGCGGCGACCACATCCTGCGTTGCTGTCCACCTTTCTTGGCTCTTGACTGTTACAAGCTCAAGGATATAGTCAGCAGGGCTAAATTATGCGTCAACTGCTTGAGTAAGTCGCATGCCCTGTCTCACTGCACCAGCAACCAGAGCTGCCAGGTTTGAGGTCAGCGCCATCATACATTTCCCGGTTCGGGCTCAGAGCCAGCCTTCGAACCACGCTCAATCGCATCTTTCCAAGCCGCCGACTCTGCAGTGTCTGCACACAACATACAATTAAGGTCGGATCAAAATCCACACGCATCTTAAAGATGTCATTCGGCGACGTCAACCAACCTTTTCTAGAAGAATGTACTTCTCGTTACGGTTCGCATTATGGTACGAAACCCGACCAACGGCCTGCAAGCAGTAATAAACGGTCTCGTCGACCAAGGATCTGAGGAAACCATAGTATCTGAGCACGTTGTTCAGTCCCTTCATTTGAAGAGAAGATCAACGATCTGCCGCCAGAGCATCCATTTCTGGCCATTTAGATCAAGGGGGCGGTTGTCGTTGCAAGTATGCGGTCAACTTTGAAATCAACAGTATTATTAATTCCAATTCCGGTATTGGGGAGATCTTATCAAATGGGATGGAGCCACCAACGTCTATGCATTGTCGACATTAACTTTTGGTACGGCTTTAGCGCCGTTCACAGCTATCAGAGTATTCAACAGCTGGCAAAGGATGAGCAGCTTTCATTCCCTAAGGCGGAGATAGTGCTGATGAACAAAATATATGTAGACGACATTCTTGCTGAAAGATGAGGCAGAGAATAAACGGATTCAGGTATCGGGTGCTATTAAATCCGCGCGCATGGAGTTGCGAAAGTGGGCCAGCAACGATTCGAGACTTTGGCTCTCGATTGCGTCAGAGTACCATTGCAGTCAGACCCTGTTAAGTTGGGATACTACAGATCCTATAAAGACTTTAGGAATGTATTGGTTCCCAAATAAGGACTGTTTTAAGTACCAGATCAACTTCGAGATTCCAGTCAGCTCCACGAAGAGGATGATCTTGTCCAATATAGCAAGGTTGATTGACCCGCTGGGTCTCATTGCGCCGGTCATCATCTCGGGAAAGCTAATATTGAAGTAGGTTACAATGGCCAAGACAAGGCATGCAGATGGCACGCAGACGGTTCTGGACTGGGTTGATGCGGTTCCTAATAATATCGCAGAGCGATGGCGAGTATTTCGAGATAACCTGCTGAGGATCGGCGAGATAAGCAAGGATCTTTGGATCCTTTACACCCCATCTTCAATATCCTCAGTGCCGATGCATGCGTTTTGCGACGGATCTTCCACATGCTATGCAGCTGCTGTGTACCTAAGGGTAGACCATCAGGACGGAAGGTGCTTATCATCTCTGATGGCTGCAAAATCAAAGGTCACTCCCGCGATGCCCTTAACTATACCTAAAACAGAGTTAAGGGGAGCGGTATTGGCCATCAAATTTGTGAGATGGCTAACTATGGCTAAGTGTCTGCCTCTCCTTTCCTGTCCAGACTTCCTATTGGACGGATGCTACAATTGTGCATCACTGGTTGCATGGAGACGTCAATAGATGGAAGACCTTTGCCGAATAGAGTCGCCTTCGTTTTGGATCCTTCCTCGCCAGTTTAGTGGAGACACGTGGGCACTACCGAGAATCCAGCGGACTGCGCTACACGAGGTCTCACTCCCATCGAGCTAAAGGACTTTGAGATGTGTACGCAATGAAGGCTGTTAGACATTGACAGATTTCGGACAAATGGGCATTAACGACGCCGCATTACAGGCAAAGGGGGCCAAAACCCGCGTTCACCATGCAGTTCCGCAACCGTCGTTTCTTGAAAGATTTTCTACACTCAGCAAGGCTTTACGAGCCACAGGCTACATCATGCTTTTCAAGGACAACGCGTCCGGCAAGGTAGAGAGACGCTTTGGGCCATTAAGTATTGAGGAGCTCGACTACGCTTTATTAGCCGTCGTGCGGATCGTACAGCGCGAATCGTTCGCAACAGACTTGTCTGCAGTAAGGAACTTGCCCTCGCGGAGAAAGTTATTAAATTTGTCGCCGATATTAGAGGAAGGCATCTTGCGGGTGAGGGGACGACTTCGTCATTCGAGTTTGTCGCCCGAACGTTGTCACCCAATAATCCTGCCAAGTTCTAATCATTTCACCGATCTAGTAATTTGTCACTCGCACTATCTAACGCTGCACGGAGGTGCGCAGTTGACTTAGGCACACACGCGTCATCGTTTTTGGATCCTGACAGAAAGGCAAGCAGGTCGAAGGGTTATACGGAAATGCGTTCGTTGCTTCAGAACGCGACCCCCTACTACGGCTCAGCTTATTTATTTATTTATTTATTTATTTATTTCGCCAACAGTTGGTACCTTAACTGGCTACTTGTATATTACTAAACTAAATACTAAGGGACGAAAGGTAATTGTAAAGGGTTTTCTTAATTAATTCCCTAGGGGAGCATGGGTCCAGCCGCATGTGAGATGGAAGTTTGTTCCAGTAGAACAAGGCTCTACACAGAGGCTCATTAAAAGCATAGTTAGCTCTATATGCCGGAATAAAAAAAGGTTCAAATGACCTTAAAGACCTACCAGGTACTGAAAAGCCTATGCTACTCAGCAATGCAGGGCAGTCTATTTTGGAGGACAGCAGGTCACAAATAAAAACTAGTGCGCTAGTTGTTCTACGATCTTGTAGGGAAGAAAGGTGCATAAGACGACATTTCGCAGAGTAAGAGGGAACCGGGTCATTAAAGTTTAGAGAAAGAAGGGCAAAAGATAGGAATTTTTTTTGAACACGCTCAATACGATTGATGTGTGTAGTTCCAGTCGGACTCCAGACAAACGAAGCATATTCCAATCTGGACCTAATGAACGAAGAGATAGGCTTAGTTTCGTGTACGGATCTTTAAATTGCGTGGAATTTCGTTTTACAAAACCATACATAGCGTATGCCTTTGGAATTATGTAGTTTATGTGATCCATGAAAGTAAATTTGGTATCAAACATAACTCCTAGGTCCAGTGATTCATTTCTTAAGGAAAGAACATGGGAACTAATGGAATAAGAGCTAAGGACATTAATTAATCGTTTGCTGTACCTAACGTAGAAACATTTTGACACGTTCAGAGGCAACTTATTACGAGAACACCAATTTCCCACTTTTACTAGGTCATTTTGAAGAAGTTCACTATCGGAGATTGAATTCACAGACCTAAATATTTTAAGATCGTCCGCAAACAACAGGAATTCAGAATTTGTTATGCAATAGCTTAAATCATTAATGAAGATGATGAATAGAAACGGACCCAATGCACTTCCCTGAGGAAGGCCAGAAGTAGCCACATACGGGTTTGAGAAAACACCATTGCACTCTACTCTATAAATCCGCCCATCTAAATAAGATTTAAACCAATTTAATATTGATGAATGAAATCCCAATTTCTGCAATTTTGCCAATAAAGAATTATGGGAGACTTTGTCAAATGCTTTGGCGAAGTCGGTGTAGACTACATCAACTTGATGATGACTGATAAACGAGTGGATGCAAAAAAGATTAAACGTAGCTAAGTTAGTGGTAGTTGACCTTCCAGGCATAAAACCATGTTGGTTAGGACTGATGATCCGACCAGCAAGAAAAGTTAGCTGCTTAGCTACAATTCGTTCAAACATTTTTGAAACATTACTTAGCTTTGCAATTGGCCTATAATTTGAAACAATGTTTTTGTAACCAGACTTGAATACAGGAGAAACTGTGGCAAGTTTCCATCTATGCGCAAATACGCCAGTGGAAAGAGACTTGTTGAAGATCATTTTTAGGGGCTCACAAAGAACACCTATACAGTTTTTCAAAATAAATGGAGAAAGGCCATCGCAGTCTAATTTTCCTGAGTCGTTAAAACTCTCAGCCGCCATATGACAGTCCAAATCAGTAACATCTAAGCACCCAATATTTAGCATCGTGGCAATGGCACCGAGTGAATCATCGTCATTCCACAGCGAGCTCGGTTCAAAGTTAGATACAAAGTACTTAGCAAATAGATTAGCGACCCCAATATCAGAAGAAGCTGAAAGACTTTCATATGACATATGGGAAGGAAAGTAGGAGGTTGTACGTTTAGAATTGATAAAGTGCCAGAATGACTTAGGATTGGTAATTAGTTTACACTCTATATCAGCAATATATTGGCTGTATAAGAATTTATTGAGGAACTCAAACTCACGCTTATGTTGTTTATACCGATCAAAGTCGGCAGCTTCACCGCTTTCTATGTAGCGCTTATAGAATTTATTTCGGAGATTTTTGTATTTTTTTAGTCCTTGTGTGTACCATGGTAGTCTATAAGAACTTTGAACTCTAGTTTTAGCATATCTGCCTATAATAGTAGAGAGAAAAGATATAAAAACTTCATAGGTTGTATTCACATCCGCATGCGAGAGGACTTCCGCCCATCTGATATTAGAAATATCACTACGGATAGAATCTAAACTGCTAGAATTAATATAGGTAAGAGGCAAGCGAGAATTATTTGGTGAATATAACAAGTAATTAAGATTAATAGGGGCTTGTGATGAGCATCACACGCGGCTAGAGGATTATCGCTGCAGCATAGAGTAAGGCATAAATCAGGGTGTACAAAAATTAGATCTAGAAGCTTATTTAAGTTATTAAAAACATGGTTAATCTGGGAGACTTATGGGAGACTTGCCCGTTTATCGAATCAACCTTCCTAGTCGACCATTCATTGCCACTGGTGTCGACTGCACAGGCGCAATAGAGATTAAAGCAGCGCGGAATGGCTCTGCACCTTTACAGTGACAACGGTACCAACTTTGTTGGTGCAGACAATGTGATGAAGACGGTGTACGGATAGCTTAAAGCGGATTACAAGAATCTCATCGCCCCAAGCTTGCGTCGCAGCGCACATCGTGGCACTTCAATCCTCCTCTGCCATTTAACTTTGGTGTGCTTTGAGAGGCCAATGTAATGTCGGTTAAACACCATCTAAAGAGAGTCATTGCAGATCGACGGCTTACCAACGAAGAGTTTTCCACGGTGCTCGTAAGCATAGAAGCGTGTCTCAACTCAAGGCCGTTTTGCCCTCTCACAGCTGACCCGGACGATCTAGAAGTGCTCACCCCCACGCACTTCCTCATCGGAGACTCAATGCTGGCGCCGCCGGAATATCAGCCACAATCCAGATCCTTTGCAGAGCAGTTTCTCATCTAGCAGACGACGATACGACATTTCTGGATAGCTTGGAGTCGTGACTGGTTAGCGCATCTTCACCAAAGGCCAAAGTGGTGTCGGGAGACTGAAAGTTTTCAGTTTTACGACCTTGTCATCATCAAGGACGACCGGTTGCCCTCGTCACAACGGTTGCTCGGGCGTGTTATGGAGTTACACGCAGGGACGGACGCACTGGTCCGGGTGGTAACAGTTAAAACTAAGCAGGGACAGCTAAAACGATCCGTAACAAAGCTCTGTCCTCTGCCAATTCGGGCTTAGGCGCACTCACTTGTACCCCTCGATTTATAGACTGTAACTTGCGCACACATCTTGCTCTCATCTCTCTATATTACATACCGAGGACACGCATCTGAGCTAGCTTATCATCACCACAGAGAATCAAGACAAGCGAGGATGTCTCATGCTAGGTCTAGCATTGGCGGGCGGCATGTTCAGTCTACTGCTTGTCCCGATAGAGCGAGAGCATAGAAAAAAGGAACGAAAAAAAGAGAAGCAACAGTCTACACGGTCCATCAACGCTGAACGCACGCCGCCGATCTAACGAAATTCGCACTTTTGTCATACACTTGTAAATCTGGAATCAGAATAATTATAACGCTTTGAATTTACTCTTTTGTGTTTGTCTTTGCCTGGGAACCTCTCTCTCGATGACCGAATACAAGGGGACACAACTATACACTGACCACTCAAGCCTGAAATGGCTGATGTCACTTAAAGACCTTAGTGGCAGGCTGGCAAGATGGTCGGTGAAGTTGCAAGCGTTTGATTTTGAAATTTTACACCGGAAAGGCTCGGACTATGTGGTTGCGATTACGCTGTCGGGAACGGTTGAAGACATTGAAGAGGATGACCATTGGTTACTGCGATTTAAGACTACTGAGCTCGAATCGGATGAATACATGGAGTTGCGAAAAGACATGGAGTCCAACAAGGAGCAATTTGGATAGTGAACACTCTAAATTTTTTGAAGCAGCGATTTTATTGGCCCGCAATGGTGGCTCATGTCCGTAGGTTTGTGAGGGGTCGCAAGGTGTGCGTGGAGACAAAATCCACTAATAAGGGACCACGACCCGGCATTGGAGAAGAAATTTTCTTGGAAAATACCCGAGGTCAAAGGGTGAGAAAGCCTATATCTTTGCAGTGGTTGATCATTTCTCAAAATTCGTATTGAAGGCAATGAAGGAGGCAACGACTGCTGCGGTAATCCAATTCCTGACTAAGGAAGTACTTAACACATTTGAAGTCCCTGAGATAATCCATTCAGACAATGGCAAGCAATTCTTGGAAATGACCCAGAACCAAAATCAGGCACACGAAAACAGTGATTAATTCCTCTTCGTCGAACGCAGCGGAAAGAGTGAATCAGTCCGTGCTCAACGCGATACGAGCATACTTGGAGGAGGATCATCGCGACTGGGAATTGTTCTTGCCGGAGATTGAAGCAGTTCTGAGAAACGCGATCCATCAGTCTACAGGGGTTTCACCGTATTTCGGTAATCAGAGGCAAAATTCAAGCCAGGACAAGAGATCTTCCGAAGAAACTTTGTTTTGAATGATTTTAACAAGAACTTTAATGCTAAAATTGCTCGGAAGTTTTTGAAGTGTAGGCTCCGCAGACCGATCGGAAACAATATGTACGGGGTCGAGGACATGAACGGGAAGTCAGGAGGACCTAAAGACCTGCAAAGGACCTAAATCAGTGACAAAGAAAACCGAGGCGTACAAGGACACAACGTGGAATGATAAGAAGAAATGTTGGATGGAAGAGAAAATAAATATAAATCCGAAACAAATATTGTACATTGTTCTGCAGAATATAAACAAGTAAAATCTTCCTCCAGGGCAAGCGTCAGAGCGGATGGTCGTCCTTCCAAGTCAGGTTCGTGGGCGGTTTCCCTCGCTGGGCGCTTCTTAAGGCATCCAATAAGGCCTCTATGTGGTCATCCATCAGCATCTGGCTGGTCTTTATTAGTTTTTAGGCCAGTTTTCACTGCCAATTTAAAGTTTACGAGCCTAATTCTTGTCAGTGTGGTTATTGTGGCCACATTTAGGTAAACGATAGGGTTATCAACAATCGATTAGGTCCTGCCAACTTTTTTCTTAATAGACCTGGAAGCATAATAACTCATATAATTAATTTTATTGAGCCCGGAAAATAATCCGGAGGAAGCTGGGAAGCTGGATCGGGAAACCCGTCTACCCGTCTACCCGTCTACCCGCCTGTCCGTCCGTTTTTATGCAAACTAGTCTCTCAGTTTTAAAGCTATCGGGCTGAAACTTACCCAAAGTTCTTATATCTTTTGCAGGTAGTATATAAGTCGGAACCAGCCGGATTGAACAACTATATCCCATAGGAATAATCGCAAAAAAAATTTTAAAAAATTATATCTTTGATGTTTTTTAACATATAACCTTCTACGCTTGGAAAGAATATTATTTAATTAGTTTTGAATTTAGAATTAAATTCTATCAAAATCGGACGACTATATCTTATAGCTGCCATGGGAACGATCGGAAAATTGGTGGGAAAATAATTTGAAACAAATTATAGCTTCGGTGCTTTTTAACATATAACCTTCTACCTTTGGAAATAACATTTTTTAATTAGTTCTGAGTTTCGAATTTAATTTTATCAAAATCGGACGACTATATAATATAGCTGCCATAAAAGCGATCGGAAAATTTATTGGAAAATAATATGAAACAAATTTTAGCTTCCGTGTTTTTAACATATAACCTCCTACGCTTGGAGATAACATTTTTTAATAAGTTCTGAATATTGAATTTATGTATATCAAAATCGGACGACTTTATCATATAGCTGCCATAGGAACGATCGGAAAATTGTTCTGACTGGAAATATAATTTTTTTTTTTTGTATTTATAAATTTAATATATATATCTGCAAGGGTATACAAGCTTCGGCTTGTCGAAGTTAACTTCCTTTCTTGTTTTTTGTAATTTTAAGGATTTGTTTTCCAAGCGGAAGTCATGGCTATTCAGAAAGCCATGACCCACCTGGACACATCATGACATAGATATTTTCATCTTCTCGGACAGTCAAGCAGCCCTCAGGCCATTCAGGGTGTAAGAATCCAAAAACTCTTATGTTTCCTAAAAAGAACAAAATGCTTCGCGAAAGCAAATGACCCATGAGCTAGGGAAAAGGATCTAATCAGAGATCATGTGGTATCACAAGGGGAACAATGTGACCTAAGTGTGGGGATTAGGATCTAATCTCCAACCACTCCTACCTAACCTAACCTTACCTAAGGATTTGTATATAATTCTTTTTATTTTATCATAAATTGGTGTATTTATTTATTTGTTTTTTTTTGTTTGTCCTTTATTTATTTTTATATTCACTTAAAAATTTATAAAAATATTTATATTTTTCAATAAAATGTGTTCCGCAAACTAATTGCCAAACAAATTTATGCAAGTGTGTGCTTTGTTTGTGTGGTTAATGTAACGTAAATCTAAAATTTACAAATAATTTTTATTAAGAAGTCGACGTTATGTTTATTATGTGGGTAGGGTTCGGAGACTCACGGCCCTGACTTCAGCTAGCCCGGCGAAAAGCCCGAAATCCACACAGATCCCAGCAAGGATCCTAACATTTTATATAAATGGCCCTAAGGTTTCCCTGGCTACTGGTGCAGCTTACAATAACCATCTTATACCTAGATACAATCTTAACATACTTGGTGTTAGATAGGTATATCTTACGCTACTTCTTCATCTCCGCCTGGCTCGACTTCTCGAAATTCTCTTAGCTCTGTGACATTGCCCACTTTCCTCTTACGCTCTCCAGGCCTCTGGATTCGTACGATACTCGGATCGGCGATACTCGGAATGGGCCGTCATACTTCGGCGCCAAGTTCGCTGCAAAACTGTCAACACCCCTGAACAGTTGATGTTGTCTCGCTAATACGAGTGACCTCAAAACGGGGCAGCATTCACGTTTTCTCAGGTTGTAGTGGCGCATCTGTTCGGCGTTCGCCTGTTCCGCGTTGACTTTGACGATCTGGATTATTTCTTTTATCGTGGTCGCCTTGTTTGTGAAGTTCTCTGGGGTATTCCCGTTCCCTCGGGTCTTTTCCTCGTACAGCGCTGTGGGCATCCTTGGTTCGCGCCCTTACATCAAAAAAATTGGGCTGAATTGGACTGCCAGTGTCATCTCGGGTAGGAAGGTGTCCCAAATTTGGCAAATTTTTCGTGCTACCTATTTTTTACTTCGGCAGGGATCCAACGAAATCGGGACACCATGTCGAACAGGGTTCTTCTATTTGCCGAGTCAGCATCTGTGCCGCTGGCTTCTGTTGGTTGACCTTGAATCTTTGGCAGCTTAGGCAATTTTTAACGTGCTTTTTGACGCCACGGTACATCCCCGGCCAGTAGTACTTTGAAGCAACCCGTAAGATTGTCTTTCGTATGCCCAGGTGTCCTGCCGTCGGGGCACGTGAGGCGTTCCTTCAGCATGTCGAACGCAGCCTGCTCTTCAGTATCCCAGCGCAACTTTACGCTCTTCTCCTTATTAATACGTAGGTTAGCTGTCCTGAGTCTCTGAAATACCTCCAGGAGGTTTCGCGTGTGTTCTGCTATGTCTCTCCCAATTACTATGATGCCGTCTAAATACGCAATCGTAAACGGATGTAGTTCGGTGCCAATGATACTGTCTAAGGCTCGTTTGAACGTAGCGGCGGCGGGGTGTAACCCGAATGGCATGACCCGCCATTGGAAGAGACCTCGGCCAGGGACGGTGAACGCAGTATACTGCTTACTGTCCGAGGCCATGGGCATCTGCCAGTATCAACTTATTAGGTCGACAAGACTCGGGCCTCGGGAGGAGTCGGGTACGCATCTGGTATTGACCTCGCATTAAATTGTCGGAAGTCGACACACATTCGCCACACATTCGGACTAGGACGATGAGTGCACTGCATGGACTTTTGGATGGTTTTATGTGCCCTGCGGTTAACTATTCATTCACCTGTTCGTCGATAACTCGTTGCATCGCTGGGTTCTTCGGGTAGTATTGTTGACACCCGACATCCCCTCGATTCCTTCCAGTTATTGTTTAAGGAATCTATCGATGCGTTCCTGATCAGCTGCTGGCCAGTTCTCTTCACTTTCCTAGTTTCTTTGATTTTCTTAGTTTTCCTGTGTTTTCTTAGTCTCCTCCTGCTCGTTTTCAGTGTGTTCCTCCGATTTTTCCCGGATTCTCGTTTCCTCCCTATTTTCCCGGAGTACGTCTTCCTTGTCTGTGGTAGATCCATTTTGGGTCCCTTCTGCTTAGAGCCCTTGTAAGTAAGTTATGGACGGCTGATTCTCTGCGTAGTGGCTCTCATTATTTTGTAGGATTCTAGACCCCGCCTCCCGAAGGTTTAGTCGTGTTTGGCCACTCGTATCGTAGTGCCGAGTTCTAGGATTACTTTGTCTAACATCGAGTTCATTACCATCACCGCTAGTTCTGCTATCTGGCCTCCGAGATTCAGTCGTCATCTAGCTTTCCTTGCGTTCAGACGTGCTCAAAATTCTCGCTATGTTACTTTCCCGCTGTCCCGAGTGCAATACCGATGCTGTTCGCTGTTCTTCTTTGTGCCGTCGCGCCTATCATACTTCTGCTCAAACTTTCATTAAATCCAAACATACTGTGGCAATATGATAGCTGTGTGGTTGCGAATGATTCGCATTCTAAAATTGACGAATTTGATGATAAATTGAAAGCCCTGGCGCAACTGATACAGAGCCGAATGCTGTTTTAAAATATATGTCCACCAAGCTTAAGGTGGATGCCAGTTCTCTCACTGTTGTAAAACTTGTAAAAAAAGATGTTGACGTTACAACCTTAAAGTTTGTAAATTTTAAGCTTGGTATCCCTGCTCACCTTTACGATTCAGTCTGCAAAAACGATTTCTGGCCGAACTCAGTTAAGGTCAATAGATTTATTCATAGAGAACGGGCCATTGTGGTAGGGGATGGAATCTTATCTAATTTGCCGGAGCTTGGACAAAATTCAACACCAAGTCATCCATCAAAAAACCCCAAGTGTTTGACGCCACTGGCGCTGATACTTTTGCGGGACATCTTCTTCATGCCTTTGTCGGAGTCGCTTTCGCAACAAGATCGGCAGCTGCTTGCCTTTTCACTGCACCCTTATCATCTTCAGTCTCTCTCCTAACGCACCATCAACAACATCAGCAGGAGCATTTGTTGTCCGCTTTGCGCGACATTCGCTGTCCGCCTGGCTCTAATATCGGCGCGCTCCTCGGAGTTGCGCTCTCATCATCTTGCGCCTCTCTTCCATTAACCATCAACCACCTATTCGACTGCACTATTATTCCATGGAACGACGATCTCAACCTGGCTATAAAAATACGTACGAATACGTTGCGCAAGGTACTTAATAATACTTATGATCATGCAAGGCCGACATCTAATTTGGATGTGGAGAATTCGTCTTCAACAATATGCGCTGACTGGCAACATGCTAGGGGCTTGCCTGCAGTAAACTCAAACAGCCATCATTGAGGAAATAATGGCCTGAAAATATACTTTCAAAATATATCCGGCATGAGAACTAAAACGCAGTCTGTCTTTATGAATACTTCCAGCAGTGACTATGACATTATCATACTAGTTGAAACTTGGCTAAATTCTAACTTTAGTTCGAATGAATTCTTCGATCCTAAATTATTCCAAGTTTTTCGTAAGGATAGAGACTTCGATAGAATGCAGTGCGAGAGAGGAGGTGGTGTCATCGTAGCTGTTAGCCGTAAATTCTGTTGCACTGTAATTCGACTCCTTAACGATGACTCCCTTCTGGACCAATTGGCGGTGACGGTGTCTGGCTCATCCGGGAAGATATCGATTGTGGCTTCCTATGTTCCACCTGGCAGTGATTCTGGGCTTTACCAGGCTCACTTAGACAACATCTCAAACATCCATGCCAGCTTGGATGACTCTGATGGCATATGTGTGGCAGGAGACTTCAACCTCAGCTCTGTTTTCTGGACGTGGGACCCACAAGCATCTGCTATGGTGCCCGGAAATGTTTATCATTCACATGAAATAATTGTCATTGATGACTGTTTTAGTATGGGCCTGAACCAAATTAATAATGTTCTCAATGATTTGCATAAGCTTCTTGATTTAATCTTCATTAATTTTATTGTTCACTCTAACGTAATTCTGGCTGAATTTACGATTTGAAATTGTGTTGTACATCACAAACCCTTGTGCTTAAACATCGAATTTAACAGCTTTCTGCCATCCAATGATTCTAATCCTAGATATATATTTGATCCCTCTAGTTTGAGTTCCCTAAGGGATTGCCTGCTATCCTTAAATTGGGGTGCCTTGCTATCGAACACTTGCATAGAAACTAATTATAAAACCTTTCTTTCAACGATTAGAAACACTCTTGAAGCATAGTCCGTTCCAAGATACGGGGTTCCTACAGGCTTCCTTGGTATACTAAGGGACTGCTAAAAATCAAAACCCTTAAAAACAAATACTACAAAAAATTTTCTAAAACACATAACCTGGCCGATGGTGATAGATATAGGCAGCACAACCGTGAGTTTGAGTTTCTTAATAAATTTCTATATAGCCAATACATTTGTGAAGTTGAGCATAGTTTGATGGCCAACCCTAAGGCGTTTTGGCGCTTTGTCAACTCAAAAAAATCACATTCGTCTATACCTTTAACAATGTCGTATGGTGATGTTGTTGCTTCCACTGAGGCCGATATCGCAAATTTGTTTGGTGCCTTTTTTTTCCTCGAACATGGAACCTTCCGATGATTGGTATGACCTGGAAACTTTAAATTCAATTGCAGAAATTGCAACATTGGAAGCCTGGAAATATCGTATGATGACATTTCTAAAGCAATTAGTTATTTTGATGATTCCCTAAGACTAAACTTTGATGGAATTTCTTCATTCTTCTTTAAGAATTGTATTGCCAGCCTTTTCCTACCCCTGCAAATTCTTTTCTCTTCTTCTTTGTCTCAAGAAGATTCCAAATTAGATGGAAAATTTCTAGAGTCACGCCGGTTCATAAAAGAGGAAGTAAATTTGATATTTCTAACTATGAACGATCTGCTAGTGGGAAATATTGATTGTCCTTTCCTGTTGGGATGCATCAATTTTAATCTTCCTGCCAGGAATCTCCGTACCATGGTTCCATTCCTGGACCGCGCTGTTAGGACTAATTATGCTCGCAATGAGCCACTACTAAGGGCTCTTAGATTGTTTAATTCTTTGCCTTCTAGCATTAGATTCAGCTAGGGGCCAATAAAGATATGCTAAGGCAAACCCATAGGGATTATTTTTTAATTAATTTTCAATAATAGATTTAAGATAATAATATGTAGATAGGGATTTATCCATTGGCGATAAGTGAATAAATAAATAAATAAACAAACATTGGTGACTACCATCCCTGTTATACTGACGCTGGTTCCATCCGCCAAGCCCATGCCGGTGCACACCTCTCTCACCGTTACTGATGCTTTCAGCTTTCTGAGGAGCGTTTCGTTGATTAAGCTTCTCATGGCCTCGCTATCGATGGTGGCTAACACGGAGATGTCGGCGACTAATACTTGCGCTACAATCTTCCCGTCCTCTACGTGCAGGGGTGCGCCTATTCCCGGTTCTCGGGTACTCTCGTCCCCATCTGTTCCCAGGTTGGTCGAGGACGTTGCTCGTTTCCCGACTTTGGACGCCTACAACAATCGATAATCCTGATCCCTTCCCTTCTACAATCCCAACACACAAACCGCCGGGGATGCTGGCTGTCCGCGCCAAGGAGGCGCTACTGTGAACGATTAGTGGTTAACAGACGAGAGCAGTTACGCCCAGATGGCCTCTCATCTCGCTCTCGGACTGTTAACAGTCTCCACCCCCGCTCTCCTAACATTAGATTTAAGTTCAAGCTGTCAGTTCTGGTCGGTATTCATAATTAGTTGGGATTTCTATTGATCCTCTTTTAAATACAAGAAATCCATTTTGTGCCTTTATGGGATTTATTTCAATACTTTGTCCAATTGGCAGTTGAATTACAGTTGCTAATATTATAGAGAAAATTATTGTTTTCACTGAGTTGCTCCTGTGTCCCTTCATTTCCTTCTGCTTGCATGGAATTATTATCATATTTACTTTTATTAACTTTCTTCTTCTTTTTGAACTTTGATTTATAATGAACAATCTTTCTTCCTCTATTCTTTTCTTCAAAATGTTTGTCATCTACTTTCTTCAAGGTTCCTGTCTTTTTAAATGGATTTGTGGTCTTCGATTTCACTAAAGGTGTTTGTTTGTATTTTGGATTTACTTACAAGATATGGGACTCTAGAGAAGGAAAAATGAGATCATGCGGTATCACAATGGACCCACACAGGTCTAAGTGTGTCGGACCATAGTCCGACTGCCGCCCGAACCTAACATAACCTACCTATCGATTGACCCAAAAAAGTTTGCCACGCCCACTCTAACGCCTATACACAGTCGGACCTGTCCATAGGAAAAATGTACATTATGGAATTATTTAGGGAAAATTTCTTCCAAATTGCCTCAAAAAAACTTTAAATTAATTTTGCTCTAATTTTTTTGCTCTTCAAAATATTCTTTATTTAGCTGGTTTTTTAATCTACATTAAAACTTAAAGACTAGTAAGAAACTTTTTGACACTAAAAATTGTTTTAGTACTTTTTGGTTATTTTTTAGACCTAGCGGCATTCTTGTAGGCTCTGTTCTTTGCCTTTTGGAACGCCTCACGGACGTTTTTAGTGTGGTCTTTGAAACTAGAGCCGTCAGACCTGTTAAATAAATACAAAATGTAGTAAAAATAGCATATTTAATGCATTCAAAAGAATTGTTGCATCCCTGAGTTGCAATTTAGTCTTCCCTTTTTGATTTTTATAAACTTAAATTGGTTTTAAATATTTTTTCTTAAACCTACAACTCAATCTCTACCAATTTTTCAATATACCATTATTTTAACATAGTACGCATAAAACCATATTTTTTTTTATTTTTCGATTTCGATATATGTATATTTAAGATATCGAAATTTTTAAAAATATTTTATTTACTTACATTTTGCATTAAAATATATTTATTTACACTATTATTTATTTTAATCATTATTATTTGGACAATTTAAGAGTTACAATCTGATAATATTTTTATATTTTGACATATTTAAGTATAGTTTAAAATGTATTTTATTTCACTAGCAACGTTTGCTAAGTTTTTGTTTTAAATGTACGGGGAGAACTAAAAATAAATTTCTTTGCGCTTGCTGCTAAGGGAATATTTCCCCATAAATGTGTCCTATGGAATTTTCTATGTACACGAATTGCGAACACTTCGTCGAAAAAATTCCTTCTGAAACCCCCTGAAAAGAAAAAAGGTGCCAACAACTGAATTTTTCCTATGGAAATTATTGTGGAATCAAGCATCACATGCATGACGGTCCGACTGGTAACGCTTAAATCTTTCCGCCGCCCACATAACCATATATTGCGATCGCGGGTGGCGCATTACAATTTCTCTCTGCTGCATACATATCTCCAACTCCCTTTGGTCCCTTTAGCTGAGTAACGGGTATCTAATAGTCGAGGTAGTCGAATATAGAATTCTTTCATGCTTTTGTATAGATTTGTTTATAGCTTTACGGGCTATACTGCTATCGGGTAGATAGGGTTCCGATTAATTTCACAACATTTTTTTATATATATATATATACTTTTTGCGACCCTAAGTTAGAGATCATCAAACAATTAGTTTTATCATGCATTTTTTATTATCTAAATAGAAGAAAAGTAGGAAATAATTAGTTCTATTTATCAGGATAGTGATTTTGTATAACTTATAAAATATAAACATATATATATTGTGGCAAATCGATCTGTATACATTTCTTTTATATGTATTCATTTACCTGATAAATATTTAAGGTATAAATAATTTTCTAAAATATTCCAATAAATAAAAAATATCTTTATATATATATATACATTTTCTTTATCATAATAAAAGTTTAATAAATGAGTGTATACATGGTTAAGGTGAACGACGTCTGCGTGGCTTATACGGTTCCTCAAATTTCGTATTGTTGTAGTATTCTTCTTCACACTCCTTTTCCTTTTGATTCCCATCATATCATGCATCACGTGTTAAAAAAGGATAGGCTTTTGTTTTCGTTCCTTTTTCCGGTTCGTATATAATTTATCCAAGAAAACATTTTACCAAATCAAATTTGCGTTTTACTGTGATAGACATTTGAACATCCTCCAACAGGGTTTTTAAATTATGATAGTACTGGTGAGAAATTTATGTTTTGAGTCTGTATTAATTTTGAGTCTGTTATTTCATTTATATTTTTAGAATTTTTTTCAATGTTCCAAGGTATTTTAATTGTTTGTGTTTACTTTTGCACCTTCACTGTGGACTTTTTAGCAACCCTTTGTAACCTCACTATTTGTATTGTTGGTAACAGTTATAACTTTGGGTGTACAGTTTATAAAAGCCGAATCGGACTCGTAGTTGAATCGGACGTGTTCGCGGATTTTAGAAAATTGGACAAAGAGCAATATCGGTCTGTGATTCGATTCTTGTTTTTGGAAGGGAAATCGCGCAGCGAAATCAAAGAGCGCTTGGATGCTGTGTACGGTGACTCGTTTCCTTCGATGGCGACCGTCAAAAATTGGTTTAACGAGTTTCAAAGTGGTCGCACGTCGGTTTTTGATGAGCCATGCCCAGGGGCCCCGAAAACGGCTACCACGGAGGATAACGTGACAAAAATCCACGATCTCGTACTGGCAGACCGCCGATTGTAGGCATGTCAAAAGACCGCGTGGGTCATATCCTGTATGAAATTTTGGGCATGAGAAAGCTGTCGGCGCGATGAGTGCCGCGTTTGCTCACTCCGGACAACAAACGCAACCAGGAGTCCACTTCAGAGCAGTGCTTGACGCTGTTTAAGAGCAATCCGAAGGAGTTTCTGCGTCTTGGATCCACTGGAACTCATCAGAGACCAAGGAACAGTCGAAACAGTGGAGCGAACCTGCCCTGAAGAAGGCGAAGACTGTCCCATCGGCCGGAAATTTATTGGCCACCGTTTTTTGGGGCTCACAAGGTTTAATCTACATCGACTTCCTGGAGAAGGGCAAAACGGTCACAGGGCTGTACTATGCCGAATTATTGGGCCGATTCGCCGCCGAATTGCAGAAAATACGGCCCCATTTGGCGGGTAAAAAAGTGCTCTTTCATCATGACAACGCACCGGCTCACACTTCCGCCCTCGCAAAGGCCAAATTGGTCGAATTGGGCTACGAAGTGCTACCCCATCCACCATGTTCTCCAGATTTGGCCCCGTGTGTCTTCTATTTGTTTCGAAACTTGAAAAAGTCACTCGCTGGACAGAAATTTGCGTCGAATGAGGAGGTCGTCGCCGCCACAGAGGCCTACTTTGCAGACCTCGAGAAATAAATCTGCTGAGAAATAAATCTCCACTTTTCTAAAATTTTCGTTTTTCTTCTAGAGGCTAAGTACTTATCGAACCACCTTCGTAATTCAGAATAGGCTCATTGTTTTTACTTATATTTTACTTTATACACCGAAAAGTTTATAAAATAAGTCCCCAATTATAGTTTTTATGGTTTTTTTTATGAATTTTTTCTATAACCTTGACCTTTGCGCCTGCATCGAGGCATTTTAGCAATTCTTGTGTATTATAGGTAACAAACTCGACTCTGCGATTATGATATGGTTAGTAGTACGTGGCTTGTTTAATGAGACTTAAATTATGTGTGATAAATTAATAAATAAAACTTGAAGACATTGTTTGACAAAGGAAATAATGGATTATTTAGGTGTGGATACATAAATCTGTTTTGGTGGTATAACTTGATATAATCACAGTGTTTTTTGTTTTTCTGTATTGCGCCGGAGCGATTTCAATTACTCTCCCAATTATAGGTAGTTGCAAATCCTTTTTTGACATTAGTTTTTTCTTTCCTTCTAGACGTTTTATTGTAGCTAATAACTATCGAAGTTAAGAATAAATTTATTATAGGACCCTAGAAACCATCGATACCTACGTAAGATAAAAGAATAAGGAAAAAGAACATCTTTTTTTGGAAATCCACTAGTTTAAATGGTTAAAATTATTATTTGGTCTTAAAACCTGTCAACATCAATCGAAATTGTTTATCAAAACAACTTTTAGTCAGCTTGTGAACAGCTAATGGGGTTCATTTGATTTCTTAATTAGTTTTACAATCACAGGATACATATTTCCCCAACATAATCGGACATGTTCCTCTAAGATATCAATCTTCAGATATTTTGGATGTGCGATCTTTCTCACGTACACAGCCAACACATTGAAAGTCGTCTAGAGGTCAAGAATTTTAGATCATTCTTAACATAATACGATAACAGCTCGAAAAAGTTAATAACAGCTAGTAACCAGCTAATAACAACCATTAAACAACAAGTTAACAGATACTTAACAGATAGTAATTATCTTATAACAAATCGTAACAGTTAATAACAGGCTTAACAACTAGTAAACAACTAGTAGACATCTACGTAACAGATAGTAACCAGCTAATAAAAACTACTAAGCAACTAGTTAACATATAGTAAACGGCTTGTTGCCAGTTAATAACAAGTGGTACACAGCTAGTAATCAGCAACTTAATATATATATAGTAAATTACAGCTATTATACAGCTAATAACACCTGGTAAACAACAAGTTAACAGATACTAAACAGATAGTGACCATCTTACAACAACCCGTAACAGTTAATAAGAATTAGTAACCAGCTAATTACAACGAGTTGACATCTACTAAACAGATAGTAACCAGCTAATAACAACTGGTCGACATCTAAGTAACAGATAGTAACCAGCTAATGACAGCTAGTAAACAACTAGTAAACATCTAGAAATCGGCTTATGACCAGCTAATAAGAACTAGTTCACAGCTAGTAAACAGCAACTTAACATATAGTAACCATCTTATAACAAATAATAACAGTTTATAACAGCTTGGAACCAGCAAACAACTAGTAAATAGTAATCATCTAATACCAGCTAGTAACAATTGGTAAAAAACGAGTAAACAGCTACCAAACAGATAGAAACCATCTAATAACAGCTCATAACAGTTAATAACAGCTAGCTACCAAAGTCCAAGCAGCTCGACCCCCATTATGAAGCAGGAAAACCAGATGAGTATTGTAATTAAAGAGTTTATTAAACTTATTCAAATGCGCTGCTATCTTAGACAAGGATGCCTAACTCATTATCCCCTTTTGAAGAATATGCTTTGAATACTTAAATACTAACACCTATCCTTGACTTATTAAATCATAGGTTTTGTTTTTATTTCTGAAGGTTCTGGGGTTGGTAGAAATGGATGTTTTGAAAATATTTCAACATCTGAAAAACAATAGCTTGTGATATTTATTTTTCATCTTTTATGGGAGACATGCGGAAATCTGCGGTTGCGGCGTAAAACAAAACCGGTATATTGTTTTAATTCTAAGAGAAGTTGTATATGTTCACAATAATAAAATAAATGAGAAAATATTATAACAAACTTAAAAATATTCTTCTGACTTTAATTGTAATTAAAGCTGCAGGTAAGGGGTACAGAACGGATTGAACGCATGAGAGATTCTACGCAGTCCTTATTTCATCCTTTATCAATGCTCTTGAGATGTATGCTCTTATAAGTGATCCTGCGCCTTGGCCCTGGGATGGAAACAAAAATGTGTGTTTGAAAATATTCGACATTTGAGAATCATTAACTTGTGAGATCTATTTTATTGGGGTTCTTTTGCTTTCTAAATTAGTTTTACAATCATAGGAAACATTGTTCCCCAACATGATCGGACATGTTCCTCTAAGGTAACTTTACTAAGGTAAGCTTTTTTATTAGTTGTTGCTAAATTAAAATACGAATTTCAGGTTGCTTTAGGCTTGTTAACAATTTATTAGCGAGAGAGAGTACAGCAGGCGAGACGAGAATGCGTTTTATGTCGAGATCAGAATTCGTACTGATTTACAAAGGGACAGCCAGCCGAAAGCTGGGCCGAAAAATGCAAGTACACAAAAGACGAGAGAGCTAGATAAAGAGAGTCAGTTGCTCCGATGGAGACTGCTCGAGGAGTGCTGAACTTCGGGTTCAGTGCGATACACATCAAGGTGTATAAGGGCGACTCAAACGCCGCTAGTAGCTCTGCCGGCAACCCAGCCGAGCAGGTGCTTGCTGAGGAGTTGTACGCATCTGGTGGGCCGGACGACGACTACTCCACCGATTCGTCGCTAAGCAGAGAGATGCGAACGCTCGGACCGGCTATCGAGGACGTAGACCTCAGCGATACAGAGGATGCCGACGGCACTGTGGTGGAGGTTGAAGCTGTAGATGTCACTAAGACTTCTACAAATAAACCTTCACCACTGTCCGCGCCACGGAGGCGCTACTGTGAACGATTACTGGTTAACAGACGAGAGCAGTTACGCCCAGATGGCCTCTCATCTCGCTCTCGGACTGTTAACAGTCTCCACCCCCGCTCTCCTAACATTAGATTTAAGTTCAAGCTGTCAGTTCTAAGTTACCACTCCAAGAAAGCCCACGCTGCGGCTAATAAATTGAATTTCAAGTGAAACGAAGTACAAGTCAGTTTTTCTGTGCCCTGCGTATTGCATCCAGGAATTTCCCCACCACAAGCGTGAAGAACCCAGGAAAGCCGCCATCCTCCAGTTCACTGGCACTCTCTCGCAAAGTGGCCTTCTGCGCCGCAGTTGAAAAAACTCCGCCTCTCAGGTGGAGCCTGTAGCAACTCTCGGTTCATCATCCTCTTAGAGATTCCTTGGCCAGGTATTGTGACAGGACGAGGTAGAGGGAATTTGTGGCTCGACAGCGTCTATGATCTCGGAGAGTCTCGAATGTTCCAGTGAGTCCGGCCGGGGCTCCGGTTCGAGAGGTCTTGGGAGCGTTGCCGAACACGGTCACGATGTTGTATGCTTTCGAACTCGACTACGAATTGTAAAAGCTCGCCTAAAATCTCGAAGTCGCTGCGCTTTACGTACATCTGGTATGCGGGGAGTGAATTCTCGTAAATCCTGGCCAATTCTTTTATCTGATTATACCCGGCATCCTTAAAGATTTTCGGACTTGCTCTGCGACGACACCGTGCACTGTAGTCCGACCATAGTTACTCCCACAAGCCTCTTCGTTCTCATGCGTAATATACCTTTCGATATTATTACGACTGGTGGTTCCGTCCGTAGTATTCACTCGTTCGTGGTCGACCGGCTTGTCCCGGTACCTGTGGCTAGATTGACCGGGTGTCTGAGTTGGTTTCCTCTACTCATGGCGCTTCAGTATTTGATCCCCCAGCCGGCTTCTACTCTGGCTTATCGGGCCTTTTGATTGATTGATTAATTCGTCCTTCCTTAGCGTGTCCAGCGAGTTCCTATCCGACTGTCCGTCGAACTTGGAGTGGTGTTCTTCTCTTGCGGGCGCCATTTGTAAGTTTGTTTTCGCAGCCAGGATATGTTCAGGGGTTGGCTAGGGTTCCTACGAAAAATTTTTTAAACTTACAGTGGTCGATGTGAGTTAGTTGGGTGAGTTTTCGGCGTGGTTTCCAGTAAAAAGAGAAACCAAGGATGGTACGCAACTACGGTGAAACTCGGGCGAATAACTACTGTAAAACCCGGGCGACAAAGTCGGCAAATTCTCGCTTAATTATTACGCTCGTCTTCCGCACTTCCACTTAATTCCCATGCTCTGGTTCGAATGCCTCAGTTTCTTCGCTTCTTCTCGCTCGTCTCCTCTGTTTTCCTGATCTCAACAAAGCAAAGGTGAACTTCTCGACTCGCTCCGTACTTTTAATCAAAAGTGGCTTCTCTCGCCCCTTTAGATCTGTTCACATAATTTCACAATGCGATCTTTATCGATCTTTATATATGTTTCTTATACCTAGCTGCACCAGGGAAAACTACGACCGACTGTACTGTTACGCTTACCGACTAAAACCGCGTGGTCTCGCTTAATTAATATGCTCATCTCCGCACTTCCGCTTATTTCCCATGCTCTGGTTCGAATGCTTCCTCTTCCGCTTGTCACCTCTGTTTTCCTGATCTCACAATTTTTGCAGGCCGTGATGTCGCAGAGGTGAACTTCTCGACACGCTAGCTCTCTCATTTCTCCGTTTAGCTGTAACAACATCCTTTATTTCGATGCGTTCGGTTCTCGTTGCTCTCTCGGTGGCCGCAACACACAAGGTCAGAGTGATCACGTCCAGAGACCTAAACAAATAATTCAATCGTTAGTAGCGACGGGCTGTGTGTACAAAGGCCAGGGACGTAATCAATGCGAGTTAATGACTCACACTTACTGGGAATTCCGAGTTCATGTGAACAGTTTCAGTTCACAATCCCAAGTAATAAAGTGGTTCAGAAGATTACCCGGACCTCTCGGTCTAGGAAAAACACGTTGATAATTTCATTGTAGCGCGCGTGCAGCCCAGGACATCTAAGGGCATCACAGTCCTGTTATTGCTCAATCTCATTATTGCTAGACGCAATTGTACCAGCCCACAACAACACTCATTTAAGAACACTAATGCAGTTTTTATAATAGGAGGAATATATGAAGCAGTAATGGATAGAACAGACGCCCGACAGCGGCCAGTAAGATCCTCTCATGCAGTCCGGAAAGTGAAAATTCATTTTAAGCTGGAACATCGTTTGTATTTGGCAGAAACGATGCTCCTGCGGTACACAGCCTAGCAAACGCGGATCGTTAGTCGACCATATGCCCTATTCCAGAATAACCATAATAGTTGCCCTTCAGTTCCAAAAATTTGGTTTCACCCGTGAAGCTGTCGTGTCACGTAACAGCTCATATGAAAATGTTTCGAAGTCAGGAATGATTTATTTGTTTTAAATTGCGTTATTTAGGATTCTCATAAAGATACTTTATTGTTAATAAGCCTAGTGTTTTGCTTATTTAACTTATTTTTCACATTCCTTAAACATTTGTCAGGGTCCTCTGAATCCTTGGCCAACGCCAAAGTTATGCAATGTATTTTACTTGTTTACTTATATTGTTACCTTTTAGATCTGTGTTTTTTGTCCTTTTGCGGGATTTTTGTTGGCACAAAGCATTTTGTCATGCCACTTTCGACTAACGGAACCAACATTTTCTAGTTTATTTGATAACAACCCATAAAACACCTTATAAATTGACTAACTTTTAACTAAGATCATTGCACAACATCTTAAATCTCTCGGCAGAAAATATGTGTGAAGCTGAGCTTCGAGGTCAGCGTTGTTTTCCTATCCTGGCTTACCTCTTTCTATGGGCCTCCTTTTGCAGATTGTCAAAGCTCAAACTTGCCACTAGGTTGTCCACTAGGTTGACATGACTGCCCTTAGATCAGTGAGAAGACACAGAATTCAAAGAATAACAGTGGGCTTATTTTCGTTTTACTTATTTCAGCGGTGGGTGGCTTGGTTGGTCTCGGTGTCGTCTCGCGCTGGTTCCAATGGCTGCTGATACTGCTCGGCTTAGCTCGTCGACGCGTTGACTCGGTGATCGCTTCTCAATGATTTCTCCGCGGCGACCGTGACGTGGCTGTCGGTGATGTCTACTGATGTCGCTGCCGATGTCCTCTGCTCTGCTCCTTATCTTGTTGTATGCTTCCCAAGGCGCTGCTTACGACGACTTACTCTTTGTTTTTGACTTGTTGTTCTCGACAACTGACTAATTTCGCTAGATTGACTCCTCGCGATCGACTGCCACAGCTCCCAGAGCTCTGCGGCCTTATTTAGGGCACCCGGGATTCGTTTGGTACAGCTACCACCTGTAGTCCGATGTCTTGGCGCTATCCTGCTGAACCTCCTGTAGCAGGTGACACGGAGGCGCGCCGTCCTGCCGCATAGATGCAGCACTTCTTTTCCTGGTCAAAGGTCCACGGCAGAGTCCAAGGTCCGATGCGTTCCGTTGCATCCCTTTGCACACGGCACCCTCACTCTGCCATCGAAGTCTCCACTCTCTCTTTCTTTCCAATCTCTAGTTTTCCAAACTCTCGTTCTCTAACATCTAGTTCTCCAAAGTCTCTCTCTCCAAACTCTCTCTCTCTTTTAACTCTCTTTCTCGAAACTCTCTTTCTTCAAAGTCTCTTTGTCCAAACTCTCATCTTCGCCATGCCGTTACTACGCGCTAATTCGCCGCTTATCTAGAAGGCAGCAGGCCACCATGTATAATTGCCGCTGCAATTTGTTAGGAGATATTCAACTCCTCACAGCGTATATGTAACGCTCTTCACATTCGGATTGGAAATGCTTTCTAGCTTATGCCGATTCCGCATAGCTGCTTATGTTAACAACCTGCATAGAACATAAGTGGCGCCTAACAATGTTCCGTTATGTTGGAATATGTACCAACTTTCGGTTCGTCGAATCGCATTGACCTGTACTTGCACTACGCGAACAAACGGAGCTTACGCGCATACCTCTCCGAACTTATGTAGTAAGGCCATTAGTTATTTAAATTGTTTTTAAATTATTTACAAATGCTTGCAGGTTCCCCTCATGGGCAGCAATGTTACGTTGTGTCCCCTCCTGCTCGCAGTTTGGTATTCATTCAAGCCAGAACGAGGAACACCAGCAGCCTGTAGAACTGTTACCATTCGAACACTTATCTACGGGGCAGTCACGTCATATAAATTTGGTGGGACGCACACACAATTTTCCGAACTAGCCGCACGAATCTCGTACCGAGCAGACAATAAAAATCAGTTCATACAAACCTTCCCCCGAGCTCACGGTTACTCGTAGCAGGACTATATTGCTCAACTCTTACGGACCCGCCGGGCGATGTGCCAGGATGTGGTCGGGACAAGAGTAGGAACGAATCGCCTTAATTTAGTCTAGACTTAGTCCTCTGCCTACTGCTTCCTGCGGCTTCCCGCTGCTGAGATGTGGCACAGTCCAAAGTATGATGAGTATCATTTTTTCCCTTTGCATACGGCAGTCTCGCTCTGCCCTCGAAGCCTCCACTCTTTATCTCCAACCTCTCGTTCTCCACTTTCTCCAACTTATCGTTCTCTCAACATCCACTTTCTCTTTCTCAAACTTCTCTCTTTCCAAACTCTTGTCTTCCAACTTCTCGTTCTTTAAACTTTTAACCTCCAAACTCTCTCCGCCTTGCCGTTACTACGCGATAACTCACCGCATATCTGGTAATCGGCAGGCCAGGTGCAAAAAGTTTCAAGACTCACTCCTACAAGCGGCGGCCGGGAAATACACATTTGAGAATCCAGCTATCCTCCTAGCAAAAGTTGAGGCCTGTTTAAGTTTAAGGTTTATTTCTCCATTGTCCGAAAACCCTATTGATCTCGTAGCCCCTTGACTGAGCCCGAGATTAAAGAAACCCCCATTTTCATAATTAACCGTTGGCTACATAATCAATTTTTCTTGCGCTGGAAAGAAGAGTGTCTAAATAAAAAAACTACAGAACAGATTCCGAGTGACAGATATTCTGTCATGATCCGCCTACCAATGGATGCCACCGACTCCTTTCTTTTTTCCAAGATATCTACTGGCAGACAGTCTTACTAGACCTAAGATCATGTCGTTCTGTGTTGTTAACACTCATATATGCCACGATCATTCGCAACAAGACGTAACGTCTGTTTATTTACTGCTATACACAGATTTTTAGAAATGGTTCCAATGTTCATACCAAATAAAACGTTCTGGAAACATTTCTGCAACATCGCTTAACAACGGCTCTCTAATGTTTCTTGATAAAACCCAAGCTAATCCGCCAAATTAATATATTCATCATGAAAAAAAACAGGAAAAGAACGACAAGTAAAAACTCAACCCGCACCTTGACTATTTGATTGCCCGCCCCAATACGAGCGACTATTTTCAAAAACTGGAGGATGAGGTCACGACTTACACGGTGGAAATGTAACCATTGATGCACGTCCTGCCTTATTCAGCTGGGACCAGCTCAAAACAATATTTAAGAAAAGCATTCCAGACTTCAGACCAATTACGTCAGAAAGGAAAATTACTTCGACCGAGGTTAATGGCGGCAGAGGTGTATCACAAACAGACGCCAGATGAGTTTTGGCGGTTCCAAGAAAACTACCCTTCTTTAGCAAACTAATGATGCCGTACCGAAGCTGTGGGCAGAGTGGCCACTTTGCCAACGAATGCCAAAATTCTTCGTTAGAGCACTGTTGGCAATGCGGAAGAATAGGTGTGAACACGTGGTAGTGCTGCTGGAAACGCATTTCACCCCACCCGTTCACCGAGGGACCGAAATATTTGAACGAGGTTACATACCTGTCGGCTACGGTGGAGATCTGTGGAACAGCTAATAAGGCCACGGTAGATACGGGAGCAACCGGGAGCTTTATAAGCGAGAACTTCGAAATACATTTAAGCACAGTAACGAAGATAGAAGGACTAAAACGGTAAATAAAGTTAGCAGGCGAAAACAACAAAGACATATCAGAACAGATTGAAGTGAAAGTAAGCTTTGGGAAAGAACGCAACAGTAAGAGGCTGCTTTTCTACTGGTAGTGATTGACGACTTGGTGTTGGAATAGAAGTTCCTAGTAACAATGGGACATCGATTTGAGTGTGAGTCTCGGAATAAGAATAGTACGATCAAGGACCTAGGGTTGGTTGGAGGAACGTGTGTCGGTGGCTGTACACAACGAAGACCCACTGACGAACAACCCAGCTATTTTGAGCAAGGAATTTAAAGCGTTTACAGGAATCACTTCAACATTATTTAGCACCAGCTAATAATGACGGATCCAAGACTGATAAGACAGAGGAATTTTTGTTAAAATCCAAATATGCATGACGAAATCAATAAACAAGTGGATGAACTATTACAGAAAGTCAGCATCGAACCATCATCAGCTAGGAGGAAGACGGGATAATGGCAGTTGTGTGAGCACTTCAGGCACTTAGTAGCAGATCAGAGAATGATGCATACCCACTACAGCGAATAAAAACTCATTTTTGAGCAGCTGCGAGAAGTTACATAGATAAGAAGCCTTGACCTGAAGGACGGATAATGATAGATTCCTATGACGTCAGGAAGTAATGACAGCATTCACAGTACCAGGAAGGGAACTGTTCCATTGACGATTATTGCCCTTCGGACTACAGTCGGCGCCGGCAACATTCCAAAGCCCATTGGATCAGGTTATAAGACCCGAGATGATGCCAAATACGTTTGCCTACCTCGACGATACAATCGAAATATAATGGACATTAAAAGAGCATGTGGCGAACCTGAGAGAAGATTTCCGGCGATAACGACAAGCTAACCTAAATAAAACCAGAAGTGTGAATTCTTTAAGGACCTTAAAAATCTTTGGCGCTCTGGTCAAGGTATTCGGACAGACCCCGAGAACATCGAGGCGATCGCCAAATATAATCCACTGGCAAATACAATGGACTTATGGCAATGCCTTGGAGTGGCTTCATGTTACCAACGGTACATGCACTGACAGTCCTACCAAAGAAAGGAGCGATGTGGAAATGGACTAAGGAACACCAGGAAGCATTTTAAACTGTTAAAACGAAATCGACATCTGATCCCGGGTAGCATGCCCGGATTTTAATCGGAGGTTCATGCTACAAACAGATGCGGGACTAGGAGGCATCCTCACTCAATCAGCCCAGAAGGGGATGCGTGTCGTATCGTATAGTAGTACGCTGGACGCAGGAGAGAAAAACTACTCCGCCGCTGTCGTTTGGACCACAACGGACCATATGGCACTCAAATGGCAAAACTTGATGGAGAGCCCGACAGGTAGAAACGCGATATAGGCCCTCGAACGATAACACAACGACTTTGACATTGTTTACAGGAAGGGACATTTAAACAAAGTAAAAGATTCCCTCTCGAGTCGAAATAAGGTTGTTAAGATTTTTCCCTCTCATAACTAGATCGTCGTGATCTAGGCTGCATGCGATATCTTTCCATGCTAAGCCAAACATGTTTATAGCTCTAGTTTGGCGAGTTTTTGGTGTTAATGTAAGTGTACTAAGTGCAAACAGTGATTGCGTTATTTCATGCGTTAGTGTATGGTAGTGGTAAATATATATTAAATAGTCTTTATTGTGTTCCCTTATTTTCAGTAGTTTGGTTTCGATTTGTTCTAGATTAACTAAATGGATTAATTGGGCTCCTAATACACTATCTCAACTAGCAGCTAACCACGTTAGCTCAACCTCAGCGCAGTTCCCGCATCGCCTGTACTCCGGCATCGAAGTAACCATCGTAAACGCGACGCAACCGTCCTGCTACAGTCTACTTCGGTTAGGCACAGACATTGGTGACCCCCGTTCCACGAAAAGCTGAACCTCTGGCTGGTGAGAAGACCCGTTCAATTCACTACATCCACCCGCCCTGGAAACCATAACTCATCTAGCTTCATAGGATACTCAGCTTAATCCAGCTTCACAAGATATGCTTCTTCATCAAGCGTCACAGGATCGTCAGCTTAATCCAGATTCACAGGATACTCAGCTTAACCGAGCTTTACAGGATACGCTTCTTCATCCAGCTTCACAGGATCGTCAGCTTCATCCAGCTTCACAGGATACCGAGCTTCATCCAGCTTCACAGTATACTCAGCTTCATCCAGCTTCACAGGATACTCAGCTTCATCCAGCTTCACAGGACACACAGCTTTATCTGGCTTTGTTTCGAAAGTTGTTTCATTCATAGAGGAAACAAGTCACACAAGAATCGATTTACACAATCAATTACTAGACAACCAAAATGAGCTACAAGTACAGATCCAACAGCTCATAAAAAATTATGGCAGGGATTCGGTCGAACGATGCCACCGAGACGGCTATTATTCCGGTAAGCTAAGTCAGTTAAACGATCTCTGGGAGCAGTTTTGCGACCTAGATGAAGAAGTCCAGCAAGTGGCATTACCCACTGTAAGTGAGTACTCTTTACGACTAGTAGCACTTAAGGAGCTGTTCGAAAAGTACCAGAAAATCTTTCAGGACAACATGCCGACTGGAAGCATCATTCACTGCTACACCAAGAACCGACTAGCAATCCAGTGGCCAGCGCAGCAACCATTGCAGGCTGCGACAAGAGGATACACTCTGCTCGCGACCGCCAAGGTATCATTATAAGGGCCAACCGGTCAACTACAAACATGTCGCGCAATAATAGATACTGGATCACAGGTGAATCTTATCTCAAGGAGAATGGCAGATCTGCTATCTCTTAAGGAAGTGTCGTCACCGATTGAAATATCTGGAATCGGAGGAAATCGCGCCAACTAAGGGCCTTACTTGACACAATCAAAAACTCAATGAGTACTCTTAAAAACCTCGATGTCAGCACAAAAGGTTGAAAACTGTGGATCACCGGCCACTTGTCGAGTCTGCCGGCAACGGCATCATTCACTGCTACACCAAGGACCGACTACCAATCCAGTGGCCGGCGCAGCAACCATTGCAGGCTGCGACAAGAGGATACACTCTGCTCGCGACCACCAAGGTATCATTATAAGGGCCAACCGGTCAACTACAAACATGTCGCGCAGTAATAGATACTGGGTCACAGGTGGCAGATCTGCTATCTCTTAAGGAAGTTTCGTCACCGATTGAAATATCTGGAATCGGAGGAAAAATAACAACAGCAATTAGATCAATACTAAAGCTCTCATCAGATACATCATGTTTTTAAATATTTAATATTCCCACAGTCATTAGCAGATCCTGACTTTCGGCATCCTGTACCCATTGACCTAACCTTAGGGGTTGATGTACATTCTCGTGTAACAACCGGAGAACTTCTTGATCTAGGGCCTAATAATCACAAGGACAATAGTCACAAGGCTTGGTTATATAATCACAGGTTTTCTCAATAAAGAAAACTCACCTGATACGGAAATCAACCCTATTCTGGTAGAAGACAGAGATGATCTTGCAGGACCGAACGCTGCTTATGAGCCAACGAAAGATACAAATCCGATGAATAATAATCAATTTCACATAGAAGATAGCAAACGGCAGAATGATATTTCACTCGATGAAGAAGGGATTCACTTAACGAACTTAGCATTGATGGATCATAAAATAAAGGAGCCTGAAGATATAGGTAGCCAATCAAGAACTAGCGACACTGACTCGTCCGATCGAGAATCAACCGCTATACATAATAGTTCATTGCAGCTAACTGAACTTTATACTTCAAAAGAAAAACCGGGGGGGAAATATTCGTACCCAAGGGGTCTCAAAATGACCAGCACACAACAAATCAAGCAGAAGCCAAGTTGGAAACAGTAAGAGGCGCTCAGTAGCACCCACTGCAGATGAGAATTCCTGATCAGCATATTATATGTCTCACTAACGCACCGTCTCACGTGGGGATAATTTGGAGCCTAATAATGTATTTTGCTTTACACATATTATTCTTGTCCTGGAAACTATATTTTTATCGGTTTTCTTTGTTTGTTATGGATTTTAAATTCTAAATCGATCATTTATTTTTTCATAAGATTTTCTATATTATTCTGCCTGCTGTTATCATATTGTTCTGGATCAGTGGAATGGAATAGTAAATTTAAAGTCAGGTAGATTTTCCTTATGGATAAAAATTTGGTTCTTTAATGCTTTTATTGGGGCTTCAACACTGGGAACAAAGCTGTGCCCAGAGCTGATGTGTTGCTGTCAGTGAGGTCATTACCTTTTAGGATCCTGGATAAGGCGTCAGCTACTACATTTTTCTTTCCAGGCCTATAAAGTAACTATTTATTATATTCGTCAAGGTATGATTTCAATCTTTTAAACGCAATTCCTCCTTTCCAATTACAATCATGTGAAAGAGGTTCATGATCGGTGTACATTATTACCTAAGTACCATCATACCACCGATATAACTGCCCAAGATATGGCTAACATTTCTTTTTTCGCGGTTTCGTAGTTTTCTTCAGTTTGGGATAAAGTTTTAGAAACAAAAGCTATGGGTCTGTCCTTTTATGAAAGTATGGATCCTATCGCATGGTCAGATGCATCAGTAGTTAATACGAATTCTTCATTAAAGGTGGGATTTTTCAATATTACGTCATTTGATATAAGAGTATTTTTTAAGCTAATGAAATGCTGCATGGCTTTAACATTTAGGTGAATAGCTTTCCCTGATAAGGTTGCCTTTAAATTTCACCCATCTTCTTCTCTAAGTAGAGTTGTAAGAGGTTTAGCTAACGCGGCATAGCCCATGATAAATCTCCTATAATACCCAGATAATCCGAGAAAAGATCTTAATTCCTTAACTGTTTTGGGACATGGGTAGTTCGCGATCGCTTCTACTTTTGGGGGGTTTGTCTCGATTCCCATGTCCGATATAACAAAACCTAAGAACTCAACTTTATTATTAAAGAATGTTAATAGTGGGGTTATTGAAAGCTTGAAATATTTCATCTTAATTTTTGGAATGCGATTCTTCGTCCGGCCTAAAGACGATTATGTCGAAGCAAATTTTCCCTGTATGTTCCCTAAGAATGTCATCTAGGGCTCGCTGAAATACAGATGGTGCATTTTACAGTCCTGTTTTTTCTATATCGCCTTCCTTCTAAGGAATTTGATGGAAGTCGCTCTTGAGATCTAACACAGAAAACATTTTATTATTTACTTGTTGTGCAAGAACTCTATCTTTCTCTGGTAAAGGATGTCAGTCTGCAATAGTTAGTTGTTTAGTTTTCTGTAGTCTACTATTATTCTGTTTTTATATTGGATCCATCTATATTTTTGGTACTATCCAAACTGGTGAAATATATGGTGACCGAGATGGTCGTATTATATTGTTATCTAAAAGTTCTAATACTTGTGTGAAATTTATCTTTCAGTGCCATTTGATATTGATAACTTGAGTAGATTGGTGTGTCGGTATTGGTACGGATTTCAGCTTTATCAAGGACATAGTTTTGGTGTTTGTATTAATAATTGATCCTAATTCCATTAAGCCATCGTTTTTTAATAGGGCATTGAATGTTTGTTACGTGGGCATATAAGTGCCCGAGTCATGACAAGAACTTGGGCCGAGGGAGAGGCGTCCGATATTCAGGCACCATTTGCCGGCATAAGCTACGTCGTATTCGGGTCGTGGGATCTTGGTAAGCCTCTCTACTCTCCAACAGACGAGAATAAATATTTGAAGTGCCTGATAAATAACATTAGTACATAAAGTTCGTCAGTCGTCAGTCCACGCTGCCCCACAAGCTTAGCTGTCGCTTGATCGAAATGCGATCGGGCTGTGTTTTGACCATATTCCCTCCCCATCACACATTTGTGTGCCAATCCCCTATTGTCAAGGTTGTCCGTCGAAAGTTCCGTCATTGCTCTCTACCTACTCCACTTCACGCGTCAGCACACCTCCCTTAATAAAGCTCTAGCACTTCATTGTTTTGACATCCTTTTACATTATAAATTTGTTGGGTAATATATATATTGGCGTGCGCCGTGGATGAGTAACATTATGTTGGCTAATACATATGGAAACTAATTAAATGACAATTATTTTGTTAGCGAAGAGTATCGAATTTATCACCTGTGAAGGTGCACACATCACCAAATGCTGACTATTCATGACTACAAACGTCGCTCAGAGGATACATACAACTACAAGTCTGATACTAGCCGCTGAATTTAATAAACATATATAAAAATGTAAAAATATATTAAAAATGAATGTATATTTAAATGATTATATATGAATGATTATTTCTAAAAGATTAATTCTTGATCTTAACTAGAAAGGTATTGACATTGCCCAAAAACACAAGATGATAAATGCCTTTTCGGTCTTGTTACAGTGTACAAGTGGTGAGAAATCCAGACGGAAGGTCTCAATATATAAGTTCTCTAATTAATTTACAGTAATTGGTAGGATGGCTTTTGATAACAAATATTGGGTTCTTAAGTTAAACTGTGGACCACTGTCTATCGTTTTTGCTAATTCTTGTGTAGTGATCATGGTGCACGGATATATATGTATGTACTCATAAGAAAATGGGAACCTCGTTCCGACAAACTTAGCCTCCTTTTAATCCTGGGCGATGAGATCTCGACGCTCCGGTTCCTGGGCTTTGGGAAACATTACAATTGTCTTATATATATATACGTGCAATATTGGATGGCGGTTCACAAAAACATAACACAAAAATTACGTAACACAAAAAAATAACACTCTTGCTGTAAAGATATGTATGTATGTATGCATCGCTTGGGAGTTCCACTGCTGCACACGTCAGTTCCAACGCACGGGCTGGGGCTGGTCGGTGCAGCTCCAATTTCTGTTTCAACGTATGTATTTGTGGGTTCTGTTTCATTTGCATTCAGAAATGCATGCACTCGCAAATGGTTTGCAATTGTTTTGGCTATTCACTTATTTGTTTGTAATTTTAAATGCAATTAATTCTCCTTTTATTGGTTTTATTGTCTTTTCTGTGTCACTTTGCTGCTACTGCTTTGCTTATGCTCCGATGTGGGTCACTATTTTCTGCAGGGCGTAATGTTGGTCGCGGCGTCTCTGAACAGAGCGCTTGTAGATCTTAACGACTTTAAGGATCACCAGAACCAGGAGTAGTCCAACGATGAGTTTCATGGTCTTGCTAACATCTTGGATATCATCCTTGTGGTCAACGATCTTCACGGTGTTAATAACATTGGCGGTGCTGCCGCCCACATTGGACGTTTTCCTGACCATCTTGAGGTACTTAGGCCAAATACTTGTCTCACCAATACTCTTCGTCCTTCGGGTGTGTAGGTAGACTTTCTTCAGGATGCGGTCGATTGCAGGACCGGTAAGAAGGATTTTCTTCCAGATGGGGTTGGCTTCCAGGGAAGGATGGGAACGTCTTTCGGGACACTTGTCTTCTTCCAGTCGTGATCCTCACTTCAGGGGAGTTGCACTTCTAAGCCAGTGCCAGGGAGATCAAAACAAATTCTGTCTCTCTTCTCTATTTGGCTGGGGTCCTTTATACCGGACTAGAGCTTTCGGTAGCCCCCCATATTGGATCAACTAACTAGGTGTTCCCGCCTAGGGGTACTGTTTCTCTATTTACCCTATCTTAGGAGTCAACGGCCGGCTGGTCCACTTTGCCACCTACTGGAGTACGGTTTCTTTGTATGGTGAGGTCGTACGTAACATGTTTTAAGTGCAGGTAATAAAAAGAATTTAATTGTTGTGTTAGGGTCAAAAAAATGTTGGCTGTTTGATGGGAAGTAATTCTAATATTTCCGCCAACGGAAATGGCGTAAAAAGGAGATTTATTCTCTACTAGATTTTTAACAAATCCTTGTAAAATGTAGTTGTTATTTGAACCGGTGTCTATTTGTATCTTCAAAATTTCTCCACTCCTCAGCTTACACTCGAAATAAGGTAATGAGGAGTCCTTTATTTAAAAAAACGAAGATAAGCGTAGTCGTAATGATATTCTTGATCGGCTTGGTCTATGGCTAGAGTTTCAGTCTTGGTCTTATAATGATTGGTCGAATTCTGGTATGGAGTGTAGTTCTTCCTTGTGGTCGTTTACCGGTTTCGAATCGAACTGGTTTGTTCATGTAATTTATCTGTTTAGATTGGAGGGTCTTATTGACGTCCATTGGTTCAGGCCGTGGTTGTGGCTTTGCAGCCTGTTTACGTCAAAAGGGCGTTTAATTTTAGGAGGCAGTGTCGAGCGGCAGTTTTATCCAGATGTCTACATCTTGCGCGCTCGCACTGCCGTCCGCTCTCCCTCTTCATCTCTCCCTTAAGTCTCCGCTCCGCTGTGGAGGGCTTAAATTATGTAAGGCTTAACTAGTGCTCTTTTCCAAGTGAGTTAATAAACATCTACGCACGTCGCGTAAAAGCCCCAAAGTAATACCGTGTTTTTTGCGTACCATTCGATCTTGGGGCTTCAACTATTTCACCGATCAAGCCACCCCGCCCCAACATTTTGGTCCTTCGAGCCGGATTTCAAAATCTTTGGATTTTCCTCTCCTGGAGTTTTCTTTGATTTTGTCCCAGCAGGCTTGAACCGCTCCAGATAAGTTCCACTTACTATAATTGCCGGTCATACAGCCAGTTTTTCGAACCCTATTTCGACTTACTTTCTGTATGATATATTGTCTAAGTCCAAAAGTGATTAATCCGACGCAACGGCATTTAATATATGTGTTTCAATTCCATTACTTGTGCCCGACAATATTCCAGTTTCCTTTGCCCACAGTTGCACACTTGAAACAATTCCAAAAGATATTTCAGTGCTACTATTCAACAACAATATTTCTCAAAAATATTTTTAATTCCAATTGTGTGTAAAATATAACTCAGCCACAGTAAAAAATTCCGGATCATAAAATTTTTCCTTAAGATTTGCACTCTTTATATTTTACTGTGTTCCAGCTGCATGTGTATATTTACAAAAACAATCTAATACAGTCCACTCGAACTACTTTTTTCTAATACAGTCCACTCCAACTCCTTTTCTCGACCTACAAATACGGCTAAACTATTTCTAAAATTAAAATCGAAGTTACAATACCCACAAATTTACTCCAGCAAATCGTTTGCAATTTAGTTGTGCAGGTGACAAACAAACGCACCGACATACAAACATAAGCGAAGTCTTGACAATTCCCGCAACGTTATTCCGCTATTCGCACCACACATACATACACATACACATCACACGCACAGTGTACATACATACGTATATCGATACCTTCGCCAGTGCACAGTGGGTCAAGAGCTCACAATAAATGTGCCTTCCAAACATACAATATTAAAGTCCGTAATTCTTTACATTAGTACGACCATCCGATATAATAAATATTTATTGACTCTGCCTATCCGACAGTGTGACCGTATATATTTACAATCTTAATTGGTTCCTAAATTGCAATATGATTCCAATCCGTTTCCTTACTTCTGAATTAAAATTCTAAATTATTTAACGTCATGGCAACATCAGTAAAATCCGCTTTAGCCCGATTTATGGCCACAGCTGACTGCCTGATTAACTTTGAGGCCACTGTGAACGCTCCAGGTGCTCCTACCCCAACGTTATCCGCCTATAAAATCCGTCGCGATCACCTCAATTCCTTGTGGCAAACGGTAAAGGCAGCATACGACATATGCTCCGACTGAATTATAGCTGCTGGCGAGAGCGCCGCAGACACAAAATCCGTACTAAAGTCCAAGTATTACCAAACGTACTCCACTTACGAAATATTTGCTGCGCAGCTGATGGAACAAATCCAAAAAGGCTCCTCCCAAGTACCTCAAGCTCCAGTAACTCCGTCCCAAAATTCCACGGCTCCCTCCTATCGACACAGAGGTTTTCTCTGGCGATTATCTTCGCTGGCCGACTTTCCGGGACCTTTTCACGGCAATATACATAGACAATCCGAGTCTAACGCCCATTGAAAAATTATTCCACTTAAATTCAAAATCAAGTGGCGAAGCTCGTTCCATAGTTTCAAGATCCCCACTCACCAATGATGGCTTTCGCTCAGCCTGGAATAACCTAACTGAGCGTTTCAAAAATAACCGATTGCAGGTGAACAGTCACCTGAAAAAACTTTTTAATGTGCAATCCATAGCACAGGAGTCGGGAGCAGCCTTAAAAGAACTTCAACGCTTTTTTCACGGTTGCTTAACTTTTTTAAAATTTTCCGGTGTTAATATGGAGAATTGGGACCCTATCCTGGTTTATATGTGCTAGACAAAACTACCAAAGCTCACTCTCTCATTATGGGAGCAATCCATCCAAATAAAACCGAAATTCTTACGTGGCTTGAGCTTGATTCCTATTTGACGGAGCGCCATCGAACTTTTGAGGCCGACGATAGCTTCCGATCTGCCAATTTCTACCACGTCCAGTCCAAAGCCACAAATCGAGTGGCAGAATTTCCAAAAATAAATTCCTTTAACACGAGGCTAGTTCGGATTCAGGAGGCAGTGTCGAGCGGCAGTTTTATCCAGATGTCTGCATCTCGCGCGCTCGCACTGCCGTCCGCTCTCCCTCTCCATCTCTCCCTTAAGTCTCCGCTCTGCTCTGGAGCGCTTAAGTTAAGTTAGGGTTAAGGAGTTCTTATTTCAAGTGTAGAAATAAACATATATGCACGTCGCGTAAAAACCCCAAAGTACTCTTGGGGCTTCACCTATTTTCATCGATCAAGCCACCCCGCCCCAACACAGCCGAAGGTCTAAATGGTTGATGGGTTACCGTGGGACGAGCCACTACATATGGTGGGAAAGGTAAGGTCTGGTTGTTATTATTGAATTGTTGACGTGGTTGCATAAAAGAATTTCTAGTCTGTTTAGACAGCAAAAACGAATTTTTAAACAGGGAATTTGCAGTTGGGAACGACCATTGCGGGTGGTGTATTTCGGAAAATCGATTGCCGCCCTATATTAGTGGCATGACTAGCACGGAGTTCCTGGATCTCTAACTTAAAGCAAAGGAGTAATGCTGATGGCAAATCTGTCGGTTCCTTCATACCAAGAAGGCGAGATAAATATCCACGAACTCCGCGAACAAAAGTATCTAAGTCTTCATCCCTCTACATTTTGGTTATGAATTGCTCAGCTTCCCTTCCTAGTTCCATGCATCCTATCTTATTAAGTATTAGCGAAAGGTGTTTGTAAGCTGCCTGGTGGAATTCTTCCACATCATCATTCATTATTCTACTGTCATCTGATACTCGAGGGTTCCTAAACCCCGTTTGTCTGCGTGATTTAAAATTACTTGATTTTGATTTAAATGTTTTCTTCATGTACTAATTGATTTTCCTGTACCAATTCTTGCTGTTGCTGTAGAATAGCATTGTTTTGTTCTGCCTGGGCTATTATATGTTGCTTTTTAATATTAAGATTGAGAGGGCTTAAAAGGCTTCGCTGATTGTTATTATAGCCGTTACTCGTAGAGTTAAAGGGTATAATAGATTCGTCGGAAAGTATTCTGCCTGGGCTATTATGCGTTTTTGTTCAATTTTAAGAATGGCAGGTCTTAAAAGGTTTTGCTGATACCCGTTACTCGTAGAGTAAAAGGGTATACTTAATTCGTCGGAAAGTAAGTAACAGGCAGAAGAGAGCGTTTCCGACCGCATAAAGTATATATATTCTTGATCAGGATCACTAGGCGACTCGCTCTAGCCATGTCCGTCTGTCCGTATGAACGCTGAGATCCCGTCAACTATAAGAGCTACAATACTGGGATGAGGCATGCAGATTCCTAAGATTCCTGAGCAGCGCAAGTTTGTTTCAGCAGAGTGCCACGCGCACTCTAACGCCCACAAATCGCTCAAAACTGTGACGTTACACTTTTGATGCTAGAATAAAAATTATAACTGAAATGTATTTTTCTCAATAATACCTATCGATTGACTTAAAACAAAGTTTGACACGCCCATTTTAACGCCCACTAACCGCCCACAAAATTCAAAAAGTCGTAAATATAAACGCGAATATCTCGGAAACTATTAAAGATAGATAATTGGGATCTTAGATTTAGATTCCGTAGCTTTGTACGCATCGCAAGTTTGTTACGCGAACATACCACGCTCACTAGAAGTCCCACAAACCACCCAAGCCTGCTCATGCTAGACAAAAAATTTTAACTGAAATGAACTATTCTTGTTAATACCTATCGACTGATCCAAAAAAAGTTTGCCACGCCCACTCTAACGCCCATAACGCTTACATCTGTCTACCGCCCATATAACCATATATTGAAATCGTTTTAGATGTGATTGGGAAAAGTTTTGAATTACTTCGAATAATTTTATTGAATATTATGTTTACATAATTTTCGATATTCAAAATATAGTAGAACTAAACTTTAAAATGTATAAGATTTAAAGTTAAATTTTCTTAAATTTTATCTTTTAACTTTAATTTGAATATTGGAGTTGCGCGACTAATATTTTGAACTTAGTCAAATGTCCTCGCGCTGGTCCCTGTTCGGGGGCCAGTTAACTTCCAGGACATTAAAAAACGCAAATTTAAGTTTCACATTGTATTTTATATTATGTTTAAGTCGGGACTTATTTAACTATACTTAAGAATACCCTGATCTAAGCTGTGGGCTGGGGCAGCGCCGTCGCTGGCGGCGGCGCAGATATCGGCATCGGCGTTGATATTGGCAAGGGCGGCGTTCATTTCGGAAGAGCCGAACAGCGGCGGTGGTAGAATTCTGGCTGAGCTGAGCTAATTGAACTCTAAATTGTCACCATGTTCTAACGTTGTTTAACAATTTTGCCATATTTCATGAAAAATTGTATTATTTTCACAATGCAATTTCGTCATTAGTGTTTGGTTTGCAGCGACAAGTGGCGGTTCGGTGGCTCTAATAAATTCAATTCAGTGATAGTTCAATTAAAATAATAATTTATCTTTTACATTTATCCAAACAAAATGCCTAAAACCAGGGAGTTAACCCCTGACCTCGGGGCTGAAATTGTTACTAAGTTTAAGGCCGGTATTTCAGCAGCTAAAATCGCTAAATTGTATACAATTTCGCGCAGAAATGTCCACTACTTAGAAAAAAGATCGATTCAGTTGGCACTTAAAAAAATAAGAAAAGATCTGGCCGAAAACCTGTGTTGGACCAAAGACAATGCAGGCACTTACTAGGGGTTATAGCGAGTTGGTCCAAATTGACCCAAGAATTTGCCCAAACTTTGGTAAGGTCAATACCTAAAAGACTACAAGCAGTCATTGATGCCAAAGGTGGTGTAACTAAATATTAATAATGTATTTTTATAAAATTAAGAAAATCTTTTGTTAAAATTAAGTTTAAAAGTAAGTTTTGTGTAATTTCTTCTGACACGAATAAAACGTGCGCAAATACTTTTGACAACTGATAAGCGTTTTTTCTTTTTCACTAGCGCCACCTAGGTTTCACTTTATGTGGCGTGTTAGTGAAACCTCGTAAACAGCCGATAGGAATGAACGATAGGTGGCTTTTTTTGTTAGCTGAGTAACAGGTATCTGAAAGTCAAGGCCGTCCACTATAGCGTTTTCCCTTTGTTAGGTCACGCCGTAGCCTTATTAAGTTTTTAAAATATCAAATCTTAACGTAAATTAAATTCTCGATGTTTGCTTTTGCCCTGCGTGGCAACTTTTTCATTTGCTGTAATTGCTACTCCTTTTTGAATTTATTTTGCCAATTGCTGCCTGGCCCTTTGTCCACGGCCAGCATCTACTTTACTTAGTTCGATTTTGTTCTCGCTCGCTGAAGGTACGGTCGAAGATCGCCTGCCTATTTTGTTTCGTTTTATACACTTTCGCTAGTTAAAAGGCACAGACAAATCGGTCTGCCTGCCCATCCAACCAATCTTAAACGTAAACAATCATAAACATTGATGGCCTTGGTGCCATTTAGAATACACTTAGTGCATTATTAATTTAAAATTTGTGCGGTTTTATTTTATTTGGGCACCACCAAAGGATAGCGTTAGTGAAAAAGCTCACTGACCCAACATTTTAATAAACACGACGTGATCTAAAAACTATAAAAACTTAAGTGCAACCAAACATATAATTTAACTATTTTCATTCGTTTAAAGTTGATCGCGCATGTACATAACTTTGAAGTTCCATGTACAAAGGCGCAAGCGGTAACACCTAAACTCCGCTAGAAACTCATATCGCACCCGCCCACGCGCATTGCAAAGAATATTTTTGGTTTCTTCTTTGTTGCACCGCCTTCCACCGCTATATAGCTGCTTATGTGCGAATAGACGCACATACATTCCGTTAGTTTTTTCGGTGGTCAAGAATTTTGGAACAGCACACACTGCGTAGTGGAATATAATTATTTTGCAAATGATAAAAACTGAAAATAGTCAAAATAAATTTAGTAAAATGTCATCCGACACAACTTTAGCTGCTTTAGCCTTAGGCTGAATCAATGCTTTCTAAGGCTAAAGTCTTTCAGAAGGCCCTAACTGTTGAGAAGTTCCAGGCGATGAGTGAGGAAGAATTAGAGCTTCATTTTAAGCTCTCAGAGGAGAATAAGGCTGCATTTACCCAGGTCAATGTCAGCCTTGAGAGGCAGGATTTTAATGAAATCGGCAGCCAGGTTCCCAGGTATCAATACAAATCATGCTTAATCGAGAATTGGGAATGCGTCAACGTCCAGCAATTCGAAGGGCCACGCCTAGAGCAGAGCCATCTCTGGATTTCCATTCTGTGTCAGCTAAAAGATCTCATTTGTCTGAATTTAGATTGCCTGCATTTTCTGGGGGCTATACTGAATTTACCGACTTTCAATCCATGTTCAAGGCTATCATCGACAATGACGTTGAGCTAGCATTGAGAAGCTGCAGCATTTAAAGTCTTGCCTGAAGGGTTCCGCCTTGGATACAGTGCGCTCATTAAAAGTTTGTGATGGCAACTATGCTGAAGCCTGGGATTTGTTGAACAACCGTTTCAAAAATAAGAGTATAGTTTTCCAATGTCATACAATGGCAATTTAGAGTCTCCCAAAAGTGAACTTGCAGTCCGCAACGAAGCTGAGAGATATGTCTCATAAAATAAATGCAAATCTATGTGCAATTTAGTCAATGGGTTTGGTTGAGCAAATTTCAAACTGCATTCTTGGTTATGTTTTACTCCGAAAATTAGACAGCAAAACTCAGGCCAATTGCGAAGAGCCTGCGGCATTGATGAAATTCCTTCGATTGACCAATTTACTACATTTTTGACCAAGCGTTGCTAAAAATTGGAAAATGAAGAGTACACCGCAGCATTGTACTCAAAAACAACACAATCAGTAACAATTAACAATTTAATTGCCACTAACAGTTTGGGAAAAGGATGTGTTGTGTGTGACAACAGTGGCCGTTCAATTTAAAGCCTGAACAACTTTAAGCCCTTCTACCTCTTTGCTGGCTCAGAATGTGGATTCTGACATTGTCTTTCTTACAACTGCAGTCATAAGCGTTCGAAGTCGATCAGGTGCTTGGATCCGATGCCGTGCCCTGCTAGACTCGTGATCTTAAGTCCACATTGTGCCTTCCCGACTCGTTCACCAGTTGCAATTGCATGAATCGAAGTCTACCGTATTAGTTGCTGGTCTTGGAGATGCTCGATTTGACTCTGAAGGAGTTTCCGTTTGCATTAAGTTAAAGTCGCATATTTCTGATTACTTCGCATGCCTATGATTTTTGAGCTATTATCTGTAAAGCAGATTAAGTTGACTGCTGGGTTAGCCCTATTGGAGAAAACAACGCTTGGTTGTATCGTTACAGGAGGTGGATCTTCTACTCTCAAGGCAACTGCATTACACAGTCAAGCTGTGCAGCGGGAATTGGTTGCTGCTGTAGTTCATATGGATGAACTAGTCCGTCGCTTTTGGGAAGTTGAGAGCTCTGGTGAAGGCGTGGTCACAGTCTCCCAAAAAAGAACTGGAGTGTGAGGCTCATTTCAAGACCAACTTCCGTCGTTTAGACTCTGGTGAATATTCCGTACGATTACCTGCAAAGAACACTCTAAAATTACTAGGTGAATCGTACAATCAAGCTTATTGTCCTCTTCTCAATTTGGAGAACAAGCTTGAACAAGCTGCATTCATTCGTGAATATTTGAATTTGAATCACATGTTCGTCGTGCCCAGAGACTCATTGAGTCTTTGCAAATATATTCTTCCCCACCACTGCGCTTTCAAGGAAGACAGCACCACGACTCAAGTGGACATCTGCAAGATGTATCGGTGTGTTCGCGTGGCTGATTCCAATAGCTATCTTCAATGTATTCTTTGACGTGACTCACCGGATTAGGAGGTGAAGGTATTAAAGCTTGATACCGTTACTTATGGAACTTAGCCTGCAGCCTTTTTATGCGATCGAGCGATGCATCAATTGGCGAGTGATGAGAAGAGCACATTTCCAATCGGTTCTAAAATCATTTTGAGGGACTTCTACGTTGACGATCTGATCACAGGAGGGCAATCCACACAGCAAGTCCTCGAAATCATATCTCAAACAATAAACTTGCTTGCACGAGGCGGAAATGGTGTTCCAACGAGCGTGGTTTGGAATAAACATTCCGAAAGTTTTACGATGGTAGCGACTTTGCCAAGACACTGGGTCCTGCTTGGGACCCTGCAGCGGATGTCTTTCGTTTTTCTTTTTCTCCCATACAGGTCTCTCCAAAGCCATGTAAGCGACTGGTACTTTCCACAATTTCTCGGGCTTACGATCCTGGTCCCTGGTCCCATTGGTCCTGGGATTGCCAAGGCCAAAATCTTCCTGAAACAAGTCTGGAGAGAGAAGTTGGAGTGGGATGAGAGCTTTCCTGAGTTGTCATCTGACATGGCTCGTATTCAGCAAAAGAAGTATCCTCGACGTGTGTTGCATCCAAATGATGCTATTAAGATCCACGCGAGCACCGACGCATATGGAGGATGTATAAATTTTGTTTCAGCAGCTGATGGCAAACTTATCGTTTGCATCAATTTTTTTTTGAAGACACTCACGGTTCCCAAATTAGAGTTGTGTGCTGCTTTATTACTGGCTCAACTGATGCGGGACGTACGCAACATTAATCTTTTTACAATTTATCCATTTATCGTGGATAAGCGATGAACCTTCACGTTTTCATTTTTTTATTGCTAATCGAATATCTTTAATTCAAGAGCTATCCAGTAGCATGAATTGGCGCTATGTACCGACTGACTGCAATCCAGCCGACATTTTGTCAAGATGTGCTTCCCCGAGCGAGCTTCTACAATCTGTCCTTTTGTTCAGAGGCCCAGAATTTCTGCTCAAGAATCAGCACGATTTGCCTAAATCTTGTTTGCCTGTGAAGACTCTTCCCGACATCAGAAAGCGCATTTTGGTTGGTGTCGCTAACGAAGTGGATATGTCTTTAAAATGCAAATTCGTGAATTTTTGGCAATAGATGATTCACACTTTTGGATACGTTTACACATTTTTTACCGCATAAGACGTCCTGGTCTCGACGTCGAAGATGTTAAAATGGGCACTCAGATGCTTATCAGAAGCATCCAAATTAGCAACCTGGCTGATAACTACTGGAGCCTGCAATCTAAGTGGCAAAATACATCGTCCAGCCCGTTGTCCTCACTTTTTCCATTCATCGATAGCTTTGGTCTGTAGCGCGTTGGTGGGAAACTACAAAATTTGTCCACGCCAGCATCCAGTTACACGTGCTATTATACTGGACTTGCATCTAAAAAACATGCACTTTGGTCCGCGAGCGCTGCTCGCTAACATGAGTCTGGCCGATAGGTGGCCAAAAATCAGTATCAGCTGCTACGTCCAAGTCCATTTAATGGCTGACCTACCTAAGGATCGTGTAAATGCATCATCAATTGCTACAAAACCGGAGTTCGAAGCAAGGTCCCTGTGAAAACGAGACAATAGCGATCCACCTGAAGCTTGATCATTATCTTTTAACACAAGCATTCTTGGGAGCATTGTGGCGGTTTACTCTCACCAGAGGCAATATTGCCGGATATGGAACTTCGTTGGCGCTAAAAACGAGCATTCGAGCTAAAAAGGATTTCTGCCCGTTCGCCTCTCTTTGGAGGCCTTTGGGAGGCTGCAGTAAACACGGACAAATTTCATTTCTATCGTTCTGTTATTTGGGCACCTCCAAGGGATAGCGTTAGTGAAAAAGCTCACTGACCCAACACTCTTGTTTTCATGATTTTCGTGGTGTGCTGCACAATGAATTCTAATCACCCAGATAAACTGTAAGTCTTAACTAACTAAAAGAACCATTAAACAAACATAATCTCATGACATAAAAATATTAAAAAAAAAAACATAAATTCGGCCATTATTCGAAGACGGGTGTGTTTAAACTGGTACAATAAGCGACCCTAAACTGGCACAAAATTACATTTGTTTTTTTAAATATTTTCTTTCGCCATATAAATTGTCCACCCTTCAGAATTATAAACAAGGAAGAACGCTATAGTCGAGTACCTCGACTATCAGATATCAGTTACTCAGCTAAAGGAATCAAAGGGAAATGGAGATATTCAAGCAGCAAAGCGAGGTTGAAATGCGCCACCTACCGGCGGTAGACAGACTTAAGCGTTATGGGCGTTAAAGAGGGCGTGGCACATTTTTTTTATCAAACGATAGGTATTGACGAAACCAATACATTTCAGTTACAGGTTTGGGCGGCTTGTGGGCGTTAAGTCAATCGATAGGTATTGATCAGAACAATACATTTCAGTTAAAATTGTTATTCTAACATCAAAACTGTAGGAGCCACAGATTTGGGCGGTTTGTGGGAGTTAGAGTGGACGTGACACTCTGCTGAAACAACCTTGCGCTGCGTAAGAAGCTCAGAAATCTGCACGCAAAATCTCAATAGCCTAGCTATTATAGTTTCCGAGATCTCAGCGTTCATCCGGACAGACGGACAGACGGACAGGGCTAGATCGACTCGGCTAGTGATCCTGATCAAGAATATATAAACTCTATGGGGACGGAAACGCTTCCTTCTGCCTGTTACAAACTTTCCGATGAATCTACCATACCCATTTACTCTACGAGTAACGGGTATAAAAAGTGAAAACTTTGGAAAATGTGCTACTTTTTACATATTCACCTTGTTTTAAGAAATCACTAAGTCGAATTACTAAAAACATTTTCATGGAACCGGTTGTACACGGCTAGTCTTCGTTTTTCCGCCCTTTGAATTTTAAAACACTCAGTACTTTAGAAATTGTGCCACTTTTTAGTTTTTTACCTCATAAAGTCGAATTAAAAAAAAAAATTTATGAGATCGTTTCTCCACGGCTTTTTTACGTTTGTCCATCACAACTATGGGAATGTTTATTTTTTTATTTATATTGGATTTAACTCTTCCTAACGCTACAAGTACAAGAATACTTATAAATTAGTGCACTAGTCACAATTCATTTACTTCATTAACATAATAACATTTTATTAACTATATAGTTCTAATATAAGGCATTAAAGCTATGACATTTGACATATGAAACATTAAATTCTTAAGGAATAAATATTGTTTTAAATTATATACTGCTTTGAAGATGTGTGTGTAATTTCGTTTGGAATTGCGTGGCCAACTTAATTGTTTTTAATGGATGTGGTAGTTTATTCCAAGAACGTACAGCACAGATTAAAAAGTGTTTCTCAGCATAGACATGTTTTACTTTTTGACAAATTAGATTGTTTGTTCTGTTGGAAGCGCTGAATTTTAGTTTACTAAAGAGATTTTTAAATTTGTTGATCAAAAGGTTTTCGTGTCGTTAAGTTGCCTAAGTGTCCCATACATTTTCCCAATCGTACAATTTACGTGATTACTTCAGAATAGAGTGGAATTTGTTGTAAACCCTAAGTTGCTCGCTCTGTCTACATAGCTTAAGTGTTCAGCATTTAAGGAAAGTTTTTCCAGATGATCTGTGTTAAAAGATCGGTTATGTATTACTATGCATTTTGATTTGAGGGGGTTTAAGGGTGATCTATTTCGCTCTGCCCATTTGCAAACCATGTCTAATTCACTGTTACAGAGACGAACACATTCATTAATTTGGCTAACAGGATAGCTTACATATAGTTGGACGTCGTCGGAAAACATGTGCACGTCACATTTTGTAAGAATATTTGGCAAATCATTAACATAAAGACTGAACAAAAGAGGTCCAAGAATGGACCCCTGCGGTACACCACGTTTTACGGACAGAATAGATGATTGTGTAGCTACTATTTGTGATCGTTGAGATAAGTAGGTTTTCATAAAACTAGTTTCAGATGTTGAAAACATATAAAGACGACTTAGTTTAGTTAAAAGAATTTCGTGGTTTACCGTGTCAAAAGCCTTACTAAAATCTAAAAGCGTCAATAAAGAAATATTGCATCTATCCATTTGTAGTCTAATATCTTCAGTGATTTTTACCTTCCCAAAACCGGACTGTTTCTCAGATAAAATATTGTGTGCATCCATAAAACTTACAATTTGGTTAGCAATTAACCGCTCAAGAACTTTTGACAAAAAACGCAGGATGGCAATAAGTCGATATTCTGTACCTGATTTGGGAATTGGTAATATTTTTGCTGTTTTCCAGGGTTTGGGAAACGTAGAGGTGGTGATGGAGCAGTTTAAAATGTGAGTTAGTTTTAAAAATTTTGGGTTTATATCACCTAATCCCGTTGCGTTAGATTTTATGCATAAAACTGATTTAAGGACATCGCACTGGCTGACACAATTAAAACTAAAAACAAGGAAGAACGCTATAGTCGAGTACGTCGACTATCAGATACCCGTTACTCAGTTAAAGTGACCAAAGGGAAATGAAGATATGCAAGCAGCAAAACGAGATTAAAATTTGGGTCAATCGATAGGTGTTGATAAGAACAGTACATTTCAATTAATATTTTTATTCTAGCATCAAAACTGTAAGAGCTACAGTTTTGGGCGGTTTGTGGGCGTTAGAGTGGGCGTGGCACTCTGCTGAAACAACCTTGCGCTGCGTAAGAAGCTCAGAAATCTGCACGCCAAATCTCAATAGCCTAGCTATTATAGTTTCCGAGATCTCAGCGTTCATCCGGACAGACGGACATGGCTAGATCGACTCGGCTAGTGATCCTGATCAAGAATATATATACTTTATAGGGTCGGAAACGCTTCCTTCTGCCTGTTATATACTTTCCGACGAATCTAGTATACCCTTTTACTCTACGAGTAACTAAAAATTGAAATATTTTCTAAAGTTTTCATTTTTTTAAAATTGTAAATTGAAAGCCCTGGGGCGCTTATATCAGGGCCTTCGTAATACATTTTTTGGTGGCGTTCCCCCCTTAAGATGATGGATTGACTCAACATTTAAATGTGAATCTCAAAACTCGTCTCTCGAGGCCAACCAACGTAACTGCAGCTCCCCAGTCATATGCGGCTGCTGCTGCTACTTCTTCCGGTCGTTGACCCTTCTAATTATGCTCTGTATACTTAGAGAGGAAATTTGATACAAGTTCGTAACAAGAAGAGAAGGAACAACAACAAGCCCAATAAACATGTTGTTGGGTCCTAATGCCGAAGATCTTCATGTTTTGACGGCCAACAAATTTTTGAAAGTCGGAAAGTGTGCAACAGATTCAGTGCCGAATGCTGTTTTAAAATATGTGTCCACCAAGCTTAAGGGGGATGCTAATTCTTTCACTTGTGTAAAACTTGTAAAAAAATATGTCGACGTTACAACTTTAAAGTTTGTAAATTTCAAGCTTGGTATCCCCGATCAGCTTAACGATTCAGTCTTCAAAAACGATTTCAGGCCGAACTCAGTTAAGGTCAAAAGATTTATTCGTAGAGAACGGGGAGAACATAGGGGATGGAATCATATCCCATTTGCCGGAGCCTGGACAAACTTCTAGTTATCCATCGATACTTTTGCGTCGATACTTTTGCGAGGCATCTTCTGCAAGCCTTTCCTCACTTATCGGAGGCGATTTCGCAACAACATCGGCAGCTGCTTGCCTTTCTCACTGCGCTCTCATCATCTTTTGTCTCTCTCCTAACGCACCATTAACAACATGAGATGGAGCCCTTTCTTGTTTTTGACGTTCGACTTTCTACAACAACTTTTATCGACACATTTAGCTGGATGGCGAGCCTCTCAGAGTGCTCTCTCTGAAGGTGCTTTCTGGAGATGCTCTCGCCATCAACAACAACAATGGTCCGCTCATTATTACCAGGATTGGATTCATCTGCGTGCAGTTATATTTTTAATGCTAATATTGACTGCCCACCTAATATTTGGAGCGACGATCACCAGTCTATTCGTATCCGTACTACTACTTTACTGAAGGTACTTACAAATAATTTTAGTAATTATAATAGACCATTATGCTGGACCAATTATGGATAGCATGACCATGGATGACCGGATATGCGCAAACAATACAAATTTCAATGTTTATTTTCAAAATATCGGTGGTATGCGTACGAAAGCTCAATTCCTTTTCCAGGCAACGTCTCATGGTGATCACGACGTCATCATTTTTGTTGAAACCTGTCTCAACATGGATTTCTTTGATAATGAACTCTTCGATACACATTTTTATTATGTGTTCCGTAAAGATCGAGATTCCGTTAAAACACGAAGCTCCAGAGGTGGCGTCGTTTTAATTGTTGTGCGGCGTGAGCTGCGTTGCACTGCTATTCGTCTCTAGAACGAGCACAATTTTCCTGACAGTATCATTCATACCCCGAAGCAGCAGTTGCTTCGGTCGCCCACCTATACCAGGAGCTGGAAGGTGGCCAGTATATATGTGTTTTGGGCTCATGATGTTGAGTCTTCAGCAATGGTTCCCAGTAATTTGCATCTCCCCACGAAATCTTAGTCATCGATGAGCTTTTTAGTATGGGATTAGTCCAGTCTAACCATGTATTTAATAACTTAAATAAGCTTATTGATCTAATTTTTGTACATCCTGATTAAAGCCTTAATTTATGGTGCAGCGATATCCCTCTAGCCGCATGTGATGCTCATCACAAGCCCCTATTAATCTTAATTACTTGTTATATTTTTTCACCAAATAATTCTCGCTTGCCTCTGATTTATATTAATTCTAGCAGTTTAGATTCTATCCGTAATGATATTTCTAGTATAAGATGGGCGGAAGTCCTCTCGCATGCTGATGTAAATACTAGCTATGAAGTTTCTTATCTTTGTCTCTACTATTGTAGGCAGATACGCTAAAACTAGAGTTCAAAGTTCTTATAGACTACCATGGTACACACAAGGACCAAAAAAATATAAAAATCTGAGAAATAAATTATATAAGCGCTACATAGAAAGCGGTGATGCTGCTGACTTTGATCGTTACAAGCAACATAAGCGTGAGTTTGAGTTCCTTAATAAATTCTTATACAGCCAATATATTGCTGATATAGAGCGTAAATCAATTACCAATCCTAAATCATTCTGGCACTTTGTCAATTCTAAACGAACAACCTCTTACTTTCCTTCCCATATGTCATTTGAAAGACTTCCTCGGATATTGGGGTCGCTAATCTATTCGCTCAGTGCCATTGCCACGATGCTAAATATTGGGTGCTTAGATGTCACTGATTTTGACTGCTATATGGCGGCTGAGAGTTTGAGCAACTCAGGAAAATTAGACTGCGATGGCCTTTCTCCATTTATTTTGAAATACTGTATAGGGGTTCTTTGTGAGCCCCTTAAAATGATCTTTAACCAGTCTCTTTCCACTGGCGTTTTTGCGCATAGATGGAAACTTGCCACAGTTTCTCCTATATTCAAGTCTGGTTACAAAAATATTGTTTCCAATTATAGGCCAATTGCAAAGCTAAGTAATGTCTCAAAAATGTTTGAACGAATTGTAGTTAAGCAGCTAGCTTTTCTTGCTGGTCGTATCATCAGTCCTTACCAACATGGCTTTTTGCCTGGACGTCCAACTACCACTAAATTAGCTATGTTTAATCTTTTTTGCATCCACTCGTTTATCAGCCATCATCAAGTTGATGTGGTCTACACCGACTTCGCCAAAACATTTGACAAAGTCTGCCATAAAGTTATATTGGCAAAACTGCATAAATTGGGATTTTATTCGTCAATACTAAATTGGTTTAAATCTTATTTTGATGGCCGGATTTATAGAGTAGAGTGCAATGGTGTTTACTCAAACACGTATGTGGCAACTTCTGGCCTTCCTCAGAGAAGTGCATTGGGTCCGTTCCTTTTCATTATCTTCATTAACGATTTAAGCTATAGCATAAAAAATTCTGAATTCCTGTTGTTTGCGGACGATCCTAAAAAATTTAGGTCTGTGAATTTAATCTCCGATAGTGAACTGCTTCAAAATGACCTAGTAAAAGCGGGAAAGTGGTGTTCTCGTAAAAAGTTCCCTTTGAACATGTCAAAATGATTCTATGTTAGGTACAGAAAACGATTAATTAAGGTCCTCAGTTCGTATTCCATTAGTTCCCATACTCTTTCCTCAAGAAATGAATCCCTGGACCTAGGAGTTATGTTTGATACCAAATTTACTTTCATTGATCACATAAATTATATAATTCCAAAGGCATACGCTATGTATGGGTTTGTAAATCGAAATTCCACTCAATTTAAAGATCCGTACATTAAACTATTTTCTTCGTTCATTAGGTCCAGATTGGAATATGCTTTGTTTGTCTGGAGTCTGAGTGGTAGTAAACACATCAATCGTATTGAGCGTGTTAAAAAAAAAATCCTACCTTTTGCCCTTTTTTTATTAAACTCTAACGACCCGGTCCCCTCTTACTCTGCGAAATGTCGTCTTGTGCACCTTTCTTCCCTACAAGATCTTAGAACAACTAGCGCACTAGTTATACCCGTTACTCGTAGAGTAAAAGGGTATACTAGATTCGTCGGAAAGTATGTAACAGGCAGAAGGAAGCGTTTCCGACCCCATAAAGTATATATATTCTTGATCAGGATCACTAGCCGAGTCGATCTAGCCATGTCCGTCTGTATGTCTGTCCGTCTGTCCGTCTGTCCGGATGAACGCTGAGATCTCGGAAACTATGAGAGCTAGGCTATTGAGATTTGGCGTACAGACTCCTGATCTTCTTACGCAGCGCAAGTCTGTTTCAGTAGACTGCCACGCCCACTCTAACGCCCACAAACCGCCCAAAACTGTAACTCCTACAGTTTTGATGCTAGATAGAAAATTTTAACTGAAATGTATTGTTCTCATCAATACCTATCGATTGACCTAAAAAAAGTTTGCCACGCCCACTTAAACGCCCACAAACCGCGAAAACCTGTGACGCCCACAATTTTCATGCTAGATAAAAAATTTTAACTGAAATGTATTGGTGTCGTCAATACCTATCGATTGATCCAAAAATAAATTTGCCACGCCCACTCTAACGCCCATAACGCTTAAATGTGTCTACCGCCGGTAGGTGGCGCATTTTAATCTCGCTTTGCTGCTTGCATATATCCATTTCCCTTTGAGTAACGGGTATCTGATAGTCGAGGTACTCGACTATAGCGTTCTTCCTTGTTTTTATTTGTGACCTACTGTCCTCTAAAAAAAAACTGCCCTGCATTGCTGAACAGCATAAGTTTTTGCGTGCCTGGTAGGTCTTTAAGGACATTTGAACCTTTTTATATTCCGGCCCAAAGAGCAAAGTATGCTCTTAATGAGCCTCTGTGTAGAGCCTTATTCTACAGGAACACACTTCCATCTCACATGCGGCTGGACCCATTCTCCCCCAGAGAATTAATTAGGAAAATCCTTTACAATTACCTTTCGACCCTTAGTAGCCAATTAATCTCAATAGCCTAGCTATTATAGTTTCCGAGATCTCAGCGTTCATCCGGACAGACGGACATGGCCAGATCGACTCGGCTAGTGATCCTGATCAAAAATATATATACTTTATGGGGTCGGAAACGCTTCTTTCTGCCTGTTACATACTTTCCGACGAATTTGGTTACCCTTTTACTCTACGAGTAACGGGTAAATTTTAAAAAATTCAATTATTTGATTTTTTAAAATGTTTGAAATTTTATATTTTTGAAACTGGATGTGGACAAACAAACTTAAAGGTGGAGAAATGTGGACAAACGGTGGACCATCGATTCCAGTTTTCAAATTTCAAAAACTTTATTTTACCGAAGCCAGCCTCATTAAGCTTTAAATTACAAATTACAATAAGCGACCCCAAAGTGACCTAAAATTCCACTTGTTTTTTTTAAGTTTTTCTTTTGGAATTTTTCTCTAATAAATTTGGCCAAAGTGGTTTTAAAATGTGCTGTTCATAATCTAAGGGCCTACCCTCAAAAAATTGCATACATTTTTTTTTAAATTGAGCCTTCTTAACCAAGTCCCCAAATTTTTTCCTATTCCGCATTGTCCATTGTGACGTCATGGCCTCCACATTCTGCTGTCTCGCTCTCTGGTATAAGGAAATAGCCAACCCGTTAAGTGTGACTGCACTCGGCTGAGGAACTTGTGAGATGGTTCCAAAGTCGCCTAGCTGGGGCAACCGAGCGGGTCGCAAGTTGCGGATAGCGGACGACCCCTCTCGAGGTCAACTGTGAATAAGCTGGTGGGATAAGTCAAACACGGTATCGTGGACGGAAACCCCAGTAAATAAACAGTCCCGGACAGCCAGCGGGTATTTTGCAACGAAGCAATACCGACGATGCGAGTTGTTCAGCCGCATCTAAATAGTTGCTTTACACAAACCCACTCCCAACACAACACCTGCCCAACTCCCCTCCCAAACAACATCTCACTCCGGGCCGGACCACGGTGTAATACGGACCGTGCCAAGAGTCAGCCTGGCTGGGGGCCCGGATCAAAACTAGCCCAGTCTCAAACGGTGTGCTCAGGGACATGGCGACCCCCTGTTCTAACTATCGCCTTACCCGGGCATCGCGGATCTCTGCCCGGGCGGACTTTTCCCCTTCTCCGCAACTCGTGGGACCAAATTATGGAACAGAAAACAGAAGTCACAAAAACAAAAAACATAGAGACGGGTACTCTTAAAAAACCCATGGATAAGACGAACACTGGTTCCACCTTCCATACCAGCACGGCCCAGAAAGGGCCGCATCCCAAACTGGGGATGATGGGTGGCAGAAAGCCAACCGCTAATGCCTCCGCTACGTGCGCATCTGCGCCGAAAGCAACGGTAGGCACTGCCAAGGCGCTCGGGCCACCCGCTGGTGCTAAATATACATACGCAGAAAGGCAGACTGCCGCCCAGACTATGCGCTCACACACCAGGAGCACCGTTGCCACGCCTTCGCCTGAATGGCTAAAGAAGGTAGAGTGGGCAAGGAAGGTGCTCCCAAACTACGGGCAGGAAAAGCCCACTCAAGAGGCGACTCAGGCGAAAAGGCAGCGATCCCTCGAACTACCCGGGCCATCGGCGAAGAGATCTAAGATCCAGCCATCGTTCTCTTTCTCCGAAATCACGAAGAATCGTGTATTACTTGGCCTGATTGACAGGGGAAATCCGGAGGGAAGGATCTCCAGAAACAAGTGGAAGGCAGTGGAGTCCCACCTTTCCCTCATTTGCCTGCGCATGGTACGAGAGAAGCCAGGCACCTCGCCCTGCTGCATGGACGCGGGCTGGTACCAGGGCAGCGTCAAGGTGGTAGCATGCGACAGTCAGCCGTCGGCTGATATGTACAAAGAGGCGACAAGCAAGCTCGGCGAGGTTTACGAAGGGGCGAACATCGTTGCGCTTGACTGGTGCGATGTCCCCAGTAGACCCCGAGCCAGGATCTGGCTTCCAGCAGCGATCAAGGCGCCGGAGGACATCCTCTTTATGTTGCAAGAATGCAACCCGCACCTCCCCACGAAGGACTGGAAAGTCGTCAAGATGGAGGAGCATGAAGGGGAAGTCAACCAGGCGGTTTTGGTCCTGAACAAGGAGTCAGTAGCTCCGATCGAGACTGCTCGAGGAGTGCTGAACTGCGGGTTCAGTGCGATACACATCAAAGTGTATAAGGGCGACTCCAACGCCGCTAGCAGCTCTGCCGGCAACCCAGCCGAGCAGGTGCTTGCTGAGGAGTTGGAGGCACCTGGTGGGCCGGAGGACGGCTACTTTACCGATTCGTCGCTAAGCAGAGAGATGCGAACGCTCGGACCGGCAATCGAGGACGTAGACCTCAGCGACACAGAGGAGGCCGACGTCACTGTGGTGGAGGTTGAAGCTGTAGATGTCATTAAGACTTCTACAAATAAACCTTCACCACAGTAAAGCAGCGTCTGCTGCACTTCTGCTCCGCCTGATAAAAGGCGGAGCTGACCTAGTCCTCGTACAGGAACCTTGGGTAGTAGGAGGCAAGGTTGCTGGACTAGGAACAAAGGAATACAAGCTTATGCTTGACCCCAAAGAAGGTAAAATTCGAACCTGCATATTAGCCAAAAGGCATCTTAGTATATTTCTACTTCGCAATTACAGCAACGGAGACAACACCGCAGTAAGCCTGGAGCTGCAGAGTGGCTCTATAAGGGTTCTATCGGCCTATTTGGCCTTTGAGAAGGAAAACCGCCCAGATGCGCTGGTCAGAGGACTAGCAGAGGAATGCGAAAAGCTCAAGAACGGTTTGGTAATAGGCTGTGACGCCAACGCCCATCACACCCAGTGGGGTTGCCCAAACAACAACGACAGAGGTGAGTCTCTTTTTGATTTTATTCTATATTCGAACCTATTCTTATGCAATAGGGGCAATGCCCCTTCTTTCATAACTAAAGCTTGCCAAACGATCATAGATCTAACTTTTGTATCAGATTCACTCGTAGGCGCAGTCAAAAACTGGGCAGTCTCTGACGAGCACTCCTTTTCGGACCATAGATTCATAGAAACCGTATTGTCCCTTGATTCGCCCTTGCCGGTCAGCTTCGCCAACCCCAGACGATCCGACTGGCACAGGTACAAAGAAGTTCTGACAAATATCCTACCCATGGAACCGTCAGAAAGCATCACAAACCCACAGGAGCTGGACGAAACAGTATACAAATTCACAGAGGCATGCAACACTGCCTTCAAAGTGGCATGCCCCACAAAGAAACCAAGAGGAAGGAAAAAACCCGCCTGGTGAACCCAACAACTATCTATCCTCAGAACGAACTGCAGATGCCTGTTTAACAGAGCAAAGGCGGGAAATGAGGACACCAATTGGCTGAACTACAAGTTTGAACTAGCCTCCTACAAAAAGGCCATTAGAAGAGCAAAACGAATGGCATGGCAGACCTTCTCCTCTGACATAGAAAAAACAACTGATGCCGCAAGGCTCAGGAAAATACTCTCTAAGACAGCCGCGCCTTTGGGCTATCTTCAAAAAGCAGGTGGATCATGGTCAGACTCCAGTAAAGAGTCCTTGAACCTGCTCCTAGACGCTCACTTCCCGGGGAGCCAACAAGCAGGTCATCCACCTGAAAGAGGAGCAGGAGAGGGAATCGGAATAGATCCACTCCTATCAGACCGCAACATGAAATGGTCCACTCATAGTTTCAAACCATACAAATCACCGGGACCGGACGGGATAACACCGGCTCACATCCAGCAAGCAGGACAAATAGCCATAAACTGGTTGAAAAAAATCTTCCAATCCATCCTGGCGGTAGGAGAACTACCAACAGCATGGCAAGAAACAAAAGTGGTTTTCATTCCCAAGGAGGGGAGGCCACTCACACCACAGCAAAGGATTATAGGCCAATAAGCCTAACATCATTCCTGCTTAAGAGCTTTGAAAGAATGATAAGCCTACACATAAGGGCCACCGTAGACCCGACACAAATATCAGAAGCACAACACGCTTACACCAAAGGTAAGTCAACCGAATCGGCGCTACACTTGGTGGTAAACAGCATCGAGAAATCACTCAACATCAAGGAATACACACTGATCGCCTTCCTGGATAGAGAGGGAGCCTTCAATAACGTGCTTCCCACCGCTATAACAGAATCTCTCACAGAACTAGAACAATGGTGAGGCTAATCCATAAATTGCTGATAAGCAAAATGGTCACAGCCACACTAGGGACCTCAACCCAGGAGGTGTACTATCACCCCTTTTGTGGAATATAGCAGTAAATAAACTACTGCGGATTCTGGAGGGAGGAGGTTGTAAGGTCGCAGACGACGTCGCCATCATCTTTAATGGAAAATATCCACAAATACCTTGCGATCTTATGACCGCTAAACTTAAAATACTATCGGAATGGACGATAGCGAACGGACTCGGGGTAAATCCCTCAAAAACAGAACTTGTTCTATTTACAAATAGGTACAAAATTCCACAACTTTACCCACCCATTTTAAACAATTGTAATCTCTCCTTTAGCGATCACGCCAGGTACTTGGGGTTGGTACTAGATAGACGCCTCAAATGGTTAAGCAACCAAGAGAGAACCAAAAAAGCGACCATTGCACTTTACTCCTGTAAAAAAGCAATCGGGCTAAGATGGGGCATGTCCCCAAGAATAGTTAATTGGATATACACAGCGGTAGTCAAGCCAATCCTACTGTACGGAGTGGCTCTGTGGTGGACCGCCTTACACAAACAATGCATACTGACTCCTATAAACAAAGTACAGCGAATGGCGGCTTTGTGTATTAGTGGAGCCCTTCGAACCACCCCGAGTGAAGCGCTGAATGCGATCTTGAACCTCCCTAGCCTGGACTTAGCAGGCATGGAAAGGGCCAAATCGGCAGCTATTCGACTGAGGGACACAGGGCAGTGGAAAGCCAAATTTTATGGCCATGCTAAAATTCTCCAGCATGATAAATCGATTCCGAAAATCACGGATCTATGCAAATCTATTTAATATAGTCACACACCCTTTGAGGCCCTGATTCCTGATAGAGAGGAATGGGAACAGGGCCTACCGGGCACGACGGACGCAATCTGTTTCTATACAGATGGCTCCAAATTAGAAGGACACGTCGGCGGAGGTGTATAAATTTTGTAAATCAAATGTGGGCAACCGCAAACGATGTTTTCTTAAAATTGTTTCCTCGTTGAAAACTATATTTTTTAAATTTTCAGTAAGATATTTTACTTCATTAAATAATTTAGAATTTATTGTGAATTGCTTGTTGTTGTTTTCAATTAAGTTGTCTATTTTGTTCTGAACCATTGATCAGGAGTACCTGCTATCCATTTCCATAAAGTTCCTATTTCATTAATTCCTTTTTTTTTTGTCTTTTTGGCATTATTTCTGATAAAGTTAATTTTATGAGTTCTAAGTCCATTGAAATTTCCCATTCTATGTCTGTTTTTGATGATTTATTCAAAGAACTTGTTTCAGTGTTAATTATTTCTTCATAAAAACTTAAATTAGTTACGTGAAATAAATCTGCGTATGAATCGTACGTCAATACGTCTTTATTGTCCTTAAATAATAAGTTTTCGTGACTTGTATAGTCAATTATTTCAGAACTTGTTAAAAGTATTAGGTTCAGTATAAGTACTGGAAAAAACATTTTTCTGAAAAAAATAATACAAAATTGTTGTTTATATTAGGATTTAATATTATCTTTATGAATAATTCTATTTCTATTGTTGATTATTATTTTGTTTGGCATATTCTCCTTTACTACTTGTTTTTTATATCTTGATTTAAGTTTGTTTCGTTCCCCATGTTTTTTTTCATAAACAACTTGTCCTACATGATAATCCTTTTCTTTTCTGTTCTCATTATGTGTTCCTAACATTCTTGTTTGTGTATTTTTTAAAATAATGGGAATATAATCATGATCAATTTTATTATAAAGGATATCAAAAGGTTTTTCGTTTGTTGTGGAATGAATGCTCTGATTATATTTTTGAGGGGCTCTAATAACTATTTCGGAATAATTAGTTAAATTAAACTCTTCTTTTATGCAGCGAGCTATTTCTGTTAATGTCGAGTATGCCCTTTCAACTTGTCCGTTTGAAGTACTATGTCTTGGGTCTGCGTAATGCAAAGTAATGGTACACCTCTGTGCAAATTATTTAAATTGGGCCGAGGTAAAACTCGGTTCGTTATCGGTCATAATTACTTTTGCCTGGGGAAATTGTTGGAGTAGTTCCATTACCCTAATTTCAATGTTTAACTTATTTTGAATTTCTTTAACAACAAGGAATTTGGAATACGCGTCTATACAAGTAATAAATGTTAAATTTTGCGCGTAGTATATGTCTATATGTAAATTTTCTCCTTCTTTAGTTGGAATAGGGGCTTCCCCGATTGGAATTTTTATTGCGTGCCTGTTATATTTATTTTTATTACAAATCACACAATTTTTGATATATTCCTTTAATTTTGTGAATAAGTTTGGCCAATAACATAACCTACTGATTTGTTTGTAATTTTCATCTAGCCCCTATGAGCTCGACTGTGTGTTTCTTCTATTAGTATGGCTTTATCTTCATCGTTTTTTATGTCTTGAAGAAAGATTCTTGTAAAAAGAAATTGGTTAGTGAAATTATTTTTTAAGGGTGATTGAATGTGATATAAGTCCTCTAATGTACAGTGAATTCCTACCGTAATGTTAGGTGGAATATACTCTTTTAATAAGTTTATTAAATTTTCTGGTGTGTCATATTCAATTAAGTGTCGTGTGCTGCCAAAAACTTCCAGTGACTCATGTATTGTAAATCTCCCCGTTGTTAATAACAGTTGTTGTTTAAACTGATTTAACGGCTTACTGGTCTGTTGTATTACATTTTCAAAACTGCTTTCAACTGAATGCTGTGTGTTTTGATCTGAGTTTGACTGTTCTACATCACTGTCTGTAATGTTATTTATTTGTATTCGAGATAATGCATCGGCTACAACATTTGTTGTACCGGGTTTATATATTATTTTTGGGGTAAAACTTTCTATGAAAGAATAGAATAGAATCTTTTCATTTCTATGTTGGGATTTTTATCGGAAATCGTGAAAGATAAGGACTGATGACCTGTTTGGATTTCTATACCAATTACTCCGTACAAATAGTTTCTCAAATTTTTTAAGGCCCATACTATGGCTAGCAGTTCCTTTTTGTTTGTGGCATAAGTTTTTCGGTTTTATTAAGTGTTTTATAAATGAAAGTAATAGGTTTATTATCCTGTGATAATACCGCCCCGATAGCTATGTACGTCTGATGCGTCTGTTGTCAAAGTGAATTTTTATACCCGTTACTCGTAGAGTAAAAGGGTATACTAGATTCGTCGGAAAGTATGTAACAGGCAGAAGGAAGCGTTTCCGACCCCATAAAGTATACATATTCTTGATCAGGATCACTAGCCGAGTCGATCTAGCCATGTCCGTCTGTCCGTCTGTCTGCCCGTCCGGATGAACGCTGAGATCTCGGAAACTATTAGAGCTGGGCTGAGCTTTTTACGCAGCGCAAGTTTGTTTCAGTAGAGTGCCACGCCCACTCTAACGCCCACAAACCGCCCAAAACTGTGGCTCCTACAGTTTTGATGGTAGATGGGAAATTTTAACTAAAATGTATTAGTCTTGTCAATACCAATCGATTGACCCACTACGCCCACTCTAACGCCCACAAACCTTCCAAGAAAAAAGCTATGACGTCAGAGCCAGAAAATGCGAAATGTTTTTACGCGTGTATGTGTGTGTACGTATATACTTGCCGGCCGAACTTAGCGGCAACATAGAGTAAGAATCTACATAGAGTCGCCAATTGCTCTGCCCGAACCTCTGCCCAACCTCTGCTAAGAGCCAATTCAAGGCCAAGTTTGAAGCTAACTTAGGTGCGAAGCAACAGCAATAGGGATTTCGATTAAAAACAAAAACAAAACAGTGACCAAGAGCGGTGCAGAATGAGGTAAGAATGAATTACAAGTTCGATCGAACTTTACAAAAAGGAGGGGAAATAAGCTTTTTTCGCCTAGGTGGCATCATAGCCTCATTATCTATATAGATTCTTACTCTATGGCGGCAAAGAAAAAAGCCCTGCCGGCGCTCAGAGAGAGCAAAGTCCGCGGCTAACTTATTCTATTGAAGAATGAACCCTTTATCCATTTGTCCCATTGACGGGCAAAAACCTTTAAAGATCTGTACATCTTTTTTTATCTCTTTCAATGAATATGTATTAGCTTAATTAATACCTATAGATTGTCCCAAAAAAACTTTTCCGTTTTCAGTCCAATGCTCTCAAACCAAAGTAGTTAGGACAAGCCTTGACACTAGAGCCAAAAAACGACATACATACATACATATGTATATATGCATGTGTGTGGATGTAAAAAATTGCAAACTAAAATCCGCGGCAAATAGAATTCTTTCAAACAAAGCTATTCAACCAAATATTTTGAAATACAGAATGTGCCTTAAAATTGTGTATGTTTAGCAAGCATACATAAATATAAATGTTTTTTGTCAATTTTATGTGTTGCTTTCTCATTCTTGGCGCTGGCTGAAACAAAAACAGAGCCGAGAAATGAAAGCAAGGGAGAGAGAACAAAGTGCGCGGCTAACTTATCTTATCTGAGTAACGGGTATCTGATAGTCGAGATACTCGACTATAGCGTTCTTCCCTGTTTTCTATAGTCCGGTTGAACTAGTTCCACTTATGCTACTAGATTATCTTTTAGTTCGTTAAAAGCTTGTATGGCTGAACCATCCAACTGTATTAAAACTCTTGTTGATATTTGTTTAAAAACATTTCCATTTTCCCCTCCTAAATATTTTGTAAGAGGTTTTGCAATTTTTGCATAATTACGGACAAATTTTCGGTAGTAGCCAGTTAGGCCTAGAAAACTTCGAAGTTCTCTAATATTTTGTGGTAACGGATTGAAATTGTGCAAATTTTTTCAGGCTCTGTTTTTATTACATTAAAAGAAACAATGTAGCCAAGAAACGAGGTTTCTAATTTAAAGAATTTAGATTTTTCGGGAGAAATTTTCATATTTCCTGTTTGTAAAATGATTATTATTTGAGTTAAGTCCGAGAAATGTTGCTCGATTGTGTTTGAAAAATTATAATATCGTCCATGTAGACGTGGCATGTTTTTCCTACTTGTTCTCTGAGAATATCATCCATTGCTTTCCTAAGTTGCCTTTCCTAAGTTGGCTAATATAACAGAAAGGTCTTTCATCGGATATCTGTCCAGTATTGTGTTCTCATTTAATTGTTTGTACTCTATAACGAGTCTGTGTTTAAGGCTACCGTCTTCGTTTCGGCCTTTTTTGGGTACCACCAGAACTGGTGAGTTGTAAGGACTTCTACTCGGGCTTATAATATTTTCATTTAACATTCTATTGATTTCGCTATTAACAAAATCTGAAACCGATAAGGCATATGGATATTTTTTGCCATAAATTGCCCTGTCAGTAATTGTATTTCATTCGCCACGAATGTCAGTTCTAAAAGGAATTTGTATGTTTATTTTAGAATGTTCCTCTTCAATTATGTCTATTATTTTTTCTCCAAATCATCTACTTGATTTGAATTTAACATTTTAATGTTATTAATTTTATTTCTTTCGGAATCTTTTGATCCCAAATTTTTTACTTTTTTACTGACGGAAAATTCTTCGTCGGCGAGTTCAGGATATTTAGACCCCAAACTATTTGTTTTTTTGTTGACGGATAATTCTACGTCGGTGTGTTCAGGATTTTTAGATCCCAAACTATTTGTTTTTTTGTTGACGGATAATTCTACGTCGGCTTGCTCGGGATTCCGTGATCCCAAGCTAAATAAACTATTTTCAACCATTTGTGATTCTGTTTTGATTCCACTTTGATCTTCAAAGTATTTTTTTATTACATATTCTTTTAGTGGAAGGATAATCTTCTTCTTCAATTAACGATAATTGGTTTAAAGAACTATCTTCATCATAAAATAATTTTTCTTCTTTTTCGTTATACTTGATCGTCCCTTTTTGAATATCAAGTACCGCTCCTATCTTTTTTAAAAGATTAAAACCTATAAGTAAGTCGGATTCTAACCCTTCTATTTCCTAAAATACTTGTTTTGTGTTAAATATTGTTATTAAATGATAATATTTTATTATTGTAAACCCATTAATGGTTGAAACTCTCTTGTAAATTGGGAGCTCTTTTTTATTTTGATAAATTACCTTTTTTATGTAAAAACCTGTCGTCGGTTAAAACTTTTAATTCTTTTTCGATTTTCATACCCGTTACTCGTAGAGTAAAAGGGTATACTAGATTCGTCGGAAAGTATGTAACAGGCAGAAGGAAGCGTTTCCGACCCCATAAAGTATATATATTCTTGATCAGGATCACTAGCCGAGTCGATCTAGCCATGTCCGTCTGTCCGTCTGTCTGTCCGGATGAACGCTGAGATCTCGGAAACTATGGGAGCTAGGCTATTGAGATTTGGCGTGCAGATTCCAGAGCTTCTTACGCAGCGCAAGTTTGTTTCAGTAGAGTGCCACGCCCACTCTAACGCCCACAAACCGCCCAAAACTGTGGCTCCTACAGATATGATGCTAGAATAAAAATTTTAACTGAAATGTAATGTTCTTATCAATACCTATCGATTGACCCAAAAAAAAGTTTGCCACGCCCACCCTAACGCCCATAAACCGCCCACAAACTTCAAAAAATCGTAATTATGAACGTGGATATCTCGGAAACTATCAAAGATAGAGAATTGGGATTTCAGATTTAGATTCCGTAGCCTTATACGCAGCGCGGGTTTGTTACACGAATATGCCACGCCCACTCTAACGCCCACAAACGGCAAAAACCTGTTACGCCCACAATTTTTATGCTGGATAAAATTTTAACTGGAATGTATTGGTCTCGTCAATACCTATTGATTGGTACAAAAAAAAATCGCCACGCCCACTCTAACGCCCAAAACGCTTAAATCTGTATACCGCCGGTAGGTGGCGTATTTTAATCTCGCTTTGCAACTTGCATATCTCTATTTAGCTGAGTAACGGGTATCTGATAGTCAAGGTACTCGACTATAGCGTTCTTCCTTGTTTTGTCTGTTCTCATCAAGTAGGGTAATCCTACGCCGGATTCTGATCTAAAAAATTATCCTCTTCTATATTATTTACTCTCATATTTTTTTGAGCAGGCTGATTAGTTGAACCAGTTGATTCCCGCTTTAACGGGAGATGTCGTTCAGATGGTTTGTTCTGACCGGCGCTTATATTTGTTTTTTGCGCTTGGTTTTGATTGTAATTATATCTTGGATAATAATTATTATAATTTTGTCTGTTATTATTACCCCTATTAAAATTGTTATTAGGTCGATTTTGATACTGGATTGATTTATCTATCTCAATGGGTTCAGGAGTAGACTGTACCTGATTGTTATTGGACTTCCAATTATTATTTTGTCCCCACTGATTGTTGTTACTCTGTCCCTGATTCCACTGATTATTTTTTACCTCTTGCGGAGATCTTTGATTGTATCTCAAATAATTTGAATTATTGTTATTAGTGGTCTTTTGATTAAAAGAATTATTATTTTGTTCTGGACCATTACCATAATTTGAGTTATAACTTTTATAACTCATTCCAACGAAATTGTGAGCGAATTTTGCTCTCATATTATTACTTTCCATCTCCTGTACAAACGCCATTGCATTGGGCAAGTCTGTTGGGTTCATGGAATACAGAGTCGATGATATTGGGCCGTTAAGGCCAGTTTCGAAAACTCTTAGTGCACTCTGTCTATGTCTATTATTAATTTCTGAAGTGATTGGCTTATTACGGCCATACGTCATTATAGTTTTGTTAGTTAACAATGTTAGTTTCCTGTACACTTGGTTATAGTATTCCATTACACTTAGTTTTCCTTGTGTAAGAATACTTAATTCTTGTTCGATAATGTGTAGCGGTCTTCTATCACTAAAAACGAAGTCTAATCTGGCTAGGATTGCATAAAAATTTAGGACTGTTCCATGGGTGGTTAAAGCATCATTTGCTTTCCCGGTTATCTTGTTCCTTAATATTGATAGAGCTGCAAAATATCGCTTACTTTTTCGAATATACTGACTCATAGTGTTTTCTGCCGCTTCCCTCCAACTCACATATTTTTCAAGTTCCCCCTTAAATTCTGGAACTGATTTAATGATTTCATAAGATTCTTCACATTTTATTGAATTGTCAACTTCTTCAATTTTATAATCTTCTACTTTGTTGACATTTGTTTGAAGTTCGGTTTTAAGTGTTTCTATTTCTTGTTTTAAAGAATCTACCTTAATTCTTTAGTCAAAAAGGCTTGCCTTTCTAATTCTTGATTCGCCGTTTGGCTTGTGCTTGGCGTTTCCGTCACTTCCAAATTATTAAATAGATTCAACAAAACTTCTAGATCTTCCAGGATGTATTATATAATTTATCTTTTAAATTAAATTTTTACTTAAAATATAATTGTTCTTATTTCTTACGATCTTTCAATTTTTAAGTTTGGTCTTCTTTGATGTTTGGGTTGTAGTCGTGATGAATTTGGGCGAGGGATTGCCCTTCAGCTCTTCCTTCCTTCCTTCTTTGTTATTTCGGTTGTAGTCGTGTTGAATTTTGGCGAGGGATTGCCCTTCAGCCCTTCCTTCCTTCCTTCTGTGAGTTATTAAAATATTTCCGTTCTTTTCTCTTTGGTTTTCCCGTTCCTTAAGTGTTTATTTCATTTATTTATTTATTTATATATTTATAATATTTTTTTTTTTAATTATTGTTTAATTTTTAATTTTTATTGTTTTTATTGTTTAAATGTAATTTTCTTTTTTTTAAATTGTTTTTGGTTTCCACTTTATGTGTTTTTTGTTTTTGTTGTGTGTTCTTGCACTGTGAATTTATTTATTTGGTCCACCTTTATTATATATTTACATGAGTCGTTCTTCGCCCGAATAAAAATTTTAGAAGATTTTTTATATTCGTTGGTTATTCTTTATTAGAACGTTGGAAAAATACTAATTGTATGTTACAGAATTGGTTAGAATGAAACCTCGGTTTGCGTCTTAGAATTTACTGTTAGTGCATTAGGTGACGCAATCGCAGGTGGATGATGCGATCGCCACTTCTTTGTTTATGTTTACATAATTCGGTCTTATTGGATTTTGCGATCTTATTGGATTTTTACGTTTATGGAATTACGTCATTGTTGACGTTCGAACTTAATCAATTTTCTTTGTTTGTTTGCATTGCGGGATCTCGAGCTTCTGTATCGTTTTTAATCAAAGCCGAAATTGGCGATTTTGTTTATTTGTAAACGGTTTCGATCTTTGAACGGTGGCCGTTGAGAAATCGTAGTGCAGACACGTCACTCCCCCATCACTTAGACAAAATCGTATGGTCATTTATGTGATTTTGGGGTATAGTTTTGGTATTTCTTGTAACTCTTGTGAGTCTATTATTGGGTCGTCACCTTTTGTGTTATTGTATTTTATAAGTATTCTTTTAGGTATTTCCTTAAATTTATAAAGTAGGTACAGTGATATACTTAATATTAAGAGACCCAGTGTTACAATTACAATTATTTTGTAAATCTAGTTTTCTTTATATTGTTCAAAAAATATTTCTTTTGCTTGTATGTATGATATTGGGTCTAATTTGGTGACATTATTTCTTGTGTATATGCATTTTGTGTAGCCGGAATTATAATTGCTTATGGATAAATCGTTAATTGCAATTGAGCAATTGTGTATTTTAATCTTGTAATATTTTGTTTTTTTCATCTGGATAAGGTAACATTTCTCATACGGGAAGTTTCTTTATTTCTCTGGGTATGTGGGATATAATTAAAATTTCGTTTGAATCTAACCTAAGCCAAGTTGAGGTTTTTATGTTCAGAAGTATCTCAGAATTAATGTTTGTCAAGTAGTCGTGTTTTAATAACTTTGGATTGAATATTCCTAATCCTGCTAACTGCATTCCCATTTCCAGGCCTTCAATGTATTCTGCGAAGTGTTCTAAATTAAAAACCAATAATTCAAGAATTTTTTCGATTTCGTTGTATTTGAGATGCTTGTTTATTAAATCGATGCCGTTGTTAACTGTATCGATTATATTAATTAGTTCGTTTACCTGTACACTGTTTTGAGCTATTACATTGATTTTTTCTTCTAATTCTTCTTTATCATTATTATCTAATGTTCAAAAAAGATATTTGTAAGCTGTTCCTACAAAATTAGATAATCCTCTTTTGTTTTGTAACGAACTGATTTTGTATGTCTGCTCGCTACGAGATTCGTGCGGCTAGCTCAGAAGATTATGCGTTCGTCCCACCAAATTTATATGACGTGATTGCCCGTAGATCAGTGAGAAAACAAAGTGTTCAAATGGTAACAGTGGGATTTATTCTCGTGGTATTAGTACAGCGGGTGTGTGGCTGGGCTGGCTTCGGTATCTCTTGGCTCTGGTTCCGCCGGCTGCTGGCGCTCCTCTTTCTGGCTCCTCGACGCGTTGACTCGTCCTCCTCTGGATCCTGGGTCTCGGGACGCTCGTAGTGGCCGCCTCTGCTTGCTTGCCGACGCGTTGCCTCGGGGTCGCTTGTTGCGCCTTAGACCCGCAGAGAGTTCGGCCTTGTGGGCTTAGGGAAGCGTCACCGTTCTCAGACTAGGGTGAACAAGCCTTGCTCTCCAGGCTGACGCCTTTCGAGGCAATACCTGTCCCTTGCTCTGTCCCGGACGGTCCCGCTAGGTTCTTGCTCAGTTCGCGCTGCCAGTCAAGGCTGCCGCCCGGAGGCTGTCTAGCGGTTCACTTCGCTTTACGCCTAGCGCAGACGAACGTTCCACCCGGCTTCACCCTAATGCGTGACGTCCGCGACGCTCCTGCGCTCCCCAATGAGCTCCGCGCGGCGATGGTAACGTGGCTGCCGGAAATGTCTGCTGGCGTCGCTGTCGATGTCCTCTGCGCTGTCTTCTGACCAGTATCTCGTTGTTCTGGCGCTCGGGGAGCTGGGCGGTCGCTGCTTGGGAACTTCGCCGGTAATCGCAGGGCTCTCCAGGCTGCCGCCTCTTGAAACCGCAAATCGATCTACCGCTCGTCCGTCACGCCAGGTCCTGCTTGGTCGGGCAAGGTACGCTGGGTCGCAGACAACTTTCCTCCCCAAGCTGACGGCTCTTCGTCGTGTACTCTTTTGCTTATCTCTGACAGACCCGCCGGGCGACTCGCCAGGGTGTGGTCGTGACAAAGTTAGAAAACAAACGCCTTGACTTAGCCGCGTGATGCCTTTCAGAACTCAGCCACCTGTGTCTCAATTCGGAGATTCCTGATGTCCTAATCCCGAACGTCTCGACGTGGCGATCTTGCTCCTTGTATGCTTCCCACGGCGCTGCTTCCGACGACTCGCTGGGTTGTAGCTCCCTCGTAGATTATTTGCTTGACTGACTGTTTATTTGGTACTTTAATTGATCGTGACGGTTTGACTCCTCGTGATCGACTGATCCAGCTGCCAGCGCTCTGCGGCCTTATATAGGGCCTCCAAGCACCGTTATTTCCCTTTTGCGCACGGCCCGCTGGATCTCTCCACTCTGGGTCCGAAGTCCGTGCCTCCTGGATGACCCACTTCTCCTTCACGTACCGCTTTCAATCGATGCTCCGCCCACTGCTGCAGTCCCGCTGATTCCCGGGCCTCTTGTGGCACGCCTGTGTGCCGCTCCACTGCCGAGATGTGGCACTTCCTCTCCCGGTCCAAAGTTCACGGGAGAGTCAAAAGTCCGGTGGAGTTCCGTTATCCCCTTTTGCATACGGCACTCTTGCTCTGCCCGCGAAGTCTCCATTCTCTCTTGATCTCCATCCTTGGTCTCCAATCTCTCTCGCTCTCCTTCATTGGTCTCCAAACTCTCTCGTTCTCCTCGCCGCGCCGTTACTACGCGAATTCGCCGCGTATCTGGTAAGCGGCCGGCCATCTGCTGCTGGTTCTATATGTGGGGAGTTATTCAACTCCTCACATTCCCCCCTTACTTCGGGAAACATTTAAGACTGGTTCCTACTCTCCGGCGTTTCCTTGCTTATCCTAGCGTTTGAGTCCTTGTGATTCCAGCGGCGCTCCCTCGTTGCTCCCTCGATGCTCCCTCGCCGCTCTTAACTCTCTTGAGTTTCTACAGCGGGGGTCATCCTCCTCGTAGCAACTTTAAATCTCCCGTGCCGATATTTCCTGTGTTCCCACTGGGACATCGATACTCCTGGGCTATCGATCCCCAGCTCGCTGCTCATTGCTGCGTCTCACTCCTTTCCATGTTTCCTCCGCCTGGGCACACCATTCGTGCGTGATCGATATTTATTCGCATATCGATACCGACGGTGCGGCGTTGCCACCTGCTCGTTTGCGATATTTCCACCTTGGCCGATATTTCCATTGTCGTGTGCCCATCGATCGCACTATCGTCCAGTGCCAATCGATCGCCTATCGAGGCGCCCCCTTCCCTGGCTCGTGGTGATTTTGCAACTTTCATACTATGAAATTCATAGGTAAGTTTCTTTTGCATTTCCTTCACTCCTTTTCATCTCATCCTTTCGTCCACTCTCGCCCTTCACTCGTCCTCTGTTGGCAGCATCTGACTTCCCATTGGCAGCTTTTGAAAGCGGTTGCGGAGAGGACTTCGCATTCGCTTCGCAACCAGGACAGCCGGTAAGTATTTATGATGTCTTTCTGCTTCCTGCATTAAGCCCCCTTTAAATTTCAGGTTGCTGGTGCGGCCCATGCATGCCCCGTTCCCTTTCTTGTTTTTAGTCAACTGTTGGTGTTTCTGTATTTTTTTTTTGTGACCAGCTGGCTACGGTGTAGATCTGATTCTGCACCGTCCTCCCCTTTTCCTCGGGTAACAACTAGACGAGCTCGTCCGGCGCATTCCGTATAGAATCTCCGGATGCTGCGGTGTATGTCTGGACTGCTCGTCTTGTGTTGCTTGTCTCCTTCCGCGCATACTCTCTTCTACGTTACCCGTATCCTTGTGCCGTTTTGTAAGTGTCCCTTCCGCCTGGCGTTATCGCGGATGACTCTGGCAACTGCCCGACGCTGAATCCTGTTGCCTTGCGGTCGGGATCACCATCCATCCCTATCCACGTCCTTGTGCCCTACCCTTATGGTTGACCTTTCTGCGTGGCGTGTGGATGACTCTCGCTTCGGCCTGACGCCTAATCCTGTGGCCTCGCAGTCTGGGTCAACGTGTGATCCTTATCCATGTCCTTGTTCTATCCTGATTGTCCTTTCCGTGTGGCGTATGGATGACTCTCGCTTCGGCCTGACGCCTAATCCTGCCGCCTCGTACCCGTTGTTAGACATCTGATGTTTCTGCTGTCTGCTCGTTTACTTGTTGCTTGAGCTCGCCAACGTGAACTGTCTTTTCTTTCTTCGACTGTGTGTGGCGAATTTTGCAGATCACTGGAGAGACGAAATCTACAACCTGGTAAGGGCCATCGTACCTCGGGGCTAGTTTTGCAGCGAATCCTTCGGCCGCTTTGGACAGGTGATGTTCTTTGGCCCACACTATGTCGCCCACCGCTGGTGACCATTGCCTCCTTCTCAGATTGTAGTGTCTGGCTTGGTCCTGGGACGCCTTTTCCATATTTCGCCGCACGATCTCGAATACCTCTTTTAGTTTGTTGGCATTTTCCTCAGGGGTCTCCGTAGCTCGTCCAGTGCCTAGGGTTTCCTTATCATATAGGCTGCTGGGTAGACGTGGTTCCCTTCCCTGGGTAAGAAACGCCGGTGTATGGCAAGTGGATTCCGATGTGCTCGTGTTCACTGCTAGCATAATCTCCGGCCACTTCTCGTCCCAGTTTCTCTGGTCCTGCCCTGCGAACTGCGCAATCATTGTCTTGACCGTTCTGTTCGCTCGTTCGGACGGATTTTCTTGTGGTGTGTATGGTGCAGTGAACTGTTGTCTGATACCCATCTCGGCCAGAAAACTCTTGAAGATACGGCTTGTAAACTGCACTCCGTTGTCCGTTATGACCACCTTCGGGACCCCGTACCTTGCGATTATGCGCTCCCTAAACGCCTTCTTGAGCGACTCTGCTGTCGCACTGCGTAGGGGCACCAGTTCCGTCCATTTCGAAAATCTGTCTATCATGACCAGCAGCATTTGGTTCCCGTGCTTAGATCTTGGTAGGGGTCCAACGAAGTCTGCACATACCGTGGCCCATGGTTCCTCCGGCACTTGGGTCAACATCTTCCCAGCCGCCTGCATCTGATTGGGCTTAAACCGCATGCAAATCTCGCATTTTCGTACGTGGGCTCGGGCGTCTCTATGCATGCCTGGCCAGTGGTATCGGGCTGCCAACCGTGCAATTGTCCTTCGGCTTCCTACGTGTCCCGCGGACGGTGCGTCGTGGTTTTCCCTCAACACTGTTTCTCGTAGCGACTTCGGGACGCACATCTTCCATGACGCGACGTCTTCACTGCCTGCTCGGTGAGGTATGTTTCTGTACAGTGTCTCACCATCCATAACATAGTCCGGGTACTTCTGCGGTTGGGTCCTTATCTTTTCGCCCATGTCCTTGATCCAGCTGCACCCTCCTGAAGCTGTAGTTGCCGATGCCTCCTTTAAACCTCGTAGCGTTTCCGGTAGTGGTTGTCTTGATAATGCGTCGGCCACCACGTTTAGCTGACCCTTTCTGTACGCTATCTCAAAGTCGTACTGTTGTAGCTCCAGGGCCCATCTGGCGATCCTTCCTGAAGGGCTTTCGATGCTGTTGAGCCACTTCAGGGCCATGTGGTCGGTTACTACCTTAAAGTGGTAACCTTCCAGATATGGCCTGAGCTTCCGGATCGCCCAGACGATCGCCAAGCACTCCTTCTCCGTTGTCGAGTAGTTCTTTTCCGCGCCGTTCAGTGTTCGGCTGGAGTAGGAGATTACTCTTTCGCCCTTTTCGGTGTCCTGGGTCAGTATCGCTCCGATGCCGTAGTCGCTGGCGTCTGTTTGCAGGATGAAGGTTCTACTGAAGTCCGGGCATGCTAGCACTGGATCTGCCACGAGTCTTGCCTTAACCTCCTCAAACGCCATCTGGTGCTCTGGTGTCCACTCCCACTTACTGCCTTTGCGCAGCAGGTCGTTCAGGGGTTTGACGATTCTGGAAAAATCTGGTACAAACCGGCGGTACCACGACGCTACTCCTAGGTATTGCCGGAGCTCTTTGACAGTCGATGGCGGTTCTAGTTCGGCGATGGCGGCTACTTTTTCTGGATCTGTTCCTATTCCCTCGCTAGTCACTCGATGACCCAGGTACAGCAGCTCCTTTTTGAAGAATTGGCATTTTTCTGGATTCAGCCTCAGATTTGCCTCCTTTAGACGCCGGAACACTTCCTTCAGGTTTCTTTTGTGTTCTTCCAGCGTGCGACCGATCACTATTATGTCATTCTGGTAAGCGAATGCGTGAGGTGACATCTCGGGGCCAATTACTTGGTCCAAGACTCGCTGAAACGTTGCCGACGCTGATTGAAGTCCGAACGGCATTACGCTCCACTGAAACAGACCTTTGCCTGGTACCGTAAATGCTGTATATTGCCTGCTACTTTCTTCTAGTGGGATCTGCCAGTATCCATCCTTCAGGTCCAAACTGCTGATGTACCGCGCTTCTCTTAGTTGATCTAGGATGTAGCTTATGCGGGGCATTGGGTAGGCATCCTTCACTGACTTCGAGTTGATCTGCCTGAAGTCGACACACAGTCTCCACTTGCCTGTCTTCTTTTTCACCATCACGATGGGGGAGCTGTATGGGCTCTTTGAATGCTCTATGAACCCCATTTGGAGAAGCTCGTCCACCTTTGCGTTGATTTCCCCTTGAATTTTTGGGTTCTTTGGGTAGTATCTCTGCTTGATTGGCTTGTCGTCCTTCATTTTGATCTGGTGTTCTGCCATATTCGATGTTCCCGACATTGTGCTGAAGTCTGCCAGCTCTGTTTCAAGGAACGCTGTAGTATCGTCCAACTCGTTTACTTGTTGAACGACTGCTACTGATAGCTTCTCCTCGAGCCATCCATTGTGTCGGTTCCTGGCTGGTATTATTATTTCGTGTCCAGCACACCTTATCTCGGTTCCGACTTGTTTCAGGAAGTTCCATCCCAACACTAATGGATCCACTACCCCGGGTAAAATCAACAGGCTCATGGTCACTTGTTTGTTGCCGAATTTGACCTCCACCTCGAGCTGCGCATTAATTCCGCCGCACCTTCCATCTGCCAACCTAACTTGCCGTCTCGTCCTTGTAATCTTTCCTAGAGCAGCAATATTGTCCGCCAATTCTTCGCTAACGAAGCTTGCCGTTGCTCCGGTGTCGATTGTGGCTTTGTAGCTTTTCCCACCAATCATCACAGCTGCGGGCAACTGCTGCTCCTCCTCGATTAGCTCGCTCGTTAGTTTGGAGAGGTGGCATTGTGCGATCCCCGCTCGCCTCTCTGCGGCTGAGATCGCTGGCCATTTCCCGATCGTTGGCAGCAATCGACGCTCCTAACACCCACCTTGCCGCATATCCAGCAAAACAGCAGCCGCTGGTTACGACATCCTCTAGCCCAGTGTCCGTTTCCACCGCATTTCCGACAGGCCTCCTGCGGGTCTGTGATATGGGTGGCATCTTGTGGCCTCTGTGTGTTGCTTGGCGGCCTCCACAAGGTATTGTTTGGCTGTCTCTGTTGCTGTGGGGGTGGTGTCCCATGACCTCCGCGTGGTGCGTCTGTTGCCTGCTGTCGTCTGGCTTGGTGTGGTGGTGACCATTGGTCGTTTCCTCGTATGTCCTGGTTATCTGTCTCCTCGCATCTTCTGCATGTCACCTGTGTTGGTGACGGCGACTTGGTCCTTGAGAACTTGTTCTCCTGTGCGAAAACTTCCCGTTCCTTTTCAAGTTCTTCGTACTCGTCTGCTAATATCATCAGCGTGTCCAGGTCCGACACTTTGTATGCCCTTAGGAAGATCCTTAGACTAGGGGTGCAGTTTTCCTTGATGATCCTTAGGGTCTCTTTAGCGGAGTAATTAAGTGGCCTCACCATTGTCTGCATGTCGATCATGTAGTCCTTGAACGACTCGCTGAAGCCTTGCTTCCTTTGCCGGACCTGGTCCGCCAGCCTGGTGAAGAAATCTCTTGGCAGGAAATATGTGTGGAAACTTTCAATGAATTCTGCCCAAGTTCTCCACTGCTTATTGTTGGCGATGAACCATTTCAAAGCCCTTCCTTTTAGCAACTCCGGCATCGCTCGAGGGATCATATCGAGCTCCAAACCGTACGTGTTGGCGGACCATTCTACTTGCTCCAGGAACTCGAATGGTTTTTCCGCCCCGTCGAACCTGAACGACCATTCACGGACCTGTTTAGCGACCTTTGCATAGTCCGACTGGCTTGGTCTCGGGGTTAGCGCTGCTGCTTTCTTTTCTTGGCTTGATTCTCTCCTGTGGGCCTCTTTTTGCATGTTGTCAATGCTCAGGCTTGCCACAAAGTTGTCCCCTTCAGCGTTCGTTAGCGTAATGCTTGGGCCAGCTCTGTCGTAGTATGTTGCCTCCAGCTCGGCCCAGATGTCGACGAGTTGTGGATCATTCTCTGTTTCGGAGTAGTATTCCGATAGTGCCTTCCTCATGTCGTCTAGCCTGCCCTCCAGGGCGACATTGAGCCTCTGTGCGACATGGGCGAAGTCTTCCTTCTTGAGGCGGTAAATCCACTTCTTTCCCATTTTTACTGTGCTGTTCTCACTGTTGGGACAATCACGTTGGGCGCCAGATGTAACGAACTGATTTTGTATGTCTGCTCGCTAAGAGATTCGTGCGGCTAGCTCAGAAGATTATGCGTTCGTCCCACCAAATTTATATGACGTGATTGCCCGTAGATCAGTGAGAAAACAAAGTGTTCAAATGGTAACAGTGGGATTTATTCTCGTGGTATTAGTACAGCGGGTGTGTGGCTGGGCTGGCTTCGGTATCTCTTGGCTCTGGTTCCGCCGGCTGCTGGCGCTCCTCTTTCTGGCTCCTTGACGCGTTGACTCGTCCTCCTCTGGATCCTGGGTCTCGGGACGCTCGTAGTGGCCGCCTCTGCTTGCTTGCCGACGCGTTGCCTCGGGGTCGCTTGTTGCGCCTTAGACCCGCAGAGAGTTCGGCCTTGTGGGCTTAGGGAAGCGTCACCGTTCTCAGACTAGGGTGAACAAGCCTTGCTCTCCAGGCTGACGCCTTTCGAGGCAATACCTGTCCCTTGCTCTGTCCCGGACGGTCCCGCTAGGTTCTTGCTCAGTTCGCGCTGCCAGTCAAGGCTGCCGCCCGGAGGCTGTCTAGCGGTTCACTTCGCTTTACGCCTAGCGCAGACGAACGTTCCACCCGGCTTCACCCTAATGCGTGACGTCCGCGACGCTCCTGCGCTCCCCAATGAGCTCCGCGCGGCGATGGTAACGTGGCTGCCGGAAATGTCTGCTGACGTCGCTGTCGATGTCCTCTGCGCTGTCTTCTGACCAGTATCTCGTTGTTCTGGCGCTCGGGGAGCTGGGCGGTCGCTGCTCGGGAACTTCGCCGGTAATCGCAGGGCTCTCCAGGCTGCCGCCTCTTGAAACCGCAAATCGATCTACCGCTCGTCCGTCACGCCAGGTCCTGCTTGGTCGGGCAAGGTACGCTGGGTCGCAGACAACTTTCCTCCCCAAGCTGACGGCTCTTCGTCGTAGGACTCTTTTGCTTATCTCTGACAGACCCGCCGGGCGACTCGCCAGGGTGTGGTCGTGACAAAGTTAGAAAACAAACGCCTTGACTTAGCCGCGTGATGCCTTTCAGAACTCAGCCACCTGTGTCTCAATTCGGAGATTCCTGATGTCCTAATCCCGTACGTCTCGACGTGGCGATCTTGCTCCTTGTATGCTTCCCACGGCGCTGCTTCCGACGACTCGCTTGGTTGTAGCTCCCTCGTAGATTATTTGCTTGACTGACTGTTTATTTGGTACTTTAATTGATCGTGACGGTTTGACTCCTCGTGATCGACTGATCCAGCTGCCAGCGCTCTGCGGCCTTATATAGGGCCTCCAAGCACCGTTATTTCCCTTTTGCGCACGGCCCGCTGGATCTCTCCACTCTGGGTCCGAAGTCCGTGCCTCCTGGATGACCTACTTCTCCTTCACGTACCGCTTTCAATCGATGCTCCGCCCACTGCTGCAGTCCCGCTGATTCCCGGGCCTCTTGTGGCACGCCTGTGTGCCGCTCCACTGCCGAGATGTGGCACTTCCTCTCCCGGTCCAAAGTTCACGGGAGAGTCCAAAGTCCGGTGGAGTTCCTTTATCCCCTTTTGCATACGGCACTCTTGCTCTGCCCGCGAAGTCTCCATTCTCTCTCGATCTCCATCCTTGGTCTCCAATCTCTCTCGCTCTCCTTCATTGGTCTCCAAACTCTCTCGCTCTCCTTCGTTGGTCTCCAAACTCTCTCGATCTCCACCCTTGGTCTCCAAACTCTCTCGTTCTCCTCCCTTGGTCTCCAAACTCTCTCGTTCTCCTCGCCGCGCCGTTACTACGCGAATTCGCCGCGTATCTGGTAAGCGGCCGGCCATCTGCTGCTGGTTCTATTTGTGGGGAGTTATTCAACTCCTCACAGTTTCTCCTAACAATTTTTAACCCATTCATTTCTCTTTGTAGTTTTTCTGTTAAATATTTAATCTGTATTATTTCCTTAAAGCCAAACGCTTGTGATAGCAAATTTTTGTAAGTTTCTTCCGTTTTTGTAATATTAATTGTGAGACAATGGTATTCAAAACTATCTGGGATGTTGATTGTGTCGGTCATAAATAACAAATAGCCATTGTATGATTTTATAGGGTTTATTTTTATAAATTGGTTGTTACTCAGTGGCATCATTATTATTAACGTTGATGTCAGAAAGATGAAAGTCAAAGCGCTGGGTCTTGATCTGGGTCCTCCTGCAAATATTTACTTTTACTAACTTTCTTTTGTCCCTGGAAGTTTGTTTTGTAATGCTTTATTTTTCGACCTCTGTTAGTTTCCTCAAAATAATCATTATCTATTTGTTCTATATTTCCTGTCTTTTTATAAGGATTGTGTATTTTCCCGTGAGTTATGGGAGCCTTTCTAAATTTGGTATTTACCTCAAAATGTTGTCGTTTTTTATTAAGTTGTTTTATTTTAGCTTCTTTTATAATTTGGCTATCATATGCAGGGGTACCTGCATAAATAAAAATATCAGCTGGGGTTCTACCTGTTGCATTGTGTTTTATTTTATGATTGTAAGTATACAGTATTACTTCCATTTTCATAAGTTTATTTTCCGGATTGCCGGTCTCGATCACACGTATTTTTTCGTTAATTGTTTTGTGTAATCTTTCTACATCTGATACTCCATTTTTACTTGTTGTTATCTGCATATTTACGTTTTCTGTGTCCAGCCAATTTTTAAGCGCTATACTCATAAAAGCACTATCCCTATCTGTTTTCAAGGTTCTGGGTTTTCCCATAGAATTGAATATTCGAAAAAGTCCTCTTTTAACTTCCATCCATTCCTTTCCGTTTAATTCAATCGCGCTTCCAAATTTTGAGTATAAATCAATACAAGTTAGGTAATTTTGATTTTTGATCGTGTAAATATCTGCGACGTAAATTTCCTTAAAAATTGTTTTTAATAAAAGCGATGTTTTTCTATGTTCGGTTTTTGCTTAGTTACAAACATTACACTCATTAATTAAATTCTGAATTAAATTGTGGTATTCGGGATAATAATAGGTTTCTTTAAAAAGCCTTACCATTTTTTCAATTCCTGGGTGCAATAGTTTTTCGTGGTTGCTAACAATAATTTCTTTAAATTCAGCGTAAGTTTTTATGTCCTGTAATTTAATTACTGCTCTTACATTTTTTGTAGTAATGTTCATAGCCTGCTTACAAGCTTCTTGAATGATTTCAAAATCAGAGTCGTGTTCGACGAAAAGTGCACTTGACTTGGTACAAAAGTGTATTATTAATATTTGCTTAGCTTTTTCGATGTTTAATTCATTAAACATTATTTTAATCTTGACTTTCTTAAAATAAATTTCACTTTCTTCACCTTCTGTATTGCTTCGAATCATTTCTACCTGTCTTGCGAAATGATTGATTGGTTTTTCAGGAATTGTTATTACATTTTCATTATCTTCTTCAGCGCTATGTGCTGTTGCTTTGTTACTGCCATTGTATACTTCGTTAATTTTGATTCTTGACAATGCATCGGCTACGTGATTTTGCTTTCCTTCTAAATATTTTATTTCGAAGTCATATTCTCCTAATCTTATCTTCATCCTTGCAATTTCATATTAGGTTATTTGATATTGTTTAGCCAGACTAACGGCTTATGGTCACTTAATATCTCAAATCTTCTTCCGAATAAATAGGGTCTTAAGTTTTTTGTTGCCCATACTATAGCTAATAATTCTTTTTCAATTGTACTATAGTTTTCTTCATGTGCATTTAGAGTTCTACTAATGTAACTGATTGGTTTGTTATCCTGAGAAAGAACTGCTCCTAATGCAAAGTTGCTAGCATCAGTAGTTAATTGAAACCTTTTTCCAAAGTCTGGACAAATCAGTATGGGATCGTTTATGATAAGTTGTTTTAATTTATTGAATGCTGCAATAAATGTATCATCTTTGAATGTCACTTTAGAACCAGCTTTTAAACATTTAGTTAAAGGTTTTGAAATGTCGCGAAGTTTGGAATGAATTTTCTGTAATAACCGCAAAGACCAAGAAATGATTTTATTTCTTTTTGAATTTTGGGAATTGGAAATTTATTGATTGCCTTAACCTTTTCTGGATTTGGCATTACACCGTTTGGTTCAACTATGTGTCCCAAAAATTCTGTTTCTTTTTTCAAAAATTCACATTTGTCTAGTTGTAATTTTAGATTAGCGTTTTTAGGTTTTTAAAAACAATTTTTAATGAAGTAAGGTGTTCGTCAAGTGACGTAGAGAAAACAATTATATCGTCCAAGTATACAAGGCAATGCTTGTTTATTAATTCACGAAGGACATTGTTCATGCATCGCTGAAAAGTTGCAGGTGCATTTTTTAATCCAAATGGCATTCGTGTGTACTCGTAGTGTCCGTACTTTGTGGAAAACGCTGTTTTGTTTATGGAATTTTGGTCCATTTAGATCTGGTGGAAACCTTTAGCCAAATCAGTGGTTGTAAAATATTGACACCGTCCTAGCTTGCCTAGTATTTCGTCCATATTGGGAATGGGAAATTTATCACTAATAGTGATCTCATTTAAGCCCCTATAGTCTACTACAAGTCTAAATTTTTGTTTACCTGAAGCATTTTTCTTTTTTGGTACTATCCACAATGGACTGCAATAAGGTGATTGGCTGTGCCTAATTATTCCTTGCTTTAACATATCCTGTATTTGGGACTCAACTTCTTTTTCAAATGAAAAAGGATACCCATGCGGTTTTTTATAAATTGGATTTTTATGATGAGTTTTTATTTCATGCTTAACAACATTCGTAAAGGTCAAATTTTCACCATCACGATATTGAATGCATTTATATTGGTTAATTAATTTTAATAATTTAACTTTTTCTTCTTCATTTAAGTGTTCTAAGCGATAACTTTTTCCCTCTGCTAATTCATTTTGAACAGCATAATTTATTTCATCAGTATAATTTTTAGATTTTAGCAATGCCTCAAAATCATTTATTTGTGTTGGATTTTTCAAACTAATGTTTTTGTGTAAAAAAATGCGCCCACTAATAGTAGTGCGATTATTTAAATAATCAATACTTGCCTGGTTTGCCTCTAGTAACTTTCGTCCTAGTAGTATGTCATAATTGGAAGAAAAGTCGTGAATATAAAATACTTGTTTTTGAGTAAATAAACTATTAGGTGCAACTTTTACAAATTCATTTAGTTCATAGTGCCCTGTCATAGTGCGTATAATTGTCGGATCTTTATGTATGCTCCCGTTGAGAAAATTCTTTTTCATTAAGTTAATTGATGAACCGATATCGACGAGGCAACAATAATTATGATTATTTATAGTTATTTCTATGTATGTAATTGGTCCGAGGCTTGCAAATTTTAATTTTCATTTTCATAATAAACATCTTCTTTGTACTACTTATTTTGTTGATAATTTTCGTCTACTTGCATTCTTGATTGTCCACTATTACTTTCTCTGACTCTCTTTTGTGATTGGTTGGGTACTGAGCCCGATCGTCCACTTGGATGTTGGCTTTGATTCATTGTATTATTTTGCTGTCCCTGAATTAAATTTATTCGAAACTCTTGGTAACTTCCCCTATTTTGGTCAAAAGTATTATTTCTGTTATTCGTTTGGAACCTATAATTTTGTGGAACCATTCTTTTGGGGTTGGTTGGGGTGTGGTTGAATTGAAAGAGCTGGGCCAGGATTAAATTGTTGGGTGTTGTACAAATTAGTGTAAGGGTAGGGGTTAAGTGTATAATTTGTTTGTTGATGCTTTTGAATTTTATTAACATTGATGCTATAATGTTTTCAATTTTCATTTTCTTCGTATAGCCCTTGTTGCTGAGCCGCTTGTTTCAGTTTAAGTACTGTTGAATCATCGCTTCTTGCTTATGTCATAAAAATTCTGTCAGGTAATTTTCGTTGTATTAGGTTTTTTGTAGTCCTAATTATTGCTTCTGTGTACAATATTAATTCATTTGGACTTCCTTCAAGTTCTGATTTGTTGCTTATAACTAACTTTTTAAGCTCGATCTCATTAAAAAATTTTCTTAGGTTACCTTGAAAATTAGTATTGTATAATCGCCTTAATAGTTCCTCCACAGGTGTTTGCGTTTTGTACTCGTCGATTAGGGCTGCTCTAAGATCTGGCCAGTTGTTGACTTGTAGAACTTGCAGAATCCTCTGGGCATCACCGGAGATTTTAAGTTCAATTGCTCCAAATATAACGCTTGTCTGTCGATCATTTGTTGTAGGATACAGCCGCAAAAGCTAGTTAACTCTTCTGACAAAGGTTCCTAGGGTAGATGGATCTCCTTCAAACGTTGGAATGTTCCGGATCTGGGCAAAAGTTGATTTAAGTTTTGCTCCGTCAATGTGTTGGGTGCCACAATAATTTGTGGTTGCCCTTGAGCTGGTGGTTGTTGGTCCATTTTGTTGTGTTTAATTAAATTCCACTCAACTTTATTACTGACCGAATTGGATTTATTCAGTAGTCGATTTTAGTTTAATTTATTATAATATTTGTTCTTTCCTTTAATTTGCACTAAGGTTCTTTTGCGGATCTCTTAGTTGCACTTCCGAGCTAGTCGAATAAATTGCTTACTTGTGGGCAATTCCACGCGCTGATCTGGATATCCTAGTATTTAAGAAATATCCTTTTAATTGATCAGTAAGCTCCCGACTTTGTTTTTTTCGCAAGGATATTTTTTAATGAGATCCTAACGACCGCGCCATTTACATGAGTCGTTCTTCGCCCGAATAAAAATTTTAGAAGATTTTTTATATTCGTTGGTTATTCTTTATTAGAACGTTGGAAAAAGACTAATTGTATGTTACAGAATTGGTTAGAATGAAACCTCGGTTTGCGTCTTAGAATTTACTGTAAGTGCATTAGGTGACGCAATCGCAGGTGGATGATGCGATCGCCACTTCTTTGTTTATGTTTACATAATTCGGTCTTATTGGATTTTGCGATCTTATTGGATTTTAACGTTTATGGAATTACGTCATTGTTGACGTTCGGACTTAATCAATTTTCTTTGTTTGTTTGCATTGCGGGATCTCGAGCTTCTGTATCGTTTTTAATCAAAGCCGAAATTGGCGATTTTGTTTATTTGTAAACGGTTTCGATCTTTGAACTGGTGGCCGTTGAGAAATCGCAGTGCAGACAAGTCACTATATATTAACAGCTATTTAAATGGATTATTGCATTAATTGATTTCCATTAAAATTTTTAAATCACGATCACATGTCACAATGTTAGGTGTTGTCGATTTGTTGTGGATGTTTTGATTTTTCCACTAAAAATTGTGGGGTTTTTGCGGCGCGAGTTCCGCTTAAATTAACTTGTTATAATTCATTTTTTTAGAACTTATTTACGACATCGCCCCACGTTGGGCGCCAATTAAGATTGTCACTGGTAATATGTAAAAAAAATATATTTTATTTTTTATTTAAACTTGGTGTTAAACCATTTAGTTCTTATCACTTACACAAGACACTAATTTATAACTGTCGAACCGATCGCGGACTCGGACAAAATAGGACTGCCGCTTAATTCTAAAAAATTATCCAACGAAACTTCTTAAGCTTCCAGAACTAATTTTTGTTTAAAATAAAAGCTTATGCTGACTCTGTCGCATCTCGTTGTGAAATGAAAATATGCTGACCGATGCAATTTGATTCAAAATCGGAACGCAATATGATGTGAACTTAGAACGCAATACTGTGGGCTTTGAGCGGAAGCTGATGTTTACTTTAAGTTGGGTTTGTTTATTTTGGCTGGACCACCAAGAGCGGACCGCAAAGTCAAAAGCGAGGGCAAAGACAAAAGCAAATGCAAAGGCATAGGCAAAGATCGCTTAGATTGAATTTTGAAAATTGTTTATTAATTCCATATGAGGCCTGGTTTCACGCGTTGTGTAACTTGTATACATATATGCTGATGAAGATGGAGACAAGAGGGCAGTGCGAGCGTGCGATATGTAGACATCTGGCGAAAACTGCCGCTTGACACTGCCCCCGGAACTAAACGCCCTTTTGTCGGGAACATTCAAGGTGGGATATGGAACCCAATTTTCGGATGTATTATTCGTCAGGGGGTATTTTTGTACGGGGAACAGGGCGGATAACTTGGAAGGATTAAGTGCTCTTGAAACTTGCGCTGAATAAGACGACATTTTGTGTGGAATTGAGGCGGATACTGGCCTTGGAGGGTCGGATGGAATCAGCGGAGTAGTAGAACCGCTATTTCGATCTACCAACGTGTTGTGCCGATCTTGGCAAGTGAAACAGTTGTGAGTGCTTGTGCAATTCCGGGATTGATGGCTGCTTGCAAAGCGGTTGGAACACAACTTATTCTTTGTATGAAGCGTGGACATATACGCACGGGTCGGTTCTATTTCAAACACAGATCGCAGCCTTTGGGTATCGGAAACACCCTTGTGTTGAAGGAAATTATTTTTGAAGTTCTGCCACTCGATTTGTGTCCTTAGACTGGACGTGGAGAAATTTAGCAGACATCTATGCTATGGATTGCAAATTGAACAAAGTTTTTAGGTGATTGTTCACCTGCAATAGCTATTTTCGAAACGCTTAGTTAGGTTGTTCCAGGCTGAAAGAAAGCCATCATTGGTTAGTGGGATCTCGAAACTATGGAATAAGCTTCGCCACTTGTTTTGAATTTAACGGGCGGAGGCTCGAATTGTCTATGTATATCGCCGTAAAAACGTCCTGGAAAGTCGGCCAGCGAAGATAATCGCCCGAGAAAATATCTGTGTCGATTGGAGGTAGCCGACAGACATAAAACGTGGAATTTCGCGACGGAAGAATTGAAATGATCGCGACGGATTTTACAGGTGGATAAGGTTGGGGTAGGAGCACCTGGAGCATTCACAGTGGTCTCAAATTGAATAAGGCAGTAGCTGTGGCCATAAATTGGGGTAAAGCAGTTTTTGATGATGCCATGTTGGAAAATAATTTAGAACTTTAAATCAAAAGTAAGAAAACGGAATCGTGCTAGAAATCAAATGGAGTTTAGAAGCCAATCGAAGTCCGATACGGTCGATACGAAGTAACACTGTCGGATAGGCAAATTCTTTAAATATTTATTGTATCGGATGCTCGGATTCTTGTAAAGAATTACGGACTTTAATTTTATTTCTTTGGAAAGAACATTTATTGTGAGCCCTTGACCCACCTTGCGCTGGAGAAAATGTCGATGTACGTATGTATTTACAATGTACATATGTGGGTGCGAGTAGCGAAACAACGGTGCGGGAGTTGTGAATACTTCGCTCACCTGCTCAATTAAATTTTAGACGTTTTGCTAAAGTACATTTGTAGATATTGTAACTTAGTTTTTAATTTTAGAAATAATTAATCAGTAATTGTAGGTCGAGAAAAGTAGTTGGCAGTAAAATATAAAAAAGAAAGCTGTAGTCGAGTACCCTGACTATCAGAAACCCCTTACTCAGCTAAAGGGACCATAGCGAGATGGAGATATGCAATCGGCAAAGTCAAATTGAGGTGCGCCGCCTACCCGCGATCTCAATATATGGTTATGTGGGCGGCAGACAGATTTAAGCATTATGGGCGTGGCAAACTTTTTTTTAATGAACCGATAGGTTTTGACGAGACTAATACATTTCAGTTAATTTTTATTTCTAGTTCGAAAATTGTGGGCGCCTCAGGCTTGGGCGGCTTTTAGGAGTGGGTATGGCATATTCACGTAAGAAACTTGCTGTGCGTACAATGCCACGGAATCTAAATCTTAAATACCAATTCTCTATCTTGGATAGTTTCCGAGATATCCGCGTTCAAATCTACGATTTTTTGAAGTTGGTTTTTTTGGGTCAATCGATAGGTATTGATGAGAACAACACATTTCAGTTAACATTTTAATTCTAGCATAAAAACTGAAGGAGCAAAAGTTTTGGGCGGCTTGTGGGCACCCACACGCCGTGGCACACTGACGCAGAACGTCATCTAACGATCGCGACTGGCTGCTAACTCAATCGAAGGAGAAAGGTGGCTAGGTGGCTCAAAAGAGTAGTACCTCGTCTGCACCCTGGACGTCAAGAATGCCTTCAACTCTGCCAACTGAAACCTTGTCCTGCAGGCACTCCATCGCATGGGAATCTCGAATTACCCGATCCACCACGTAGCGGACTACTTCAAAGACAGAGTGCTAACATATTCCTCTGATGTCGGAGAGCACGAGTACCTAGTGACAGGAGGAGTACCTCAAGGCTCAGTCCTGGGCCCGATACTGTGGAACGTCATGTACGACGGGATTCTAAGGCTGGTACTACCCGCAGGATGCACTATGGTGGGATTTGCGGACGACATAGCGCTGGTAACGGTAGCGAAAACCCTTGATGAGATCACGGATAGGTGCAGCCTCTCGATAGACACCGTCATATGCTGGCTCGCAGACAACGGGTTAGCAGTCGACGAGCACAAAACGGAGGCAGTGCTCATAACCAGCAGGAAGACTGTCGAGAAGGCCACAATACGAGTCGGATAAACTCCAATAGAAACAAGCGCCTCAATCAAGTATCTTGGAGTACTGATCGACCACAGGCTATCGTTTAAGACGCACCTATCGTATGCAGCAGCCAAAGCATCCAGATCGACTGCAACCATCTCAAGGATGATGGCCAATACTCGAGGACCGAAGCAGCACAGCAGAAGGATCATAGCGACAGTGGTGACATCTACCATACTGTGCGCCGCACCCATATGGGCCGAAGCTATGAAGACCGCATCATACAGCCGCCAGTGCAAAGCTGCTTACAAACGCTGCGCACTGCGCATCACAAGCAGCTTCTGCACGGTATCCGAGGAAGCCGCGCTAGTGGTAGCCGGTACTATACCGATAGACCTGCTGGCGGCAGAACGAAGAACTGGGAGCACAGGAAGCAGGACTCAGCGCAGCAACACGATCGAGGCATGACAAAGGAGGTGGAACAATGCGACCACAGGGCGGTGGACGCACAGGCTAATTCCCAGTCTAACCCCCTGGCTGCAGAGACGCCACGGACAGGTAGACTTCCACCTCACGAATACCTGCATAGGTTTAATCACGAGCCAAACCCCTACTGCGACCACTGCGGCACAGGAAGCATCGAAGACGCGGAGCACGCGCTATTCATCTGCCCCCTATACTTAGGTACCGAGCCGAAGCTGAAACGACAACCGTTTGTAACCTGACAACGGACAACGTGATCAGCTGCATGCTGGAAAACCAAAGCAAAGCATACACACAGTCTCAGGTGACAGTTTGTGCAGAGAAGAACATAATTTGGACTCATGCAAAACTTGGAATGAACAAACTGATGTCAAATCACGATGGGACATTGTGAAAGATAACCGTTTGTGCTTCGCATGTCTTAAATATGGGCATTACATGCAGGTTTGCAGAAACAAGGTAAATTGCGCAATTTAAGGTTGCCATCATTCACATCATGTTAGTCTACACAATTCTACACACTCGGAACTTCCTGAACCCTCAAACTTCAACCGTCAACCCACTGATTCGAAATCTTTACTCAATTGCTATCCATACTCTGCAGACGCACTTCCGTACCTATTTAAAATCATTCCAATTAAAAATGGAAACATTCGCCATGTTTGACGACGGAAGTGCAGTAACCTTGTTGGAGGAAGTTATCGCAGATCATTTGGGCTTAAAAGGTAAACAATTCCCATTAACTATACAGTGGTATGATAACAAAAAGAGTATTGAAATGTCTAAAAGAGTATGACTTGAAATAGCCAGTGTACACGCTGAAGTACATTACGACATAAAAGGAGTACAAACTGTAAGGAATCTAGATTTACCAGTACAGTCCACTTCAAGGTATCACTATAAACACCTCACCAACCTACCAATCCTTGATTATACCCACGTCAAGCCAGTTTGGCTAATCGGGCTCGATAACGCCCACTTGGGGTTGCCGCAAAAAAATGTTGGAAAAACAAACTACCTAGCTAGTAGCAATTAACATAAAGCTGAGTTTGTTAGCTTATGGCCCAGGCCAGCAAATGTCAAAAGAACGCAATACAGAAACATTTCACGTACATTTCGTGGAAACAGAGACCAAATGGCAGGATGTAGTTACCGAGTTCGTGGAATATGAAAATGTTGGATTGAATAATTTGCCTCCAATAGAATCCGTTGATGATATTAGAGCAAAAAAGCTGTTCACCGAAACAACAATTCGATTGGGAAAAAATTTTGCAATATTATTACCATGGAAGGAAAACGTAATTATGACTAACAGTTACAGGATGCCTGAAAAGAGGTTCCATGGAATCGAGAGGAAAATGAACGCTCACTCAGGGTTTGTTAAAAAATACAAAACGGAAATGGCCAAATATCTCTTAAAGGACTACGCTCGAGAACTTAGTACCTTTACTAACAGTACACAAGCCAGGTAAAACGCGAATTGTGTTTAAAGCTGCTGCTGAGGTCGAAGGTATATATGCAGATATACGGGAAATGTTTTTCCTAATAAAGGTGCACGTAACTGCTCAACACGCACAGCGCTTTTTATGGCGAAATGGAGACTCGACACAGCCAATTCGACATTATGCTATGACTTCCTTAGTGCTTGGAGCCATAAGCTCACCATTTTGCGCCGATTATGTCAAGAATCGCAATGCTGAACAGTACAGAGAGCCATTTCTAAGAGCAGCAGATGCTAATATTGAACATCATTGCGTGGATGATCTCGTCATAAGTTTTACTTTAGAGGAAGAAGGCATCGAAATCTGTAAACAAATTGTGCAGGTTCATGGTTATGGAGGTTTCGAATTCCGGTATTTTTGCTCGAATTCCGATACATTACAGAGCGTCATCAATGGTAACCAATTGAGCAGTGATCAGGTCTTGGGCATGTAGTGGAATACGCAGCAAGATGTCTTTCAATTCGAAACAAAGTTTCATCGAGTACCGAAAGAAGTAATAGATGGAGATCGAGTTCCAACTAAGAGAGCTTCTAGGCATAGAGATGGCAATATTTGACCCATTTGGCTTGATTGCGGACTATCACATATCTGCTAAAATTCTTGTACAGAATACATAGAGCTATGGAAAAAATTGGGATGAGGCTATACCAACACAGTTACATAAAAATCTGAGCTACTGGCTGTCAGAACTGTATCATATGCACCATTTTAAAATTCCGCGGGTATAGTCTCCCAACTTAAGATGTTATGAAAAATTGGAATTGCATATTTTTGTTGGCGCAAGGCAGACCGCCTTTGCAGCTGTTGCCTATTTACATGTTCTTAGTCTAACCAAAGTTGATGCTGCCTTTGTCATGGGAAAAACGCGTTCCTTTCTATTCCTAGATTGCAACTGCAAGCTGCCATTCTTGGGGTTCGGTTAATCGCTTGATACAAGAACATCTTAAGTTACCTATAGAAGACATTTTGTTTTGGAGTGATTCCAAAACCGTAGTGCTGTGGATTTTTTCGAAAGCAAGCAAGTTTAAACCATTTGTCGGCCACCGAGAGATCTAAGCCAGTACTACATCAGCGCAATGGAACTGGATATCGTCATCCTTGAGCACCTTCGCCACGCAAATGAGATCACGTCATTGCTGAACAACAAAGTGCTGTTAGGGGATAGTGCAATTTATGGACTTTCGCCTTACATAGAGACAGATGGCCTTTCACACCTCGCGGGTCGAATAGATGAGGCATCATCTTTACCGACCTCGAGATGGCGACCTATTCTGCTTCCGACAGATTACAAAGTGTCCACCCTTATCATGAGATACTTTAATGTAAAATATCATCATCAAAATCAGGCGGTTATAGTCAACGAATGTCGACAAAAGTTTTGGATTCTGCGTGCCAGGAAATTGCTCAACAAACTAAAGCTCGAATGCTCTGGGTGTGTCATAGACAGAGGATTATCGAAACCCCCTCAAATGGGTCAATTGCCACCTGATCGGTTGACGCCCTACGTTAGGCCATTTACACATACAGGGGTGGATTTGTTTGGTCCACTAACCATATCAGTCGGTCGCCGCCACGAAAAGCGCTGGGCAGGTATCTTTACTTGCATGACATGCAGAGCAACTCATCTTGAACTAGCTGCGCACCTTTCGACAGAGGCATTTAAAATCTGTCTACGAAATTTCGTCAACCGTAGGGGTATACCTGTAAATATTCGAAGCTATTACCATAGAGTAAGAATCTATATAGAGTCGCCAATTGCTCTGCCCGAACCTCTGCCCAACCTCTGCTAAGAGCCAATTCAAGGCCAAGTTTGAAGCTAACTTAGGTGGGAAGCAATAGGGATTTCGATTAAAAACAAAAACAAAACAGTGAGCAAGAGCGGTGCAGAATGAGGTGGGAATGAATTACAAGTTCGATCGAACTTTACAAAAAGAGGGGAAATAAGCTTTTTTCGCCTAGGTGGCATCATAGCCTCATTATCTAAAGAGAGCGGCAGAGCAATTGGCGCCTCTATATAGTTCATTACTTTATGCTATAACGGCACAAGCTTCATCGGTGGTAATAAAGAGCTCAATGATCATGGGTATTAAGTGGATCTTCAACTGTCCACTTCAACCTAACGCCGGTGGGTGTTGGGAAAGGTTAGTTCGAATTATAAAGGGATTGTTGAAAATAACTTTTCGCGATATTTACCCACGCGAGAGCGGAAAACATTCTGAATGAGCGACCTTTAAGTGAAATACCCTAAACACATGAAGCAGAGCCAAACCACTTTCTAATGGGATGCACAAATTCAACGCAAAACCCCACACCCACCGCATGAAGCTATTTGCCCAAGGATGCAATGGAGGATCGCTCAAGCCCTTAAGGGTCGCTTATGGAAGAGGTGGATAATTCAGTATCTCCCTCAACTCATGTGTAGAACTAAATGGCATCATAAAGCAAATCCATTTCAAGATTACGACTTAGTACTTGTAATGGACGCCACTGCACCGATAAGTACTTGGAAAAAAGGAAGAGTCATAAAAGTGTTTGTCGGGAAGGATCAACAAGTTCGTTCTGCCGTCGTCAAAACTGAAGATAACGCCAGCCAACATCCAAGTTAATTAAACTTCAGTTATGTGGGAATGGATATATTGAGGGATTAACAGCAGCCTATTTAATTTCATATGGGGACACATTGTTCAGATTTCCACAACATCATAGCATATTTCATCCGGCAAAAACGCAAAACAGTTCCTATCCCTTTTCATCAAAGAGATATATATCCATCACCCTCTTTCATTAGAAATTACGCCTTATAAATTAAAGCAAGTCAGTTGATGTGGATATTTTGTCGGAGGAAGTTGTGTCATCCACAGAGTGCGAAAGTCGTGTAGTTTAAATAAAATACCTTTGTTTCTTTAATTTACTTAACTATTCCCGAAATAAACATTTTAATTTGTAATACCCTACAGTTATGTAGTGACTCCTATGAAGTTTCACGGAGAGGGAGGATGTCAGGATTAGGTACTTAATTTCAGAAAAATATGTATTGCTTTTGGTATTTTAATTTTAATTGATAATATGAGAAGTTTGATTTGTTATGAGATGGTCATACTGCCAATGTGAAGAAAATAGTTGTGAAAATTAGACGCGCTAAGAAAGCACAAAATTGAAACAAGTTTTGTGTATTTGACTGAACAATGCGCCTAATCGCAATATTGCAGCTTAAATAGTTTCCGAGATCACAGCATTCTTACGGACAGACGGACAAACGGACATGGCTAGATCGACTCGGCTAGTGATCCTGATCGAAAATATATATACTTTATCGTCTCGGAAACGCTTTCTTCTCCTGTTATATACTTTTCGACAAATGTAGTATACTCTTTTACTCTACGAGTAACGGGTATAATAAAGAGTGGAAGTCCTTAGAAAAATGTTTTGAATTAACAATCGATATATGGTTCAAAAAACTGGAAAATAATAATAGTAAGTGGAATTTATCTGGAGCGGTTCGAGCCACCGCTGCTGCTGGGAAAAACCCGGGAGAGGAAAATCCAAAGATTATGAAATACGGCTTCGACTAGACCAAAATGTTGGGGCTTGGGGGGCTTAATCGCCGAAACAGTAGGAAGTCCCAAGAACGAAGGTACGAAACACACGGTAGTATTTTCGGGTTATTGTGTGTGTTGCGTGGGTGTTTATTGTGACACTTGGTAAATAGAACTGCTTAAGCCTAGCGTAACTTAAGCGCTCCAGACCGGAGCGGAGACTTAGGGGAGAGGGAGAGCAGAGGGTACGAGTGCTCTAGATGTAGACATCAAGACAAAACTTCCGCTCGACACTGCCTCCAGCCCTGTTAATCTCAAATTGAATTTGTCTTCCTATCTTCCTATCTTTTTAAACAAATATAGTTATTGTACCCGTTACTCGTAGAGTAAAAGGGTATACTAGATTCGTCGGAAAGTATGTAACAGGCAGAAGGAAGCGTTTCCGACCCCATAAAGTATATATATTCTTGATCAGGACACTAGCCGAGTCGATCTAGCCATGTTCGTCTGTCCGTCTGTCCGTCTGTCCGTCTGTCTGTCCGTCCGGATGAACGCTGAGATCTCGGAAACTATGGGAGCTAGGCTGTTGAGATTTGGCGTGCAGATTCCTGAGCTTCTTACGCAGCGCAAGTTTGTTTCCACTCTTACGCCCACAAACCGCCCAAAACAAACCGCCGACACAAACTTGAGTTGACCTGAACAGTGAAGTTGACCTGAACATCGGTCGCCAATATATCGAGTTTTTGGTCGTTGCAAATCGGGTTTAATACCTAAAAGTGCGTTTGATTAGTGCGAGACACCTCAGGTTGCAGGTACGTACCACAGAAGCGACAGGAAGGTTCTACCCAGCCAACAAACCACACTGCTACGGTTGCAAAGGGTGGCCAATCTTGGTGGACAGAAGGGGGGGATCCTCACTCTCTCGCACCCACACAGCAACACTCCACTCCAGAGCGCCACACATACTTGGTTCTGCTCACAGCTTCCACAAGCCGCACACGCGCGGTTTTTCCGGCACAAACAAACAACATCGATCAGCTGATCGCAGTGCTGGACAGCGCCGTCTCTAACAGCGAGCTTAACAGCGAGCTTAACAGCGGGCTTAACAGCGAGCTTAACAGCGAGCTTTCCCCGCTGAGCTATACAGCTGCTAAGCGGCGAGCTCATACGAAGTCGGTTGCCCGGGAATTTCAAATAAAATAAAACCACCTTCGCCACTGCCTATAGGGGTGGATGCGCAAAAAGCCAAGTTACCGGCCAACTTCCAACCCCACCGCGATAGCGGCGCCAGCGCAAACGGGGCTCTGGGGACCGAGTCGGAGCGGTATAGCTCCCATCAGGCAGCAACCGGGGGAAATCCCGGCTCACCGAGGGACCTCCGGCTAGTGCAGGCGATGGATAGGGAGAAATCGTCCGGACATGACGAGACCCAGGCTCTTGCAGTTGCCAGGGCAGAAGAAGAGCTGCTAAAGAAGTTTCAGATGATGAAACAGAAGGTGCAGCGGTCGCCAACGGGGATGGAGCAGGCTCCCGATGCCCACCCAGTGTCAGCGCCTCCCAAAGTGACCGGGCCTGTGTTCAACTTCGGCAGTAACGAGGATGAACAAACCACCCCGAAGAGAAGTCGGGAACCAACCAGCCCTGAAGAGGCGAGCGATGGAGCCCACAAGAGGCAGCGGGTGCAGAAAAGCGCCGCAGCTCTCACCGATGAGCTGGGCAAGATACTCGATGAGATGATCGCGAAGTTCACGGACACAAAAAGCAACAACAAGAAGGTAGTCCGCCATGTCACACAGGCCACGATCGACTCATTGCATGCAATGAAGAAGCTGCAAAGCGAGATCAGTGCGACGCTGGATGAACCCCGAGCCAGCAGACAACACCATCGCTCGTTGCCCCACGACAAGAAGGCATAGAGCGAACGCATACTGGCGCGGGGAACCCAGGCAGGGACCCGCCAAGAAACCCGCCCTGGCAGCAGGTGATACGTAAAACCAAAAAGCCCCACGAGACTGCAGCGAGTATTGGGGAAGGCAAAGACCACGTGAGCCGCACCGAGAAGCGCAGGAATCAGCGCTCTGACGCTATCCTAATCAACTGCAGCGAAGGAACGTACGCAGACATGCTCAAGCTGGTCAAAACCGAGCCTACCCTTCAGGGGCTCAAGGATGGGGTGCAAGGCATACGCAGGACAGCCAATGGGAGTCTGCTACTCAAGATGCAGAAACCCTCAGACCCAGCCACGCAGAAACTGCATTCTGCCATCAAGTCGGCCTTCAGCGGCAAAGCCGAAGTGGCTATGCTGGAAGACACGGTGCAAGTGGAAATCCGCGACCTAGACCTAATGACCACCTGCGAGGAGGTTCTACAGGCAGTCTACGCTGAGGAGGAGTGCGACATCCCGGCGGGCGCTGCACCTAGGATGCGGAAGGCGTATGGCGGAACCCAAACGGCGACGGTCCACCTCAGACCTGAGCATGCGCAGCGGTTCCTCGACAAGGGGAAAATCAGGGTTGGATGGGTAGTCTGCCGCATAAGACAGAAAGTGGAGCCTAGGCGATGCTACAAATGCATGGGATTAGGCCACATGTCAGCCAGATGTCCAGCGTCAGAGGCAACAGCCAAAAACACGCAGCAATCCTGCTTCAGATGTGGCAAGGATGGCCACAAGTATAAAACTTGTACCCAGGGCAAACCAAAATGCATCATCTGCACAAGAAGCGGAAAATCTGGAGGAGAGGCCGAACACTCGACCCTCAGCAGTGCGTGCCCTGAATACCGGAGAGCCATGCACGATAAATTGAATGGTTAAGGTCCTACAGCTGAACCTTAACCACTGCAGAGCGGCGCAGGACTTGCTATCACAGACGGTCATCGAGCAGCAGGCTGAGGTGGCAATACTCAGCGAGCCCTACAAGGACAAGCACGAAGGCGTATGGCAACGCAGTTCGGACGGCAGAGCAGCAATATGGAGCTGCGGGCAGCCCCCTGGACACCTATCGCAAAGGGCTTCCAGGACGGGATACACCAGAGCGAAGATCAAAGGCATCACATTCTACAGCTGCTACATAGCCCCGAGCGCACACATTAGCGAATTCAGAACAATAATGCAGGAGATCGCTGATGACGCACGCGGTAGGTCCCCTATCCTCATCGCAGGTGATTTCAACGCATGGTCCACAACATGGGGCAGCGCTAGTACGACGCAGCGGGGAACCATCCTCCTTGAGGCAGTGGCTTCGTTAAACGTATGCCTACTCAATGAAGGTAATAGACCAACCTTCAGCAAGTCAGGCCGGGAGTCAATCATCGACCTGACCTTCGCTAGCCCTGAACTGGCACGCAACTGTGTATGGAGGGTGTCAGACATATACACCCACAGCGACCACGCCCTGATCATCACCCAGACAAGCCCCAGACTGACCGCCCCAAGCAGCCGCCAAACGACATACAAGGCGCATACCCTGAACACAGTGTCCCTCCTAGCACACATGGAAGGCGTCTGCGTTACAGGAGACGCTAACACATGCGCGAGGAACATAGCCGAGAGAGTGAAGGAGGCGTGCGACGCATCTATGGAGAAGGCCACGAAAGGTGGTAACGGGCGAAGACCAGTACCATGGTGGAATGACGAAATAGGGAGCGCGAGGAGAGACTGCCTAGCGGCCCGGCGCAGGTGTCAGAGAAGCAGAGGACGCGGAAGCCAGGAGCTAAGGGAAACAACCTACAGAGCTAAGAGAAAGGTGCTGAAGAACGCGATTAAAGTTAGCAAGGCCAGATGCTTCCAGGAGCTGTGCGAAGCGGCGGATGCAGAGCCATTCGGGTCAGCATACAGGATGGTCATGGGTAAGCTCAACAGACAGCCGACCCCTACCGGCCACGTACAGCTTGGCCAAATAGTGTCCACCCTGTTCCCCACCCAGCCGCCCCTTACCTGGCAAGCTACCGGGGAAGGCGATACTGTTCTCACCAGCGAAGCTGAAGTCCTGGCTGCGCTAACGAAAACCAAAGTCGAAAAAGCCCCTGGCCCCGACGGCATTCCCAATGCTGCACTGCACACATTGGTGGCAAACTTCCCTGGTATATTCACGGAGATGTACAACATGTGTCTCACCCAACGAACCTTCCCCATAGGTTGGAAGCGACAAAGGTTGGTGCTTATCCCAAAACCGGGCAAGTTGAACGACGACGCATCCTCGTACAGACCCCTATGTATGCTGAATACAACGGGGAAAATATTCGAGCGCATAATCTGCACCCACCTCGAAAAAGAACTCGACCAACTCAGAGCTTTATCGGACCACCAGTTTGGCTTCCGGAGAAAAAGAAGCACTATTGACGCGATCCAAACGGTCACCCAACTGGCTGCTAACGCAATCGAAGGAGAAAGGTGGCTAGGTGGCTCAAAAGAGTACTGCCTCGTCTGCACCCTGGACGTCAAGAATGCCTTCAACTCTGCCAACTGGAACCTTGTCCTGCAGGCACTTCAGCGCATGGGAATCTCGAACTACCTGATCGAGCTCGTAGCGGACTACTTCAAGGACAGAGTGCTCACATATTCCTCTGATGCCGGAGAGCACGAGTACCTGGTGACAGGAGGAGTACCTCAAGGCTCAGTCCTGGGCCCGATACTGTGGAACGTCATGTACGACGGGATCCTAAGGCAGGTACTACCCGAAGGATGCACAGTTGTGGGATTTGCGGACGACATAGCGCTGGTAACGGTAGCGAAAACCCTCGATGAGATCATGGATAGATGCAGCCTCTCGATAGACACCCTTATGTGCTGGCTTACAGACAACGGGTTAGCAGTCGCCGAGCACAAAACGGAGGCAGTGCTCATAAGCAGCAGGAAGACTGTGGAGAAGGCCACAATACGAGTCGGATCAACTCTAATAGAAACAAGCGCCTCAATCAAGTATCTTGGAGTACTGATCGACCACAGGTTATCGTTTAAGACGCACCTATCGTATGCCGCAGCAAAAGCATCCAGATCGACTGCAGCCATCTCAAGGATGATGGCCAATACTCGAGGACCAAAGCAGCACAGCAGAAGGATTATAGCGACAGTGGTGACATCTATCATAATGTACGCCGCGCCCATATGGGCCGAGGCTATGAAGACCGCATCATACAGCCGCCAGTGCAAAGCTGTCTACAGACGCTGCGCACTGCGCATCACAAGCAGCTTCTGCACGGTATCTGAGGAAGCCGCGCTAGTGGTAGCCGGTACTATACCGATAGACCTGCTGGCGGCAGAACGAAGAACTGGGAGCAGAGGAAGCAGGACCCAACGCGGTAACACGATCGAGGCATGGCAAATGAGGTGGAACAATGCGACCACAGGGCGGTGGACGCACAGGCTAATTCCCAATCTAACACCCTGGCTGCAGAGACGACACGGACAGGTAGACTTCTACCTCACGCAGATGATCTCCGGGCACGGATGCTTTAAGGAATACCTGCATAGGTTTAAGCACGAGCCAAACCCCTACTGCGACCACTGCGGCACAGGAAGCATCGAAGACGCGGAGCACGCGCTATTCATCTGCTCCCTATACGATAGGAACCGAGCCGAAGCTGAAACGACAACCGTATGTAACCTGACAGCGGACAACGTGATCAGCTGCATGCTGGAAGATCAAAGCAAGTGGGACGCGATAGCCAACATGGCCGCTGGCATCCTGAAGGATCTTAGGCGTCGAGAACGGAGTCGACGCATGGAGTTATAAAGACGAGCGGCAACCTGACCGCCATCCGTCCCGCGAAGTATAGCTTTGCGGCAGTCCCGCGGGATCGGAACTTTTTCTACCTCTTCTTCCTACAGTTTTGATGCTAGAATAAAAATTTTAACATAAGTGTATTCTTCTCATCAATACCTATCGAGTGACCCGAAAAAAAAACTGCCATGCCCACTCTAACGCCCACAAACCGCCCAAACCTGTGACGGCCACAGTTTTCATGCTAGATAAAAAATTTTAACTGAAATGTATTGGTCTCGTCAATACCTATCGATTAATCCAAAAAAAATCCACGCCCACTCTAACGCCCATAACGCTTAAATCTGTCTACCGCCGGTAGGTGGCGTATTTAAATCTCGATTTGCTGCTTGCATATCTCCATTTCCCTTTGGTCCCTTTAGCTGAGTAACGGGTATCTGATAGTCGAGGTACTCGACTATAGCGTTCTTCCTTGTTGGAACTTCTGTCATTTGATATGTGTCTTTGGACTGTACGTGGAGGTAACTTGCAAATCGGAAGCTATCGACGGCCTCAAGGGTTTATTGGCTCTCAATCCAAAAGAAATCAAGCTCGAGTCACGTAGGAATTTCAGCTTTATTTTGGGTGAATCGCTCCCATAATAAGAGCTGGCGCTTTGGGAGTTTTGTCGAGCACACAAAAGCGTGGATAGGGCCCAATTTTCAATATTAAGGCCGGAAAATTGTAAGGATGTTAAGCAACCTTGAATAGTGCCTTGAAGTTCCTTTAAGGCTGCTCCAGACTCCTGTGCTATGGATTGCACTTTGAAGATAGTTTTTCGGTGACTGTTCACCAGCAATCGCTTTTGTTAGTTTTGTCAGTTACGTTTTTCCAGGCTGAGCCAAAGTCATTATTTACTTTGACCTACGCCACTAGTTTTTGAATTTAAGTGGAACAATTTTTCAATGGGCGTTAGACTCGGAAGTCACGAAAAGTCGGCCACCGAAGATACTCGCCTATAGCGCCAACTATCTTTTTCTTCTATAGCGTCATTTGGTCTACACGGCCAACTAGCCTATACCGCCCATAGCAGCTTGGTGGCGTATTTGTGAAAACAGCTTATTTGCTGCAATGTCGATTATTATATGGTTATAACTTTTTGATGACTGCTCCGATTTCAATCATTCTTGGCATGCATTGATAATAAGAACAAACTCTTATTTACATTTTTATAAGATATTAACAAATGTGGGCGCTAGCCATCATCTGCCCGGTACGCTTAGGTTAGGTTAGAGCGGCTGCCGGCTGTAGTCTGACACACTTAGACCTCTATGGGTCCGTTGTGATACCGCATGATCTCGTTTTTCCTTCTCTAGGGTCCCCTATATTATATGTTTCAACTTGTGTTAAGTTGATCAGTATGTCTTCCACCCGGAAGATTTCATAGAAGCGCTTATGTTTTTAAGATTAATCTCCGGTATTTCGGTAAGATCGTTGATGAAGGGGTTTCCTAAGTGTCTGAGTCTGCATAAGGCTGGGCAGAAGCAGAAAAGGTGTTCTACCGTTTCCTCTACTTCTTCATCCCTGCTGCTTGTAGAGAAGTAATTTTTTGGGGCTTTTAGCCTGCCGGTATGTGTGCCAACGAGCCAGTGGCCTGTGAGAGCTCGAACTAGCATGCCACATTCTTTGAGTAGTTCCGAGGTTTTTGTATCACAGGCCATGCCTCGTGATATGACACTGGGGTGCGTTTTGCCAATGAGTGCAAGTTGCCATGGGCATACCGACATTCTCCTTTTTTGGAAGGAGAGGCATGATGGTGCCCTGCCTGGCTAAATCGTCCGCTATGCAGTTGTCTATCCTAGACCGGTGACCCGGAACCCTTATAAGGCTGATAGCCATAAAGCTGACTAGCCATCTCGTGGAGAGATCTGCGACAGTCTGCTGTCGTTCGGGAGTTGTATGTTGTTGTCGAGAAGATCGATTTATTACCCGCTTCGTGCTGGAACATTTTAGAATGGCCATAAAATTGTGCTGTTCACTGCCCGGTATCCCTCAGTCGAATGGCTGCCGATTTGGCCCTTTCCATGCCTGCTAAGTCCAGGCTAGGGAGGTTCAATATCGCATTCAGCGCTTCGTTCGAAGGGCTCCATTAACACACAAGGTCGCCATTCGCTGTACTTTGTTTAGGGGAGTCAAGACGCATTGTTTGTGTAGAGCGGTCCACCACAGAGACACTCCACATAGTAGGATTGGCTTGACTACCGCTGTGTATATCCTGTTGACTATTCTAGGGGACATGCTTCATCTTAGCCAAATTGCTTCTTTACAGGAGTAAAGTGCAATGGTCGCTTTCTTGATTCTCTCTTGGTTATTTAGGCCCCATTAGAGACGCTTATCTAATACTAACCCCAAGTATCTGTCGTGATCGCTAAACGAGAGATTACAATTGATTACAACAGGTGAGTACCTCGACTATCAGATACCCGTTACTCAGCTAAAGGGACCAAAGGGAAATGGAGATATGCAAGCAGTAAAGCCGGATTGAAATGCGCCACCTTACTCGATATATGGGGTCATATTTTTTGGGGTCAATCGGGCGTTAAAGTTGGCGTGGCAAACTTTTTTTTTGCGTTAATTGATAGGTATTGATAAGGACAATACATTTCAGTTAAAATTTTTATCAAAGCTGTAGGAGCCACAGTTTTGGGCGGTTTGTGGGCGTTAGAGTGGGCGTGGCACATTGCTGAAACTTGCGCTGCGTAAGAAGCTCAGGAATCTGCATGCCAAATCTCAATAGCCTAGCTCTTATAGTTTCCGAGATCTAAGCGTTCATCCGGACGGACAGGCAGACGGACATGGATAGATCGACTCGGCTTGTGATCCTGATCAAGAATATATATACCTTACTTTCCGACAAATCTACTATTCCCTTTTACTCTACGAGTAACGTGTAGAACAAGTTCCGTTTTTAAGGGATTTATCCCAAGTCCGTTCTTTAGCGTTTTTATTTTAGCTGTTGATACCCTCTCTCTTTCACTTTCTCCAACTAAAAGTAGATGCTTTCGTAAATGAATCAACAACTTGATTTCACAATATAACTGGACAAATTTATATAATTGCTTGGATATTGAAAGTACTACGGAACTATTTTATAGTGTCCTTAACTCTTTTTTCTGTGAATGTGTTCCTGATAGTTTTCCTCTTACGTTAGACAGGCCACCTTGGTCTACCAATCAGTTGCAAAGACTTAGAAACCTAAAAACAAACTTCTATAAAAAGTACAAAAAGTCGGGTACTAATTTTAATGTACTTAACAGTCATTGCTATTCCATGTATTTGAACCGATGTAAATTTGAATTTTCAAAGGACCCGAGGGAGTTTTATAACTTTGTCAATGCTAAGCGAAAGTCTTCAGCATTGCCATCATCCGTACGATTAAACTCTATTGAGGCATCTACGGATCCCGAAATTGCAGATTTATTTGCTGAATTTTTCCAATCTACTTATAGTTCTGTTTCTTGGTCTAATTCTATCTACCCTAATCACTTAAACAGGGAAAATTGTATTTTTACACCCGTTACTCGTAGAGTAAAAGGGTATACTAGATTCGTCGGAAAGTATGTAACAGGCAGAAGGAAGCGTTTCCGACCCCATAAAGTATATATATTCTTGAACAAAATCACTAGCCAAGTCGACCTAGCCATGTCCGTCTGTCCGTCTGTCTGTCTGTCCGTATGAACGCTGAGATCTCGGAAACTATAGAAGCTACAATACTGGGATTAGGCATGCAGATTCCTGAGGTTCCTGCGTAGCGAAAGTTTGTTTCAGCAGAGTGCCACGCCCACTCTAACGCCCACAAACCGCATAAAACTGTGGCTCCTACAGTTTTGATGCTAGAATAAAAATTTTAACTGAAATGTATTGTTGTCATCAATACCTATCGATTGACCCAAAAAAAAGTTTGCCCACGCCCACTTCAACGCGCACAAACCGCGAAATCCTGTGATGCCCACAATTTTCATGGTAGATAAAAAATTTTAACTGAAATGTATTCGTCTCGTCAATACCTATCGATTGATAAAAAAAATTGCCACGCCCACTCTAACGCCCATAACGCTAAAATCTGTCTACCGCCGGTAGGTGGCGCATTTTAGCCTCGCTTTGCTGCTTGCACATCTCCATTTCCTTCGGTCCCTTTAGCTGAGTAACGGGTATCTGATAGTCGAGGTACTCGACTATAGCGTTTTTCCTTGTTTTACTATAAATTCTTTATAATACCCACTGATAACATTTTGAAAAATAGAATTTATTTGCAAAAATTAAATAGCTTTAACACAATTCCGTCAAAGGGCAAAATTAATTTATAATTAGAAACTAATTTATTTTTCTCAAATTTCAATTTGCATTCCTATGTTTAAGCAAGTCTAATTGCTTAAACTTTTATATGCATTTGTCTTAACAAATAGTAATATTTGTCCAAGCAAATACATATATGAGTTCACCTTTCCGCTGCATTAATTTTAATTATAAATAACATAGCTATAAACTAGCACCAGTGGAAAAATCCAAAAATATCGATTATGAGAAAGTCTTGCAGAAATTGTAAGAATTTGAAATTAAAAGATAAGAGTTCAATAAAAAATTTTCATTACGGAATAGGTCCTTGGGGAAAACACAAAATATCGCGATAAATTTATTAACGTTATTTCGGCAGACAAAGCTGCGGGCGACCTTGATAGCAATGAATATTATTTGAAAAATATGCAAAAACACGCATAACACGTCTAAAAAGGCCAGAATTATAGGCAAGAACAACTCTTGGTTCTCGCATCACGGTAATACACAGGGTCACATTTTATTCTTCGTGACCATTTCTCCAAAAATTCGACTCATATCGTTCCGCAACCTGATTTGCCTCCGTGTGACTTTTGGCTATTCAGATACCACTCTCAGATACTACTCCGGGATGCGCGTTTCAAGTCGATAGAGGAGATACAAAAATTCAAAGAAGACGCTGATCGGAAAGGAACCACTTGGTATATTTCAAGAACTGGACAAATTTTAAGTGAATTTAATCGCAAGGAGATAATTTTAAAGGGATGAAATTGATTTAGAAAAATAGAGAGTTTTCATATTATAAGCCAATTTATCTTACATTTCGCTCTGACAACGGCAAAACGTTTCTTGGAGCTTCAGCATCCAATTAAGAATCTAGCTAGTCTCCTAGTAAAACTTATGGCCAATTTAAGCTTGAGGCATACTTCTCAAATGTCCTAAGACCCTACTGATCTCGTAGCCCCTTGACCAAGCCCAAGATTAAAGAAAACCCCATTTTCATAATTAGCCGATGGCTACATCAACAGTTTTGGATGCTCTGGACAGAAGAGTGTCTAAATAAAAGAAACAAATGACAATTTCCAGCTACAAAAACTCACCACAAGCCGAATGGCGTCTTGGACGAATCAAACTTGTGCTTGCGCCAAGATGACAACATCCGAGGGGCAGATGTTCTCACCGCTCGCTGCGTTATTCGACGACCAATCCAAGATGATCCGCTTCCCGATGGATGTCACCGCTCTGCGTCACCGATGGAGTTATACCCGTCCCGCAGCCCTGTTGCAGGACCGAGGCTGCGAAAGGCCGCGACCTCGACGCCGGAGGACGCAGGGGGGGCCAAGTCAGTCCACACCACCGTCACAGAACAGCGCAAAATGGACACAAAATTTTGAAAAGGAAAACCCCCCAGAGGCGCTGGTCAGAGGACTGTCAGAGGAATGCGAAAAGCTCACAAAAGGTTTGGTAATAAGCTGTGACGCCAACGCCTATCACACCCAGTGGGGTTGCCCAAACAATAGCGACAGAGGTGAGTCTCTATTTGATTTTATTCTAAATTCAAATCTATTCTTATGCAATAGGGGCATTGTCCCTACCTTCATAACCGAAACTTGCCAAACGATCATAGATCTAACGTTGGTGTCAGACGCACTCGTAGGCGCGGTCAAAAACTGGGTAGTCTCTGACAAGCACTCTTTTTAACACCATAGATTCATAGAAACAATATTGTCCCTTGATTCGCCCTTGCCGTTCAGTTTCGCTAACGCCAGACAGACGACTGGCATAGGTACAAAGAAGTTCTGTCGAATATCCTCCCCATGGAATCCAATGGGAAGGAAAAAACCCCCCTTGTGGAGCCAACAATTATCAATCCTTAGAACCAACTGCAGAGGCCTGTTTAACAGAGCAAAGGCGAGAGATGAGGACACTATCTGGCAGAACTACAAGCATGAACTAGCCTCTGACAAAAAGGCCATTAGAAGAGCAAAACGAACTGCATAGCAGCCCTTCCGCTGTGATATAAAAAAAGACTGCTGGCGCAAGGCTCAGGAAAATACTCTCTAAGACAGCCGAGCCCTTGGGCTACCTTCGGAAGGCAAATGTATCATGGTCAGACTACAGTAAAGACCTGCTTCTAGACGCTCACTTTCCAGGGAGCCAACAGAAATACGGGCTGTGCCGCCAATGGTGGGGTTGATCCATAAATTGCTGATAAGCAGAATGGTCACAGCCACACTAGGGACCTCAACCCAGACTAGAATAGTGAACAGAGGCACGCCGCAAGGAGGATTACTATCACCCCCCTCCTGTGGAATATCGCTGTAAATAATCTACTGCGGATTCTGGAGGGAGAAGGCTGTAAGGTGGTAGCATACGCAAACGATGTTACTATCATCTTTAATGGAAAATATCCACAAACACTTTGCGATTTTGTATATTGTTGAACGTTGATGCACTAAGAGCAGTACAAACAAGTGGCCCAAACGACACCAAGAACGTGCTTGTTTCGCGCGGGCCCATTTTTATTTCGGGCAAATACGGTTCGCGAGGAAGGTACATAGAACAAATAAAGACAGGACAAAACATAGATCAACAAGACTAAAGCAAATAAGCTAAGATTTTAGTTTTTAGTACAGGGTTAGAAGTTGAGGAACAAATTAAATGATATAGGTTGTTATAATTATTAGAAAGAACGCGAAAGGGCTCATGCTGACTAAAATTAGATGAACATCGTGGCAAGTTGATAGGATGGTAGTTTCGCATTAGTCTAACAGGAACATTGAAAGTTAGGCCGCTTACCAAATCTACAGAATCAATATCGACTCCGAATAATTCTACGGCTTAGTAGACTAGGCAAATTCATTAATAGCAATCTATTCGAGTACAAAGGCAACCTGAAGTTTTGATCCCAGTTCAAGCCACGTAAGGAAAAAAGAAGAAATTGTTTCTGTACGGACTCTATACGGTCAATGTGGACTTGATACTGAAGACTCCAAACGGAAGAACAGTATTCTAAATTAGGACGGACAAGTGAGGTAAATAATAATTTGGTAGAGTATGGATCATCAAATTCTTTAGACCAACGCTTTATAAACCCAAGAACACTCATTGCTTTATTTACAGTAGAGGTTATGTGGGAGTCAAATTTAGGTTTAGTTTACTGAGTATATTTGGTCCAGGGACATGTTCTGAAGAGAGTAACTCGTGAACGTTGGCGTACCCCTATAAAAAGTCATAACGTTGCATTTAAGATAGTTTAAATTCAAAAGGTTGTACTGACACCATTCCTGGAATCTATTAATGTCTGACTGCAAGCAGAAACCAGATTCAATATTATTATATGAAAAACAAAGCTTAACATCATCGGCATACATTAGTACACGAAGTTATTTACGATAGAAGGAAGATCATTTATAAACAGATTAAACAGCAAAGGGCCTAAATGATTGCCCTGAGGCACTCCAGATGTCACGTTGATCATCTTGGAAACAGCGTTTTTGAATAAAAACCTCTGAGATCTACCATTCAAATAACTTGAAATCCAAGTTAACAATTATTTGAATAAAAGAAGAGAGTGGCTTACCGAGTCAAAGGCTTTACTAAAATCTGTATATATTGTATAACGCCCGTCTGCAATTTTTTGTTAAATCCATCAAGTACAAAAGATGTCAATTCGAGCAGGTTAGTGGTGGTCGATATACGCTTAACAAAACCATGTTGACACGGCGATATTAAAGAGGAGCACAAATGTTGCAACTGAGAGGTAATAATGCGTTCAAATGTTTTAGGAATTGCAGACAATTTGGAAATTCCTCTATAGTTCTGAACATTAACCTTCGCACACTTTTTGTGGAGTAGAATAATAATAGAATCTTTCCAGATAGCAGGAAAAACAGATGATGAGATAGACAAATGAAAAAGTTTAAGAATGGGTTTACAAATAGTTCGGGCACAAAACTTATGAACACACCCAGGGAGTCCATCTGGCCCCGGAGAATAGGTTGGCGTTTTAGTTTCTAAATCACTTAAGAGAGAACTTTCGGTGATTACAGAAGAAACAAGGAAAAACGCTACAGTCGAGTACCTCGACTATCAGATACCCGTTACTCAGCTAAAGGGACCGAAGGAAATGGAGATGTGCAAGCAGCAAAGCGAGGTTAAAATGCGCCACCTACCGGCGGAAGACAGATTTTAGCGTTATGGGCGTTAGAGTGGGCGTGGCAATTTTTTTTATCAATCGATAGGTATTGACGAGACGAATACATTTCAGTTAAAATTTTTTATCTACCATGAAAATTGTGGGCATCACAGGATTTCGCGGTTTGTGCGCGTTGAAGTGGGCGTGGGCAAACTTTTTTTTGGGTCAATCGATAGGTATTGATGACAACAATACATTTCAGTTAAAATTTTTATTCTAGCATCAAAACTGTAGGAGCCACAGTTTTATAGGGTTTGTGGGCGTTAGAGTGGGCGTGGCACTCTGCTGAAACAAACTTTCGCTACGCAGGAACCTCAGGAATCTGCATGCCTAATCCCAGTATTGTAGCTTCTATAGTTTCCGAGATCTCAGCGTTCATACGGACAGACAGACAGACGGACAGACGGACATGGCTAGGTCGACTTGGCTAGTGATTTTGTTCAAGAATATATATACTTTATGGGGTCGGAAACGCTTCCTTCTGCCTGTTACATACTTTCCGACGAATCTAGTATACCCTTTTACTCTACGAGTAACGGGTGTAAAAATACAATTTTCCCTGTTTAAGTGATTAGGGTAGATAGAATTAGACCAAGAAACAGAACTATAAGTAGATTGGAAAAATTCAGCAAATAAATCTGCAATTTCGGGATCCGTAGATGCCTCAATAGAGTTTAATCGTACGGATGATGGCAATGCTGAAGACTTTCGCTTAGCATTGACAAAGTTATAGAACTCCCTCGGGTCCTTTGAAAATTCAAATTTACATCGGTTCAAATACATGGAATAGCAATGACTGTTAAGTACATTAAAATTAGTACCCGACTTTTTGTACTTTTTATAGAAGTTTGTTTTTAGGTTTCTAAGTCTTTGCAACTGATTGGTAGACCAAGGTGGCCTGTCTAACGTAAGAGGAAAACTATCAGGAACACATTCACAGAAAAAAGAGTTAAGGACACTATAAAATAGTTCCGTAGTACTTTCAATATCCAAGCAATTATATAAATTTGTCCAGTTATATTGTGAAATCAAGTTGTTGAGTTTACTAAAGTCTCATTTACGAAAGCATCTACTTTTAGTTGGAGAAAGTGAAAGAGAGAGGGTATCAACAGCTAAAATAAAAACACTAAAGAACGGACTTGGGATAAATCCCTTAAAAACGGAACTTGTTCTACACGTTACTCGTAGAGTAAAAGGGAATAGTAGATTTGTCGGAAAGTAAGGTATATATATTCTTGATCAGGATCACAAGCCGAGTCGATCTATCCATGTCCGTCTGCCTGTCCGTCCGGATGAACGCTTAGATCTCGGAAACTATAAGAGCTAGGCTATTGAGATTTGGCATGCAGATTCCTGAGCTTCTTACGCAGCGCAAGTTTCAGCAATGTGCCACGCCCACTCTAACGCCCACAAACCGCCCAAAACTGTGACTCCTACAGCTTTGATACAAATTTTAACTGAAATGTATTGTCCTTATCAATACCTATCAATTAACGCAAAAAAAAAGTTTGCCACGCCAACTTTAACGCCCGATTGACCCCAAAAAATATGACCCCATATATCGAGTAAGGTGGCGCATTTCAATCCGGCTTTACTGCTTGCATATTTCCATTTCCCTTTGGTCCCTTTAGCTGAGTAACGGGTATCTGATAGTCGAGGTACTCACCTGTTGTAATCAATTGTAATCTCTCGTTTAGCGATCACGACAGATACTTGGGGTTAGTATTAGATAAGCGTCTCTAATGGGGCCTAAATAACCAAGAGAGAATCAAGAAAGCGACCATTGCACTTTACTCTTGTAAAGAAGCAATTTGGCTAAGATGAAGCATGTCCCCTAGAATAGTCAACAGGATATACACAGCGGTAGTCAAGCCAATCCTACTATGTGGAGTGTCTCTGTGGTGGACCGCTCTACACAAACAATGCGTCTTGACTCCCCTAAACAAAGTACAGCGAATGGCGACCTTGTGTGTTAATGGAGCCCTTCGAACGAAGCGCTGAATGCGATATTGAACCTCCCTAGCCTGGACTTAGCAGGCATGGAAAGGGCCAAATCGGCAGCCATTCGACTGAGGGATACCGGGCAGTGAACAGCACAATTTTATGGTCATTCTAAAATGTTCCAGCACGAAGCGGGTAATAAATCGATCTTCTCGACAACAACATACAACTCCCGAACGACAGCAGACTGTCGCAGATCTCTCCACGAGATGGCTAGTCAGCTTTATGGCTATCAGCCTTATAAGGGTTCCGGGTCACCGGTCTAGGATAGACAACTGCATAGCGGACGATTTAGCCAGGCAGGGCACCATCATGCCTCTCCTTCCAAAAAAGGAGAATGTCGGTATGCCCATGGCAACTTGCACTCATTGGCAAAACGCACCCCAGTGTCATATCACGAGGCATGGCCTGTGATACAAAAACCTCGGAACTACTCAAAGAATGTGGCATGCTAGTTCGAGCTCTCACAGGCCACTGGCTCGTTGGCACACATACCGGCAGGCTAAAAGCCCCAAAAAATTACTTCTCTACAAGCAGCAGGGATGAAGAAGTAGAGGAAACGGTAGAACACCTTTTCTGCTTCTGTCCAGCCTTATGCAGACTCAGACACTTAGGAAACCCCTTCATCAACGATCTTACCGAAATACCGGAGATTAATCTTAAAAACATAAGCGCTTCTATGAAATCTTCCGGGTGGAAGACATACTGATCAACTTAACACAAGTTGAAACATATAATATAGGGGACCCTAGAGAAGGAAAAACGAGATCATGCGGTATCACAACGGACCCATAGAGGTCTAAGTGTGTCAGACTACAGCCGGCAGCCGCTCTAACCTAACCTAAGCGTACCGGGCAGATGATGGCTAGCGCCCACATTTGTTAATATCTTATAAAAATGTAAATAAGAGTTTGTTCTTATTATCAATGCATGCCAAGAATGATTGAAATCGGAGCAGTCATCAAAAAGTTATAACCATATAATAATCGACATTGCAGCAAATAAGCTGTTTTCACAAATACGCCACCAAGCTGCTATGGGCGGTATAGGCTAGTTGGCCGTGTAGACCAAATGACGCTATAGAAGAAAAAGATAGTTGGCGCTATAGGCGAGTATCTTCGGTGGCCGACTTTTCGTGACTTCCGAGTCTAACGCCCATTGAAAAATTGTTCCACTTAAATTCAAAAACTAGTGGCGTAGGTCAAAGTAAATAATGACTTTGGCTCAGCCTGGAAAAACGTAACTGACAAAACTAACAAAAGCGATTGCTGGTGAACAGTCACCGAAAAACTATCTTCAAAGTGCAATCCATAGCACAGGAGTCTGGAGCAGCCTTAAAGGAACTTCAAGGCACTATTCAAGGTTGCTTAACATCCTTACAATTTTCCGGCCTTAATATTGAAAATTGGGCCCTATCCACGCTTTTGTGTGCTCGACAAAACTCCCAAAGCGCCAGCTCTTATTATGGGAGCGATCCACCCAAAATAAAGCTGAAATTCCTACGTGACTCGAGCTTGATTTCTTTTGGATTGAGAGCCAATAAACCCTTTGAGGCCGTCGATAGCTTCCGATTTGCAAGTTACCTCCACGTACAGTCCAAAGACACATATCAAATGACAGAAGTTCCAACAAGGAAGAACGCTATAGTCGAGTACCTCGACTATCAGATACCCGTTACTCAGCTAAAGGGACCAAAGGGAAATGGAGATATGCAAGCAGCAAATCGAGATTTAAATACGCCACCTACCGGCGGTAGACAGATTTAAGCGTTATGGGCGTTAGAGTGGGCGTGGATTTTTTTTGGATTAATCGATAGGTATTGACGAGACCAATACATTTCAGTTAAAATTTTTTATCTAGCATGAAAACTGTGGCCGTCACAGGTTTGGGCGGTTTGTGGGCGTTAGAGTGGGCATGGCAGTTTTTTTTTCGGGTCACTCGATAGGTATTGATGAGAAGAATACACTTATGTTAAAATTTTTATTCTAGCATCAAAACTGTAGGATCCACAGTTTTGGGCGGTTTGTGGGCGTAAGAGTGGGCGTGGCACATTGCTGAAACAATAGTTTCCGAGATCTCAGCGTTCATCCGGACGGACAGACAGACGGACAGACGGACATGGCTAGATCGACTCGGCTAGTGATCCTGATCAAGAATACTTTCCGACGAATCTAGTATACCCCTTTACTCTACGAGTAACGGGTATAAAAATAAATTTGTTCTCGATTTGGATCGTTCCAGTACTCAAGGCCTGTGATCTGTGTTCAAAAAAGAACCACCCCGTGCGTATATGTCCATGCCTTTACCAAATGACAGTAAATGATCGTTCAGCCTATGTTCCAGGCAAACAGTTGAGCTCCCATCGCTTTGCGAGCAACCATCAATTTTGGGATTTCACAAGCGATCACAACTGTTTCACTTGCCAAGATCGGTATTACACATTGTTGCACCGAAACAGCGGTTTTACCACGACTCCGACTTTATCCGCGTCAATTCCACACACAATTTCGTCCTGTTCAGCGCAAGTTTCCAGAGCACATGATCATTTAGTTAAGCTAGGCTTAAGCAGTTCTGTTTTCAAAGTGCCCAATTAAACACCCAACCACGTCGCGAAACTTCCGTATTTTTGCGTACCATTTTTCTTGGGAATTTCTACTACGATCAAGCCACCCCCTCCCTAACACCAGGTAAAGTCAGAGTGAAGGTCGAGTGCGGCCTAGCCAGGACACAGAGCCCCGACAAGTACGGCAATAGCAAGGACAAAGAGTCCTTACATCTTCGACTATGACAAAACGCAATGAAGTGCGGGTCCTGTCAAGGCGTGCGACCTAGGCCAGGAAGGAGTTCAAGTGATTGGTCTAGCCGGATCGGCAGGAGGTAAGTCCGGCGGACCGACGAGTTTTGACGGTGGGCTGTACGAACGGGCAGACCAACGGTTGTGAGTTACGCCACCGAGGTCGCACTTTGCTCTGTCAGCAGGGACGCCTACAGTTGGCGCCCAGAGGCAGTGGTCCGGCCGGATCAGCAGGACAACGAGTCCTAGCGAAGCAGTGGGTTGCTTGATGCGCTGCGCAACTAGGATGAGCAGCGCAACCAAACAAGCCGACGGTCGTCCGAATCAAAGACAAGGTAGCGCTATGTTCTTGCCGGCGGGTCACCACTAAGGAGAGCACCTCTGACGTGGAGCCACCAGCCGAGACCGAAGGTGAGCGGTGAGAACCCAGGATTACAATTAGAAGAATCTGCGTTCCGCGGAAAGGACGGAGAGATAGAATAAGCAAAGGAATCGAAATTTAATTAAGAAGAAAAACATATTTTGTTTTCACTCGGTAGTACTGCCACCAAATAATCGTTACAAAGTCAAATAGAACAAGAGAAAACTATATTATTGAGAGCGAAACTAAATTGTTTTTACAGCACACCACTAACTCGAAAGCACCTTTAAATTTCAGCTTCCAAACCGATGTGTAATACACTTTGCGTTGCGAATAACGCTTATAAACTTTGTCCTCTTTCCTTCTTTTCATTCGCTCCTTCCGTTTCTAGAGATTGTTTTAAAAAGCATAAATGAGGTCCATATTTATACCCGTTACTCGTAGAGTAAATGGGTATACTAGATTCGTCGGAAAGTATGTAACAGGCAGCAGGAAGCGTTTCCGACCCCACAAAGTATATATAGTCTTGATCAGGATCACTAGCCGAGTCGATCTAGCCATGTCCGTCTGTCCGTCTGTCTGTCCGTGCGGATGAACGCTGAGATCTCGGAAACTATGGGAGCTATGCTATTGAGATTTGGCGTGCAGATTCCTGAGCTTCTTACGCAGCGCAAGTTTGTTTCAGCAGAGTGCCACGCCCACTCTAACGCCCACAAACCGCCCAAAACGGTGGCTCCTACAGTTTTGATGCTAGAATAATCTCATCAATACCTATCGATTGACCTCAAAAAAAGTTTGCCACGCCCACTTTAACGCCCACAAACCGAGAAAACCTGTGACGCCCATAATTTGTATGCTAGATAAAAAATTTTAACTGAAATGTATTGGTCTCATCAATACCTATCGATTTGTCCAAAAAAAAATTGCCACGCCCACTCTAACGCCCATAACGCTTAAATCTGTATACCGCCGGTAGGTGGCGCATTTTAATCTCGCTTTGCTGCTTGCATATCTCTATTTAGCTGAGTAACGGGTATCTGATAGTCGAGGTATTCGACTATAGCGTTCTTCCTTGTTTTTATATCGACACGAGGCTTATATCGAAGGCTTATATATAGCATAAAGAAATCAAAACTTAATTTAAATTATGGCGGCAACATTCCCCCTCCTATAATTTATCCTATCTTTTAAGCCGACATCTAGAACCGCAATCTTGGTAGCTAGTGGCTCGACGAACTTGTCGGTCCTTGGCGGGAATAGTGTTGGTTAGGCGTCCCTTAAGCAATAAATTTCTATGCAAGTTATCGTCTACGATAATAACTGCGCTTCCAACTTAGATAGGGGGACGCACATTTAGTGAGTCTAGTAAGTACCGGTGTAAGCTCCCTCACCCAGCGTTGCCAAAAGCGATCACCAAAAAGTTTTACCTCGTTCCAATGACGTCTTAAATTCATCTTCCCTTCATTGATCGGCTTGTACCCAATCGATGAACCCATTAGCAGGTCGTCCTCGAAGTCCATGTTGACGGAAGTTAACGGACGTTCCATTAGAGCACACCTCAGGCTTTCGTCGTTGAATAAGTAATTCGGGCAGATGCTTTTCAGGACTGTTATGGAAGTGCGGACCAATTTTTCCCAAGCACCGCCCATATGGGGGCTCCTGGAGGGTCAAATAGCCAATTAATGCCATCAAACTTGCAATTTTATCAAAGTCGATCTTGATCAGCTCCTTTCCCAATGTCTTATCCGTGGCCTTGGAATTAGTCCCACGAAGTGCCTTGAAATTAGTGAAACACATCCCACTGAAGCTTGTATCGAGGCTGTGAGCGATTTCGATGAGGACTGCATGCAGGGTTAAGCAGGTAAGCAGCGCAACCCATCTCTTCTCATTTGCGTTTTTAAACGTTGGCTAGGATAGGCCCAAAGTAATCAATGGCTGTGAACGTGAATAGTTTTTCGAAACTGGCAAACCTAGCTTTTGGAACCGCGTCCATTTGTGTAGGCTGTTGCATTGCGCTACGATTTTAACATAACTGGCAGGCTTTTCTTACGCAGTTGTGCAGTACTCTTAGGCGCAGAATATACAATTTGGATTTTATATCATTTATCACAGTTTCGAGCGAGGTGATGTTCCTCATAGAACCGGACTAATAAGAATGTTACTCGACTCTCTGGGGCAATATTATCGCTTCCATGGTATATCCGACTGCGTTCACTGGACCTTTAGTGCGAAGGATCACGTATCGTCCAGATATGCGTTTAAGATAGTCAATCTGCTTTTTAAGCTGTTTGTATTTTTACACGATAATGAATGGATTTCGACCGCGAACTCGAGCCTCAATGCTTCTTTGTATAGTAGGATCTGTGCTTCTTTGACGTGAAGTTCGGTCACCGCTCTCGGCATGCCGGTTCTTAGGCATTTAGCTTGTAGTCGCTGGATATATAGAAACATGCTTGCGAGGGGTCTGTAAAGGCGCCGCCAATCGGAAATATATTTCAGGTCTAGTACGATTTTTTTAGATGTTGTAAAAATGTGTCTGCGTGGTTCGGTCGTGTTGATCTCCATTGCCTGTAATGGAACTGTTGGTCGCTTACTGGGCTCGCTTTATAAAAACTAGGGTCCGTAAAGCCATGTGTCCACACAAGGATTTTTTTATGACCTTTGTTGCCCCGTCTGCGTCGTTTAGCTTTGATGATCCCATCGCCATTGATCCACTCGAGTGGTCTCCAGTTGCCAATTCAGGGCATCACAAATTGCATTGTAGAACGGCTAGTGAATAGGACCAGAACGTAAGATAGTCGACTCGAAGATTACGTACGTCGACGATTTTGTTTGCTAAGCGTGAGCCCATCGCGGCGGCTCGGAGCTCCATGCGCGGAATAGATATTGGCTTTAATGGCGCCACTTTGCTATTCGCTGCCACATGCATTACTGATTTATGGCTATAAATATGTAAGTTTCTTCTTTCTCCGCCACCTTGTCAGACAGTTGCTTGGCGTATCCTTTGTTAAGATGATTTTTGATTATTCATCGGTTTATGTAAACAGAACTGACTCGCTTAGAATTCTGGTTCTCATGCATTTTAGGCGCTTTAGAGCGGTAATGCGTCTCTCGTGAAGTTTTTGAAGCTCATTCCGACTTGACGGTGATGCGGGCAGAATAGCACGTCTTTCAATACGTCTAGCACATTCATTTGCAATAAAATTTTCTACTTTTCGTCGATAAATTTCTGTTTGGAAGCTCTTTTTTCTTTCAACATGTCGAGCACTACCTTTTTTTGTTGACGTTAGAAGTATCGTCGGGGATAATCTGTCCGTCGCTGGGTTTATCTATATCAATAAGTGCGTCCACTAGCTGCTCGAGCTTATTTTGGATTACGGATAATAAGTTGGAGTTGTCGAGGCGGTGATCGCAGTATCCTTCCAGGTTGGTTTTCGGAGCTACGGCACAAGCCGCAATTCCAATCGTTGTTCTTGTCGTCGTCACCGACACCTGCGCAGAAAAAGTGATACCAACTGTCAAAAGTGTTGCATTGGACCCAGCTTTCCTCAGATCCTTTCGCTTTTTGAATGTTTAAAATTAACTTTATTTAAATTTCAGATTCCGAATCGATGTGAATTAGATTTTGCTTTGCGAATCACGCTTAAAAACGTTGTATATTTTCCTTCTCTTCTTTCGCTTCTGCCGTTTCTAGAGATGCTTCTTAAAAGCATAAAAGAGGTCAATTTTTCTTATGTCGATACCTCGAGGTTTATATCGAGTGCTTATTTATAACATAAAAAAATAAAAATTTAATATATATTATGGCGGCAACAGTCGAGTGTCCCGACTGTCATATACCCGTTACTAAGCATTTAAATACCAAACTGATAAAGTTGAATTAACGTTAAGTTGACCGCCTTAAAATTGGAGCACACTTGAAAAATTCGCTACAAGTCACACTAGGCACACTTTGTCGTATACTTAAGAGAAAACAAAAAGTTTTATAGACTAACAAGGCACTGCCTTCTACTGCTGTGCAACACTGGGTAAACAATCTTCCGTTTTTTGGCGCATGTGAACGCACTGCGGGTTAGTGACGAGAGAGGTAATGCAAAAGGCGGGGAGCCCCACTCCACGAGAGACCTAAAAAGCAAATAGTTTTAATAGAATATGTAAGCCGCGCACTCTGCTTTCTTTTAGCGCGGGCAGCGCTTTTCGATCTAATTTTTATGTACCTGCTAATGTTTCTAGCAGCGCAAAGAAAGAGAGAGCAACACATCAAACGGCCTTGTTCATTTTTGTAGCCGTTACTCGTAAAGTACAGGGTATACTAGAGTCGTCGGAAAGAATGTAACAAGTAGAAGAAAGCGTTTTCAACCAAATAAAGTATATGTATGTGGGATGTGGATATATTGAGGGACACAGCAGCCTATTTCATTTCATATGGGGACACACTGTTCAGATTTTCACAACCTCATTGCATATTTCATCAGCCAAAACACAAACCACTTCCTACCAACTTTCATCAAAGCGATCGTTATCCATCACTCTCATTCTAACACAAATTACGCCTTATAGATTTAAGCAAATGAGTCGATATTGGTTATTGTTCTGAAAAAGTCGTGCCATCCACGATGATTTATTTTACTTAATTATACCCGAAACAAACATTTTAATTTGTAATGCCCTACATATATTCTTTATCAGGATCACTAGCCGAGTCGATCTAGCCATGTCAGTTCGTCCGTATGAACGCTGAGATCTCGGACACTATAAAAACTAGAGTGTTGTGGCATGGAGATTCTTGGGCTTCCTGCGCAGCGCAATTTCTTTTCAGCAGGGTGTCACGCCCACTCTAACGCCCACAAACGACTGTAGCACGAAAATCCGCCTAGCGTCCACATTTTTTAATGTTTTGTAAAAATATAAATGAGATTTTGATCTTGTTATCAATACATACCTTCATGCCAAAAAATTATTGAATCGAAGCAGTCAATAAAACTTGTAACCAAATAGTAATCAAAATTTTTCAATTCAATTGAGATTGCACACCACGTGCAGCAAGTAAGGTGTTTTCATTAATACGCCACCAAGCTGATTGGGCGCTATAGACTAGTGTTGGCACTGTAGGCCAAGTGACGCTATAGAAGAAGAAACGAAAAAAGCAGAGTTGCTTTAAGTAATCCTCCATCCCTCCCGCACTCCCTTAAGCTGAGATAGAAAGAGCGTTTGGGTAATAAGAGTTTGTACATTGAGAGAGTGGCTACTTCGAGGGCAGAGCGAGGGTGCCATTTCCAAAGGGAAATAATGGAATGCATTGGACTTTGGACTTGGCCAACTGGATACGAAATGCACCGGCGCTATTGCCACTGGTCCACCGAAGGGCTGCACGGGTACGACCAGAGTCGACCAAAGTCTGACCCAGACTCGGTTTCGCCCACGTGGCTTCCGGCGGCTACCAATGTGACGTCGCTGTCCTCCGACTCGTGCGATGAAACAAGCGACGAAGCCAACAGTTGCAATGCCTGGCTGCGTTTTCAACGTCGTGGTGCTGCCCTATTGCGTCGCTGGATCGAGAGTGAGAAAATCTGCTTCTCTCGTACACATTGTATGTTTTAAGGATTGGTGGTGTTGGATCCCTTGACGCAGATCTGGTCCATGGACTGGATCAACTTCCCCTATAATATATTTAGCTTTTCGTCCAAGCTACTACGTCCTCTTTTCCGGCTCGCTGGAGAATATGTCGATATATGTTTTATCTTTTTTTTCTAGAAAATCTTGGTACTTAATCTGAAGGCTTCCACTTCATCCCGCTCTGATCCTTTTACGATTCGAGGGGGTATCTGTTACTGTGTTCAACTGTCCCTTCCTGTAAGCAATGTCGTTGTGTTATTGTTCAAGGGCCCACCTCGCGTTTCTACCTGTCAGGCTCTCCATCAAGTTTAGCCATTTTCCATTAGCCATTAGCCATTTGCTAGGCATTATATCTCACGCGGCGGAGTAGTTTCTTCTGGGCTGATTGAGTGAGGATGCCTCCTAGTCCCACATCTGTTTGAAGCATGAACCTCCGATTAAAATCCGGGCATGCTATCCGGTATCAGATGTCAATTTCGTTTTAGCAGTTTAAAATGCTTCCTGGTGCTCCTTAGTCCATTTCCACATCGCTCCTTTTTTTGGTAGGACTGTCAGTGCAGGTACCGTTGGTAACATGAAGCCACTCCAAGGCATTGCCATAAGTCCTTTGTGATTGCCAATGGTTTATATTTGGCAATCGCCAAAGATTTTTAAGGTCCTTAAAGAATTTACACGTCTGGTTTTATTTACGTGAGCTTGTTGTTATCGCCGGATATCTTCTCGCAGGTTTGCCACAAGCTGTTCTAATGTCCATTTTATTTCGATTATATCGTCGAGGTACGCTAACGCATGTGGCATCATCTCGGGTCTTATAACCTAATCCAATGGGCTTTGGAACGATGCCAGCGCCGAGTGTAGACCGAAAAGCCAAAGGGCGTTTAATTTCAGGAGGCAGTGTACAGCGGCAGTTTTATCCAGATGTTTACATCTCGCGCGCTCGCACTGCCGTCCGCTCTCCCTCTCCATCTCTCCCCTAAGTCTCCGCTCTGCTCTGGAGCGCTTAAGTTAAGTTAGGTTTAAGCAGTTCTTATTTCCAAGTGTACAAATAAACATCTACGCACGTCGCGTAAAAACCCCAAAGTACTCCCGTGTTTTTTGGGTACCATTCGATCTTGGGGCTTCACCTATTTTCATCGATCAAGGCACCCCGCCCCAACATTTTGGTCCTTCGAGCCGGATTTCAAAATCTTTGGATTTTCCTCTCCTGGAGTTTTCTTTGATTTTGTCCCAGCAGGCTTGAACCGCTCCAGATAAGTTCCACTTACTATAATTGCGAGTCATACAGCCAGTTTTTCGAACCCTATTTCGACTGCGTCTGCCATCCTAGGCGGGGTATGGAACCCAATATTCGGATGGAGTATTCATAGGTGGGACTTTTTGTACGGAAACTTGCGCTGAATAGGACGAAATGATGTGTGGAACTGAGGCGGATACTGGCCTTGGAGGATCGGATGGAATCGGCGGAGTAGTAGGGCCGCTGTTTCGATGCAGCAATGTGTGATGCCGATCCTGGCAGGTTAAACAGTTGTGAGCGCTTGTGCAACCCCGGAATCGATGGCTGCTTGCAAAGCAATTGGAGCACAACTGCTTCCTTTGAATATAGGCTAGGCGATCGTCTACCGTCATTTGTAAGAAGCGTGGACATATACGCACGGGGTGGTTCTTCTTCGAACACAGATCACAGCCTTTGGGTATCGGAACTAGCCTCTTGTTAAAGGAATTTATTTTTGGAAATTCTGCCACCCGATTTGTGGCTTTGGACTGGACGTGGTGGAAATTGGCAGATCGGAAGCTATCCTCGGCCTCAAGAGTTCGATGGCGCTCCGTCAAATAGGAATCAAGCTCAAGCCACGTAGGAATTTCGGCTTTATTTTGGATGGATTGCTCCCACAATGAGAGAGTGAGCTTTGGTAGTTTTATCGAGCACATATAAGCCAGGATAGGGTCCCAATTCTCAATATTAACACCGGAAAATTTTAAAAAAGTTAAGCAACCGTGAAAAGTGCGTTGAAGTTCTTTTAAGGCTGCTCCCGAGTCTTGTGCTGTTCACCTGCAATCGCTTATTTTCGAAACGCTCAGTTAGGTTATTCCAGGCTGAGCGGAAGCCATCATTGGTGAGTGGGGATCTTGAAACTATGGAATTTAAGTGGAATAATTTTTCAACGGGCGTTAGACTTGGATTGTCTATGTATATTGCCGTGAAAAGGTCCCGGAAAGTCGGCCAGCGAAGATAATCGCCAGAGAAAACCTCTTTGTCGATAGGAGGGAGTCGACAGCCATAAGACGTGGAATTCTGGGACGGAGTTACTGGAGCTTGAGGTACTTGGAAGAAGCCTTTTTGGATTTGTTCCATCAGCTGCGCGGCAAATATTTCGTAAGTGGAGTACGTTTGGTAATACTTGGACTTTAGTATGGATTTTGTGTCTGCGGCGCTCTCGCCTGCATCTTTAACGCAGTCGGAGCATATGTCGTATGCTGCCTTTACCGTTTGTCACAAGGAATTGAGGTGATCGGATAACGTTGGGGTAGGAGCACCTGGAGCGTTCACAGTGGTCTCAAAATGGGTCAGACAGTCAGCTGTGGCCATAAATCGGGTTAAAGCGGATTTTACTGATGTTGCCATGACGTTTCATAATTTAGAATTTTAATTCAGAAGTAAGGAAACGGATTGGAATCAAATTGGAATTTAGGAACCAATCAAGATTGTAAATATATACGGTCACACTGTCGGATAGGCAGAGTCAATAAATATTAATTATATCGGATGGTCGGACTTAAGTAAAGAATTACGGACTTAAATATTTTATGTTTGGAAGGAACATTTATTGTGAGCTCTTGACCCACTGTGCACTGGCGAAAATATCGATATACGCAGTGGCGGATCCAGAGACGATTCTTGGGGGGGGAAATTGAACTTATTCTTCGATTTGGGGTTCAAACTTATTATTGCGAGAGAAATACAGTACAAATTATAAAACAAAAATTATCCATCCCACTTTTAAGGTAAACAAAGTGTTTATATTTGAAAAGTCAACCATATGCATGCATTACAGAGTGGCTCATTTTATTCGGAATTCAAACAGAAAAATGCTTTTACATTGCGTGTTTCATAACGCAAAACGATGGCTGCCAAGTTTTGCGAATCTTTCGATGACTTCTTCGGCGGTGATTTCGATGTCATGATGCGTATGAAGCAACGCTAATCCAACTAGTCTTTCTTGAAGCATGGTCGTCCTAAGCCATGTTTTGATGCGGCGAAGATAAGAGAAAGAACGTTCAGAGCTCGCGTTTGTTACGGGAAGTGTACAGAATACTCGGAGATATGTGTGGATTGTTGGGAATATGTCGACATCACATTTTCTTAGTGTTTCCAGTGCAGAAGTTGGAATTTCGTTGCCTTCAATTTTTTGTTGCTGCTGCCAGTGACATTGCCAGTAACTCAATTCACCTTTGAATTTCAATTTTTGTACGCTCTTGTCATCATCCAGAAGATTCCCGAATCTTTCTATCAAGCATCCGATTAGATCATCGATTTCGTTTTCTTTTAAAAGACTCGCTTTTTCTGGGAGCAACACACTCAATTGGTAACCATCCAAAACTTCTTGTGAAAAACGAGCTTCCAAATCTTCTTTGATGGTATCCAGCAGAGGTATGTAGACAGAGACCCTGTAGTAATCTTCGCAAGTTTTCACGTCGTAATTTTCGCGATTCGTTTGTCGACCACATGTTCTCGGTTTTGCTTCATCAACATCGAGTTTTTCCGCCATTTTCTTGGCATCTGAATAAATCAGTCGGAATATTTCATCAACTTTTTCCCTCTTTTTTTTCAACGTGGCAAGCAACGTCCCAATCATTTTTGATGCCTTCGCCAAATCAATTGCTTCCTTCTGAAGAACTACGCTGAGCGAGTGGGTGAGCGATAGAATGTCGCTGAGACAGAAGAGCCCGACGAGAAATTCGAACTTGCACAAAGCCGATAGGAGAATTGTTGCTTTGCCTGCGGCTTCTCTGTTCTTCCACTCACTGATTTTTGACAGAGCTTCGATGATCAACGGTAACTTCGCAACAAATTGAAGGACAGCATCGTGTCTCTCTGCCCATCTTGTTTTACACAACTGGACAATTTTTTCACCAAGTATCTTTGATAATACAGTCACACGTTTTGGAAATGAGTTCTTGAAGAATTTGTCGTCTTCTCGTATGGCACTGGCAACGTTTTCGATTAATCGTACTTTCACTGACTTTGAAATACTGTTGTTGAGTTTGTGCGAGAAACACGGAGTCATGACAGCATTTTTAGCTTCTTTCCGAATTTCGTTGACTGCTCCGATATCTGACAGCATGACCGCACATCCATCAGTCCCTATCGAAGCGCATTTCTCCATTCGGAGATTCATTTTCTTCATGTCTCCAAGAACAATCCCCCCGATGGCAGATCCAGTTAGAGACAATTCTTCATCGGTTCGATTTTCTTAATTATCGTATAGGATAATCATGTAACGGTTGGGAACACTGCCAGATAGTGCTAGGGGTGGTAACTCGAGGAAAAAAAATCGATAATCGAACCAAAGTATCGTTGACGACGAGTGTATATGTCTTATACTGAACTCAACACTTCGACTCTTTCTCAATTCAGAATTTAGTACTTCCGCTGTGAGTCGCCCAGAAAAGGGTTAAATAAGTTTAGACAGGTGATATAATGCAATTTATTATAGTATGTTGTTGTGATTTCCATAGCGTATTTGGTGAGAAGAGTGTCACTGTTGTATTTTCATTTTTTTATTGCAGAGAATATTTTTCTAGCATACAAGTAAAATTTTCAGGTTCTGTGGTTCCAAGGGGGGGGAAATTTCCCTAATTTCCCCCCGTGGATCCGCCACTGATATACGTACTGTACATATGTACATGTGAGGGGTGCGAATAGCGGAATAACGTTGCGGGAATTGGAAAGACTTCGCTTATGTTTGCATGTCGATGCGTTTGTTTGTCACCTGCATACCTAAATTGCAAACGATTTGCTGGAGTAAATTTGTGGAATTTGTAACTTTATTTTTAATTTTAGAAATAGTTTAGCCGTATTTGTAGGTCGAGAAAAGTAGTTGGAGTGGACTGTATTAGAAAGAGTAGTTAGAGTGGACTGTATTAGAATATTTATGTAAATATACACACGCAGCTGGAACACAGTAAAAAACAAGGAAGAACGCTATAGTCGAGTACCTCGACTATCAGATACCCGTTACTCAGCTATATGGAGATATGCAAGCAGCAAAGAGAGATTAAAATGCGCCACCTACCGGCGGTATACAGATTTAAGCGTTATGGGCGTTAGAGTGGGCGTGGCACATTTTTTTTTGGATCAATCGATAGGTATCGACGAGACCAATACATTTCAGTTAAAATTTTTTATCTAGCATGAAAATTGTGGGCGTCACAGGTTTTCGCGGTTTGTGGGCGTTAAAGTGGGCGTGGCAAACTTTTTTTTGGGTCAATCGATAGGTATTGATGAGAACAATATATTTCAGTTAAAATTTTTATTCTAGCATCAAAACTGTAGGAGACACAGTTTTGGGCGGTTTGTGGGCGTTAGAGTGGGCGTGGCACTGTGCTGAAACAAACTTGCGCTGCGTAAGAAGCTCAGGAATCTGCACGCCAAATCTCAATAGCCTAGCTCTCATAGTTTCCGAGATCTCAGCGTTCATTAGGACAGACGGACAGACGGACATGGCTAGATCGACTCGGCTAGTGATCCTGATCAAGAATATATATACTTTGTGGGGTCGGAAACGCATCTTTCTGCCTGTTACATACTTTCCGACGAATCTAGTATACCCTTTTACTCTACGAGTAACGGGTATAATAAAGAGTGCAAATCTTAAGGAAAAATCTTATGATCGGGAATTTTTTACTGTGGCTGAGTTATATTTTACACACATTTGGAATTGAAAATATTTTTGAGAAATATTTTAGTTGAATAGTAGCACTGAAATATCTTCTGGAATTATTTCAAGTGTGCAACTGTGGGCAAAGGAAACTGAAATATTGTCAGGCACAAGTAACGGAATTGAAATACATATACTAAATGCCGTTGCGTCGGTTTTATCACTTTTGGATTTAGACAATATATCATACAGAAAGTTAGCCGAAATAGGGCTGTATGACCGGCAATTATAGTAAGTGGAACTTATCTGGAGCGGTTCAAGCCTGCTGGGACAAAATCAAAGAAAACTCCAGGAGAGGAAAATCCAAAGATTTTGAAATCCGGCTTCGACTGGACCACAATGTTGGGGCGGGGTGGCTTGATCGTTGGAAATAGTTGAAGCCCCAAGATTGAATGGTACGCATAAAAACACTGGAGTACTTTGGGGTTTTTACGCGACGTGCGTAGATGTTTATTTGCACACTTGGAAATAAGAACTGCTTAAGCCTAACTTAACTTAAGCGCTCCAGAGCAGAGCGGAGACTTAAGGGAGAGATGGAGAGGGAGAGCGGACGGCAGTGCAAGCGCGCGAGATGTAGACATCTGGATAAAACTCCCGCTCGACACTGCCTCCTGAAGTTAAACGCCCTTTTGACGTAAACACTTAGTCTGCCAAAAGATCCATCCTCTACGGAAGTGCCACCACTTTCTAAGGCTAAGCCCCCAGAATCGGCTTCAGAAAGTACATATGCAAAAGTACTGCTCCAATTGCTTGGCTCACAATCATTCCAAGGACTCCTGCCGCAGTGGTCATCACTGCCACAAGTGTGGAAAGGCCCAGCACACTCTCCTACTTACGGACGACCGAACTTCACTACCAACATATCCCTGAGCCTACTATCCTGAGGTTTTTGCTACGGGTGTCCTCGCAAGGAGGGGGAGCATGTTTAATTTAAGAGGGCAGTGTCGAGTGGCAGTTTTATCTAGATGTCTACATCTCGCGCGCTCGCACTGCCGTCCGCTCTCCCTCTCCATCTCTCCCCTAAGTCTTCGCTCTGCTCTGGAGCGCTTAAGTTAAGTTAGGCTTAAGCAGTTCTTATTTCAAAGTCTACAAATAAACATCTACCCACGTCGCGTGAAAACGCCAAAGTACTCCCGTGTTTTTTGGGTACCATTCGATCTTGGGGCTTCACCTATTTTCATCGATCAAGCCACCCCACCCCAACACTAGAGATCTTTCTTAAAAGCATAAAAGAGGTCAATTTTTTTTATGTCGGTACCTCGAGGTTTATATCGAGTGCTTATATATAACATAAAAAATCAAAATTTAATATAAATTATGGAGGCAACAGTCGAGTGTCCCGACTGTCATATACCCGTTACTAAGCATTTAAATACCAAACTGATAAAGTTGAATTAACGTTAAGTTGACCGCCTTAAAATTGGAGCACACTTGAAAAATTCGCTACAAGTCACACACTTTGTCGTAGACTTAAGAGAAAACAAAAAGTTTTACAGACTAACAAGGCACTGCCTTCTACTGCTGTGCAACACTGGGTAAACAATCTTCCGTTTTTTGGCGCATGTGAACGCACTGCGGGTTAGTGACGAGAGAGGTAATGCAAAAGGCGGGGAGCCCCACTCCACGAGAGACCTAAAAAGCAAATAGTTTTAATAGAATATGTAAGCCGCGCACTCTGCTTTCTTTTAGCGCTGGCAGCGCTTTTCGATCTAATTTTTATGTACCTGCTAATGTTTCTAGCAGCGCAAAGAAAGAGAGAGCAACACATCAAACGGCCTTGTACATTTTTGTAGCCGTTACTCGTAAAGTACAGGGTATACTAGAGTCGTCGGAAAGAATGTAACAAGTAGAAGAAAGCGTTTTCAACCAAATAAAGTATATGTATGTGGGATGTGGATATATTGAGGGACTTACAGCAGCCTATTTCATTTCATATGGGGACACACTGTTCAGATTTTCACAACCTCATTGCATATTTCATCAGCCAAAACACAAACCACTTCCTACCAACTTTCATCAAAGCGATCGTTATCCATCACTCTCATTCTAACACAAATTACGCCTTATAGATTTAAGCAAATGAGTCGATATTGGTTATTGTTCTGAAAAAGTCGTGCCATCCACGATGATTTATTTTACTTAATTATACCCGAAACAAACATTTTAATTTGTAATGCCCTACATATATTCTTTATCAGGATCACTAGCCGAGTCGATCTAGCCATGTCAGTTCGTCCGTATGAACGCTGAGATCTCGGACACTATAAAAACTAGAGTGTTGTGGCATGGAGATTCTTGGGCTTCCTGCGCAGCGCAATTTCTTTTCAGCAGGGTGTCACGCCCACTCTAACGCCCACAAACGACTGTAGCACGAAAAACCGCCTAGCGCCCACATTTTTTAATGTTTTGTAAAAATATAAATGAGATTTTGATCTTGTTATCAATACATACCTTCATGCCAAAAAATTATTGAATCGAAGCAGTCAATAAAACTTGTAACCAAATAGTAATCAAAATTTTTCAATTCAATTGAGATTGCACACCACGTGCAGCAAGTAAGGTGTTTTCATTAATACGCCACCAAGCTGATTGGGCGCTATAGACTAGTGTTGGCACTGTAGGCCAAGTGACGCTATAGAAGAAGAAACGAAAAAAGCAGAGTTGCTTTAAGTAATCCTCCATCCCTCCCGCACTCCCTTAAGCTGAGATAGAAAGAGCGTTTGGGTAATAAGAGTTTGTACATTGAGAGAGTGGCTACTTCGAGGGCAGAGCGAGGGTGCCATTTGCAAAGGGAAATAATGGAATGCATTGGACTTTGGACTTGGCCAACTGGATACGAAATGCACCGGCGCTATTGCCACTGGTCCACCGAAGGGCTGCACGGGTACGACCAGAGTCGACCAAAGTCTGACCCAGACTCGGTTTCGCCCACGTGGCTTCCGGCGGCTACCAATGGGACGTCGCTGTCCTCCGACTCGTGCGATGAAACAAGCGACGAAGCCAACAGTTGCAATGCCTGGCTGCGTTTTCAACGTCGTGGTGCTGCCCTATTGCGTCGCTGGATCGAGAGTGGGAAAATCTGCTTCTCTCGTACACATTGTATGTTTTAAGGATTGGTGGTGTTGGATCCCTTGACGCAGATCTAATCCATCGACTGGATCAACTTCCCTTATAATATATTTAGCTTTTCGTCCAAGCTACTACGTCCTCTTTTCCGGCTCGCTGGAGAATATGTCGATATATGTTTTATCTTTTTTTTCTAGAAAATCTTGGTACTTAATCTGAAGGCTTCCACTTCATCCCGCTCTGATCCTTTTACGATTCGAGGGGGTATCTGTTACTGTGTTCAACTGTCCCTTCCTGTAAGCAATGTCGTTGTGTTATTGTACAAGGGCCCACCTCGCGTTTCTACCTGTCAGGCTCTCCATCAAGTTTAGCCATTTTCCATTAGCCATTAGCCATTTGCTAGGCATTATATCTCACGCGGCGGAGTAGTTTCTTCTGGGCTGATTGAGTGAGGATGCCTCCTAGTCCCACATCTGTTTGAAGCATGAACCTCCGATTAAAATCCGGGCATGCTATCCGGTATCAGATGTCAATTTCGTTTTAGCAGTTTAAAATGCTCCCTGGTGCTCCTTAGTCCATTTCCACATCGCTCCTTTTTTTGGTAGGACTGTCAGTGCAGGTACCGTTGGTAACATGAAGCCACTCCAAGGCATTGCCATAAGTCCTTTGTGATTGCCAATGGTTTATATTTGGCGATCGCCAAAGATTTTTAAGGTCTTTAAAGAATTTACATTTCTGGTTTTATTTACGTGAGCTTGTCGTTATCGCCGGAAATCTTCTCTCAGGTTTTATATCGTCGAGGTACGCAAACGCATGTGGCATCATCTCGGGTCTTATAACCTACTCCAATGGGCTTTGGAACGTTGCCAGCGCCGAGTGTAGCCCGAAAAGCATTACATACCAAAGGAACAGTCCCCTTCCTGGAACTGTGAGTGCAGTTATTGGTTTACTTCCTGCCGTCATAGGTTTCTGTCAATACCTGTCTTTTAGGTCAAGACTATTTATCTATGTAACTTCTCGCAGCTGCTCTCCCTGATTTGTTAGTCAGTTGCTTGAAGTCCCCCTACAGCCGCTATATCCCGTTTTCCTCCTAGCTGTGTGGGCTTTATGATGGTTCGATGCTGGCATTCTGTAATAGTTCATCCATTAGTTTATTGATTTCGTCTTGAATTTTTGGATTATTACAAAAATTCCTCTGTCTTATCGGTCCTGGATCCGTCATCATTATCTGGTGCTAAATAATGTTTAAGTGATTCCTGTAAACACTTTTAGGTCCTTGCTCCCTGCAAAATAGCTGGGTTGTTCGTCTGTTGTGTACAGCCACCGACACACGTTCCTCCAACCAACCCTAGGTCCTTGGTCGTACTATTCTTATTCCTAGACTCACACTCAAATCAATGTCCCATTGTTACTAGGAACTCCCATTCCAACACCAAGTCGTAAATCACTACCAGTAGAAAAGCAGCCTCTTGCTGTGGCGTTCCTTCCCAAAGCTAACTTTCGCTTCGATCTGTTCTGATATGTCTTTGTTGTTTTCGCCTGCTAACTTTATTTGCAGTTTTAGTTCTTCTTTCTCCGTTACTGTGCTTAAATGTATTGCGAGGTTCTCGCTTATAAAGCTCCTTGTTGCTCCCGTATCTACCGTGGCCTTATTAGCTGTTCCACAGATCTCTACCGTAGCCGACAGGTGTGTACCCTTGTCCTCAAATTTCTCGGTCCCTCGGTGGACGGAGTCGGAATGTGTTTCCAGCACCACTACCACGTGCTCACACCTATTCTTCCACATTGCCAGCAGTACTCTAACCAAGACTTTTGGCATTCGTGGGCAAAGTGGCCACTTGTCAGAACAAAACGAAAGATGAATTGGGTTCTAAAATGAAAAATCTTTATTCTGCTAAATCAATTCATCCCTTTAAAGTAATCTCCTTTCAATAAAATACACGTATGGCAACGCTTTTTTCCTCGAAACTCTTATTAGACAAATTGCTTCACGCATAGCTCCAAATAATATTCATTATTCACAGTTTAACCGGGTGGATGAGATTCATAGTGCACCACACCACGAAAATCAAAAAATAATCAAGTGAAACCGCTGTAGTCGACGGCCCCGACTATCAGATACCCCTTACTCAGCTAACCAAAAAAGCGCCTCCTATCTTTCATTTGAATCGGCTTCTTTTACGATTTCACTAACACGCCACATAAGGTGATACCTTGGTGGAGCTAGTAAAATTTCGTAACTGTGGACCACGAAAAGAAGTGCCACATCTCAGCGGTATGACAACGTGCTGCGTGCCACATGCCACAGGAGAATCGGCCGGACGGCACCATGGCGTTGGACTCCAGTTGGAAGCAGTGAGCAGAGGATAAAGGGATCAAACAGGATGCAAGGACTTTGTATCTAGAGTGGAGGGTACCAGCAGGCCGTGGGAAATAACGGTTCCCGGAGACGCTAGATCGTCACTAGAAGTAAATCCATCAAGATCAGTCAGTTATCAAAATCAAACCAGCAGCAAGTACACATTAACAAGTGAAGTCGCCGGAAGCAGCGCCGTGAGAAGCCTACAAGGAGCAAGATCGCTACGTCGAGACGGTTCGGCTTGGGACATTAGGAATCTCCGAATTGACATACAGGTAGCTGAGGTTCTGAGAGCACAGCACGGATAAGTCAAGGTGATTTGTTCCTACTTCTGTCACGACCACACCCTGGTACATCGCCCGGCAATTCGTAAAATTTCAACAATAGAGTCCTGCGACGAGGAACCGTGAGCAAGGGGGGAAAGTTTTGTAATCCCAGGATGGGATGAGCGAAACTGAGTGAAACCCTGTTCGGAGCGTCCGGGATAGAACAAGAGACAGGAGTCCGTTTTTTCGAAAAGCTTTGCCTGAAGAGCAGGTGCCTCGCTCACCCTAGTCTGAAAACGGTAAGTCTTCCCTAAGCCCGCACGTCCGATCTCTCTGCGAGTTGAAGGAGAGACAAGCGGCCTTGAGTCAACGCGTCGACCTACCGGACGGAGCTCGGAGTCTGCGATTACCGATTCAACGTGTCGACGAGCCCAGACGAGGATTATCAGCAGCTACAGTATTCAGCGCTTGGCGACTCCGAGGCCAACCTAGCCACCAACCCGCTGTAATAAGTCAGCCCAAAATAAATACACTGTACACCTTTGAATTCTGTGCTTTCCCACTGAATCTCAGGGCAATCTCGTCATAAAAATCTGGTGGGAAGAACACACAATCTACAGAGCCAGCCGCTCGAATTACGTAGCGGTCAGACCATTTAAATAAGTTGCAATAGCTAGCGTTGTAAGAAGGAGAGGCCCGGCCTGTCGTACATTCGCTATGACTGACTGCAGGCGCCGCAGAGGAGTAGATGGAAACCACGGGTCCCACTATGGGCCGCTCAATGCCCAGTTCAGTCATAGCACCTTCTATGTCTAGAAACGCTGCCAGAGAGTATTCCTCATTGCGGAAACCTCTCTCTATACTAGATACTAGAGAGTGGAGGGCGGTATCTGTTGATCTACCCTTACGGTACGCGTACTGTGTGTGAGAGAGTAGGCTTTGGTTGATGGTTATCCTGATATGGGTGTCAATTAGCCTTTCCAGGGTCTTCAACAAAAAGGAAGAGAGACTAATCGGGCGGAAGTCCTTTGGGTTGGTGTGGGAGGGTTTTGCCGCCTTTCTGTATTAAAATTACTTTAACGTCCAGCCGCCTTGTTCGAAAATGGTTTATGGGATTTGAAGGGCATAATAGAGTTAACAGCCCACTGAATGTGGTCAGGGTTCGAGATGTTGTCTATACTCTGGTCGTCAAAGTTCTCCTCTATGTAGAGGTCCTCCACTACTTGGGTGTTTTTAGGGAAGTGGGTATCTAATAATAGTTCAAGGGTTTCCTGACTGTTTTCCGTCCAGCTGTCAGCAGTGGTTTTTAGATAGCCAATGGTTGCTGGAGATCTTGCTAAAATTCTTCTGTGTCTGGATGCCTCCGCAGTAGACTCCATGCTACTACAGAAGTAAGCCCATGATCTTCGTTTTGATATTCTAATTTCGTTTTTGTATAGGCTTAGTTTTGTATGGTATAAATTCCAGGAAGATTCGCTATGGTTGTATTTAGCTCTATTGAAGTAAGTTCTACACTCTATTTTAAGGTTCGCCAGAGTTGCGTTCCACCATGGGGGCTTGTGCTTTGCTTTTCCTGTTCTGCTTGGGCAAGCCCTTTTTAAGGCCTCACCACAGATGTCAGTAAAGGTGTTTAGCTCTATTGAAGTAAGTTCTACAGACTCTTTTAAGGTTCGCCAGGGTTGCGTTCCACCATGGACGCTTGTGCTTTGCTTTTACTGTTCTGCTTGGGCAACCCCCTTTTAAGGCCTCACCACAGATGTCAGTAAAGGTGTTAAATAGGTTATATAATTCTTGACCGTTGCGTACGTGCGTCGGTGGAGCGTGCAAGTTCCTGTTGAGGAGATTTTTGTAGTATCCCCAGTTGGTTAATCTTAGATTAGTAATGTTCTCGGCGGGAGGACAGTCTAGAGTTATTGTAAATTCTATGTATCGGTGGTCTGAGAATGAGTGCTCGATCCCCACCTTCCACGCTTCTAGCTGGTTAAGTAGGGGATCAGATATTAGTGTAATGTCTAAGACTTCCCTCCTATTTCTAGTGATGAAAGTTGGGTCATTACCTTGGTTGCAGATGAATAGATTTGATTGAAGGAGATAGTCGTAGAGTAACTCACCCCTATCGTTTGTGTTTGTACTTCCCCATTGCGTGTGGTGTGAGTTAGCGTCTTTACCCAGGATGAGTTCCTTAGATGAGTGTGTATGTATGAGTTGTTGTGTAGTGGTGTTTGGTAATGGCCCTTCGTAGTCGTGAGTCAGATACAATGATGCTATGGTGTGATGAGTGTTGCGTTTAGCTCCAGTCTGACCGTGGTGAGGTCGCCCTCGCTAAACTGTGGAAAAAGAATTGTGTTAAAGTGTGTCTTTGTAAGAATGCAGGCTCTGGTTTTACCCTTATCCTTCGTGTAAAATAGCTTGTATAGGGGGGTTGATAAGCCACAGATGTTGTTACCAACAATCCATGGCTCTTGAATGAGGACTACGTCTATGTTGCCTGTTGCCACGCGGGTGAGGAGGGCAGCGGATGCTGCTTTGCTGTGGTGCGGGTTAATCTGCAGGAACTGTACCACCTTTAGGACCGTGGTCGGTCTGGGTACCTCCGCTTCCTCCGCTATGTCCTGGAGATCAGTGCGCCCTGGTAGGGTCGTGTCCTGAGTGCACAGCTGCTTCAGGCTTTCTGCCAGATCCGAGTCGGTTAACACGTAGCCAGTAAGGGTGGCCTCCTCATGCACCAATTTGTCGTCACTCGGGGGTTCGTACGACGCACAGGTAGCCAGGTTGTCTGCCGCTTGTGTGTCTGTTTCGTAGATGCGTAGTTGCACATTATTGAACCCGTAGTTCACCCGGTTTTGTTGAGCTGCGAGGGGTTCCAAGCAGGCCTGGTTCATAGTGACGCGCTCGGTTTTCTCCACCTTGACCACCTTCCAACCATCTGACGGAAGCTTCGGGTTGAACCTGGTCAGCGGGCTGAGTATAGCCCCTGGTTCCGACGGCAGCCACACCCTCGCTGTCGGTCGAGACGGGATGTCTGCGGCCTCGCAAACTGCCAACTTGGCCCCGGGGTAGACCTCGCCGACCTTGTGAATGGCAGCCTTGTAAAGTGCTGCCGATCTCTCGTCTTCACAGGCGTTCAACTTAACGTTGCCCTGGTACCACCCTGCATCTATGCAATTGGGTGGCAGACCTTGGTTTTCGCCCAGCACTTTTAAGGCCACTGACGCAAGTGCCCGTCTAACCAGACCCCATTGGTTCCTTGGGATCCTTCCGCCTTCATCGCTCTGGTCGATGACTCCAGTGATCTTCGGATCATTTACTACTTCAGCAAAGGATCTCAACCGCTGTTGGTTATCTTGGCCTTCTTGCTCGCTAGTTGAGCTGTCTCCATCGATCTCTCTCGCATGTTGCTGTTGCTGGTGGTCATAGCGATGTCGAAGTCTGGGATTACCGCCTTTGCTCAGGCTATGTCCTCTTTGATTTTTTGGTAATCCAATTTCGGGAAATTGTAAATTAAGGGAAGCCGGTTTCCTTTAAACCTGTTTAATGACGGATAGCCCTTTTCCTCGATATTAATGAACTGACGAATCCCTAAATGGTTTATATTCAACTAAACGGTCATGTATGAGGAGACAATAAGCTTGGGTATTTTCGTGACTTGGTGTCTTCAGTTCTATTGAAATTTTCACATCAATATGACCAGTTTTCATTGATTCATTTTTATATGAAAGATCAACAACAATTATAGGGGCCTTCAATTCAAATTCATTTGGGATCAAAAATAGTTGTGATTCACGCTATATAGTACCTAGATTGAAATCTTGTATACATTTCATATAGGTGAGCATACTGATTCTTAATAAATTAACATTCAGATTATCATATGGATATAAATCAGAATGCAAAAGAACTTTCCAGTTTGATAAATTGTTTGTGATAAGTTTTCCATTTAGTCCAATTATTGCAAATCTTGGTTTTTCGCGGCTCGCCGGCAAAATCGTTTGGAGTTACATGGGAAATTTTCCAGGTTGAAAAGTTTGTTCATTTCTGGTTCGTTCAAACACATCGCCAAGATTCTTAGTTAGCATATATACTAGTTCGTGTTTACAATTTAACAAACCTTTTTTATAATCCTCAGCAAGTCCCAGCAAATTTTTTAATGGTACAGAAAAGCTAAAGTGGGGTACCGTAGAAATTTCGTCCCCACTGCTCCATCCAGAGTTTAATAGATTTTGACTTTCAAGATTATCCAGAGATATATAATTTTTTAGGATTGTAGTCATACCGACAAATCGTGTTTTATCAATCCCACATCCATTTATTTCTTACTTAATTTCATCCAAAAAGTAAGCCATACAATTATTTTTAAAAAAGTGGTGACATTATCAGTTGTAGGTCCATTCGGTGAATCATTTCTAATAATTCCTTGAAAATGAAGGTAACTTTCATGAGGAAGCACGTACATGTCATTATTTTGGAAAGTGAATGTTAAATGTTTAATTAGACAATGAATAATTAGTAAACTCTTTCTCTCTCTTCTGAGTAAACCTTTTCTCGAACATTTAAAATTTCGCTCATTATTTTCCTTTTTACCTTTTATATTAGACTCGAATCTTCAATACTAACAAATTTAAAAATAGTTTATTTTTAAAGTAGGTGATCTTCTTTTTACTGATGATCATCTTTCTAAAGCTTTACAATTAGTAATGCTTGGCTGAGGACTTAAGCTACGTCTTTCATTATAAATAATCGTTCTATTAACCAAATGTGCATGCGAATCAAAACGTTTTCACCACGTAAATACACCAAATCACCATTTTGATCAACTATGCGTATAGATAGTGTGCTTATTTCGTCACAGTTGATTGGAAAATAAATTAGGTTATGTGGTGTCACTGGTATTTTATACCCAGGCAGATCATTAATGCCAAACTCATGTAACGTGTGAGTCGGTGTATTATCTACATATGAACCGAAAATTATATTACATTCCAAACGAATTGTATTAATTTTTAATATGTTCACAGTCTGATCTGATCGAAAGAATTTTGTAGAATGTGGTTCTAGTACTTTTTGATGGAAACCAAACAGTTGTCCAACCGATCTTTCCTTATTAAAGTAAACTGACTCTCGCATGGTAGTTATTTCAACTTGAAGTGTATTATTATTACTTTGAATTTTAAATGTATTTTCAAGGCTATAGTCTTTTAGTTTATTGTAAATGAAATCGGTGATATCATTCAATTCATATGATCCAGTAGGAATTGTAATAACCTTGTCACCGATGTGGACAAGATTTTTTTTTTCATCAATATTTGGAACCGAATTATACATAATAAAATGGATAAGACGCACTCCGTGCTTGTCCTCCGAACATTTTAAACAAATTTTAACAGATTCTTCAAAATTCATGTCAGCGTTAATATGGTCCCGTATATCTTGTTTAAATATTGTAATTAATTTGTCATTGTCACGAATCAGATGTTTCGGTGTATGACTATTACTGCGTTTTTGGGATGGCTACTTCACGCTTTCATTTCATGAAATTTTTTTTTTTTTTTTTTTTTTATTTAATGAAGCTTAAGTATATACATGAATATAAGTGGTAGAAGAAGAGAAGAGGTAGAAATTTTCCGATCCCGCGGGACTGCCGTAAAGCTATACTTCGCGGGTCGGATGGCGGTCAGGTTGCCGCTCGTCCTTATGACTGGATGCGTCGACTCCGTTCTCGACGCCTTAGCTTCTTCAGGATGCCAGCGGCCATGTTGGCTATCGCGTCCCACTTGCTTTGGCTTTCCAGCATGCATCTGATCACGTTGTCCGCTGTCAGGTTACAAACGGTTGTCGTTTCAGCTTCGGCTCGGTACCTAACGTATAGGGGGCGTCTTCGTTGCTGCGCTGAGTCCTGCTTCCTGTGCTCCCAGTTCTACGTTCTGCCGCCAGCAGGTCTATCGGTATAGTACCGGCTACCACTACCGCGGCTTCCTCGGATACCGTGCAGAAGCTGCTTGTGATGCGCAGTGCGCAGCGTCTGTAAACAGCTTTGCACTGGCGGCTGTATGATGCGGTCTTCATGGCCTCGGCCCATATGGGCGCGGTGTACAGTATGGTAGATGTCACCACTGCGGCTATTATCCTTCTGCTGTGCTGCTTCGGTCCTCGAGTATTGACCATCATCCTTGAGATGGCTGCAGTCGATCTGGATGCTTTGGCTGCTGCATACGATAGGTGCTTGATTGAGGCGCTTGTTACTATTGGAGTTGATCCGACTCGTATTGTGGCCTTCTCCACAGTCTTCCTGCTGCTTATGAGCACTGCCTCCGTTTTGTGCTCGGAGACTGCCAACCCGTGTCTGCGAGCCAGCACATGAGGGTATCTATCGCGAGGCTGCACCTATCCGCGAGCTCGTCGAGGCTTTTCGCTACCGTTACCAGCGCTATGTCGTCCGCAAATCCCACCACAGTGCATCCTGCGGGTAGTACCAGCCTTAGGATCCCGTCGTACATGACGTTCCACAGTATCGGGCCCAGGACTGAGCCTTGGAGGTACTCCTCCTGTCACCAGGTACTCGTGCTCTCCGACATCAAAGGAATATGTTAGCACTATGTCCTTGAAGTAGTCCGCTACGAGGTCGATCAGGTACTTCGAGATTCCCATGCGATGGAGTGCCTGCAGGACAAGGTTCCAGTTGGCAGAGTTGAAGGCATTCTTGACGTCCAGGGTGCAGACGAGGCAGTACTCTTTTGAGCCACCTAGCCACCTTTCTCCTTCGATTGCGTTAGCAGCCTGTTGGGTGACCGTTTGGATCGCGTCAATGGTGCTTCTTTTCCTCCGGAAGCCAAACTGGTGGTCCGATAGCGCTCTAAGTTGATTGAGTTCTTTCTCGAGGTGGGTGCAGATTATGCGCTCGAATATCTTCCCCGTTGTATTCAGCATACAAAGGGGTCTGTATGACGATGCGTCGTCGTTCAGCTTGCCCGGTTTTGAGATAAGCACCAACCTTTGACGCTTCCAGCCTATGGGGAAGGTTTGTTGGGTGAGACACCGTGAATATACCCGGGCAGTTTTCATGAAATGGGCTGATTCGTGTGTGCATAAACACCGTTTTATGATCTCGACAATACACGAAAGTTGACTATGAATTCAACCTCAAAGCGTGAAATGGTGACAATTGAACTCCGGTAACTCTATACAATTATCGGTGCTGCCAGATCGATATAAATATATAAATACACCTTACATTTAATAAATTATTTTTTCATTCAGTGCCAATAAAAACTAGTTTTCATCTTTTATTTTGACGGTAGAAAAAATGTTATACTTGATCTTTAATACTACCGAAATAAGTTCATGCGCATCGAACAAAAAAATCGGTTTAATAATCGCTAACACCCTTTTCCACTGGTCCGGCATCTCTGTCAGCTGAGATTGATAAAATTCATGAATTCGGCCGTGTAGCATAAACAGGAACAAATTTTATTTCACGCTTTTAAGAAATCATGAAACCCTTAGCATAAGCATAGTATATATGTTTGACATAAATAAAAAGATTCGATATTTTTATGTCGACCCAAACAAAAATAAGATCTTATGTTATCTTGCTTTTCACAAGCTACGTCATCGAATATATAATGGAATTGTTTTTGGCTTCACTGGGGTTAAGCAAACCATCATTATGGGAGAATGTGTGATATCCAATTCTTTTAATCGGTTTGATTGATCGGTTGGTTGATACAAGCTTTTTGAAAATATATAAACATTTTCGAATTTTAATCCATTAGAACTCTCTATTAGACTTAACATAATATTAGATATACCACAATTCGAAGGCCCAACAATTAGAGCCCTTATTGTGTTTGGTAAGAGAGCATACATTACCGTTAGAAGCCCATATTCCGGGATATGTATTTTGTGGACCAGGTACAAAGTTACAGAAACGGTTGGAACGCAGTGATCAAGGAATAAGCCCCTTGGATGAAGCTTGCAAAGAGCACGATATTGCACATTCTCAAAACAAGGCATTGAGTGAACGACATAAGGCAGACTCTATATTAATTGACAAGGTCTGGTCGTCAAAGCGTGTCAAGGCACCAGATAGCAGTCTTGGAAAAAAAGCAGCAGAATACTTTTGTTCGGAGCAGATCGCCAGCGCCTAGTCATGCGCGCATAGGTGTACGACGGCACCTGCATCGCTCTCTGCTTATCTTTCGCCTTCTTTCTTATACCCATAAAGCTGTCGCTTATCTATTCAGCAACTACTTTGTAAGCCTGCATATGTCTATATGAAGATCTTGGAGCCAAGCTTTTTACACATTCACAGTCCGTCTGCCGCTCCGAATAAACGCTATACATTTTAATATAACCTATTCGTGCGTTATTAATTATAAATATAAGGGTGGCATATTTGTTGTCTTCCCCATAAACATTTGGTGACCCCGACGTGATAGCAGTTTTTATCGGAGTCTGCAACTCGGCTTCGCGATTGTTTAATATAGTTTAAACAAACGCTTTGTTTCGCTGTCGTTATCGTGCATTCGGGCACAAACATACGAACATACTTACATACATAAGTGCATATAAAAGTGCAAAGCCGGCCGTTTGATTTTTTGTACATTTTGCGCTGTGAAAAAGCACCAAATTTGTGTTGTGCAAATAATTCTTAACAAAGGGAATCGCATTTAATCTTTGTTAATAGCGCATATTACATATATACATGTACATATAGCCATACATACATTCATTTGCCAGTTACATAATCCGCTGTTGCTAGGCGGGCAATTTATCGGCAAGAACAACAACAACAAAGTTAAAGGTTCCGTTGCATCTCGGCGACGCTTGTTAACCTTCACGTTTTCGCGGTAAAGGGTATACGGTGTTTTGTGCCTCTAACGCGGTCGGACATTTTACTTTACTTCATTTTCATTTCATTTTTTTCTTTCTCGTAATTGAAAAATGTCTGATACGGAAAACTCGGTTCGGGCTCAAAATGAATCCACAAGTGACGTCGACTACTACCGAGTCAAAGCCCAATCTATTTTGCGGCAAATGAGCTCGATGAAATGCTATTTAAAAGCTGATGCGGTTAATCAGTTTGACGAATCTGATTTGCTGGCGCGAATGGAATGGATCAATTCCTTAAACCAGGCATTTGATTCTGCGCAGACATCGTTGGAAAGACTGGACTTTGCAGAGATCTCGAGCGACCATCGGATTGAATTTGCTGAAGTCTTCATGGATGTGAAGGCGAAACTAAGCCGAGGCTTGGCGGCTCATCGCAAGTCACAATTGCCGGCTTCAACCGCTGCAAATTCAACATCTATTGACATCACTAATAATGCGGATCTTTCTTTTCGATCTAGAAAGCCTCGGTTGCCAAATTTGGAAATTGCTCGTTTTCATGGATCCTACTCTGAGTGGCCGGATTTTTTTGCGACTTTCACTACGGTCATCGGAAATGATGATGAGCTAAGCGACATTGAAAAATTACAATATTTGCGTTCGAGTTTGGGCGGCGTGGCTCTGGAAACCATACGATCGCTAGAACCCTCGAATGCTAATTTTAAAAAGGCTATGAATTTGCTGGTTAATCGATTTGATAATAAAGTTTTACACTTTCAGGCACATGTTCAGGCAATATTCGGTTTAAAGGGTGTCGAGAAGGGATCTTCGAAGGGTCTTCGGGAGCTGAGCGATTGCATGAATTCGCATCTGCGAGCAATTCGAACCCTGGCCGATACGCAACAAATTTTGGATGGACTTTTAATTCACATCGTCACTCGGAAACTGGATCAGAGGACGCGGGAAAAATGGGAAGAGGATTTGTCAATCACTGAGCTGTCTACCTGGGATGCTATGGAGTCGTTTTTGGAAAAGAGGTGCAGGATGATGGAAAACTTGGATCAAGCCTTGGTAACTCAAACACCAGGCCAACAGGTGGGAAAAAACTTGCACAAATATAACCAAAATACACTTATTGCATCTGCTACTAACTCAAATCATTTGACATGCTTATTTAGCGATGCACGGGATCATTATTTGCCAAAGTGTCCTCGATTTTTAAATTTGAGTCCGAATCTTCGATATAGAGAAGCAAAGAAGTTGCACCTTTGCCTCAACTGTTTGCGCAAGGGGCATAGTTTGCAGCAATGCAAGTCGACTCACTGCAAGTATTGTCGCATGAAGCATCATTCATTATTACACATGAACCATGACCCATCCGCAACATCAACCTCATTTTCATCTCCATCATGCGATCCATCCTCGAGCTCTCAGCCATTACCATCTACTTCATCAGCATTAGTATCATGTTCGCATACATCATCGCATCCTGATCATCATTTACCAAGCCCTCCACCCAAAGCCTTAAATATTTTGCCGATCGACTACGTGTTGCTTCCAACTGCTATTATCTACGTCAGAAATAGAATTGGAGCATTTATGCCTTGCCGAGCAATTTTAGATTCGGCCTCCCAGCTAAACTTCATAACCTCTCGCTTAGCCAACCAACTAAACTTGAATCACAGAAGATCGCAAACGTCGATTTCTGGGATAGGAGAATCTTCCATGATCTCTGATAAGACTGTCGATATTCTTGTGCAATCACGGGATGCAAGCTATCGAGCGGCATTCACAGCGGTTGTGACTCACAGTATTACTGATTATCAACCCCATTTCAATATAAATGCAACATCGTGGAGGATACCGCAAAACATTTCACTCGCTGACCCTAATTTCAATCAATCACAACGAATTGACCTTTTACTCGGCGCTGGGTTGTTTTTCGAAATAATTTCTATGGGACAAATTCATTTGGATAGGGCTTTGCCAACTCTTCAGAACACCAAGCTTGGTTGGATAGTCTCTGGAGGGTTATCATCGAACATGCCAACTCATAAGTCGGTTTTACAAGCCAGCATCAAGGACCCAGCTGATTATTCCGATGACGCACTTTCCGCCATTGTAAAGCGATTTTGGGAAATTGAGGACTTCACTTCGTCTAAGCCATCTTTATTGCCGGAAGACTTGCGATGTGAGCAACTTTTTACTGAAAATTGCATTCGACTTGGAAACGGCCAATACTCTGTTCGTCTCTTGACCACTTCCGGATTCGAATCTTTAGGTGATTCTTATTGCTTGGCTCGTCGTCGTTTCAAGAGTTTGGAAGCTAAATTAGATAGAAACCCAGCCCTGAAAGCTCAGTATTCAGCATTTTTGAGGGAGTATATCGACCTAGGTCACATGTCTCTTGTAACTAAGGAACCGCCAGAAACACAATTCTTTTTGCCCCATCATTGCGTACATAAGCAGGAAAGCACGAGTACGAAGCTTCGTGTCGTTTTTGATGGATCTGCCAAAACAACTTCTGGTAGCTCTCTGAACGACTTACTTCTCGCAGGACCAACAATTCAACAAAAAATCTTCAATATACTGCTTCGCTTTCGATTTTTTAAAGTTGCCCTTTGTGGAGATATCTGCAAGATGTACCGTTGCGTGCGTGTTTCGTACCCGGATGATTTCTTGCAGTGCATCGTTTGGAGAGAGAGCTCCAGGAAAGAATTGAGTGTTTTTAAATTGAACACGGTGACTTACGGAACCAAGCCAGCTGCCTTCTTGGCTATAAGGGCCATGCATCAACTCTCTTACGATGAGGAGGAATCATTTCCTATTGGAGCAAAAATTGTTCGTAGAGATTTCTATGTGGATGATTTAATATCTGGTGGGGACTCAGTTGAGGAGGTGAGAGAAATTCGTCGTCAGGTGAAGGAATTACTGTCGCGAGGCCACTTTCCAATTCGCAAATGGTGTTCGAATGAGTCAGCAGCCCTGAAGGGAGAGTCTGAATGCGACAAGGAGCAGTTAATCAAATTTCACGATGGATCGGATGTCGCCAAGGCATTGGGACTAGTCTGGGATCCATCTTCTGATCAGCTCCTATTTCATTTTTCTCAACTGCCAATCAATCAACGACCCACTAAGCGGGTTGCATTGTCGACGATTGCCAAATTCTATGATCCACTCGGTTTAATAACTCCTATTATCACAAAATCTAAGATTTTTCTGCAATCTCTATGGAGTGCGAACGTGGATTGGGATGATGCACTGCCAGAGCCCATTCTTTCGTCATGGGGGGAGTTGACCTCACAGTTATCGGTCGTACAGAACTTAAAATTCCCACGATTCGTACTGCAACCAAGGGCTTCCGTTGAGTTGCATGGATTCTGCGATGCTAGCATGTCAGCTTATGGAGCGTGTCTATACTTGCGATCGGAGACCAATGGAGAATCGAAAGTCCATCTGCTCTGTGCCAAGTCAAGGGTAGCTCCATTGAAGGCCTTAACAATTCCAAGATTAGAACTTTCCGCAGCGCTTTTATTGGCTGAGCTAATCGTAAACGCCAAGGAAGCCATAGATTTCGATTGCACCTTTCATTGCTGGTCGGACTCGTCCATTGTGTTGGCGTGGATTCGGCAACCTCCGAGGGAGTTTAACGTTTTCGTATCAAACAGAATCGCGAAAATTCAGGAGATGACGAAAGACATGTCTTGGCATCACGTTCCTACAAACTTGAACCCGGCAGACGTCGTATCGCGAGGATGTACCCCAAGAGAATTGTTGGAACATTCCCTTTGGGCTAACGGGCCTCCATTCCTTCTGCAAGGCTCGTCAAATTGGCCGTCCCTGCTAGACTCAGTAAAGGATCTTCCAGAGCGCCGTTCTGTGGCTCTAATTGGGGCCGTTTGCATAGACAGTTCATCAAACTGCAAATTCCTCAACTCTTTCGATAAGTTGCAGCGCGTATTTGCATACATTTATCGATTCATTTCAAATTGCAGAGCCAAATCTGCGCCGTTAAAAGGTCGACTTTCGGTGGAGGAGATCAACTCTGGAACTGTACTTCTTCTGAGGAGCATCCAACAGGTTAACTTGGCGAAGGAGTATGGAACTCTTAGCCAGGGCAAGCCGTTTCCACAGAAAAGCAAGCTGGTTTCGCTTAGACCTATACTCGGCTCCGATGGGTTACTTCGCGTGGGTGGAAGGCTTCAGAACGCAAACTTGGACTACGACACGAGGCATCCGATACTGTTGCCCAAGGATCATCCAGTCACCAAGGCGATCATCGTTTATTATCATGAGAAATATTTGCATGGAGGATCGCAGGCGCTGCTTGCCGCATTACGGCAAAGGTACTGGCCGATTGGAGGCCGCAAGTTCGTCGCCAGCGTTATCAACAAATGCGTCCGATGTTTCCGAATGAAGCCTGTTACTTGGGAGCACGTCATGGGTAGCCTTCCAGCAAATAGAGTGCAGCCTAATCCAGCTTTTCATACCACAGGAGTGGACTATTGTGGGCCATTCTATCATAAAGCAGAGGCCAGAAATAAGGCACCCCACAAGTGCTATATCGCCGTCTTTGTCTGTTTTTCTACGAAGGCTGCTCATTTGGAAGTGGTCCAGGATCTCACGACGGATTCTTTCATCGCAGCGCTGAGGAGATTCATCAGCCTTAGAGGCAGTCCGCGTACCATTTGGAGCGACAATGCTACAAACTTTGTCGGTGCAAAGAGAGAGCTTGCCGAGCTGAAAGAGCTCTTTTTGAGCGAGCAACACACAGCATCGATATCTTCCGTCTGTTTAGCTGATGGGATCGATTGGAAGTTCATCCCTCCGCGTGCCCCGCACTTCGGTGGTTTATGGGAGGCCGCTGTGAAGTCAGCTAAATTTCACTTCTACAGAGTCGTCGATGCATCCATCTTAGCCATCGATGAATTAAGAACTCTTGCATATGAGATTTCTGCCATCCTTAACTCCCGTCCACTCTGTCCAATTTCAGAAAATGCTGAAAGCCTTGAGGTGCTAACACCGGCGCATTTCCTGAAGGGTTCCAGCTACACTAAGTTTCCTGAGCCTGGCATTACTCATCTCCGCGAAGACCGCCTCAGCAGATGGCAGCGGGTTACCCAGATGCAGCAACATTTCTGGAAAAGGTGGAGCAGCGAGTATTTGTCCCTACTTCAAGAGAGGAGCAAGTGGCGCGTCGAAACGTCTAACATCAAGGTTGGACGCATAGTTTTGCTTAAGGAGGACAACGTTCCACCCTTGAGATGGCAGCTTGGGTGCATCCAAGAAGTCATACCCGGCGGGGACGGAGTCATCAGAGTAGCTATGGTCCGTACAGCTACGGGTCTGATCAAGAGAGCCGTCGCCAAGCTAGCCGTTCTGCCCATCGATTCCGAGATAGTTGGAACCTTACCTCTTCCAACGGGGGGAGTATGTTCGGAGCAGATCGCCAGCGCCTAGTCATGCGCGCATAGGTGTACGACGGCACCTGCATCGCTCTCTGCTTATCTTTCGCCTTCTTTCTTATACCCATAAAGCTGTCGCTTATCTATTCAGCAACTACTTTGTAAGCCTGCATATGTCTATATGAAGATCTTGGAGCCAAGCTTTTTACACATTCACAGTCCGTCTGCCGCTCCGAATAAACGCTATACATTTTAATATAACCTATTCGTGCGTTATTAATTATAAATATAAGGGTGGCATATTTGTTGTCTTCCCCATAAACAACTTTGTTAAACATATAATGAAAGCCAAAAAAAAACTTGGGATGGGATTGAATAAAACGAAAAAAAACGGAAAAAGATAATAAAAAATTAAATGAAGAAGCCAAACCTTTCGACTGTTATAAATGTAGCTAACCGCGAAAAGCCACGATTTGCAATAATTGGATTTACACTAAATAGAGAACTTATCACAAATAATTTAACAAGATTGAAAGTTCACTTGAATTCTGATTAATATCCATATGATAATCTGAATGTTGATTTTAGTAAGAATCACTATGCTCCCTCATATGAAATGTATACAACACTTCAATCTAGTTACAATAATCGTGAATTACAACCTTTTTTGCCCTAAAATGAATTTAAATTGAAGGCCCCTTTAATTGTGGTTGATCTTTCATATAAAAACGAATCAGTAAAAACTGGTCTTACTGATGTGAGAATTTCAATGGAACTAAGATACTGTTTCGAATGATGTTTCTTCGATAATAATAATAATTTTATTCTAAAGGAAATTTGAATTGTAAATAGAACCACCATATGATTTTACTTTGCTAAGTACAAAATCTTGGAAGACTGCAATTTGGTTAATCAATACACATCAATTTTTTGGAAAAAATGGATGGACAAAAAAGTTTTCCGCAAACTTGAAAGTATCTAAGGACAATTACAAACGGAAAACAAACTATTTGTACAGAAGTTTTTTCGGATTCGTCAGTTCATTAGTTTCGAGGAAATGGGCTGTCCGCCATTAAACAGGTTGAAGGAAAACTGGTTTCCATATTGTAAAACTCATCTTAATGCCGGGCTTGTGCTCTTAACTATGCATACAGTATTTTCACATTTTCAAAAGTATCTCCAAAGCAATATAATAAATTTATTTACATCACTTTAAAATTGAATAAGAAAACAATAAGAAAACAAAAATATTCAAATAAATTTTATCACGAATTTGACCAATTTATTGAACAACTCAAAAGGGGAGATATTTGGTTAGCATTTTCAATACCTTCTTTACACAAAAACTATGTTCATGAATTTAAACGGTGAATAAATAAAATTATTATTTCGATTTAAAATTACAGGTAAGGAGATTGGAAAATATTTCAACGAGTATTTGCGCAGTCGTGATTTCAACTCCTACTATGGGACGTGTTAGAGCTAGCATAGGGTTCATGATCTTATCAATGAGCGTGCGCCTTCAGGCTTGTGCATATGCTCAGGGAGCTCTTGCTTGAATATATTTTATGACATGTTTATGACTCATTTGTGGAAAGGAGAGAATCTTAGAGAGTTTACCAGTTAAACATTCTGGGACGGAAACAAAAAATGTGTGTTTGAAAATATTCTATATTTGAGAATCATTAACTTGTGAGATTTATTTTATTGGGGATCATAGGAAACTTTATTTTCCAAAATGATCGGACATGTTCCTCTAAGATAACCATCTTAGGATACTTTGCACAGCAACACCTGTGATAATGAGGCAAAAGCCCTTGGATACTATGGGTGTGTGACCTTCCTCACAAGCACCTTTCTTAAGTGACTTTTAATTGCTCATAATGAGGGGAAGGATTCATGATCAATATTGTCACATGGAGATGTGGGGCAATGGGGGCAATTAAGTATACTCATGATTGTGACATTTTCATGACTTCAATACCTATTAAAATCAGTTAATTTTGGGATTATGCTGATTGTTCTTGAACCTGCATACGTTAGTGAGGTTGGCGGGGGCCAAGAATATGCTATGTGTCCCAGAATCTGTCTTTTCAAACTTCTGAGAGGGTTGACTCGAACAGCGTCTTTTGGGCCACTGGCACTCTCTCGTCGACCATGTGGAGGCCCGACTGAATTACCGTGAGGTAAACGTCAGCGCTTAGCAACAGGGAGATAATTGCTGGCCTTTGAAACCGCTCATCCGCTAGCGGTAGATCCCAGAATTTCTCTACGACGCTCTAAGTGACCACTAGAATGGGAGTACGGATACATACGTTCGGCTCGATTTGGCTTGGTCGTCTTGTCAGCCTAGGATCGAATTTTTACCGTGCAGATCCTTTCTTCACACGCGTTCGTCATCGGTAAGCGAGAAGCGGAGGCCAAGGATGCGCCAACGAAGCGGTGACCGGTCTCGACAACGAGAGGACGTTGACGCTGTGACGTTGTAGAAGTGCCATGAGCGACGGAGCTGGTGTCGAGGATGCTGAGCGCGGTAGACTCGGCATCGCTTGGATTGAACACCCCGAGTACGTCAGCAATCCAGTGCTTAAGCGCTACACGGAGAGCCATTTTCCAGGTCAGTTTGTGAATAATAAAAAAATGAAACAAATGGATATATTTAACACTGACGTGGATGATGGTTACGGATTAAGGATTATGGTTAGCACGATACTTTACTAGGCAATTTTAAAGGCTCTCCTGGAAGAGAAAACACTTTGGTCACTGGACGTTTGACAATGTCGCATGCCGTACGAATGTCGACTACGTTGCCATCGGCTTCCGGAAAAACGGAATCTATTCTACCGAGTCGCCACTCATTCCAGGGCAGATTGTCGTCATTGATGACGAACTTCGCCGACGCAAAGTTATTCCGTAGGAAATTGCCACAAGTTGGGCTTGTGGAGCCCTTTAAGGTACTTAAGTATTGCCACCGAACTAGAATGGAATTGAATTCTCTCTTTACTTTGGGCTCCACTGTGGACAGAAGAGGTCCGCCGACAAAAAAGTGCCCTGGTGTCAACGCTAGCAGACATAAGAGATAGCGGTCTGGAGCTTAGACAAGCTTCAATCTTTTCTAGAAGGGTCGAAAGCTCTTCAAAATTATACTTTCGCGTAGCTGTGGATTTGTAAAATAAAGTCTTGAAGCTCTTGAAACCAGCTTCCCACAGGCCTTCCAATGGGGTGCCCCAGGCTGAATAAATTGCCAGTTGAGCTGCTGATTACTAAACGCATAAGTTACAGACTCTTTAACGTCATGCAGAAAGCAAGGTGGTAGCGACGACGAAGTTCTTTCCATTGTCGGACTGAACTTGACGAGGACATCCTCTTCTGGATTCGAACCGACTGAAGGCGGAAAGGAATTTCTCATTCGTTAAGTCAGATTTAGGCTTTAGATGAACGGGCTTTGTAGAAAAGCAGAGAAAACCAACAATACCTTTTTGTGATGACACAAGCTCTTCCTTTGTAATTCTATATATATGGCCGGGAAAAAGACACTCTCTCTTTCGGCAAACTTCCCATCATCTGGACCTGATTTTTGGAACCCAGTATCTAATGGAGGCCGTTACACGGCCGCGTGCCCTTATTATCCTTTTCTGATCTAGAAAGGGGTTCAAGGAGAGAATTAAACTTGACGCGAACACAGGACGCTTTTAACTCAAGCAGCGATATTCATCTGTTGGCAACGAACGTTGTCCAATGACACGCTGGTTTGGCTTACCATGCCAGCACTTTCGTGCAGTCAATCCAACAATGAAGTTTCAAGGTCAGCCTCGGCATACTAGGAAGGATGGCTTCGGACATCTCCGACAACATTAGAGCTCCACACAGCTCCAGCCTAGAAAGTGATTCCGTTTTGACTGGCGCCACACGCGTTTTGGCCGTAGGCAAGTGCACCATCGTCGTATGCCCCATCTCTACGCGCACATAGATCCCAGCTCCGTATGCTTTTTGCGAAGCGTCACAGAATCCGTGATGCTCTACGCGGAACTCTGGACGGAAGGAAAATCACCTTGGAATTGGGACCTGATTTATTACCGAATAGCTCTGGAGAAAGCTGTTCCACCTGTGGCACAGTTCAGTTGGAAGCTCATCGACCCAACCGAGATCCTGTAGCCAAATCTCTTGCATAAAGATTTTGGTACTCACAACAAATGAAGCGAGCCAGCCTGCTGGGTCAACCAGCTTGGCAATTCGGGAAAGGACCGGGAGTTTCGTGAGGTAGATCTCCGTTGCAAAATCTGGTGGGACGAGGAAAAATTCATCAGACGTCCCTTTCCAACGTACTCTGAGAGTTTCGGCTGTGCTGTCTGTGTCGATCTCGAGGAAGTCTGTTGTCAGAAGAGGATCGCTTTGGATATGAGCTAAGATTTCTTTGTAATTGGAGATTCATTTTCTTCCCGGAAAGGCCGAGGAATCAGCTGTTGCAAAACTCGAATCGCCAATAATGGCACAAAATTAACTCCTAAAGTTAGCGTATGTAATTCAAAGTCTCGAATGTATCCCTCGCTATTGCGGAACAAGATGCGTTTGAACGGGATATGCATCGGATCTACCCAGATCTATTGATAAATCTTTTCGATGTCGTATCGGAAATAGTCATAAGAAAATTTTAGTCACATATGAAATCGGATGCTGCTGACACTTTTAGTGTCAGTTCCTCCACTTCTGAAAACGAATGGTACACTGACAGAGCTTGAGAGAGAGCTAGATAGAGAGAGCTACCTTTCACGATGCAATTAATATAAGAGATCGAATTAAGTGAATTAGCTGCTGCGGCTGCGTGACCCGACATACTCCCCCCGTTGGAAGCCTGGGTTTCAACATCATCTTTAATGGGAAGCAGACACAGCTTGTTTACTGCTCGCTTTGTCACTCCTGATGCTGTCTTCAGAACGGCAACTCGAGCAACCCCATCTCCACCGAACAGAAGCTCGATCACTCTGGCGAGGGGCCACTTCATGGGAGGCACGTTTTAGTCCTTGACCAGAACTAAGTCATCGACAACCAGGCCAGGTTTTGGGGTGCGCCACTTGGAGCGCTGCTGCAGTAATGTTAGGTATTCTTCCTTCCATCGGGACCAAAAGATCTGCTGCAAGTAAGCCACGCGTTGCCATCCATCCAAGCGATTGAAGTTAAGACTGGTCACATCCGGCTCGACGAAAAAGGAAGGCGGACCACCATTCAAAAAATGAGCTGGGGTTAATACATCCAGATCACCTGGGTTTTCTGAAATCTAGACTAATGGTCGAGAATTAACAACCGCCGAAATGTGACACACCAGGGTCCGCAACTCCTCAAGGGCTAAAACAGCAGTGCCAACAGCGCGGTAGAAATGATGCTTTGCGATCTTCACAGCAGCTTCCCAAAGACCGCCAAAGTGTGGCGACCTAGGAGGAATGGAACACCAATCAATAGCCTCCGCTAGGCAAAAATCCAACGTAGCTCTCTGGTGATCTCTGCTGAGGAATAGGCGCCTTAGTTCGAGCAGCTCATTGCGAGCGCAATCAAAGTTGGTTGCATTATCAGACCAAATCTGCCGCGGCCTCCTTCTAGTGCATATAAATCGATTGAGGCCATGTAGAAACGATTCCGTAGAGAGATCCTTGATTAACTCCAAATGAATAGCCTCCGTGGCGAAACAAATGAAGACACAAACGTAGCATTTTACTGGAGGCTTGCTTCGCGCCTCTGACTTGTAGAAAAATGGCCCGCGAAAATCAATGCCAGTGACTTCGAACGCATGAGATCAATCAAGTCGCTCCTTTGGAAGATCCGCCATGATATAATCGATTTAGCGTCGCTTGTTGTTGTGTTTACCTTGTGCTCTGTGATTTTTGTCAATTTGTCACTAATATCTGTGTTACTTGTGCCTTGCTTTGTGACTTAGTACAACATAACCAGCCGTGCTTGTGTTTTAAATCGTCTGTTTATGTTTAATTGTCTATTTAATTGTAGCAATTTTAACAAAACCTAACTCTGGTTTTAGCCTGTGCATTTTGTTATTGTAACTTCTGTACGCTGCGGTGCATTTGTTTCAATAGCTTTTGTTGTTGTTTCCCATAACTTTCTTGTAATCTCTCTCCCGTTTCTTATCGTCTAAACTGTTGTCGTGTATATTTTGTGTGTGTTTCGCAAGCCACGCTCAGTCGACAGCCACTCTGTCGCGCTCTCTCGCTATCGCAGTCTCTACGCGCTCTTACACTTTTGTATTTTTGTGTGTCTACACTTTTATTGTTTGATCCCAGTGTCAAATTAAGTGAGGTATGTATAATTCTTTTGATTCTTTGGTTTTATAAATAACTTTATTTTTATATTTTACCCGATCGGTAACGGCAGCTCTGTCGGCATCCACTGGGGCTGGGGGACCTAAAGTTTCACTGACAGCAGTACCCATAGGTACCAAAAGCTCTGGAGGAGTCCCTGTTTCTGCTAGTCAGCCTAAGGGGTGAAACCCTACGCAGCTTTCGGTGCCTACAGGTGAAGTTAGCTATATAGGAGTCCCTAGTCTCGATAATCAGACGAACGATGTTCAGATTGCTAATGGTGGAAGAAAGAGCCTCTCGGTTGTTCCATATAGGAAGCAATTATTTGTGTCTCGTTTAACACCTGAAACCACATCTGCAGATGTTTTGGAATTTATACAAGAGGAATTTCCATCTCAAAACATCACAGTTGAAGAGTTAAAATTTCCATATGTTCGTCGGATATCTTCATTTAAAATATCTGCTCCTCCGGAAGTATTTAATGTACTAAATTCTAAAAGTTTTTGGCTTAATGATGAATTGGTCCCAAACAGACGGAGAACTCATAATAGGCCTTCCACGACTGTACCTGCGCCAAGAAACTGAGCAGTTTATTTTTGGCCTATCAAAATGTAAGGGGACTTAATATGAAGCTACCTAAGCTTTATGCTGACTCCTCTGCCTTTTGTGAAGACATTCTGGCCTTTACTGAGACTTGGCTAAAACCGGAGATATCAGACTCTGAAGTTCTGTCTAAAAATTTTAATACGTATAGAACTGATCGATCTCCTCGTAGGGGGGGTGGGGTGCTGGTTGCCGTTACCTCTACTTTAACATCGGAGAGAATATACCTTCTTAATCCCAATGACATGTAATTTGTTCGTATATTCCACCTGGATCCGACTTAACAATTTATGAGCAACATTTGTCTGCAATAAAAACTGTTTTATCTCATCTTTCCAAAAGGGATCTTTTAATTGTTTTGGGTGATTTCAATCTCCCTGACATTTCTTGGTCCCTTTCCACTGACTCACTTGTCTCTACCCTTTTATCTGACCATGACTTCGTTGACGGTCTGTTAGAATTATCATAACAGCAAGTTAGCTTTATACGTAATTCACTTAACAGACAATTAGATCTTGTATTTGCTTTAGATCCGTCTGAAGTCACTGTATCTAGAATTGACCCACTAGTTGTGCCTGAATACCAGTATCATCCCACATTAGAACTTACAATTTGTCTTCCCTGCGTTGATACCCTCTCTCCTTCACTTTCTCCAATTAAAAGTAGATGCTTTCGTAAATGTGACTTTAGTAAACTTATATATTGGATATTGGTGCTATCGAACTATTTTGTCCTAAACTCTTTTTTCTGTGAATGTGTTCCTGATAGTTTTCCTCCTAAGTTAGACACGCCACCTTGGTTTACCGATCAGTTGCAAAGACTTAGAAACCTAAAAACAAACTTCTTTAAAAAGTACAAAAATTTATCAAGATATGTGGTGGCTCGTACTAATTTTAATGTACTTAACAGTCATTGCTATTCCATGTATTTGAACCGATGTAAATTTGAATTTTCAAAGGACCCGAGGGAGTTTTATAACTTTGTCAATGCTAAGCGAAAGTCTTCAGCATTGCCATCATCCGTACGATTAAACTCTATTGAGGCATCTACTGATCCCGAAATTGTAGATTTATTTGCTGAATTCTTCCAATCTACTTATAGTTCTTAAACAGGGCAAATTGTATTTTTATACCGGTTACTCTTAGAGTTAAAAGGTATACTAGATTCGTCGGAAAGAATGTAACAGGCAGAAGGAAGCGTTCCGACCCCATAAAGTATATATATTCTTGATCAGGATCACTTGCCGAGTCGATCTAGCCATGTCCGTCTGTCCGTCTATCCGTCTGTCTGTCTGTCTGTCCGTCCGGATGAACGCTGAGATCTCGGAAACTATGGGAGCTAGGCTATTGAGATTTGGCGTGCAGATTCCTGAGCTTCTTACGCAGCGCAAGTTTGTTTCAGTAGAGTGCCACGCCCACTCTAACGCCCACAAACCGTCCCAAAACTGTGGCTCCTACAGTTTTGATGCTAGAATAAAAATTTTAACTGAAATGTAATGTTCTCATCAATACCTATCAATTGCCACGCCCACCCTAACGCCCATAAACCGCCCACAAACTTAAAAAAATCGTAAATATGAACGTGGATATCTCGGAAACTATCAAAGATAGAGAATTGGGATTTCAGATTCAGATTCCGTAGCTTTATACGCAGCGCAAGTTTATTTTGCGAATATGCCACGCCCATAACGCTTAAATCTGTACACCGCCGGTAGGTGGCGCATTTTAATCTCGCTTTGCTACTTGCATATCTCTATTTAGCTGAGTAACGGGTATCTGATAGTCGAGGTACTCGACTATAGCGTTCTTCCTTGTTAAGCTTAAATTTTCCCTTGGCTAGAAGTTTTGATGCCTGATCCATAATGATGACTGCCTCTTCCTTGGACTTGGCTCCAGATATCAAATGATCCACATAAAAATCGCTACGAACGACCTCAGCCCCAAGCGGAAACGCTGTATGCTCGTCTGCTGCCAACTGATGCAAAGCTCGCACAGCCAGAAATGATGCTGGCTTCGTGTCATAAGTAACGGTGTCTAGCTTAAACACCCGCAATTGGTCCTGGGGGGAATCCCTCAACAAAATACATTGCAAATGGCTGTCCTCAGGCTGAACCCTAACACAACGGTACATTTTGCAAATATCTCCTGTGATTGCTACTGGGTGTGAACGAAACCGAAGAAGAATAAATAATAGAACAGCTTAGGCTGAATAACAGGGCCTGCCATAAGAACATCGTTGACAGAGTAGCCTGAGGAACTGGCCGCCGATCCATCAAAATCTACGCGAAGCTTTGTAGTGGAGCTATTTTCCTTTCTGACGCAATGATGAGGCAAGAAGTATCGGCACAACCCGATGTCAGCGGCAGAAACTGATGACATATGTCGTAGATCGAGGTATTCCTTTATGAATGCTGCATATTGAGCCTTTAAAGCTGGCTGACGATTCAACTTTCTCTCTAGGGACAAGAATCTTCGATAAGCTTGCTGGTAGGACTCTCCCAAAAGATCTAGATTGAACTTGGCAGGCAGCCGAACAGAATAATACCCAGCTGGCAAACGATTGACGTGTCTTACGAAATGTGCTTCACAGTCCAATTCTTCCTTTGTAGCGCGTATAACTGGCTCGGCGCAGCTCTCCACTTCCCAAAATCGTCGAAGAAGATCATCTAACCGATCGAAATTATTCTCTCTACTAGCGAGAAGTACATCTTGAGACGACATTAAAGCCGAGCCATTGGAAAGGCCATAACCTCCAGAAACAACCCAACCCAGACGCGTCTTTTGAATTAGGGGTAATCCAGATGGGAGCTTGATTTGGCCAACGCACAACATCTCGAAAAAGAGGCTGGCTCCGATTAAAAGATCCACCCGCTGGGGAGCATAAAACCTTGGGTCAGCTAACTGTATATTTTTGGGTATGTTCCAGCTGCCAATATCGACGTTGAAGCTAGGCTGTCGCTCTGTTATGTTCGGAGCAATCACCGCGGTAATGTTGGCCGAGTATTCGGAAGTTCGGGACTGAATCGTAATATTGACCGAGTGACCGTCCGTCACAAAACTGGAATCTCCAACTCCAGTTACAGATACTGAAGATTTGAATTTCTTTACTTGAAGCTGATTTGCGAATCGGGACGTGATTAGATGCAGTTGGGAGCCCGAATTGAGTAGAGCTCGACAGGGAACGAAAACCCCGGAACGGTTTTTTACTAAAACGCTAGCCGTTGCTAAGAGCACCATATCATTACTAAACTCCTGTGCAATAAGAGCAGTCGAAGTCGAAGGCAGTGCAGAGGGTGAGGCAAAGGGAAGTATTTTATGAAGCTGTGCTCCTTCTTGTGAAGGAAAGGAAGGTGAGTTTCCCAGGTGAAGCAAAGTGTGGTGCTTAGATCCGCATGCACGACAACTACTGGATTTGCATTGCCGAACTTGATGACCAACCTTAAGACAATTTATGCAAAGACCGAGCCCTTTCGCTTCTTGAAGCCTATTCGCAGGAGACAGGATTTTAAAATTCTGACAATAAGAAATGGAATGCCCCGTATCACTACAGAGTATACAAATCCAAGGGTTGGAATTCGAGGCAACAAATGCTGATCTACGCGCATTGGGTATTCTGCTACTTCCCACCAGATTGCCTGGCGCATAGTTTGCCATGGCGAAATCCATAGTCTCCAACGTCCTGCATCGCTGCTCCAGAAATGATGCCATTGACTCCCACGTAGGAATTAAATTGACGAAGGCAGGGTCCTCTAAACGCTCTTCCCACTTTGCCTGACTTGCCGGATCCAACTTTTGGAACAGGACTTGGACGATGGTGCATCCTGCGATTTGTCCGTCGTGACCAGTCCTTTGAGAGCACGAATATGAGCGTTGAATTTATCGGACAGCTCCCGAAGTGTCGAGACGGAACCACTCTGCACCGCCTTAAGTCCCAGGATCTCAGTAATGTGTACCTGAAAAACCAAACGTCGATTATCAAATCTATTTTGCAGCAAATCTAAAGCAATTGCGTAGTTGCAATCCGAAATTTCCAATGAGCGAATAGTTTCCAACGCTGCGTCCCCCAGGCATGATCGTAGATGCTGCAGCTTTTCTACGTTGGTAAGGTCCGAATGACTATCTATGATCGTGGTAAACATAGAATAAAAGTCAGACCAATTTGCATAACCTCCAGCGAATTTTGGAAGCACCAGTGGGAGCAGCAATGCCGCCCTATGTCGAGGCTGACGCTGCTGGGGGCCGAAAACTCCCGGAGTGATGCTGTCAGCAAAGGTTGAGTGCGAAAGAAGCTGTGAGGCGCGCTTTGAAATTTCGGATCGAACCGATGACTTTAGAATTACGAGAATGTCATCAAATTTCTCACTTAAATCACTTTCAATTTCCTCGAAGTCCAATTCTTTGAGCTTACCGAGCACGTTTTTAAATGACTCTTGAAGCTCATCGATCAACTCCAACCTCACATGAAGACCGGATTCGTCGCATGAAGTTAACGCCGAACTTGATAGGGAATCCACTAAACGCTCCACTCTATTAAATAAAGCCGTTGCCTTGCGCTTTAAAAACATTGCCCTGCTTGCATCAGCGGTAACATCTCCAAAAGTTCCCGTAGGCATGGCTACAACAACAACAACAAACCCAGAAGACGAAATGCCCGAAATTCGGCTCCAGCGGGAAGATGAGAGCAAGGCAAACGAGGGAATAACAGCCCGTTACTTGGCTATGTACGCTTCTATGTATAGCTGATTTTGAGCCTTATATGTAAATTTCCGCAATCACCAACTGCTATTTATTTATAGCGCTAACTGCATTTAAGGCCTTATGATTGTTACTTCGCCAATGCACCGCAGCCGCAAGAACGAAAAAGTCAATAAATAGACTTATATGATTTGCACTTAGTATTATTTATGCACAAATCACGTCGGGGTCGCCAATGTGGAACTAATAAGCTTTTTTATTAGTTATTGCTAAATTAAAATACGAATTTCAGGTTGCTTTATGCTTGTGAACAATTTATTAGCGAGAGAGAGTACAGGAGGCGAGACGAGAGTGCATTTAATGTCGAGATCAGAATTCGTACTACTTTTACAAAGGGACAGCCAGCCGAATGCTGGGCCCAAGAATGCAAGTACACAAAAAACGAGAGAGCTAGATAGGGAGAGCTACCTTTCGCGATGCAATTAATATAAGAGATCGAATTAAGTTAATTAGCTCCTGCGGCTGCGTGACCCGACAGCGAGTTTGGAAAAGCACATGTACACAAAAAGGCAATCCCAGTTTACAATTTGTATCCCGGACATTTCCAGCGCCGTGAGGCTACCTGAGATGGTGCATCAAAGAACTAAAGTATTTTTAATTGGCTATTTATTAACATCTGCTTGTTTTCGCAACGCTCAGTTAGGTTAGCCCAGGCTGAGCGAAAGCTATTGTTGGTAAGTGCCGAGTTTAAAACTATGTTTCTTGGCTTAACTTATCTGGTCAAGATCCGGCTCGAAGGAGCAAAATGTAGTGGGTAGCGGGGGACGAAGCTTTCTTCGTCGGTGAATTGCTGGGGCACCGGGGCGCTGCTGGTGGCCTCTGTTGGTTGCAGCGGATGCCAATCAAAAGCGCGAGGGCGAAAGAAGGCCAAGAAAAACAGTAACGACAGCCCATCCGCTAGTACTTTGATATGGTAATGGTCGGGGGAGCGACCGCAGCATATTCAGTTGGCGACAGGACTACAACTAACTTAAACCTAAGTAAGCTAGGCGGAGAAATGGGAAGAGAGCGGGAGAGCAGTTGTACAGATGCGTTGTTTAATGGTCCTGAACAAGGACAATTGCACGGTTGACAGACCCATACTACTGGACAGGTATGCATAAAGACGCACGACCCCATGTGAGGAAATGCGAGACATGCATGAGACTTAAGCCAAATAAAATGCAGGCGGCTGGCATAGTGCTAGTCCAAGTCCCAGAGGAAACGGTATGCGTGGACTTCGCCAGACCTTTACTACGATCTTAATACGGCAACCAAATGCTTTTGGTCCTAATAGACGGGCTTTCGAAGTAGACGGAACCAGAGTAGTAGGGAAAGACGGGTTCTGGGACAATTAGCATATTAATGGCCCCCGCCCCCTTACTAATTAGCATATTAATGACCCCCGCCTCTCACTAATTAACATATTAATGACCCCCGCCTCTTCATTAATGTATGCGGGTTCTGGGATAATTAGCGTAATCCATAAATTATCTGATTTTAAGGGGTTTAGATGTCATAAAAATGTCACGATCATATCCATAAAGAGTATACTAAATTGCCCCCCAACCCCACACCACCATGTGACAATACTGATCACGTGACCTTTTTGCCTCATTATCAGCAATTAATATTCAGCAGGTGTTGCTGTACACGGGAGAAAGGTCGCACACTTTCCCCACATCCCCATGTGACAAAATTGATCATGTATCCTTTTCCTCATTATCAGCAATTAATATTCAGCAGGTGTTGCTGTGCACGTGAGAAAGGTCGCAAACCCAAAACATCTAAAGCTGGTTGCCTTAGAGGGACATGTCCGATCATGTTGGGGAATAACGTTTCCTATGATTGTAAAACTAATTTAGAAATCAAAAGAACCCCAAATAAAATCGAATATTTTCAAACAGACTTTTTTTTTCGCCCCAGAATGTTTAACTGGTAAATTTTTTCAAGATCTCTCCTTTCTACAAACAGGTCATAAACATATCATAAAAGGGATTCAAGCAAGAGCTATCCGAACATGCGCACCTGTCTATTACCTGACCGGAATAAAAGGGACACATGCACAAGTCTGAAGGCGCACGCCCATTGACAAAATCATGAGCCTCACGCCAACGACCTCACGGCTAAGTGCGAGCTCTAATACGTTCCCATAATAGGGGTTGAAATCACGACCGCGCAACAACTCGCAAGTAGCCGACATATCTCAGTCAAGGAAATATTTTCCATTCTCCGTACCTGTAATTTTAACTCGAAATAAAATGTCAGAAGTTTATTTTGTACCATAAAAATACATTTATTCATTTACATTTATTTATTTTGGTATTGCGAAAATTTTTTTTTATATATAGAAATTAATTTTCTGCTATGATTCCGGCGATTTGCATAGAAGAAGCAGGCGCACGTTTCCGACGTCATTTGTGGATTACAAAATGTAAAGTGTTCACCATAATTCGTAGTTTTGAGGTCATGTCCACCTCGATTCATGAACATAGTTTTTGTGTTTAGAAGGTATTGAAAATGCTGACCAATTATCTCTCCTTTAAATTGTTCAATAAATTGGTCAATTTCCTCATGAAACTTAATTTGGTTAATTTTGTTTTCTTGTAGGTCTTTACACATCTAGTCTCAACTTTTAACGTTTAATGTCGGACAGCCCATTTCCTCGACATTAATGAGCTGACGACTCCCAAAAAACGTCTGTAGAAATCGTTTCTTTTCCACACCTTTACAAATAATTTGTTTTCCGCTTGTAATTGTCCTTAGATACTTTCGAGTTTGTGGAAAACTATTTTCTCCATCGTTCCAAAAAATTTTGTGATGTGTATTGGTTAACCAAATTGCAGTCTTTCGAGATTTTGTATTTAGCAAAGTAAAATCATATGGTGGTTCTATTAAAAAACTATTATTCAAGTTTGGATCTTTTTCGAATACAATTCCAATTTCCTTTAGAATAAAATTATTATTATTATCAAAGAAACCTTGAACATCAATCGAAACAGTATCTTTCAACATTTTTCTAATGTTAAACAACTCGTTGTACTAGTCCGTTTAGTGCGTTATATTCAACTAAACGGTCTTGTATGAGGAGACAATAATCTTGGGTATTTTCATGACTTGGTGTCTTTAGTTCTATTGAAATTCTCACATCAATAGGACCAATTTTACTGATTCATTTTGATATGAAAGATCAACCACAATAATAGGGGTCTTCAATTTAAATTCATTTGGGGTCAAAAATGGTTGTGATTCACGGTTAACTAGATTGAAATCTTGTATACATTTCATATAGGTGAGCATACTAATTCTTACTAAAATCAACATTCAGATTATCACATGGATATGACTCAGAATTCAAGAGAACTTTCAAGTTTGATAAGTTATTTGTGATAAGTTCTCCATTTAGTGTAAATCCAATTATGGCAAATCTTGGTTTTTGGCGGTTAGCCGACAATTTCACATTCCAGCTGTGTTGACTTCCATACCCCGATTTGGCGTTAACATATGAATCCCAACTCCGGAATGCGATTGGTAGGTTTACACCACTTTTAATAATATCGTACATCTTAATTTTTTGCAAAATAGCTCAGAGTTACATGGGGAATTTTCCACATTTTATTCGTAATTTCCAACTTAAAAGTTTGTTCATTTCTGGTTTGCTCAAACACATCACCAAGATTCTTAGTTAGCATCAACACTAGTTCATGCTTACAATTTAACAAAACTTTTTTATAATCCTCAGCCAGTCCCAAAAAATTTTTTAATGGTACAGAAAAATTTTAATTGGGGATCCCGTAGAAATTTCGTCTCCACTGCTCCATCCAGAATTTAATAGGTATTGACTTTGAAGATTATCCAGAGATATACAATTTTTTAGGGTAGTAGCCATACCGACATAGACTTGACACGTTGGACTCGTTGTATTTAGTTGTTACCTAGCAGTATTTTGATGGTTACTTTCTTTTTAGTCTTGCTTTTGGATGGTTACTTTTTGTATAGTACCTGTACAGTACTTGATTTTGGATGGTTACTATCTGTATAGTATCTGTAAAGTACTTAGTTTTAGATGATAACTAAATGTTAACAAGTATTATGAGTCGCTATAGTCTCTTATTAAGAACTATCAAAGTACACAAGTTAAAGTTTCTAAGATGTGTTAGCCAAACACACTTGCAGTGAACTATCATTACCTGACCGTCATCAAAGTCGCATGCCCAAGACCCAAGGACATTGAATAAAATACTTCCCCTTCATTTGTACCTGGAGTTTTAATTACAGTCAGATACAAAATTTGTAGGATTATTCAATATTTCTTTATATATTTTATTATTGTAAACATATTTCATTAAATTCATAATTAATTATATTTTATGTATATTTGTATATAATTAATTTTCTGACTTCAGCCCTCTGTAAGAAACATGTCGCTTATTAATCTTCGTTCCAAGCGTAGATTTTCGCTTGGTTCCCATAGATAGATGTAAAATAGTTCTCACAATGTAATCTTTCTCAGATGCTGAATTATTTTCCTCGACATTAATGAGCTGACGACTCCCAAAAAACGTCTGTAGAAATCGTTTCTTTTCCACACCTTTACAAATAATTTGTTTTCAGCTTGTAATTGTCCTTAGATACTTTCGAGTTTGTGAAAAACTATTTTCTCCATCGTTCCAAAAAATTTTGTGATGTGTATTGGTTAACCAAATTGCAGTCTTTCGAGATTTTGTATTTAGCAAAGTAAAATCCTATGGTGGTTCTATTAAAAAACTATTATTCAAGTTTGGATCTTTTTCGAATACAATTCCAATTTCCTTTAGAATAAAATTATTATTATTATCAAAGAAACCTTGAACATCAATCGAAACAGTATCTTTCAACATTTTTCTAATGTTAAAAAACTCGTTGTACTAGTCCGTTTAGTGCGTTATATTCAACTAAACGGTCTTGTATGAGGAGACAATAATCTTGGGTATTTTCATGACTTGGTGTCTTTAGTTCTATTGAAATTTTCACATCAATAGGACCAATTTTACTGATTCATTTTGATATGAAAGATCAACCACAATAATAGGGGTCTTCAATTTAAATTCATTTGGGGTCAAAAATGGTTGTGATTCACGATTAACTAGATTGAAATCTTGTATACATTTCATATAGGTGAGCATACTAATTCTTACTAAAATCAACATTCAGATTATCACATGGATATGACTCAGAATTCAAGTGAACTTTCAAGTTTGATAAGTTATTTGTGATAAGTTCTCCATTTAGTGTAAATCCAATTATGGCAAATCTTGGTTTTTGGCGGTTAGCCGACAATTTCACATTCCAGCTGTGTTGACTTCCATACCCCGATTTGGCGTTAACATATGAATCCCAACTCCGGAATGCGATTGGTAGGTTTACACCACTTTTAATAATATCGTACATCTTAATTTTTTGCAAAATCGCTCAGAGTTACATGGGGAATTTTCCACATTTTATTCGTAATTTCCAACTTAAAAGTTTGTTCATTTCTGGTTTGCTCAAACACATCACCAAGATTCTTAGTTAGCATCAACACTAGTTCATGCTTACAATTTAACAAAACTTTTTTATAATCCTCAGCCAATCCCAAAAAAATTTTTAATGGTACAGAAAAATTTTAATTGGGGATCCCGTAGAAATTTCGTCTCCACTGCTCCATCCAGAATTTAATAGGTATTGACTTTGAAGATTATCCAGAGATATACAATTTTTTAGGGTAGTAGCCATACCGACATAGACTTGACACGTTGGACTCGTTGTATTTAGTTGTTACCTAGCAGTATTTTGATGGTTACTTTCTTTTTAGTCTTGCTTTTGGATGGTTACTTTTTGTATAGTACCTGTACAGTACTTGATTTTGGATGGTTACTATCTGTATAGTATCTGTAAAGTACTTAGTTTTAGATGATAACAAATGTTAACAAGTATTATGAGTCGCTATAGTCTCTTATTAAGAACTATCAAAGTACACAAGTTAAAGTTTCTAAGATGTGTTAGCCAAACACACTTGCAGTGAACTATCATTACCTGACCGTCATCAAAGTCACATGCCCAAGACCCAAGGACATTGAATAAAATACTTCCCCTTCATTTGTACCTGGAGTTTTAATTACAGTCAGATACAAAATTTGTAGGATTATTCAATATTTCTTTATATATTTTATTATTGTAAACATATTTCATTAAATTCATAATTAATTATATTTTATGTATATTTGTATATAATTAATTTTCTGACTTCAGCCCTCTGTAAGAAACATGTCGCTTATTAATCTTCGTTCCAAGCGTAGATTTTCGTTTGGTTCCCATAGATAGATGTAAAATAGTTCTCACAATGTAATCTTTCTCAGATGCTGAATTATTTTCCTCGACATTAATGAGCTGACGACTCCCAAAAAACGTCTGTAGAAATCGTTTCTTTTCCACACCTTTACAAATAATTTGTTTTCAGCTTGTAATTGTCCTTAGATACTTTCGAGTTTGTGGAAAACTATTTTCTCCATCGTTCCAAAAAATTTTTTGATGTGTATTGGTTAACCAAATTGCAGTCTTTCGAGATTTTGTATTTAGCAAAGTAAAATCCTATGGTGGTTCTATTAAAAAACTATTATTCAAGTTTGGATCTTTTTCGAATACAATTCCAATTTCCTTTAGAATAAAATTATTATTATTATCAAAGAAACCTTGAACATCAATCGAAACAGTATCTTTCAACATTTTTCTAATGTTAAACAACTCGTTGTACTAGTCCGTTTAGTGCGTTATATTCAACTAAACGGTCTTGTATGAGGAGACAATAATCTTGGGTATTTTCATGACTTGGTGTCTTTAGTTCTATTGAAATTCTCACATCAATAGGACCAATTTTACTGATTCATTTTGATATGAAAGATCAACCACAATAATAGGGGTCTTCAATTTAAATTCATTTGGGGTCAAAAATGGTTGTGATTCACGATTAACTAGATTGAAATCTTGTATACATTTCATATAGGTGAGCATACTAATTCTTACTAAAATCAACATTCAGATTATCACATGGATATGACTCAGAATTCAAGTGAACTTTCAAGTTTGATAAGTTATTTGTGATAAGTTCTCCATTTAGTGTAAATCCAATTATGGCAAATCTTGGTTTTTGGCGGTTAGCCGACAATTTCACATTCCAGCTGTGTTGACTTCCATACCCCGATTTGGCGTTAACATATGAATCCCAACACCGGAATGAGATTGGTAGGTTTACACCACTTTTAATAATATCGTACATCTTAATTTTTTGCAAAATCGCTCAGAGTTACATGGGGAATTTTCCACATTTTATTCGTAATTTCCAACTTAAAAGTTTGTTCATTTCTGGTTTGCTCAAACACATCACCAAGATTCTTAGTTAGCATCAACACTAGTTCATGCTTACAATTTAACAAAACTATTTATAATCCGCAGCCAATCCCCAAAAAATTTTTAATGGTACAGAAAAATTTTAATTGGGGATCCCGTAGAAATTTCGTCTCCACTGCTCCATCCAGAATTTAATAGGTATTGACTTTGAAGATTATCCAGAGATATACAATTTTTTAGGGTAGTAGCCATACCGACATAGACTTGACACGTTGGACTCGTTGTATTTAGTTGTTACCTAGCAGTATTTTGATGGTTACTTTCTTTTTAGTCTTGCTTTTGGATGGTTACTTTTTGTATAGTACCTGTACAGTACTTGATTTTGGATGGTTACTATCTGTATAGTATCTGTAAAGTACTTAGTTTTAGATGATAACTAAATGTTAACAAGTATTATGAGTCGCTATAGTCTCTTATTAAGAACTATCAAAGTACACAAGTTAAAGTTTCTAAGATGTGTTAGCCAAACACACTTGCAGTGAACTATCATTACCTGACCGTCATCAAAGTCACATGCCCAAGACCCAAGGACATTGAACAAAATACTTCCCCTTCATTTGTACCTGGAGTTTTAATTACAGTCAGATACAAAATTTTTAGGATTATTCAATATTTCTTTATATATTTTATTATTGTAAACATATTTCATTAAATTCATAATTAATTATATTTTATGTATATTTGTATATAATTAATTTTCTGACTTCAGCCCTCTGTAAGAAACATGTCGCTTATTAATCTTCGTTCCAAGCGTAGATTTTCGCTTGGTTCCCATAGATAGATGTAAAATAGTTCTCACAATGTAATCTTTCTCAGATGCTGAATTATTTTTAAAGCATTCATTTGTTCCGTCCCATAATAATATTGTAACATATTTCGATGGCATCATTAGCTAGCATAGGAGCGCCTATCAATTTAATTTTTGATTGAAGTTTATGATAGAGGTGTATGGAGCTGGTAATATCGGTTTTTGTTGTCAACTATTTTTCTAGTTCTAGTTTTCTAATTCTTTTCTATTTGTATACTATTTGTATGAGTAAGGCATCATTGTCTAAGATTCTGAACAAGTTTAATAAACTCTTTAATTACAATACTGATTAGCTGGTTACTATATATTTAGTAGATGTATACAAGATGTTTAGTATCTGGTTTCTATATGTTTAATAGATGTATACAAGTTGTTTACTAGGTGTATACAAGTTGTTTACTAGCTGTTTAGTATCTGGCTACTATATATTTAGTAGATGTATACAAGTTGTTTAGTATCTGGTTACTATATATTTAGTAGATGTATACAAGTTGTTTAGTATCTGGTTTCTATATGTTTAATAGATGTATACAAGTTGTTTACTAGATGTATACAATTTGTTTACTAACTGTTTAGTATCTGGTTACTATATATTTAGTAGATGTATACAAGTTGTTTAGTTCTGGTTACAATATATTTAGTAGATGTATGCAAGTTGTTTAGTATCTATGTTTAGTAGATGTATATAAGTTGTTTACTAGATGTATACAAGTTGTTTACTAGCTGTTTAGTATCTGGTTTCTATATGATAAGTAGATGTATACAAGTTGTTTAATAGATGTATACAAGTTGCTTACTAGCTGTTTAGTAACTGGTTTATATATCTTTAATATCTGTTTACTTGATGTTTACTATTTATTATTAGCTGGTTACTTGTTGTTATTAACGTCTACGAGCTTTTATAGTCTTTTGTTAAGAATGATCAAAAATTCTTGATCACTAGACGACTTTCGATGTGAAGTAAAAACTTACACTCTGATTTTCAGTGTGTTTGCTATGTACGTAAGAAAGAATGCAAAACCAAAATAGCTCAAGATTGATATACAAATCTTATAGGAACATGTCCGATTATGTTGGGGGAAGATGTATCCTGTGATTGTAAAACTAGTTAAGATATAAATTGTTCACAAGTTGTCTAAAAGCTGTGTAGAAGCTGCTTTGATAAACAATTTTGATTCATAATTACAGATATTAAGAATATATAATAATATCATCCACTTTAACTAGTATATTGTTAAAATAAAACATTTCCATTTTTCATATTCTTTCATCTTATGTAGGTATAATAAATGTAATCTTAACTACGATAGCTAGCCTTACATCCCATAACTATAGTTATTAGCTACAATAAAATGTCTAGAAAGAACAAAATATATGAATGTCCAAAAACCATTTAAAACTAACTATAATTGGGAAAGTAATTGAAATCGCTCCGGCGTAATACAGTAAAAAACAAAAAACACTGTGATTATCCCATTTTCTGTCACCATAACAAATGTAAACAAGGAAGAACGCTATAGTCGAGTACCTCGACTATCAGATACCCGTTACTCAGCTAAAGGGACCAAAGGGAAATGGAGATATGCAAGCAGCAAATCGAGATTTAAATACGCCACCTACCGGCGGTAGACAGATTTAAGCGTTATGGGCGTTAGAGTGGGCGTGGCAAAATTTTTTTTAGATTAATCGATAGGTATTGACGAGACCAATACATTTCAGTTAAAATTTTTTATCTAGCATGAAAACTGTGGCCGTCACAGGTTTGGGCGGTTTGTGGGCGTTAGAGTGGGCGTGGCAATCTTTTTTTTTAATCAATCGATAGGTATTGACGAGACTGACACATTTCAGTTAAAATGCATGGCACACTTTTTTTTGGTAAGTCGATAGGTATTGATAAGATACATACATTACAGCTAAACATTTTTTTCTAGCATCAAAACTGTAGGAGCCACAGTTTTGGGCGGTTTGTGGGCGTAAGAGTGGGCGTGGCACATTGCTGAAATAAACTTGCGCTGCGTAAGAAGCTCAGGAATCTGCACGCCAAATCTCAACAGCCTAGCTCCCATAGTTTCCGAGATCTCAGCGTTCATCCGGACGGACAGACAGACGGACAGACGGACATGGCTAGATCGACTCGGCTAGTGATCCTGATCAAGAATATATATACTTTATGGGGTCGGAAACGCTTCCTTCTGCCTGTTACATACTTTCCGACGAATCTAGTATACCCTTTTACTCTACGAGTAACGGGTATAATGACCAATTGTATCCTTTGTCCAAAAATGTCTGTGACTTTCACTTATAAATTTGTCACCGATAATTTAAATCCCATTAAGCAAACCACCCATTGCTAACCGTACCATAACCCCAGAGTCAAGTTGGTTACCTACAGTAAACATAGGTGGTGGTGTAAAGGATTGCTAAAATGCCTCGACGCAGGCGCAAATGTCATAAAAAATGATCATAAAAATATAATTAGGAAAGTATTTTTTATTTGCGAACCATTTATAACTGTTACCAACAACACAAATAGTTATGTTACAAAGGATTTGCTTCAATGCCTCGACGCAGGCGCAAAGGTCAAGGTATTGGAAAAAAATTCATGGAATATTATCCCTTCATAAAAGAGGTCATATAATATATAATTAGGAAAGTATTTTTTATTTGCGAACAATTTATAAATGTTACCAACAACACAAATAGTTGTTACAAAGGATTGCTAAAATACCTTGATGCAGGCGCAAAGGTCAAGGTATTGGAAAAAAATTCATGGAATATTATCCCTTCATAAAAGAGGTCATAAAATATATAATTAGGAAAGTATTTTTTATTTGCGAACAATTTATAAATGTTACCAACAACACAAATAGTTGTTACAAAGGATTGCTAAAATACCATGATGCAGGCGCAAAGGTCAAGGTAATGGAAAAATTCATGGAATATTATCCCTTGACCAAAAACGAAAGTTTCTTCTATTTGGATAATAAAAAAATATATATTAATTCAATACTTTGATTTTTCCATCAAAATGCTTGATAAATCTAGTTGTTTGATATTCTCTAACTAATTGAGTAATATGTTTTCATGTGCCTTTTTAATTTACCAAAAACAGTATTAGTCTTCTCTCATAAAAATTATCTTTTGGATCCCTCTAATTCCCCACCGGTGAAATATATGTTCCTCATATTTAATAATGATGGTTTGTCATAGATGGGTACTTGTAATTCATATTTAAGATACTTACATCCTTCTCTAACTAATATCCTTTTATCCATCATGTAAACAGGTTTAGAATTGTATTGCGTGCTTCAACCCCTTGCCACACCCACCACTGTAACAGATTTCACTTTTCCAATGGCTGAACCAGCTACCTAAACTGTACATTTCTTTTGATTTTCTCTTTTCCTTTCTAAGCAATGTACAGAATTTTTAAACTGGTTCTGACCTCCCTCTTTAATGGCATCCTCTACTTTATTTTCGTTATATTTCTGATCTTTTCCTAACAGTAGGTTGTTAAACTTTTATTATTTTATGGGATTATTGAGCACCCGAAATCCCTGATATTAAGTCATAACATGTAACTAGCAGAATATAGTAAAAGACATCAGACTCTAAAAAGACTAGATTTACCTACAATTCAATTTACCATCTACAATCCCTGGAGAAGAGCTTAGTATTTGCAGTTTAATTTTCAAATTTATTGATTTCACAGATTCCCGCTGGTAAATAACAATTTTTAACAAATGGCTGCCAACTCCATACCATTCAGACACTGGTTTACAACCTCATAGAACTGACTCTCAGGGTATCTGTAATGCACAATATATTTCTGTCTCTTTTCTTCTAATCAATATTAAAAAATTTCATAAACTGGTTTTGGAGTTCATTTTATTCTTAGAATTAAATTATTAAAAATTATTAAGTCAACAGAGATAATAATGTTTTTGTGATAGTATCCCGTTAATAATACATAGTTCTTATTTGTATATTTTCAAATTTTTTTATTTTAGAAAATTATTCATTAATCACATTCAAATAATATTCATAATATATCTTACAATTTTTTAAATTTACCAATAAAGTTTCCCAATTATTAATATTAAATGATATTCCATCATATCTATTTTTAAGATTAAATATTAAGAATAAAAATTCTTTTCCACTCCTCCTACTTAATGATGACCATTATAAAATTATAATTATCAACAACTATTATATTAAATACAATTAAATGTACGCGTACTCATATAACAACAGTTCCCAATATCGATATATGATGGCCTACAATCTTACTTTGCCTTTGATTTCCGGTTTCTTATGTATTCTTCTTCTCACTTTGACACAGTATGGAATGGTTTTACTTAAGCCAATCGCATGGGATGGTGGTTTGATTCTTGGGGAGGGGGTTTGATCCTTGGATATAAAGTACCTGCTCGATTCTACGTTCTGTCTTTTCCTGGTTGATGAGATTACAAAACCTAAAACCGTACAAAATTTGTATCGAAAGACATAAGATGACTGAAATCAACAAGCAAATCAACCACTGTGATTTTAAAATAAATGAAGATTTGTTGGTTGAGATAGGAATCTTCAAGGAAATTTTAAAGGTTTCCAAAGAGTCGCGGCGAGAATTCGGTAGTATCTATTATGATACTGTAGAAGAGTTGGACATCCTGAAATGGCGCTTGGTGGATTTGCAGAGCGAAAACAATAACGATTCCCATCTCTTTGATATTAAGAACGTGGAAAATCGAATCACCGAGCTGATGATGGAGACAACCAAGTTTCAACAGCAAATTGATCTTCACGATGCGGAAATCGAAAATAATCCGCTGTCACGACTGCTCCTGGAAGTTAAGGAGATGATTTTTCGTATAAGGGATTCAATATCAGACTTAGAGTATCTTAAATTTAATGGTAAGGCAGACCAATGTGAGTCGGTCAGCGCTATGTCTCGCGAGGACGACCCCATCTTAATATTTAATCTTAAAAATAGATATGATGGAATATCATTTAATATTAATAATTGGGAAACTTTATTGATAAATTTAAAAAATTGTAAGATATATTATGAATATTATTTGAATGAATAATTTTCTAAAATAAAAAAATTTTAAAATATACAAATAAGAATTATGTATTATTAACGGGATACTATCACAAAAACATTATTATCTCTGTTGGCTTAATAATTTTTAATAATTTAATTCTAAGAATAAAATGAACTCCAAAACCAGTTTATGAAATTTTTTAATATTGATTAGAAGAAAAGAGACAGAAATATATTGTGCATTACAGATACCCTGAGAGTCAGTTCTATGAGGTTGTAAACCAGTGTCTGAATGGTATGGAGTTGGCAGCCATTTGTTAAAAATTGGTATTTACCAGCGGGAATCTGTGAAATCAATAAATTTGAAAATTAAACTGCAAATACTAAGCTCTTCTCCAGGAATTGTAGATGGTAAATTGAATTGTAGGTAAATCTAGTCTTTTTAGAGTCTGATGTCTTTTACTATATTCTGCTAGTTACATGTTATGACTTAATATCAGGGATTTCGGGTGCTCAATAATCCCATAAAATAATAAAAGTTTAACAACCTACTGTTAGGAAAAGATCAGAAATATAACGAAAATAAAGTAGAGGATGCCATTAAAGAGGGAGGTCAGAACCAGTTTAAAAATTGTGTACATTGCTTAGAAAGGAAAAGAGAAAATCAAAAGAAATGTACAGTTTAGGTAGCTGGGGCAGCCATTGGAAAAGTGAAATCTGTTACAGTGGTGGGTGTGGCTAGGGGTTGAAGCACGCAATACAATTCTAAACCTGTTTACATGATGGATAAAAGGATATTAGTTAGAGAAGGATGTAAGTATCTTAAATATGAATTACAAGTACCCATCTATGACAAACCATCATTATTAAAACCTCATTATTATTGAGGAACATATATTTCACCGGTGGCGATTTAGAGGGATCAAAAAGATAACTTTTATGAGAGAAGACTAGTACTGTTTTTGGTAAATTAAAAAGACACATGAAAATATATTACTCAATTAGTTAGAGAATATCAAACAACTAGATTTATCAAGCATTTTGATGGAAAAATCAAAGTATTGAATTAATATATATTTTTTTATTATCCAAATAGAAGAAACTTTCGTTTTTGGTCAAGGGATAATATTCCATGAATTTTTCCATTACCTTGACCTTTGCGCCTGCATCATGGTATTTTAGCAATCCTTTGTAACAACTGTTTGTGTTGTTGGTAACATTTATAAATTGTTCGCAAATAAAAAATACTTTCCTAATTATATATTTTATGACCTCTTTTATGAAGGGATAATATTCCATGAATTTTTTTCCAATACCTTGACCTTTGCGCCTGCATCAAGGTATTTTAGCAATCCTTTGTAACAACTATTTGTGTTGTTGGTAACATTTATAAATTGTTCGCAAATAAAAAATACTTTCCTAATTATATATTTTATGACCTCTTTTATGAAGGAATAATATTCCATGAATTTTTTTCCAATACCTTGACCTTTGCGCCTGCATCAAGGTATTTTAGCAATCCTTTGTAACAACTATTTGTGTTGTTGGTAACATTTATAAATTGTTCGCAAATAAAAAATACTTTCCTAATTATATATTATATGACCTCTTTTATGAAGGGATAATATTCCATGAATTTTTTTCCAATACCTTGACCTTTGCGCCTGCGTCGAGGCATTGAAGCAAATCCTTTGTAACATAACTATTTGTGTTGTTGGTAACAGTTATAAATGGTTCGCAAATAAAAAATACTTTCCTAATTATATTTTTATGATCATTTTTTATGACATTTGCGCCTGCGTCGAGGCATTTTAGCAATCCTTTACACCACCACCTATGTTTATTGTAGGTAACCAACATGACTCTGGGGTTATGGTACGGTTAGCAATGGGTGGTTTGCTTAATGGGATTTAAATTATCGGTGACAAATTTATAAGTGAAAGTCACAGACATTTTTGGACAAAGAATACAATTGGTCATTTAGGTGTGGGTATATACATTTGTTATGGTGATAGAAAATGGGATAATCAGAGTGTTTTTTGTTTTTTACTGTATTACGCCGGAGCGATTTCAATTACTTTCCCAATTATAGTTAGCTTTAAATGGTTTTTGGACATTCATATATTTTGTTCTTTCTAGACATTTTATTGTAGCTAATAACTATAGTTATGGGATGTAAGGCTAGCTATCGTAGTTAAGATTACTTTTATTATACCTACATAAGATGAAAGAATATGAAAAATGGAAATGTTTTATTTTAACAATATACTAGTTAAAGTGGATGATATTATTATATATTCTTAATATCTGTAATTATGAATCAAAATTGTTTATCAAAGCAGCTTCTACACAGCTTTTAGACAACTTGTGAACAATTTATATCTTAACTAGTTTTACAATCACAGGATACATCTTCCCCCAACATAATCGGACATGTTCCTCTAAGATTTATATATCAATCTTGAGCTATTTTGGCTTTGCATTCTTTCTTACGTACATAGCAAAAACACTGAAAATCAGAGTGTAAGTTTTTATTTCACATCAAAAGTCGTCTAGTGATCAAGAATTTTTGATCATTCTTAACAAAAGACTATAAAAGCTCGTAGACGTTAATAACAACTAGTAACCAGCTAATAATAAATAGTAAACATCAAGTAAACAGATATTAAAGATATATAAACCAGTTACTAAACAGCTAGTAAGCAACTTGTATACATCTATTAAACAACTTGTATACATCTACTAATCATATAGAAACCAGATACTAAACAGCTAGTAAACAACTTGTATACATCTAGTAAACAACTTATATACATCTACTAAACATAGATACTAAACAACTTGCATACATCTACTAAATATATTGTAACCAGAACTAAACAACTTGTATACATCTACTAAATATATAGTAACCAGATACTAAACAGTTAGTAAACAAATTGTATACATCTAGTAAACAACTTGTATACATCTATTAAACATATAGAAACCAGATACTCAACAACTTGTATACATCTACTAAATATATAGTAACCAGATACTAAACAACTTGTATACATCTACTAAATATATAGTAGCCAGATATTAAACAGCTAGTAAACAACTTGTATACATCTAGTAAACAACTTGTATACATCTATTAAACATATAGAAACCAGACACTAAACAACTTGTATACATCTACTAAATATATAGTAACCAGCTAATCAGTATTGTAATTAAAGAGTTTATTAAACTTATTCAGAATCTTAGACAATGATGCCTTACTCATACAAATAGTATACAAATAGAATAGAATTAGAAAACTAGAACTAGAAAATTAGTTGACAACAAAAACCGATATTACCAGGTCCCAACACCTCTATCATAAACTTCAATCAAAAATTAAATTGATAGGCGCTCCTATGCTAGCTAATGATGCCTTCGAAATATGTTACAATATTATTATGGGATGGAACAAATGAATGCTTTAAAAATAATTCAGCATCTGAGAAAGATTACATTGTGAGAACTATTTTACATCTATCTATGGGAACCAAGCGAAAATCTACGCTTGGAACGAAGATTAATAAGCGACATGTTTCTTACAGAGGGCTGAAGTCAGAAAATTAATTATATACAAATATACATAAAATAAAATTAATTATGAATTTAATGAAATATGTTTACAATAATAAAATATATAAAGAAATATTGAATAATCCTACAAATTTTGTATCTGACTGTAATTAAAACTCCAGGTACAAATGAAGGGGAAGTATTTTATTCAATGTCCTTGGGTCTTGGGCATGTGACTTTGATGACGGTCAGGTAATGATAGTTCACTGCAAGTGTGTTTGGCTAAAACATCTTAGAAACTTTAACTTGTGTACTTTGATAGTTCTTAATAAGAGACTATAGCGACTCATAATACTTGTTAGCATTTAGTTATCATCTAAAACCAAGTACTTTACAGATACTATACAGATAGTAACCATCCAAAATCAAGTACTGTACAGGTACTATACAAAAAGTAACCATCCAAAAGCAAGACTAAAAAGAAAGTAACCATCAAAATACTGCTAGGTAACAACTAAATACAACGAGTCCGTGTCAAGTCTATGTTGGTATGGCTACTACCCTAAAAAATTGTATATCTCTGGATAATCTTCAAAGTCAATACCTATTAAATTCTGGATGGAGCAGTGGAGACGAAATTTCTACGGGATCCCCAATTAAAATTTTTCTGTACCATTAAAAAATTTGTTGGGATTGGCTGAGGATTATAAAAAAGTTTTGTTAAATTGTAAGCATGAACTAGTGTTGATGCTAACTAAGAATCTTGGTGATGTGTTTGAGCAAACCAGAAATGAACAAACTTTTAAGTTGGAAATTACGAATAAAATGTGGAAAATTCCCCATGTAACTCTGAGCGATTTTGCAAAAAATTAAGATGTACGATATTATTAAAAGTGGTGTAAACCTACCAATCGCATTCCGGAGTTGGGATTCATATGTTAACGCCAAATCGGGGTATGGAAGTCAACACAGCTGGTATGTGAAATTGTCGGCTAACCGCAAAAAAACAAGATTTGCTATAATTGGATTTACACTAAATGGAGAACTTATCACAAATAACTTATCAAACTTGAAAGTTCACTTGAATTCTGAGTCATATCCATGTGATAATCTGAATGTTGATTTTAGTAAGAATTAGTATGCTCACCTATATGAAATGTATACAAGATTTCAATCTAGTTAATCGTGAATCACAACCATTTTTGACCCCAAATGAATTTAAATTGAAGACCCCTATTATTGTGGTTGATCTTTCATATCAAAATGAATCAGTAAAATTGGTCCTATTGATGTGAGAATTTCAATAGAACTAAAGACACCAAGTCATGAAAATACCCAAGATTATTGTCTCCTCATACAAGACCGTTTAGTTGAATATAACGCACTAAACGGACTAGTACAACGAGTTGTTTAACATTAGAAAAATGTTGAAAGATACTGTTTCGATTGATGTTCAAGGTTTCTTTGATAATAATAATAATTTTATTCTAAAGGAAATTGGAATTGTATTCGAAAAAAATCCAAGCTTGAATAATAGTTTTTTAATAGAACCACCATATGATTTTACTTTGCTAAATACAAAATCTCGAAAGACTGCAATTTGGTTAACCAATACACATCACAAAATTTTTTGGAACGATGGAGAAAATAGTTTTCCACAAACTCGAAAGTATCTAAGGGCAATTACAAGCGGAAAACAAATTATTTGTAAAGGTGTGGAAAAGAAACGATTTCTACAGACGTTTTTTTGGAGTCGTCAGCTCATTAATGTCGAGGAAATGGGCTGTCCGTCATTAAACAGGTTTAAAGGAAACCGGTTTCCCTATTGTGAAACACACCTTAAGGGCGGGGTTTGTGCTCTAAACAATGCATACATTATTTTGACATTTTTTAAAAGTAGCTCCAAAACAATAAAATAATTGTTATACATCATTTTAAAGTTGAGACTAGATGTGTAAAGACCTACAAGAAAACAAAATTAACCAAATTAAGTTTCATGAGGAAATTGACCAATTTATTGAACAATTTAAAGGAGAGATAATTGGTCAGCATTTTCAATACCTTCTAAACACAAAAACTATGTTCATGAATCGAGGTGGACATGACCTCAAAACTACGAATTATGGTGAACACTTTACATTTTGTAATCCAGAAATGACGTCGGAAACGTGCGCCTGCTTCTTCTATGCAAATCGCCGGAACCAAAGCAGAAAATTAATTTCTATATATAAAAAAAAATGTTCGCAATACCAAAATAAATAAATGTAAATGAATAAATGTATTTTTATGGTACAAAATAAACTTCTGACATTTTATTTCGAGTTAAAATTACAGGTACGGAGAATGGAAAATATTTCCTTGACTGAGATATGTCGGCTACTTGCGAGTTGTTGCGCGGTCGTGATTTCAACCCCTATTATGGGAACGTATTAGAGCTCGCACTTAGCCGTGAGGTCGTTGGCGTGAGGCTCATGATTTTGTCAATGGGCGTGCGCCTTCAGACTTGTGCATGTGTCCCTTTTATTCCGGTCAGGTAATAGACAGGTGCGCATGTTCGGGTAGCTCTTGCTTGAATCCCTTTTATGATATGTTTATGACCCGTTTGTAGAAAGGAGAGATATTGAAAAAAATTTCCCAGTTAAACATTCTGGGGCGAAAAAAAAAAGTCTGTTTGAAAATATTCGACATCTGAGAATCATTAACTTGTGGGATTTATTTTATTTGGGGTTCTTTTGATTTCTAAATTAGTTTTACAATCATAGGAAACGTTATTCCCCCACATTATCGGACATGTCCCTCTAAGTCAACCAGCTTTAGATGTTTTGGGTTTGCGACCTTTCTCACGTGCACAGCAACACCTGCTGAATATTAATTGCTGATAATGAGGAAAAGGATACATGATCAATATTGTCACATGGGGATGTGGGGAAAGTGTGCGACCTTTCTCCCGTGTACAGCAACACCTGCTGAATATTAATTGCTGATAATGAGGCAAAAAGGTCACGTGATCAGTATTGTCACATGGTGGTGTGGGGTTGGGGGGCAATTTAGTATACTCTTTATGGATATGATCGTGACATTTTTATGACATCTAAACCCCTTAAAATCAGATAATTTATGGATTATGCTAATTGTCCCAGAACCCGCATACGTTAATGAAGAGGCGGGGGTCATTAATATGTTAATTAGTGAGAGGCGGGGGTCATTAATATGCGAATTAGTAAGGGGGCGGGGGCCATTAATATGCTAATTGTCACAGAACCCGTCTTTCCCTACTACTAACCAGTGCCGCTGCGCAGTGCGACAGCTGAGTTGCTTTAAAAAGCGTAATCGCAAGGTGTGGGGTCTCGAAGCCGATCATTTGTTTGGATGGACGTTGATGCACTACGAGCAGTACAAACAAGTGGCCCAACGACACCAAGCACGTACTTGTTACGCGCGGGGCCCCTTTATCAATTTAAGCAAAAATGCGAGTTCGCGAGGAAGATACAAAAAACAAATAGAGACGGGACACAAATGAAAATAAAAGAAGCAACTAAGATTGAAGGAAGTGAGTTAAAATATTAGTTTTTAATACCGGGATAGAAGTTGAAGTGCAAATTAAACGGTAAAGGTTGTTATAATTATTACGCAAAAGGGCTCGTGCAGACAAAAATTTGATGTACATTGTGGCAAATTTAGGGGATTATAATTTCGTGTTAGTCTAGCAGAGACATTGAAAGTTAGGCGGTTTACAAGTTCTACAGAATCAATATCACCTCTAATAAGATTTTGCATAAAAATAGTACCAGGCATTGTCCTACGATTTACAAGTGTAGGTAAATTAAGCAATAGTAATCTACTCTGATAGGAAGGTAGCCTTACGTTTTGATCCCAGTTCAAACTACGAAGGCCAAAAAGAATAATTTTGTTTTGTACAGACTCAATACGGTCAATGTGCACTTGATATTGTGGACTCCAAACCGAAGAACAATATTCCAAAATAGGACGGACAAGGGAGGTAAATAATAATTTGGTTGTATCATCAAATTCTTTTGACCAACACTTTATAAACCCAAGAACACTCATGGCCTTGCTGACAGTGGACATTATGTGGCAGTCAAATTTAAGTTTTGGGTCCAGAAGAACGCCAAAGTCATTAACTGAATATATACGGTCGAGTGACGTATTTTGAAGAGAGTAACTAACAAAAGTAGGAGGCAGTAAGGCAGCTCAAATTTAAAAGGTTGTACTCACACCATCCCTGAAAACAATCAATATCTGACTGTAAGTTGAAACCCGACGCTATATCGTTATATGATAAACAAAGCTTAACATCATCAGCATACATTAGTACACGAGAATGTGTTATGGTAGAGGGAAGATCGTTAATAAACAGATGTCACGTAGATCAATTTTGAAACAGCGTTCTTGAATATAACCCTCTGAGTCCTACCATTCAAACTACTTGAAATCCAAGTTAATAGATTACATGGAAACCCAAGCGGATTTAATTTGAATAATAGAAGAGAATGGTTGACAGAGTCAAAAGCCTTACCAAAATCTGTGTATATAACGTCAGTCTGCATTTTATTCTTAAATCTATTTATTACAATAGATGACAATTCCAGAAGGTTGGTGGTGGTCGATCTTCGCTTAACAAAACCATGCTGACACGGTGATATAAGCGAGGAACATAAATGTTGCAAATGAGAAGTAATAATACGTTCCAATGCTTTAGGAAATGCCGACAGTTTGGAAATACCTCTATATTTCTGGGCATCCGCCTTCGCACCCTTTTTGTGAAGTTTTTTTTTTTTTTTTATCTTTATTTTTATTTACAATCTGTTTGTTTAAACAATAAGTAAATTGTATAATTTATATTAAATTAACAGAAATAGCAGTTTTCCAGTGAGCCCTGCTATTATATATAACATCTTTCCTGTTTGTTGAATTTATCTATGAGGGAGATCTAGAATATGATATCTTTTCAGTCTTCTTACTGTTAAACTGTTGTCTACTAGACTTAAGGCTAAATTATTTTCGTGGTTGTGAAGTCTGTCGATATATTTCTTACTAGTTTTATTTATTTCTTCTTTTATGGTTGGAATATTAAGATCTTTATGAATATTTGCATTGGATACGTAAAAAGGAGCATTGACAATTTGTCGCAAAGTTTTTGATTGGTAACGCTGAAGTATCTCAATATTTGAGTTGCTAGCAGTTCCCCAGAGCTGTATAGCGTAGGTCCAAACAGGCTTCAGTATGGATTTGTAGAGGCGAATTTTGTTTTCCAAAGTGGTTTCCGATTTTCGACTTATCAACCAGGACATTTTTAGTGTTTTAAGTCTGAGCTGCTGGCATTTTGCTTTAATGTGGTTTTTCCATGTTAATCTGCGGTCGAGATGCAAGCCGAGATACTTCACACAGTTACTTTGTGGAATTGGTGAGCCGTTAAGTGTAACATTTGGGCAGCTACCTTGTCTTAACGAAAAAGTTATTTGGACGGATTTGAGGGAGTTGATTCTAATTTTCCATCTAAGAAACCAGTCTTCAATTAGGCTTAGCTCACACTGCAGGAGTTCAGAAGCTTCAATTCTGGATCTGCTTGTGGCCAGAACGGCTGTATCATCAGCATATGTTGCAACAGTGCAGTTATTTGTAACTGGCATGTCGGCCGTATATAGTGTGTAGAGAATTGGTCCCAAAACGCTTCCTTGTGGGACGCCTGCGTTGATGAGGAAAAGTGTTGATGTGTCGTTTTTCTGTTGCACGTAAAAGCATCTTTTAGTCAGATACGACTTGATCAATAAGAAGTACGGAGCAGGTAGCCATTTCTTTATCTTGTACAATAAGCCATTGTGCCAGACTCGATCGAACGCTTGTTGAACATCAAGGAATGCAGCTGTGCAGTATTTTTTGTTTTCAAATGCAGATACTACATCATTAATGACCCTGTGACATTGCTCAGGGGTCCCATGACCTCTCCTGAATCCGAATTGGTATTCAGGAATGATGGAAAGTTCGTCCAAAATTGGCAACATTCTCTTCAATAGTATTTTTTCAAACACTTTCGAGAATATTGTCAACAGACTAATGGGACGGTATGATGTTAATTCAGTTTCTGTTTTGTTTGGCTTTAGGATCATAATGATTTCTGCGCATTTCCATTGACTTGGAAAGTGGTCTAGTCTGAGGATCGCGTTAAATACAAGAGTAAGAAGCCGAATGCATTTTGCTGGTAAACTTTTTAGGGTGATACCGTCATTAACTGAATATATACGGTCGAGTGACGTATTTTGAAGAGAGTAACTAACAAAAGTAGGAGGCAGTAAGGCAGCTCAAATTTAAAAGGTTGTACTCACACCATCCCTGAAAACAATCAATATCTGACTGTAAGTTGAAACCCGACGCTATATCGTTATATGATAAACAAAGCTTAACATCATCAGCATACATTAGTACACGAGAATGTGTTATGGTAGAGGGAAGATCGTTAATAAACAGATGTCACGTAGATCAATTTTGAAACAGCGTTCTTGAATATAACCCTCTGAGTCCTACCATTCAAACTACTTGAAATCCAAGTTAATAGATTACATGGAAACCCAAGCGGATTTAATTTGAATAATAGAAGAGAATGGTTGACAGAGTCAAAAGCCTTACCAAAATCTGTGTATATAACGTCAGTCTGCATTTTATTCTTAAATCTATTTATTACAATAGATGACAATTCCAGAAGGTTGGTGGTGGTCGATCTTCGCTTAACAAAACCATGCTGACACGGTGATATAAGCGAGGAACATAAATGTTGCAAATGAGAAGTAATAATACGTTCCAATGCTTTAGGAAATGCCGACAGTTTGGAAATACCTCTATATTTCTGGGCATCCGCCTTCGCACCCTTTTTGTGAAGTTTTTTTTTTTTTTTTATCTTTATTTTTATTTACAATCTGTTTGTTTAAACAATAAGTAAATTGTATAATTTATATTAAATTAACAGAAATAGCAGTTTTCCAGTGAGCCCTGCTATTATATATAACATCTTTCCTGTTTGTTGAATTTATCTATGAGGGAGATCTAGAATATGATATCTTTTCAGTCTTCTTACTGTTAAACTGTTGTCTACTAGACTTAAGGCTAAATTATTTTCGTGGTTGTGAAGTCTGTCGATATATTTCTTACTAGTTTTATTTATTTCTTCTTTTATGGTTGGAATATTAAGATCTTTATGAATATTTGCATTGGATACGTAAAAAGGAGCATTGACAATTTGTCGCAAAGTTTTTGATTGGTAACGCTGAAGTATCTCAATATTTGAGTTGCTAGCAGTTCCCCAGAGCTGTATAGCGTAGGTCCAAACAGGCTTCAGTATGGATTTGTAGAGGCGAATTTTGTTTTCCAAAGTGGTTTCCGATTTTCGACTTATCAACCAGGACATTTTTAGTGTTTTAAGTCTGAGCTGCTGGCATTTTGCTTTAATGTGGTTTTTCCATGTTAATCTGCGGTCGAGATGCAAGCCGAGATACTTCACACAGTTACTTTGTGGAATTGGTGAGCCGTTAAGTGTAACATTTGGGCAGCTACCTTGTCTTAACGAAAAAGTTATTTGGACGGATTTGAGGGAGTTGATTCTAATTTTCCATCTAAGAAACCAGTCTTCAATTAGGCTTAGCTCACACTGCAGGAGTTCAGAAGCTTCAATTCTGGATCTGCTTGTGGCCAGAACGGCTGTATCATCAGCATATGTTGCAACAGTGCAGTTATTTGTAACTGGCATGTCGGCCGTATATAGTGTGTAGAGAATTGGTCCCAAAACGCTTCCTTGTGGGACGCCTGCGTTGATGAGGAAAAGTGTTGATGTGTCGTTTTTCTGTTGCACGTAAAAGCATCTTTTAGTCAGATACGACTTGATCAATAAGAAGTACGGAGCAGGTAGCCATTTCTTTATCTTGTACAATAAGCCATTGTGCCAGACTCGATCGAACGCTTGTTGAACATCAAGGAATGCAGCTGTGCAGTATTTTTTGTTTTCAAATGCAGATACTACATCATTAATGACCCTGTGACATTGCTCAGGGGTCCCATGACCTCTCCTGAATCCGAATTGGTATTCAGGAATGATGGAAAGTTCGTCCAAAATTGGCAACATTCTCTTCAATAGTATTTTTTCAAACACTTTCGAGAATATTGTCAACAGACTAATGGGACGGTATGATGTTAATTCAGTTTCTGTTTTGTTTGGCTTTAGGATCATAATGATTTCTGCGCATTTCCATTGACTTGGAAAGTGGTCTAGTCTGAGGATCGCGTTAAATACAAGAGTAAGAAGCCGAATGCATTTTGCTGGTAAACTTTTTAGGGTGATACCGTCTATTTTATCAGGGCCTGGTGCTTTTTTATTGTTCAAGCATTTGATTTCTGCCACAACTTATTTGTGAAGTGGAATGCTAAAAGAGTTGTCATAACAGACAACGGCTCACAATTTGCGAGCCGGATCATACAAGTCTTTTTTTAACCGAAATGGGTTTCAGACAGCAATGTACGCGGCAAGAAAATCCAACAGATCAGGTCGGTGAAGAGCATGATAGCGATGTCGCCACTTCACGACAGGTGCGGAGAACTCATCGAGCAGCTTAGAAAAGTCACGGACGACAAGCAATAGAGTGAGGCTATGGTGGAACGATCATCTGCACTAGTCGGAAAGCCAAGTGAACTGCGAGGCAGCGTCCTGGTCTTAGCCTTGACTGTCAACAAGCACTGAGCAAAACACTAGTGGGACCGTCCGGGACAGAGCAAGAGAAAGGCGGTCGTTGTTTTGAAAGGCGTTGCCCTGGAGAGCGAGGCACCTGTTCACCCTAGTCTGAGAACGGTGACGCTTCCCTAAGCCCGCACGGCAAATCTCTTTGCGACTCCTAGGCTAGAAAAGCAATGAAACGATCGTCTGAATTAGTCAGAACCGAAGTGAACTGCGAGGCAGCGTCCTGGCGTTAGCCTTGACTATCTGAGATTGGTGACGCTTCCCTAAGCCCGCACGGCCGATCTCTGCAGCCAATGGAGTCAGCGAGTAGCGACACCGAGGACAACCGAGCCATCCACCCGCTTTAATAAGTCAACCCAAATTTAATCCACTGTTAACCTTGGAAATTCAACGCTTTCCCAGTGATCAACAGGCCAGTCACGGATTATAAATTTGGTGGGCCGAACACACAACATACTTAGCTAGCCACACGAATCTCGTAGCGAGCAGGCCAACAAAATCAGTTCGATAGACAAAGCCTTTAAAGCTTTATTAAATCTAAACGTTTGTTTTCAGTTTTTCTATAAAATAGTTGGTCGAATAGCTTTGCTTGAAAGATTTCTAGTTGCCGCGCCAATCGGCTTGTAACTATTTAAACACAAGTACATGCATCATTTCCTGGCTCTGACGATATTGTTTTTTAAACTGCTTATTAAGGTGCTTTGTGGGTGTTAGAGTGGACGTGGCCAAGTTTCTTTGGATCAATCGATAAATATTGATTAAACCAATACATATATTTTAAAATTATTATTTTACCATTAAAAATGTTGGCGCCGCATTTTTAGGCGGCTTGTGCGCGTTGAAGTGGGCCTGGCAATTGTGGTTCTCCAAGTAAGCTACGAATGAGCGCGAATGTTAGACGGCTCTGCAACCACTGAACAAGGAAGAACAAGCTCGACTAAGTAGCTACGCTTGTGCTGCCGCCTTCGATAAATAGATAACACACTCCCTTCTCCCCGCACATGAAGCCTACCTCTATCCTATCTCCCAACAACTATCACACTCCAGGCTGAAGTCAATGTAAATGAGAGGCCGAATTAACAAATATCTCAGTCATGAACGGTGGGCTCAGGCAAGTGGCAACCTCCTGTTCTAAGCCAGCCTTACCCGGGTACAACTGTTCTCTGCGCGGGTGCGAAGCAATAAGGATAAATTTAAAGACAATAAAAAAAGTAACGCAAAAGACCGAGAATGTACCGAATGCGTACGTGCAAATCACAACTACACCAGCCAACACCCGAAATCCCGCAAGGATTAGTCTAAATTGCCCACCAGCGAAGGGGCGGCTAACCAACCAACCAAACCAAACTGGGGGCTTACGAAAGCTGATCTTGTGGTAAGCACCAAGGCTAAAGAAGGTCTTGCCAGACATCGATATACCAAGCGACACACCAAACGAGACGGGTCGATAGAGGTAGCGCAACCAGCTATCAAGAAGGCCGAAACGATCAACAGCGGCACATGGCTAAGGTTCTTTGCGGAGGTTGTAAAGGGTCGAAACATCATTGGCCTCATCGACCAGGGTGTAGGGTTACCAAGGAAGGATATCCATGTCCTCTTGACAACGTTCAATCCAAAACTGCCAACAGAAGGTTAGAGGGTAGTTAAGTTGGAGAAGACCGACGCATGAACGTTGTCATTCACCTTAACCAAGCATGCCTAAAAACCCCCTTACAGCGCAGCAGAACCGGCTCAACGACGATAGTCAACCGACTCGGAGCCTATCGATTACCTAAAGCAGCTGTGCACACAGGACACAACACGACCGGAGAGCAGAATGCTGCAAGGCATAGCGAAGGGTACCCAGCCCGAAACAAGTGTTTCAGCACTCTAACGACCATAATGCAAAAACCCCTCTAGGGCCAACATTTGGTAATACTTTGTTGGGATCGGACCAGTCATTAAAAAGTTATAACAAAATTCTAATCAGTATTTTGCAAATTCAATCGATATTGCGTACCATATGCAGCAAATCAGATGTTTTCACTAATACGCCACAAGGCCGCTGGGGCGCTATAGGCTAGGAGACGGTAGTGTTAGTAAGTGAGTGTGTTAGTGAGAAAAGCAGAGTTGCTTTAAGCAAGTCCTCATCCCTCTCGCACACCCTTTTAGCTGAGTAACAGGTATTTAATAGTCAAGCCCATTGACTTTAGCGTTGTTTCTTGTTTAATATTAATTTTTAGTACATACAAAAAAAAAGTTAATGCGACATTAATATGGGTTGCTGCTTCTCCGTTTCTATTCTAGCTAAAAAGATTTCAGCAGATATAGTCAGTAAGTGCAAGTGAGACAGAGGTATATGCCAAGCAGATGTCAAATGCGTATCAAATAATATTAGCTTGATTTTTTAATATCGAGTTTCCTTGATATAAAAAAGAAGTATTCAATAGATTTTAGTAGTATCAATTTTTTTTTGTGCAAGGTATAAGCTGCTAGTTGTAACCTACCACAAATAAGAATTACCACAAACCGATATATTTGCAGATTCCATTACTTTTTATAACCTTGAAAAGAAATGGCAGGCATGATTGTGTTCCTACATACATATCAATGAATAGAGTTGCCTGTGACAAATACAATTTTGTGTTTTATTCCACAGGGCCTGATTTATTCGAGTGCCTCGACTATCAGATACCCGTTACTCAGCTTAAGGGAGATGGAGATGTACAAGTGGCAAAGCGAAATTGTAACTCGCTACCTGCCCGCAAACTCAATATATTGTTATGTGGGCGGCAGACAGACTGACGCGTTATGGGCGTTAGAGTGTGCGTATCAATTTTTTTTCTACGTCAATCGATAGGTAATGACGAGACAATTACATTTCAGTTAACATTTTAGCATCAAAACTGTGGCGCCACAGATTTGGGCCGCTTGTGAGCGTTAGAGTGGACGTCGCATGCTGGCGTAACAAACTTCCAGCGGACGAAAATAAGGAATCTAAATCTAAAACCTTAATCCCGTTATAGTTTCCGAGATCACAGGGTTCAGACGGACAGGCGGAGTCGAAGACGCTTCCTATTACCTGTAACATACTTTTCCTCGAAAACAATATACCCTTTTACTCTACGAGTAACTGGTATAAGCAGTACATGTTCGGTTAACAGCTAGAAGCTAAGAGATGAGGGAGCAAGGACCACTTCTCGGGTATAATCAAGTACAAGTAATAAAGTATTCTCCCCTTGATTCCCTAAGAAATTTTTATGACTCTTCCGTCAAGGAGCTGCATTGCATTTCGCTTATGCACCTACGAACTGACATGGTTTGCCTACTTAATCATTGCCTACAGGCACTGACAGGATTAAGTAAATTGATTTTGGTTACTCATTTCGGTTGTATTTGGTTTTCTTTCTTTCACTTAAGTTGAACTTCACTTAGCAGACGATCCTATTTTAGTAATATTTTAATAATAATAACTTCTTATAGATTTGAAAACAATAAAGATAATTTTTTTAGTTCAATTCAATAATCGTTAATTAGAAGAGATAAGAACTAATGTGAGGAGTTAAATAACTCCTTGCAACGGCAATTATACATAATAGCCTGCCGGTTACCAGATACGCGGCGAGCTAGCACGCTGTAACGGCAAGGCGATGAGAGTTTGGAGAGAGAAAAGTTGGAGAATGAGAGTTTGGAGGTGGAGAAGTTGTAAAAAGAGCGTTTGGAGAACGAAAAGTTCTTGAAAGAGCGTTTGGAGAAAGGGAGTTTGGAGAGTGAGAGAGTGAAAACTTCGAGGGCAGAGCGGAGGTGCCGTGTGCAAAGGGAAATAACTGAACGCACCGGACTTTGGCTTCCGCCTTGAACTTCGGAGCAGGAGAAGAAGGGCCACATCTCAGCAGCGGGACGGCATGCCACATGCCACCAAAAAACAGCAGGACAGCGCTAGCCATGTCCGTCTGTCCGTCCGTTTCTACGCAAACTAGTCTCTCAGTTTTATAGCTATCGGGCTGAAACTTTCCCAAAAATCTTCTTTATTTTGCAGGTAGTATATAAGTCGGAACTAGCCGGATCGGACAACTATATCTTATAGCTCCCATAGGAATAATCGGAAAAAAAAATTTTTTTTAATTATTTCTTTCATGTTTTTTAACATTTTAAATCCATCGCTTGGAAATAACATTTTTTAATTAGTATGGAATTCCAATTTAGTTTTATCAACATCAGACGACTATGTCATATAGCTGCCATAGGAGCGATCGGAAAATTGGTGGGAAAATAATATGAAACAAATTATAGCTTCGGTGTTTTTCACATATTACCTTATACTATTGGGAATATATTTTCGTGTTCCTAAGAATTTCGAATTCAATTTAATAATTATAATTGCAAGGGTATACAATCTTCTGCTTGCTGAAGTTAACTTCCGTTCTTGTTTTTTTTTTTTTGCCGATTTTGACCTACTCAAATAGGTCGTGTTGACGCCAAAAAGGAGTTCAATTTCTGAAGGAAGTGCCGAGTGTCAGTTTTCTTCAGATGTGCAAGTCTCCGCTCCGTTCGTTTTCAAAGTGTCCCAATAAGTACACACGCAGGTCGAGTTATACCCCGAAAAGTTCTACCGTGTTTTAGATCACATTTCCGCGCGTAATTTTCGAACATTTATCTGGAACTCAGTTTTTTACGATCATGCCATTCCCAGCCCGAGTAGGTCGAAATATGTTAAGCATATTTCTTACCATTTTTGACCTACAAACAAGGCGTATCCGATATGCTATACATTTTTAAAAACTTGTATTTTTATAGGCCTATTTACAAAATTGTATATTTTCAGACCACTAACAAGAGTACGATGTCTACACATAACATCACAGAACACAATAAATCAAGTGCAATACTCAAAAAGTCCATTAAAGATGCCAAAATTACAGTGTACAACAATTTACCTCCGACATCAATCCATATACAAACCCAACTAAAATATGGGCAAACATCAAACGTCAGAAGAACATGGCGATCTCAACTTCTCCACAGCTTTCCGCCCCAACAAACATTTCGTTGATGAAACTACATCCCGTCTAAAATAGCTATAGAATTTGAAAAAGGCTTATTCAATTCCAGAATTCCACCGCATTCCCTACTCCATCATTAAAATTTGCCCTTCATTTTCAAACGCAGAATAATCAACCTTTACAATAAAATACACGCTTCCCAAATCCCTCATTCTTTCAAACTTAGCCTGGTCCTACCCATTTCGAAACAAAAAACACCAAGCTGATACAAAATCATTCAGACCCATATCTCTGAACTGACGCCTAGCAAAAATCTGTGACAAAATAGTACCAAACAGGTTGGGATAGATCGTTTTAAGCATTAGCCTCATTTACAACAGCCAATTCCGCTTCAAAAGGGGAATATCTGTAATATACAGTCTACTTTATGTAGACCACCTAGCCATCAGATCCATTGACTAAAAGAAAACACAGAATAATAATAATACATATTTGCAAGCTCATCTTCATTCCTTTCATTCTACCGAAAACAATAAATGATATAAATTCAACATGCTCAACATCTTTAAAGCAGTTAACACCACCATATTAAAAATCAACACCACTAGCCATTTTCCATTAACTCCCTCAAAATCCTCTTATCCCAACCATATATTCGTGTAACATAACAGACATAACATCCTACACTATCACAACCGAATCTGAAGCGATCAGATTGAGTTTCTTCAGTTCTCTTACGTTATATGCACAGACTCCCTTTCCTCCATTTCCTCTAAAACCCACCATCACAACCACTCGCAATATGCCTCAGTCAGAAACCACAGCACCAAACACTTCCCAAAAGTCTCTTTCTTTTGGGTACCTAAGCCAAACGGGCCACTAAATTAATTTTAGATTTCACTTTCAATAAAAACTTAAACAGCATAACCCACTCCTTTAAAAAAAACTACAAGATAAACAAACGGAAATACTAAATTCAACTTCCAACTAGTACCAACAAATAGCAAAACTATCCTCTTCCAACCGGCCCCGTAAAAACTCTCCCTTGAGCAGGAGGCAACAAATAATAATAACCAGACCTAACCAAGGTCACACGAACCTAACCAATGCCCACTATCTAGACAATACAAAAAACTTGTGCCCATTGTGCAGCAATGCACGCATAGGCATTCAACAAATAATATGTTTTCGTTTCGTTACGTCCTTCCCCACCCGAAGTCCTATCCTACCTATTGCAAAATCACGCAAATAAAAACACCTACAACATCATAATTATACCAGTTACTCGTAGAGAAAAGATTCTAGATTCGTCGGAAAGTATGTAACAGGCAGAAGGGAGCGTTTCCGACCCCATAAAGTATATATATTCTTGAAGAGGATCACTAGCCGAGTTGATATAGCCATGTCCGTATGAACGCTGAGATCTCGGAACTATATAAGCTACAATTCTGGGATTAGGCATGCATATTTCTGAAATTCATGCGCAGCGCAAGTTTGTTTCAGCAGCGTGCCACGCCCACTCTAACGCCCACACACCACCCAAAACAGTGGCTCCTACAGTTTTGATGCTAAAAAAAAAATTTTTACCTGAAATGTATTGTTCTCATCAATACCTATCGATTGACCCAAAAAAAATTACCCACGCCCCCTTTCTTTTCTTTTTATTTCTTATAAAATCCCAAGTCCTTAACAAAATTTAAAAAAATAAATAAAAATGTATAATAGAAAAAAGTTTCAAAACAATGTAAAAATATTGTAAACAGGACAGACTCAAGTTAACTACACAAAGAAATCAAATTGATGATATTATAAGACATGAAGTCCTGCAGCTGCTATTGCTTATGGCCTATTTAAGCAAGTAGCTCACAATTAGTTGTTAGTATTATGTAAATAAATAAGTCAAGGATCGTAACTATAATAAGTTTTATTTTTAACATCACTTTATAATAGTTTTGTCATGATTTTTAGTTTAAACTTAAATAAATCTTATTCTCCGAGTTGTATTTTCCTCTTGAAAAATAACAGTTATTTTTTAGGTTTTATATAAAAAGCGAATAATAAAACTTGTTTTCTAAGTTTTATTATTTCGATCAAAAATAAAACTCAATATCATATTGTGGCGGTTCTGTAGTTTATATTTTTTTAAAAAGTTTTTTAAAAAGTTTTTCATATACTATAAGCCACCGTTAGTATGATTTTATTATATTAAGACCAATTCAGCACTGAAAATTTAAATAAAAGTTAACTGTATCTGTTACCGGTAGAGTAAGAAACAGGTAGAAGGAAGCGTATCCGCTCATATAAAGTATATTTTTTTTGATCAGGATCACTAGTTATGCGTTCGTCCGTATAAACAATGAGATCTCAGAAACTATAAAAGCTAGTCAGTTGGGATAAAGCAAATTGATTCTAGGGCCTCATAAGCAGTACAAGTTTGTTAAAGCAGGGTGCTACTATTATGCCCATGACGCTAAGGACCATCCGGCGCCCACATTGTAATTTGTTTTATTGATCAATACCTATATACTTTCCAATAATGGTATCCATCGCAATTTAATTTAAAAACTTTTAAATTACAAAGTTAACAAGTGAAAATGACTTTCTAGTACCGCTACTATCCGATACGTGGCGCCGTCCGCTAGGTGCTATAGTAAGACAGGTTGGTTACTATTATTTGATTTACCAAGTTGTATTCGTTTGGTTTTAATTTACAGAGTTTCACAAAAATACAAGTTTATAGTAAAAGTTTGGCGGCGGCAGAGAGAGTGTGACCAGCCGTGTGCATTCAACTTAAGATTTGGTTTTGGTACCGCTCCCATCCGCTGTGTGGATTCTTAATCTGGACCGCCACTGTACTCCCTCCCTAGTGACGACGTTTCGATGTTATGAATCGGACTTTTCCTTCTCGTAGGTTCGTGGTTTGCCACAGCTTTCCGTTTGGAAGTCCAGTTGAGCATCACTTTTAAGTATGAAAGCCGATTTTATTCTGTCTACAGACACTTTTACTTCTTTTCCGTTGATGTTTAACGTAAACACTCGGTCATTATTGCGGTATACAACTTTAAATGGACCAGTGTATGGTGGCTCCAACGGATGTTTGCGAATGAACGCTTGTATTCATTTGTCTGTTTCTTTAAGACGGAAACTTGTTTTGTTGCTGTGGTGTGCAGCTTGAGCTGGAAATATTTTTCACAGCTGGAAAGATCTGGGCTTGCATCTATGTCTTCAAAAAATTCATTTGCCAAGCCGTTTGCCAGCCGATGAGTTGAGATCCTCCTTAAAGCACGTTTGAAGTCCTAGCAAGACGACAGGTAACCGTTCTGGCCAAGGAGTGTTTGGGTAACATATCATCGCAGCCTTAAAAGACCTGTGCCATCTTTCGATCATGCCGTTTGCCTGCGGGTGATACGCAGTCGTATGGATGTGTTTACTTCCCATGAGTTGAGCCAGTTCTTTAAAGAGCGCAGACACAAACTGAGTGCCATGATCGGTCGTTATGGTTTTAGGTGTTCCAAAACGCGCAACCTATTGAGCAATAACTTCGGGCCAACGGGTGAATCTGTCTATCGTGGTCAGACAGTATCAGTAGTAGGGAAACGCGGATTCTGTGACAATTAGCATATTAATGGTCCCCGCCCCCCTCCCCTCCCCCCTCATTAACGTATGCGGGTTCTGCGACAATTAGCATAATCCAATAAATTAACTGATTTTAATGGGCTTTGAAGTCATAAAAATGTCACGATCATGTCTATAAAGAGTAAAATTAATTGACCCCATCGCCCCCACATCCCCATGTGACAATATTGATCATGTACCCTTCCCCTCATTATGTGCAATTAATAGTCAGGTGAGAAATGTGCACGTGAGAAAGGTCGCACAACCATAGTATCCATAGAGGAACATATCCGATCATGTTGGGGAAAGGTGTGATCACGTACCCTTTTGCCTCATTATCACAGGTGTTGCTGTGCACGTGTGAAAGGTCGCACACCCAAAGTATTCAAAGATGGTTATCCTAGAAAAACATGTCCGATCATGTTGGGGAATAATGTTTCCTATGATTATAAAACTAATTTAGAAATCAAAAGAACCCCAATAAAATAAATCTCACAAGTTAATGATTGTCAGATGTGGAATATTTTCAAATACACATTTTTGTTTCCGCCCCAGAATGTTTAACTGGTAAATTGTCTAAGATTCTCTCCTTTCCACAAATCGGTCATAAACATGTCATAAAAGGGATTCAAGCAAGAGCTACCCGAACATGCGCACCTGTCAGTTAAAGACCGCAATAAAAGGGACACATGCACAACCCAGAAGGCGCACGCTCATTGACAAGATCATGGTCCTCACGCCAACGACCTCATACGACCTCATACGACGTTCCCATAATAGGGGTTGAAATCACGACCGTGCAACAACTCGCAAGTAGCCGACATATCTCAGTCAAGGAAATATTTTCCATTCTCCGTACTTGTAATTTTATTATAATAAAAAGTCAGAAGTTTATTTTGTAGCATAATAATACATTTATTCATTTATTTTGGTATTGCGAACATTTTTGTTATACATAGAAATTAATTTTCTGCTTTGGTTCCGGCGATTTGCATAGAAGAAGCAGGCGCACGTTTCCGACGTCATTTCTGGATTACAAAATGTAAAGTGTTCACCATAATTCGTAGTTTTGAGGTCATGTCCACCTCGATTCATGAACATAGTTTTTGTGTTTAGAAGGTATTGAAAATGCTGACCAATTATCTCTCCTTTAAATTGTTCAATAAATTGGTCAATTTCCTCATGAAATTTCATTTTGTTAATTTTGTTTTCTTGTAGGTCTTTACACATCTAGTCTCAACTTTAAAATGATGTATAACAATTATTTTATTGTTTTGGAGCTTCTTTTAAAAAATGTCAAAATAATGTATGCATTGTTTAGAGCACAAACCCCGCCCTTAAGGTGTGTTTCACAATAGGGAAACCGGTTTCCTTTAAACCTGTTTAATGACGGACAGCCCATTTCCTCGACATTAATGAGCTGACGACTCCCAAAAAACGTCTGTAGAAATCGTTTCTTTTCCACACCTTTACAAATAATTTGTTTTCCGCTTGTAATTGTCCTTAGATACTTTCAAGTTTGTGGAAGACTGTTCTCTCCATCGTTCCAAAAAATTTTGTGATGTGTATTAGTTAACCAAATTGCAGTCTTTCGAGATTTTGTATTTTGCAATGTAAAATCATATGGTGGTTCTATTAAAAAACTATTATTCAAGTTTGGATCTTTTTCGAATACAATTCCAATTTCTTTAAGAATAAAATTATTATTATTATCAAAGAAACCTTGAACATCAATCGAAACAGTATCTTTCAACATTTTTCTAATGTAAAACAACTCGTTATACTAGTCCGTTTAATGGGTTATATTCAACTAAACGGTCATGTATAAGGAGACAGTAAGCTTGGGTATTTTCATGACTTGGTGTCTTCAGTTCTATTGAAATTCTCACATCAATAGGACCAGTTTTTACTGATTCGTTTTAATATGAAAGATCAACCACAATAATAGGGGCCTTCAATTTAAATTCATTTGGGGTCAAAAATGGTTGTGACTCACGATTATAGTAACTAGATTAAAATGTTGTATACATTTCATATAGGTAAGCATACTGATTCTTACTAAAATCAACATTCAGATTATTAAATGGATATGATTCAGAATTCAAGTGAACTTTCAAGTTTGATAAGTTATTTGTGATAAGTTCTCCATTAAGTGTAAATCCAATTATGGCAAATCTTGGTTTTTGGCGGTTAGCCGACAATTTCACATTCCAGCTGTGTTGACTTCCATACCCCGATTTGGCGTTAACATATGAATCCCAACTCCGGAATGCGATTGGTAGGTTTACACCACTTTTAATAATACCGTACATCTTAATTTTTGCAAAATCGCTCGGAGTTACATGGGGAATTTTCCAGGTTATATTCGTCATTTCCAACTTAAAGTTTGTTCACTTCTGGTTTGTTCAAACACATCACCAAGATTCTTAGTTAGCATCAACACTAGTTCGTGTTTACAATTTAACAAAACTTTTTTATAATCTCCAGCAAATCCAAATAAATTTTTTAATGGTTCGTCTCCACTGCTCCATCCGGAATTTAATAGATTTTGACTTTGAAGATTATCCAGAGATATATAATTTTTTAGGGTTGTAGTCATACCGACAAATCGTGTTTTATCAATCTCACATCCATTTATTTCGTACTTAATTTCATCCAAAAAGTAAGCCATATAATTATTTTTAAAAAAAGTGGTAACATTATCAGTTGTAGGTCCATTCGGTGAATCTTTTCTAATAATTCCAGTAGTAGATTAATACGGGAGCTGGCTCACTAGGTAATAAATCATGTCAAAAAAGGAGGTGGGGGTGACCCTAATTAGTCACGCATGGTTGCACACAGGTGTTCTAATGACCTAATTAGCATAATTAAGTCAAAAAGGGGGGTGTTGCTGACCCTAGTTAGATGAGCATGGTTGCACACAGGTCACTTAATGAGGTTAGAAAGTGGTGTGTAGGAGTGTGAGAGAGTGGTGTTTTTATATGTCTTGTTTTGTCTTGTCTTTTTCTCACGCTAAAGGTGCGTGTGTGATAGGGGTGTTTTGTCATGCGTGGGATTTTGTGGAGTGCAATGGTTGCACACAGGTCACTATGTTGCTTCTAACTTGGGTTAGAACGCGTTATGCGTGGGCGTTTTGTTGAGTCAATTAGGGTTGTAGGTGACACCTGGCTTGCGTGTGTGATAGGAGGTGTCTTGTCATGCGTAGGATTTTGTGGAGTGCAATGGTTGCACACAGGTCACTATGTTGCTTCTAACTTGGGTTAGAAGGCGTTATGCGTGGGCGTTTTGTTGAGTCAATTAGGGTTGTAGGTGACACCTGGCTACGGTCTTGTGGTCAAAAGGTGTTGGTTTGAGGGATATTAGACCGCATGCTTTTGTGGTGTGAAACAAGCGTGAGTTCGGTAACCTCCCCCTCTTTAGCGAGCATTAGATGGGAAAGTGAGCGTGGGAGTGTAACAAAAACGTTGTTTTGTTATGCGTGGGCGTTTTGTTGATTCAATTAGGGTTGTAGGTGACACCTGTTAGTGTAACCTGCCTACGGTCTTGTGGTCAAAATGGTGACTGTGGTGGTGGTTCCTAACAGAACAAAACCAAATGAGATCGCTTATTAAGTCAAATACGTTTTTCTTTAATCATATTTGAAAATTTATTCTCATGCGCTTATAGAAAGAGAAAACGGTTACCTTCTAAGTTTTCAAAAAATGTATGTGTTAAGGAGAAATGTGGAAAGTAGTTCAGTTTTAGAAAACTATTTGAGTTGAGCGAACCATCTAGAATCGTCGTGTGAACCCTCCGGTAACTCAAAGCTAAAGTAAAGTTGTGTTAACTTACGTTCCATCCGAATTCGATTTGTGCGAGATTATCAAATTGATAAAAATTAAAATACTTTACCAAGTGTAAAGTAAAGTTGTGTGAACTGTGAACTACCCAGATTTGTGTTGTGTAAACTTATCAAATTGATAAAATATAAAATACTTTACAGTAAAAGTAATGTATAACAAAGTGAAAAGTACAAGTAACAATACAATACTTCCAAAAAAAAGAAAAAAATCAAAACAAAAAAAATGAATAAGTATTGTGGAAAGTGCAACATTACCCTATCGGGTAACATTTCGTGGGCTCATCATCTGCGAACGGAGCAACACAAGAAGAATGTTGTTGAACCAGTGGATTCAAGGATAAAAAAAATCAGTTCTGGATTTCAAGGAAGGATTGTTCACTACTTATATGAAAACACCAACAATGATGTAATTTATCCAACACAATTTATGGAGGAAGCAGGAGAAGCTTTTCTACCTCACTTGTATCCATTGTTGGAAAGTTATGCATCGGTGAAAATAAATTTTGAACTTTTTGGAGAGTACGGACTTTTGAAGGAAGAAAAGGAATGTATTGAAATAAAGTCATTTCAAAGTAAGATGACAATAATTAGTGCCTATTCGAACATTGAAAATGAATATAAGGAGCACATGGAAAAAATTTTGGCGAGGATGGAAGAATTTCAAGAAAGGGATAGTGGATGGACTTTGCTTCATCTCACTCGATTGGAGATGAATATTAATCAATATTCACCCTTAAGAGGATCATCTTATATAAAACTACCCTCTTGTTTAGAAGGAAAAAAAGCAATTATAAATGTAAAAAACACAGATGATGAATATTGTTTTAAATGGAGCTTAATCGCAGCATTAAGTAAACTAAATAAGAATGCGAACAGATGCACAAGCTATAAAGTGAATATAAATGATGAAGTAATTCAAGTCAATGGGATCACACTAAATTTCACTGGATTGCAATTTCCACTAAAGCCTGCGGATATATCGAAATTTATGGAAATAAATAAAGACATAAATATTACACTTTTTGGATTCGACGATGGAGTTATATTCGGGCCCATATTTTACTCCCCTGAAGTGAGGAGAAATTATATAAATATGTTGATACTGGAGGAAGGATGTAAAGCACACTATACTTGGATTAAAAATCGCTCAAAGTAAGTTGTTTTATCATTTTATCATTATTATATCTTTTACCTGTTTTTGTTTTTAAATTTCATAATATTTATTTGCTTTCATACTTAAAAAAAAAAAATTTTTTTTTCTTGTGTTTATCTTTTTTTAGTTTGGTTTCCTCTCAAGTTTCGAGAGACAAATCAAAAAAATGGTTCTGTCAAATTTGCTTAAATTACTCATTGAGTGAAGATGCTGCCAACCGGCATTCAGAAGTCTGTGGGAAAAAAGTCTCACGCTTACCCAACATGAAGGATGCCACTTTACGGTACACAAATGTTCAAAAGGAAGTGATGGTCCCATTCACAGTTTACGCTGACTTTGAATGCATCCTTCAACCAATTAATAAAAACGAAACATTAAATTTAAATATTATAAATATACATAGACCTGTTTCATATGCATACTATATAAAGTGTGCACATGATAACAGTTTAGATAAGTTTGTCTTAGAAACTGTATTTAACTCGGGAATGAATTTCCTGTTATCACTAATAGAAAATTTAAGTTTTATATATGAAAACTATATTTCAAAATCTGTTTCTTTAATAATGTCAGATGTTGAAGAAGATGATTTCCAAAAATCTAATAATTGTCATATATGCAACACTCCTCTTTTATTGGATAGAGTTAGGGATCACTGTCACTTCACAGGAAAATTTAGGGGGGCAGCACATAATGAGTGTAATTTAAAATATACAGTTCCAAAATTTATTCCTGTTTTCTTCCACAATTTCACCAGGTATGATTGCCATCTATTTATTAAAGATTTGGCAGTCATACCTGGTGAAAAAAAGGTAATTCCATTAAATAAGGAACAATATATATCAATTTCAAAAATTATAACTTTAAGTAATGGTGATAACTTTGAAATCCGTTTTCTAGACTCGTTTCGATTTATGCCTTCTGCTTTTGTATATAAAGCTTCAAATCTAGATAGTGAACAAATGTATATAACAAGATCATTTTTCCCTAATGAAAATCATTTCAACTTAATGCGACGAAAGGGTGTATTTCCATATGAATATTTAGATTCAGTTGAGAAATTAAAAGAAAGTAAATTACCTCCTAGAGAAGCTTTCTATAGTTCCTTAACCGAAAATGAATGTTCAGTTGAAAATTATATCATGGGAAGCTATGTTAAAATGTACTAAAATTGAATTAGATTTATTAACTGATATAGTACAAATTTATTCAAAGTGGTATTCGTGATGGCTTAGTACAATGTACATGTATATATGCTAAAGCAAATAATAAATATGTTGAGAATTTTGATAGTACTCAAAAATCATCATATTTGATTTATTTGGATGCAAATAATTTGTATGGTTGGGCTATGTCACAATCTTTACCATATGGAGGTTTTGAATGGATTTCAAGGGGGGAACTTGATAGTATAAACATTGCTGAGATTGCAGATGATAGTGAATATGGATACATTTTTGAGGTAGATTTAAAATATCCTTTAAAATTGCACGATAAACATAATGAGCTTCCATTTTGTTGTAATAATCAGTTACCAACAAAGTCAGACAAAATAAAAAAATTAATTGCTGATTTAAGGGATAAAGAAAAATATATAATTCATTATAAAAATCTTCAACAGTGTATAGAAAATGGATTAATTCTAACAAAAATTCATAGAGGTCTTCGCTTCTTTCAGAAACCTTGGCTAAAAACATATATTGATTTGAATACATTCCATAGAACTAATGCAAAAAATACATTTGAAAAAGATTTTTTTAAACTTTTAAATAATGCTGTCTACGGTAAAACGATGGAAAATGTCGATAAGCGCGTTAATATTAAATTAATTACTGAATGGGAAAGTGCTTCACCATCCGATTCTTCTGGTCCAAAAAGGCATTGTGGTAGATCTCTTATTTCAAAGTCAAACTTCCATAGTGTCAAACAGTTTTCAGAAAACTTCTTTGCCTTTCAAATGAAAAGATTAAATGTGTTGTACAACAAACCTTTATATTTAGGTTTTGCTGTATTAGATTTATCGAAATGGAAAATGTATGACTTTCATTATAATTATATCAAACCTAAATACAATGAAAATGTTCAATTAAATTATATGGATACAGATTCTTTTATATATACCATTAACACTGAAGATTTTTATAAAGATATTCAGAAGTATGTTGAGATGAAGTTTGATACATCAGATTAATTCATCAGAATAACTTAATCTCTATAATTTTCCTAAAGCTAATAAAACAAGGTTGTGTTTTTTTAAAGATGAACTCAATGGAAGACCTATGACTGAATTTGTTGGTTTGAGATCAAAAATGTATGCCTTTAAAACATCTAATAGTAATGACAGCTCTGAAAAAACAGTGAAAAAATCAAAGGGTGTTAAAAGAAGTGCAATAGATCAATTAACTTTTAATAGTTTTAAAAAATGTTTGTTTTCGGAAGAGGAAGTGGTAGGCTCTATGTCAATGATTAGATCTAAAAATCATCTTTTATCAACAGTTAAATGTAAAAAAGTAGTTCTCAGTCATAAAGACACAAAGGTTCTTATACAAGACAATAAAATTAATACACTACAATATGGCCATTATAAAATAGATGAAAAAAGATTAGAAAATAAACTTAATGAAATGAATTCAAATATTTATGTTTATGAACAAAGAATAAAAGAAATAGAGAATTGTTCTAATAGAAATAATTATCAAGAGAATGAAATAGAAAAATTTCACAAAAATATATATGAATGTGAATTTGAAATGTTTTGTACAGAATTAGAATTAAGTTTACTAAATGATAAAAAAAATGAATAAATGTACTCTATAATTGTAAATAAGACAGAACAAACAACGCTTTTTTATTTAAAGGGTAAAATGTAAGGTAATGTATAAACCAAATATTACAATTCACAATATTATTTTTATAAAATTTTTATTTAACAGAACAAACATCGCTTTTACTTACAGGGTAATGTTAAAATTTATGAGAATTAACAGAACATGAAAATTTGAATTTAACAGAAGAATTACAATATTTTCTTTGAATTACATTCAATTTGCTTACTTTCTTCTATATTTAGTGGTACAGTTTGTTTATAGTTATCTATACCACCCTGTAATCTATATACTTTATTGTCATCATTACTTAAAGGAATTGATTTAATGTATTTATCATTATCTTCATCTAAATTAAACGGTATAGTTTGAACATAGTTATCTATACCACCCTCAACAAGAATAGTTTCATCCTCACTAGATGATCTTGGAATACATGGTTCCGGATTTTCATCATCATAAAGGATTGTATCATGGTCATCATCATCATCATCGTCATCACCATACAAATTATGAGAAAATTTGCCATCCTCTTTTTTATTAATGTTTTGGAGTTCTGAAAATATAAATATTTTACTATATATATATTAGGGTGTCCCTTATTTTTCATGTTTGATATATTTTTACGCATACCTTCTTAAAACGTTCCTAATAACTCAATATGTTCTAGAAAAAAATACTAGCCCGTTGCATGCAAGAGAACACGTGCCGACTTGCAATTTAAGCTTGTCCGTACAAGTTGGTGCGGTTACAGCGCTGCGACTATGGACTACGCTTCATTCGTTATTTCATTCGTAAGTTTTGGTGTTATTGGTGCACTATTGTTTGTTGAGTAAAGATGTCAGTGACATTACGTAGTGATAAAGAAAATATTTTTCTTATCGGGCTACCTAGTCATCAAATCACTGGTGCAAAGTTACCATCAAATCGCCAGGTTCTCTCCGTTTTATTTTATAATATTCGGCAAGTCAAGCTAACTCTCAGTGAAAGTGCAAATCTTGTGACTAGGGAGTGTTTAATATTTTGGGAAAAAGCGAGAATTCCCACAAGGGCATTGCCCAATTGCGTGAAGAAACTTATTGATTTATACCATGCTTGGAGAGAGCTGCAAAAAAATTGTAAAAAAACTCTAGCCACTTTCAAGGACCGAGAAAAGAATTTTAAAATAAGCCTTGATAACTTATTTGATATTGCACATGCTGATGCCTTGAAAATAATAAAAATAGAGGAAGACAAACTATTTTTGAATAAACAAAGAGAACCAGGTCGACCAGGATATTTAGCTGGTGTAGACAAAAAATTGACGGAGAAAGAAGAAAGAGTTAGACAGAGACGATTAGACGATGAGGAAAGAAAATTAAGACAAATGGAATTATTGGCTGTTGCATCTACTTCTACTACACAAAACTTGGAACATTCCGAAGATTCGGACGGGGAACAGATTTTGTATTCTGAAATCAGCTTGCCAGTGGTTCTCGGCTCTAAAACAAGTTCGAAAAGAGGTAGAAAGAAACTGATAACACCTAAACTTGTCGCAGCTTTAGACCGTTGTCAGTTGAGCATTAGAGACTCCGTTTACATTCTTCATGCGGTTGTAGAAGCGCTTGGTCTGAGCAGTGATGATTTCCCAATTAATAAATCCTCGATTCAGCGAATTCGTACTCAGATGAGAAAATCTAGGGCAGAAGCAATAAAAACTGATTTTCAGAACAATGTTCCTGATGTAGTCACAGTCCATTGGGATGGAAAACTATTACCAGGGCTGAATGTGCGAGTTTCAAAAGAAGAACGCTTGCCAATTATAGTTTCATTTGACGACAAAGAACAGCTTCTTGCAGTACCAAAACTGGAGAGTTCTTCTGGTAAACATCAATCAAAAGCCGTCTCAACCGCCCTTTGTGACTGGGATCTTAATAACAAGGTACAAATAATGTGCTGCGACACCACATCTTCGAATACTGGACGTTACAATGGAGCTTGCGCTCTTTTAGAACACACTTTAGAAAGAGAATTGTTATTGTTCGCTTGTCGTCATCATGTTTATGAGTTGGTCTTAAAAACTGTCTTCGAAACCAAGATAAAGCACATTACTAACAGCGCAGATATTCCGCTCTTTAAGAACTTCAGAGACAATTGGAAAAACATCGATTCAAATAAAATTGAACTATGCCTTGATTTCGTTAAAGAATATGTTGCTGAGACAAATATTACATCTTTGATAATGTTTTATAAAGCAGAACTGGAAAAATCTTTCATAAGAGACGATTATCGTGAATTAGTTGAACTTTGCGTAGTGTTTCTGGGAGGAGATACAAACAAGAAAATAAAAATCAGGCCCCCTGGAGCTATGCATCAGGCACGGTGGATGGCAAGAGCGATTTACTCTTTAAAAATATGTTTGCTGCAATCTCAAGTCAGAATGATTGTAAAAGACAAAAGGGCCCTACAAGATGTTTGCCTATTTATCGTCACATTGTATGTAAAGCCTTGGCTTGAATGCACAGTGGCGATTAAAGCACCTAACTAAGATTTGTACTTCTTGAAGGCATTAAAAGAGTACGAAAAAGTTGACACAACAGTTTCAAAAGCTGCTTTAAGCAAGTTCAGCCACCACCTATGGTACTTGTGTGAAGAGACAGTCATTTTATCACTGTTTGATAATGAGGTTGATAACCAAACCAAAATGAAAATGATTGAAAACTTAGACAGGGACAAGAGGTCAGATGTTGGCAAACGCTATATTCCATCAAAGGAAGAAATGTCCCAAACGTTGTTTGGTAAGCTAAAATTATTTTTTGTGTCTGTTTTTTATATACTTTACGTTGTAATTCTTTTTGTTAATTAACCTGTTTTTTGTTTAAGATAAAACGCTGGATGATTTTGTATCGGAGAAGAGCAAACAATTTCTAACTCGACTGCAGATTGACGACAGTTTTCTTCAGGAAGATATATCTTCTTGGGATGATAATGCTGCTTTTCTGAAAGCTAAAAGTAGGATAAGTCGGTTGAAGGTTGTAAATGACACTGCTGAGAGGGCTGTCAAATTAATGCAAGATTTTCAAGGACTTATCACGGCGGAAGAAGAACAAAAACAATACCTGTTGCGCTGTGTCAACGAACATAGACATTTATATCCGGACTGTAAAAAAACCACACTAAATAGAAGTTACCCTGCCTGATTGTTATTATTTTATGTGTTTAAATAAATATAAATATTACAATAAATTCATTTTCCATTTTATTCACTTCATTAATTTCATTTTGATTAATTTTATAGAAGATTGGAATAATAGGACAAAAAACATTTTTTGATCAAATTTGAAGCTCGGTCGGCACGGGTTGCAATCATGCTAGAAAGATCAAATTTCATATTTGAGTAAGGTTTTACATTTATAAAAGATACAGGGGGTATGCATTACAAAATTCGAAAAAAAATTTTTTTTTGCCATATAAGGGACACCCTAATATATATATACAAATATTATTTTATATGTATTTAACCAACCTTTTTGAGCTCCATCCGAAATAATATTTTCAACTTTTTTATTTATGTTTTGGAGTTCTGAAAATATATATATATATATATTAGTATATAAAATTATATATATATATATATATATATATAAAATTATATATATATATATATATATATATAAAACTCACCTTTTTTTAATTTACTCGAATTATTATTTTCATCTTCTATTTTTATATTCTGTAAAAACAAACATATTTCCCTACTCAATCAGATTATGATATAATATCACTATTAGTTATTTTGAAATCGTTAATATCGTTAATTGGTATTTTATCTGTGCTAATCTGACTTTCTTTTTTATTTAAATATTCAACCATCATTTGAGCTGCTAAATTTCTCTTTCTTAAATATATTCCATTAATTCTTTCTGCTTCATCGATTTCAATTTCATGGATTTGTGGACCATCACTAAGATAACCTGTTTCTTCTTCTTCTATCTCTTCTCTTTTACTCTCTTGTTTGGAGAGAAGATCAGCATCCTTTGATATTTTTTCATAGACAATCCTATCTTTTCGTCTCTCTGCATTAATTACTGTTTGGGATAAAACTTCTGCAAATTCAAAACAATTTATTCTTAAAGTTGCTAAGGGGGTATTAGTATTGCGTTTAGATTTTTAATGGCGGTGGCGATTAGATTAATATTTTAAATTCATACGCTTAGATTTACTTAAACTTCGCCTAGAATGTGTTCTTCCATATATATTATTGTAATGACATTTAACTCCTACTGTAGCAGTTTTGTATTGGATGGTAAAGAATCTGTTTAGACCCCTTCTTCCCAAATCCATATGCCCTCCTATTCTCCTTTCATTTTCAACTAATTTTTGCTTAAAATTCTCAATTATACCTCTCTTTGTGAATTCGATTTGAGAGTTGTGTATGTTTTCAGTGCTTTTTAATTTATGAGTAGTGTTCCTTTTTATTGGAACCCGACTTACACTTTCAAATTCTGTATCACTATCACTGATCCCCAACACTAATTCTTGTGACGTATTACTAAATGTTGGTGCTCGACTTACGTTTTCAAATTCTCTCTCACTATCAATTATACCCATATCAATTTTTTCTGATTTTTCTTCTCCTATGTTCTTATTTTCTATGTGATCAACACTTTCATTTTCGCTATTAAAATCAAAAAGATTGGTTGGGGTTGTAGTTGTTGATGTAGCTGTTTTTGTTGTATCTTCTTCCAGAAGTTCTTTTTTTAATGTAGTTGCTGCTGTTGTAGTTGTTATTTCTTCCTTCTCCTCCTCCTCCAGAATTCCCCTTCTCATTGTAGGTGTAGTTGCACTTGTTGTAGTTGAGGTAGATGTACTTGTAGTAGATGTTGATTTAGTAGTTTCTTCTTCAACTGTACTTGCACTTGTACTTGTTGTTAAGTCTTTTTCATTAATGCTACCATTAATAGCATTAAATATTTTTGTATCGAGTTCACTTTTTAAGTTTGGTATCTCACTTTCATCACTTGTCTTGTTTATGAGATCCACAAAAATATGACTGTCCTCTAGGATCTCAAATTTTAAGTCAATTTTAATGATTTTTTTTAGTTTTGGAACATTGATAAATAACCCAATCGAATTATTGGAAGTCGATGGGTTTTCAATTAAAGTCATTTCATTGGGGAGTGGTACCATTTTCACCATCGGATTAAAGAGGGAAAGTATCACAAAAAATATTATAAAAGCCGTCATTTTAATTTTGATTTTGTTTTTTTTGACAATCGAACAAACGAACGAATGAATGAATAACAAACGATTCGAAATTGAGTTGCGTGAACGAATAGATGGAAACTGAACACTTTTTGAAATTCTTCCTCCTTTATACCCTCCAGATTTGTATACATAAATATGTAACGTTCTGTTCAAATTCTTATCTGTACATGCTTTTCTTCACACTTTATAAATAGGAATTGGGTGATTGTGAAGAAACATAATTTATTTCACGCATTGACGTCAATGTCTACATTTTTATTGTTCTTTATAGAATTTCGTTTTTATGAATCCAACTATCTTCTGATTTTGAAAGGCCTACCCAACGCACAAGCACATAATCAAGTTCCACCCAAAATTCTTATCTGTATATACTCTTTTAGTCTAGCCAACGCACAAGCTCATAATCAAGTTCCGTTCCGTTTATAAATAGGAATTGCGTGCTTGTGAAGAAGAAACATAATTTATTTTCACGCATTGACGTCAATGTCTACATTTTTTATTGTTCTATGCTTCCACTTGTTCTTTATAGAATTTCGTTTTTATGAATCCAACTAGCTTCTGATTTTGAAAAGCCTAGCCAACGCACAAGCACATAATCACCTTTTTGTTTCACAATCTTTTCAAGAAGATAAGTATAAGGGAATTTTGTTTTTTTTTTTTGGATCACCCTTCAAGTCCTCAAGTAAATATGTGGTGGGGGATGTATTTTGTACTTTCCGAATTCAAAAAATTTCCGTTGTCCAGTTTGGGGTATAGTCTTTTTCAAAGACATGTTTATATTAACTTATTCGTACATGATCCCCCTCTTTAAAGTCCCCATTTGTAAATATTTTTAGATGATTGTATGATCTCATCAAAATCTGTTTTTCATTTTTAGCATTGACGTCAATAGGCTTCATTTTAATCGTTCTATGCTTCCTGTTATTATAATTATTAATCAACTCTTTGTATATTTGAAGCCAAGTATATTTTCCATTAAAACTAAACTCACGCCACATAAGTTCTTTTATTGTTCTATTAAAACGTTCCACAATAGATGCTTTAAGAGTACTAAATGTTGAGTAATGATTAATTTCATATCTTTTCATCAATTCTCTAAATTGTTTATTATAGAATTCATTTCCATTACCTTTTTGTAAATTCTTTGGTACTCCACGACCAGATTTCATTATTTTTTCCATTGCTTTTGTAACTTCATCTGCATTTTTTGATTTTATTGCTTCACCCCATCCATATTTAGAAAATGTATCTATTACTGTTAACAAATACCTATACCCCTTATTTGATGATGCATATGCCCCCATTTCAACCAAATCAGCCTGCCATAAATCATTAATACCCTTTACTATAACTCTACGTCTTGGGAAATTCTTGAATGATGGGCGATGTAACTCATTTACAATATCTCGTTTACTCATAGCTTTATTTTATCTGGTATAAATGGTTTCTTCTCTAAAGATTCAGTTTCACCTTTTGAAACTGAGGTTGGTGCAATTATATAATTGAAAAGGTTACTTTCTATTTCATTTATATCCTCCACTACCTTATTAAAAGTTTTCATGAGAAATTCCAATTTTTTAGAAATTTCACTCACTTTTCCATCAATATTATTGATTCGAGGTCTTAATCTAAAGATTTGTTGTTTCTGCGGTTGCTTAGAAATTTCATTAGATGTATTCTGTACTACTTTACTTATTTCATCATCAATATAAATCTTTGTTGCAATATCATTTTTTCATGAATGGGGGGTAGGGAATTTTTAAATCGTTTCCTCTGAACATTTAAATGTCCATCATAATCATTAAGTATACTTTGAAATTTTTCTAGACCTTTTGTTATATCTCTTGAGTACTCTTTCTCATTTAAAAAACAACCAAACTTATCAACTGACATTTTAATTATAAAATAAATAATGAAAGAGTGGTATATTTATGTATGATCCACATTAATTGTTAAAACTTCTTCTTCGTTTACACGATGTGCAAATGGACTTTTCCGAAGTATTATTCCATCTATTTGTGTTTGATCAGAACGAATGATTGGTGGAGGTTTTTTTAAATGTTGGTTTATGAATTTGTTAAGATTTTCCAATTTATCAACAAACTCTTTTATTGAATTATGTATATACTCCATTTGAGTTATCATTTTTATTACTTTACTTTCCAGCTCTGATACTCTTTTATTTCGTAGTTGAAATGATTTAGTTATTGTTTTTATTTGATAATAATATATTATTTTTGCTTCCCGCAATTCTTCTATTATTGAAAGAATTTCATTAGTATGGTTATTATTACCAGCAGCTCTCGATGCCATTAAGAGTTGCAATCTTTCAACAAGTTTATTAACATTATCCCAATATACATAGTTTGGTGGTATTTTTTGTAGTCTCATATACCCAGAACCAGTATGTTCTTCATTTACTGAAGATGATATTAATGGTTTAATAATTGAAGAATATTTTTTAGAACGATTCCCCTTTACTTGACCATCTGGTTGATAGTTTCTTTTGTGAGCACTTGTTTCAATTAAAATGTTTTTATATGATTCTAAATCATTCTTAGTATAATCCTTAGGACTATTATGAAAAATTAAAGAGTATAGACCTGGTGATAGAGTTCATAAATTTCCACTTCCTAATTCCATCAAATTTTTTTTAATTTTAAGTGTTGTATTACCCAACATTAAAATATTATTTTCTTCTCTTGGTCCATAACTATTGTCTAAAATGTTGAGATTGTACTTCACCCCGGTTTCTTCATACACACTTTCATTTAAATCATCTGTGTGAGGCTGTTGTGAAACATCGTATTCATCTATAAGAGACTGTTGTGAAACATCAGATTCATCTATAAGAGACTGTCGTGAAAAAGCATCAACACAAGCATCACTATCACTTTCACTTTCAATTACTCTCTCGTGTACCCTTTTTTCTTTTTTACTTTTAGGTACTCTTATTTTCTCTTTCTTGAACTTAGTCTTAATATCATGTGTATCATTAATATATTCCTTTTTATTCAATTTTTTATTTTCAGTGAGTAATTCATGTAAAGGTTCTGTAATAGGTTTAAAAGTTTCCTCCAAATTTAATACGTTCTCATTTTTTATTTCTTCCAATTCATCAAATTTTCTTTTTAATGAATTTCTACTTTTCGTCAACTGTTCTAAAAGTTTACGCTTCATTGTTGTCGTTTTCTCTGATACTCGTGTGCTACTGGGAAAAATGTAGTATAATTTAAATATTTATAACAAACGGTTTGAGTTTGAGTTTTATAAAACTTTATTTTTATTTTTATTTATCAAAATAGATACATTAATAATATTAAAAATGAAAACATTTTAAGCTTTATTTAATTCTAAATAGAGATTGTTATCATTCTTTTTAATAATACAAAAAAGATTATCTTTTATATAATCAATTGTTGAATCCTCTAAAGTTGAGTATCGTTCCGGCAAGTCCAGCATATACTCTTCAAGTTCAAGAGTGAGGGCCATCCCAAAGCTGGTTTTCTTACGTTGAGCTCGTCGAATAGGGTAGTACATCTCCGATTCCATCCTCGTCTTTGTTAAAATAGGTTTTGGTGCGTTACCATTAAAATCCTTAAGTACTTTCATCATTCCCGGATTGACCATTTGTAGTTGTTTCTCCTTGTAGTTGTTTTCGTTGTTTTTGTTGCTTTACCTGTTTTTTGTTGTTGATTTTAGTTGTTTTTTAACAGTTGTAACTGATTTTGTTGTTTAATTTATCTGTTTTTAGCAGTTGTAGCTATTTTTGTTGTTAATTTTACTTGTTTTTAGCAGATGTAGCTGTTTTGTTGTTGTTTTCAGCTGTTTTTAGCAGTTGTATCTGTTTTAATTGTTGTTGTTGTTTTACTGTTTTAACTGTTTTTTATGTTGTTCTTATTGTTGTTGATTTTGATGATTGCAAGATTTTTTAGGTTGAAACTTTAGGCTGAGAACGTTTTAGCTTGAAACTTTTAGGTTGAGACTGTTTGCAGGTGGTTTTTAAATGTGTGTTAGAATAACTTTTGATCGAGTTTTTATACCTTGAGGTAAACTAACCCTCCCTGTTCTCTCTCATTCTTGATTTAGCATCGACCAATCACAGCAGTGAATAGCATGTAAATAGGGTGGGTTTCAAGAATCATAGAGAAATTACTTGATCATAGTGTAAAAGTTAGGGTGGGATAGAGAGAGTAAGAATTGGAGGGACAGGTGTCCACAGTTGGTACTATTAAAGTCTTGTTTTCTCTCATAGTTATAGTTAATGTTATTCCCCAAGTATTTCACAATTTCTTTTGGGGGTTGTAAATTTCCAAAACTATCAAAGTAATGTATACTTTTTTTATTTTTGTTATAAGCTACCCAATGTGTACCATTTGATGAACTATCATCTAGGTTTATAATTCCTGACTCTTCTCTCCAAGGAGATTTGGGCAGTGAGTCTCTCATAAACACACCTCGGAAATGTGGAATGTACTTTTGAGCAAAATTCAAAATTTCGAAATTTGAAAGAGGTTTTTTAGGTAGCTTAGTAATTAGTTTTTTGGATTTCCTCTAAATGGATTAAGATATAATCCATAACCTTTTCTATAAGGTTTAAGAAACATACCTTCACCCACCTTAATACTTTCCATTTTCTTATTATGTTGCTTACTCTCTTCTAATTGTTTTTTCCCCATATTTGCATTATTAATAGTTTTAGCAATAGCTGCATTACCAGAGGCGAGCCTACCTAATGCACTTAGTGCAGTCAAAATGGGTACAATAGGTAAAAAACCACCAATTTTCGGTACATTAATAATACGAGGAATCTTAATTTTTTTTTTATTTCTGCCAATTGATTTATTGACTGCTTTACGTGCAACCTTAATCGCACTCATTAGATCTAGTGGCTTCTGAGTTTTCAATGCCCGCATTCCTGTTTGGATAACATTTGAAAAACTCTTTACCTTTGATTTCCTTTTCTTACACTTTCTCTTTGTTCCCTTTTTCACACCCATTCCGAATTTCTTTTTTGTTTTCATAATATTTGTAATCAAGTATGCTGCTGTTTTCTCTGCAATACTACTATCTTTTGAACCAACACGTTCCCACGCTTTATTTATTAGTACTGCGTCAGCCTTATGTCGATCAGCTAGATCCTTATATTGTGAATATGCAATATCATGTACTCTACAAGCTTCATCCAATTAATTTATCCCACGATCACCGCGCTCCAACCTTTGTTTTAGCTTTGTTCCAGGTCCACAAAAATTATAACCAGGAATATGTACTTCAAATGGAAGTGTGTTAATTATTTTGTTGATAATACCACTACCTCGTTTCAAGTTTGAACTCTGACTGCAACAATTATAAAAACTTTTACCCATTTTATATAATGTTTAATCAAGGAGCATTTCTCATCGAATGAAGTACATTACACACGTGAATATGCGTTTAATACGTCAAAAACAAGAAATCTGTGTTAGAAATATCGAGGGTGGTGATCATTCATTAACAAATTCAGTTCCACGACCTAGTTCTTTATTACCCAATACAATAAGAGCATTGGTTGTCGGTCCCTCAAACTGTGGAAAAACAAATGTTATGCTCAGCTTTATTGAAAGTCCAAACGGGCTAAAATTTGACAATATATATGTATTCTCAAAGAGTTTATATCAACCAAAGTATGAGTATTTAGAGAAACTAATTAAACCGATAAAGGGAATGGGATATTATACGTTCTCACAAAATGATGAAGTTTTACCACCCGCTAAGGCTAAAGAAAACTCTATTATGATTTTTGATGATGTTGCTTGTGAAAAACAAAACAACATTCGTTCATATTTCTGTATGGGGCGTCATAAAAATATAGATTCTTTTTACCTATGCCAAACATATACTCATATTCCAAAACATCTAATACGTGATAACGCGAATATGATTATAATGTTTAAACAAGATGATTTAAATATGCGTCATATATATCGTGATCATGTAAATACTGATATGTCCTATGATTCATTTATGAAAATTTGTCAAAAGTGTTGGAGTGATAAATACGGATTCCTCATAATTAGACACAGGCTTCTGAATGCCGGTTGGCAGCATCTTCACTCAATGAGTAATTTAAGCAAATTTGACAGAACCATTTTTTTGATTTGTCTCTCGAAACTTGAGAGGAAACCAAACTAAAAAAAGATAAACACAAGAAAAAAAATTTTTTTTTTTAAAGTATGAAAGCAAATAAATATTATGAAATTTAAAAACAAGAACAGGTAAAAGATATAATAATGATAAAATGATAAAACAACTTACTTTGAGAGATTTTTAATCCAAGTATAGTGTGCTTTACATCCTTCCTCCAGTATCAACATATTTATATAATTTCTCCTCACTTCAGGGGAGTAAAATATGGGCCCGAATATAACTCCATCGTCGAATCCAAAAAGTGTAATATTTATGTCTTTATTTATTTCCATAAATTTCGATATATCCGCAGGCTTTAGTGGAAATTGCAATCCAGTGAAATTTAGTGTGATCCCATTGACTTGAATTACTTCATCATTTATATTCACTTTATAGCTTGTGCATCTGTTCGCATTCTTATTTAGTTTACTTAATGCTGCGATTAAGCTCCATTTAAAACAATATTCATCATCTGTGTTTTTTACATTTATAATTGCTTTTTTTCCTTCTAAACAAGAGGGTAGTTTTATATAAGATGATCCTCTTAAGGGTGAATATTGATTAATATTCATCTCCAATCGAGTGAGATGAAGCAAAGTCCATCCACTATCCCTTTCTTGAAATTCTTCCATCCTCGCCAAAATTTTTTCCATGTGCTCCTTATATTCATTTTCAATGTTCGAATAGGCACTAATTATTGTCATCTTACTTTGAAATGACTTTATTTCAATACATTCCTTTTCTTCCTTCAAAAGTCCGTACTCTCCAAAAAGTTCAAAATTTATTTTCACCGATGCATAACTTTCCAACAATGGATACAAGTGAGGTAGAAAAGCTTATCCTGCTTCCTCCATAAATTGTGTTGGATAAATTACATCATTGTTGGTGTTTTCATATAAGTAGTGAACAATCCTTCCTTGAAATCCAGAACTGATTTTTTTTATCCTTGAATCCACTGGTTCAACAACATTCTTCTTGTGTTGCTCCGTTCGCAGATGATGAGCCCACGAAATGTTACCCGATAGGGTAATGTTGCACTTTCCACAATACTTATTCATTTTTTTTGTTTTGATTTTTTTCTTTTTTTTGGAAGTATTGTATTGTTACTTGTACTTTTCACTTTGTTATACATTACTTTTACTGTAAAGTATTTTATGTTTTATCAATTTGATAAGTTTACACAACACAAATCTGGGTAGTTCACAGTTCACACAACTTTACTTTACACTTGGTAAAGTATTTTAATTTTTATCAATTTGATAATCTCGCACAAATCGAATTCGGATGGAACGTAAGTTAACACAACTTTACTTTAGCTTTGAGTTACCGGAGGGTTCACACGACGATTCTAGATGGTTCGCTCAACTCAAATAGTTTTCTAAAACTGAACTACTTTCCACATTTCTCCTTAACACATACATTTTTTGAAAACTTAGAAGGTAACCGTTTTCTCTTTCTATAAGCGCATGAGAATAAATTTTCAAATATGATTAAAGAAAAACGTATTTGACTTAATAAACGATCTCATTTGGTTTTGTTCTGTTAGGAACCACCATCACAGTCACCATTTTGACCACAAGACCGTAGGCAGGTTACACTAACAGGTGTCACCTACAACCCTAATTGAATCAACAAAACGCCCACGCATAACAAAACAACGTTTTTGTTACACTCCCACGCTCACTTTCCCATCTAATGCTCGCTAAAGAGGGGGAGGTTACCGAACTCACGCTTGTTTCACACCACAAAAGTATGCGGTCTAATATCCCTCAAACCAACACCTTTTGACCACAAGACCGTAGCCAGGTGTCACCTACAACCCTAATTGACTCAACAAAACGCCCACGCATAACAAAACAACTTCCCTTCCTCCTCCTCCTCCGCCTAAATATAGTTTTACAAATTCATACGCATGACAAAACACCCCTTGTAAAACGAATGGTTTTCTAAAACTGAACTACTTTCCACATTTCTCCTTAACACATACATTTTTTGAAAACTTAGAAGGTAACCGTTTTCTCTCTCATGTAAGCGAATGAGAAAAAATGTTCAAATATGATTAAAGAAAAACGTATTTGACTAAATAAACGATCTCATTTGGTTTTGTTCTGTTAGGAACCACCACCACAGTCACCATTTTGACCACAAGACCGTAGGCAGGTTACACTAACAGGTGTCACCTACAACCCTAATTGAATCAACAAAACGCCCACGCATAACAAAACAACGTTTTTGTTACACTCCCACGCTCACTTTCCCATCTAATGCTCGCTAAAGAGGGGGAGGTTACCGAACTCACGCTTGTTTCACACCACAAAAGTATGCGGTCTAATATCCCTCAAACCAACACCTTTTGACCACAAGACCGTAGCCAGGTGTCACCTACAACCCTAATTGACTCAACAAAACGCCCACGCATAACAAAACAACTTCCCTTCCTCCTCCTCCTCCGCCTAAATATAGTTTTACAAATTCATACGCATGACAAAACACCCCTTGTAAAACGAATAGTTTTCTAAAACTGAACTACTTTCCACATTTCTCCTTAACACATACATTTTTTCAAAACATAGAAGGTAACCGTTTTCTCTCTCATGTAAGCGCATGAGAAAAAATTTTCAAATATGATTAAAGAAAAACGTATTTGACTTAATAAACGATCTCATTTGGTTTTGTTCTGTTAGGAACCACCACCACAGTCACCATTTTGACCACAAGACCGTAGGCAGGTTACACTAACAGGTGTCACCTACAACCCTAATTGAATCAACAAAACGCCCACGCATAACAAAACAACGTTTTTGTTACACTCCCACGCTCACTTTCCCATCTAATGCTCGCTAAAGAGGGGGAGGTTACCGAACTCACGCTTGTTTCACACCACAAAAGTATGCGGTCTAATATCCCTCAAACCAAATCCTTTTGACCACAAGACCGTAGCCAGGTGTCACCTACAACCCTAATTGACTCAACAAAACGCCCACGCATAACAAAACAACTTCCCTTCCTCCTCCTCCTCCGCCTAAATATAGTTTTACAAATTCATACGCATGACAAAACACCCCTTGTAAAACGAATAGTTTTCTAAAACTGAACTACTTTCCACATTTCTCCTTAACACATACATTTTTTCAAAACATAGAAGGTAACCGTTTTCTCTCTCATGTAAGCGCATGAGAAAAAATTTTCAAATATGATTAAAGAAAAACGTATTTGACTTAATAAACGATCTCATTTGGTTTTGTTCTGTTAGGAACCACCACCACAGTCACCATTTTGACCACAAGACCGTAGGCAGGTTACACTAACAGGTGTCACCTACAACCCTAATTGAATCAACAAAACGCCCACGCATAACGCGTTCTAACCCAAGTTAGAAGCAACATAGTGACCTGTGTGCAACCATTGCACTCCACAAAATCCTACGCATGACAAGACACCTCCTACCACACACGCAAGCCAGGTGTCACCTACAACCCTAATTGACTCAACAAAACGCCAACGCATAACGCGTTCTAACCCAAGTTAGAAGCAACATAGTGACCTGTGTGCAACCATTGCACTCCACAAAATCCCACGCATGACAAAACACCCCTATCACACACGCACCTTTAGCGTGAGAAAAAGACAAGACAAAACAAGACATATCAAAACACCACTCTCTCACACTCCTACACACCACTTTCTAACCTCATTAAGTGACCTGTGTGCAACCATGCTCATCTAACTAGGGTCAGCAACACCCCCCTTTTTGACTTAATTATGCTAATTAGGTCATTAGAACACCTGTGTGCAACCATGCGTGACTAATTAGGGTCACCCCCACCTCCTTTTTTGACATGATTTATTACCTAGTGAGCCAGCTCCCGTATTAATCTACTACTAATTCCTTGAAAATTAAGGTAACTTTCGTGAGGAAGCACGTACAAGTCTTGATTTTAAATAGAAATTCGAATTTCATCGTTTAGTTTAAATGTTTGATTATACGATGAATAAGTATGAAACTCTTTCTTCGAAATACTCTCATCTGAGTAAACCTTTTCTCGAACATTTAAAATTTCGTTCATTGTTTTCCTTTCCACCTTTTATATTATACTCGAAGCTTAAAGCCTAACGACTTTAAAAATAGTTTATTTTTCAAAGTAAGTGAGCTTCTTTTTACTGTTTGTACGCCGGGGGGCAGCGGGGTACCGTGCTGGCGCTGGTGGAATGGCGTGGGAGGCGACGACGGGAAAACGTTCGGCGTCGGCGGGCTGGTTCGAAGGGCTTCGCTGGCTTGCTGCTGGTGCGGTTTGCTGCTGGTGCTGATGAAGCTGTAGGGGAGAAACCACTCGAACGCGTATTTGCCCCTTAGTCGGAAATAAAAAGTTCACAAGAAGTTAACTGGGTTAAAAAGTAGGCGGGGGTACGACCGCGGTTTATTCTCTGGAACTTCAGAAATCGAACTGCCTTAGTCTAAGCTCCGCTCTGCGCTCCAAAGCGCAGCGGAGACTTCATGGCGGGAGCTAGGAACAGCGCAGGAGAGCGGGAGCGCTAGAGAGCGGGAGAGCGGGAGAGCGGGAGAGCGGTAGAGCGGTAGAGCGGTGCAGCTGGTGCAGCTGGATAGCGGGGCCAGTCCAGATTCGCCGGACAGTGGGCCTGAACATTCCGCCCCCCTTGCAATCGCTAGCGTTGCAAAAATAATAACGGGGACGGAACTTCGGCCAGCCGCCTACGCCTCAAGCCTGCGTACAGGCGCCGGAGACGATCCACCCGAACACCGTCTTCTGGGCTACCGGCAGTCCCTCGTCGACCATGTGAAAGCCCGGCTTTATCACCTTCGGGTAGACGTCTGCGCCCAGGATCAATGAGATCGTGGCTGGCCGGTGGAAAACCTCATCCGCGAGCGGTAGCTCCTTAAATTTTTGGACGACGCTCTCACTGAGCGCACGGATGGGAGTGCGAATGCGCACGTTAGGCTCGATCTTGAGGACCACCTCCAGCTTGATGGCCTCGTCGACCTTCGAGCGAATCGTCGCCGTGCATATGCTCTCGTCGCCCACGTTCGTTGTCGGCAAACGCAACGCGGCGGCCAGGGATGCATCAATGGAGCTTGTCGGGGTGCACGGATCGATGAGTGCGGCGGTGTCGAACTTCTTCTCTCCGGTCTCGACGATCACCACAGCAGTCGGGAGGACATTAACGCTATGCCGCTGGAGAAGTGCGGCGAGCGACGGAGCTGGTGTCGAGGATGCTGAGCGCGATGGAGGAGCAGGCGTTTGGCGAGTTGGCGGATCTTGCCGGCGCGAACGCTGCGGAGAAGCGGGCTGTGGCTTGGAGCGGGACTTTTGCTTGGAGCGGGACTTTTGCTTGGAGCCGGACTTTTTCCGGGAACCAAGGTCATGCATGTGCAGCAGCGTGTGATGATCCCGGTTGCACGTTCTACACCGGTCACCGCTACGACAGCTCCCGGTGGAGTGCTCGTGTGCGAGACAGTTCGCGCAGTACTTGTTAATAAGCACTGCCCGCAGCCGCTTCTCTGCGCTCAGCTTTAGGAACCTCTGACACTTCCGAAGAGGATGGATTCCGCGGCAGACTCGGCATCGGTAGGACTGAGTACCTCGAGTACGTCTGCTATCCAGAGCCTGAGCGCTACGTGGACGGGGAGCCATTTTCCTGTTTAGAGTGTGGATAAGGAAAAAAACAAACGGCTGATTAACACTGACGTGGAAAATGGCTACGGACTAGGGTGTGTAAGAAACGCGGCTCGTTACGAGGTAGTTTTGGGCGGCTCTCTTGGAAGAAGAACCACCTTGGCCACTGGACGTTTGACAATGCCGCGTGTCGTACGAATGTCGACTACGCGGACATTACCATCGGCTCCCGGAAAAACGGAGTCTATTCTTCCGAGTCGCCACTCATTTGAGGGCAAATTGTCATCCTTAATGACGACCAGATCGCCAACACGCAGATTTTCTGTGGGGACTTGCCACTTGTTGCGCTTGTGGAGCTCCTTAAGGTACTCATCCTTCCATCGAGTGCGGAATTGTTGATGGAGAGACTTTAAGTGCTGCCACCGGTTCAGAATGGACTTGGATTCGCCCTTTACTTCAGGTTCCACTATGGATAGAAGAGGTCCACCAACAAGAAAGTGCCCTGGTGTCAATGCTAAGAGATCAGTTGGATCCTCGGACATGGGAGATAGCGGTCTGGAATTCAGACAAGCTTCGATTCTCGCTAGGAGGGTGGACAGCTCTTCAAAGGTGTACTTCCGCGTAGCGGTGGACTTGTAAAACAAGGTCTTGAAGCTCTTGACACCAGCTTCCCATAGGCCTCCCATGTGGGGTGCCCCCGGAGGAATGAATTGCCAGGTGAGCTGCTGATGACTATAGGCATCGGTCACAGACTCCTTAACGGCTTGCAGGAAGTCTCGGGAAAGCACGGTGGAGGCGCCGACGAAGGTCTTTCCATTGTCGGATTGGACTTGGCGAGGACACCCTCTTCTAGAGACGAAACGAGCGAAAGCGGCCAGAAACTTTTCAGTCGTTAAGTCGGATGTAGGCTCTAGATGGATGGCCTTTGTAGAAAAACAAACGAAAACCAACACATACCCTTTCGTAATGAGACAAGCTCTTCCGGTATAATTTTTTATGTCAAACGGGCCGGCGTAGTCCATCCCTGTGTACGTGAACGGGCGGGAAAAGGACACTCGCTCTTTCGGAAAACTTCCCATCATCTGGACTTGCAATCTCTTTTTGTGGATAACGCAGACCTTGCAGGAGTTAACCACTGCCTTCACCAAGTTCTTTATTCTCGGAACCCAGTATCTGGACCGAGTGAGACGCACCACTAACTGGTTGCCACCATGCAACGTAATGAGATGCGTGAATTTGACCAGAAGCCGCGAGAGTGCACATTCGTACGGCAGGATTATCGGATGTCGTTCATCATACCGCAAACTGTCGGAGGCCGTTACGCGGCCGCATGCCCTGATTACCCCTTTCTTATCTAGAAAGGGGTTCAGGGAGAGAATCGAACTCGCCGCGGGCACAGGACGCTTCTGACTCAAGCAGCGGTATTCTTCAGAAAAATACCTGCGCTGAGTGCAAATCGTCATGAGTTCTTCCGCGGCGGCAACGTCCTGGGCCTCTAGACGGACCCCGGAAGGCGGTGATTGTCTTCGACATCGTTGGACAAATCGATGGACATACGCGAGGACCCGCAAAGCTCTATCTAAATTGGAAAAGCGATCTAGGAAATCTTCTGACGGCATAGACGCCACATGGACTTTAACGGCACGCTTTTCGATCTCAGTCACCGGCAGGTCGGTTCCCTGGCTGGGCCACTGATCGCGTGGACGTTGCAGCCAAGTGGGTCCATGCCACCAAAGCGGGTTATCCACCAGCTCTTGAAGGGGAACTCCTCGACTAGCCAAATCAGCTGGATTATGTTCGGATTGAACGTGCGACCAATTGGCCGCCTCAGTGGACTCGGTGATCTTCGTCACCCTGTTGGCAACGAACGTAGTCCAATGGCACGCTGGTTTTGCTAACCATGCTAGCACAATCGTGGAATCGGTCCAACAGTGGAATTTTGAGGTCAGCCTCGGCATATTTGGAAGAATGGCTTCGGCCATCTCGGACAAAAGGAGAGCCCCACATAACTCCAGCCTGGGAAGGGACACCGTTTTGACTGGCGCCACACGCGTCTTGGCCGTGAGCAAGTGCACCATCGTCTTATGGCCCACTTCTACGCGCACATAGATCGCAGCACCGTATGCCTTTTGCGAGGCGTCACAGAATCCGTGATGCTCTACGCGGAACTCTGGACGGAAGGAAACCCATCTGGGTATTCTGACCTGGTCTAGGACCGAATAGCTCTGGAGAAAGCTGTTCCACCTTTGGCACAGCTCAATTGGAAGTTTATCGTCCCAGCCTAGATCCTGAAGCCAAATCTCTTGCATAAAGATTTTGGCACACACAACAAATGGAGCGAGCCAGCCTGCTGGATCAAATAGCTTGGCAATTTGGGAAAGGACTTGTCGTTTCGTGTGGGAGATTTCCGTTGCTAAATCTGGTGGGACGAAAAAGAACTCATCGGACGTCGCCTTCCATCGTACGCCGAGAGTTTTGGCTGTGCTCTCAGTGTCGATCTCGAGGAAGTCGGCTGTCAGAAGATGATCGCTTTGGATATGAGCTAATATTTCTTTGTTGTTGGAGGTCCATTTTCTCAGTGGAAACCCCGCGGAATCTAGAGCACTTTGTAGCTCGCGAACAATGGACTTAGCGTCCTCGGCGGAGTCAGCTCCCGCAAGGACATCGTCTACATACATATTATTTCGAATGACATTGCTCGCTCTTGGATGGCTGAGCTGCACGTCAGTTGCCAACTTTTGCAGGACTCGAATGGCCAGGAATGGCGCGCAATTGACTCCAAAAGTTACCGTCTGTAATTCGAAATCTCGAATGTGCCCCTCGCTGTTGCGGAATAAAATGCGTTGGAACGGGGAATGCTTCGGATCTACCCATATCTGCCGATACATTTTCTCGATATCGGCACTGTAGACGTATCGGAAATATCGCCACTTCAGGATCTGGATAGTTAGATCGGACTGTAAGACTGGGCCAGCATGAAGGATATCATTTAAGCTGACCCCATTCTCTGAAGGGCTGGAGGCATTGAAAACCACACGTAACTTAGTGGTTGTACTTTCCGGCTTGAGCACGGCATGATGCGGAAGGTAATAACTGGCAGAATTATGGGTGGGACGGACCTCTTTCATGTGATTGAGGTCGAGATACTCTTGAATCACGGAGTCGTATTTGGCTTTCAGCTGACAGTCCCTCTTCAGGCGTTGCTCGGTTCTTAGGAACTGCGACAACGCGGAGGATCTGGAGTGACCGAGGGCGGATTTTACGTTTTGAGGATCACGAAACGGAAGACTTACGACATACCTGCCGTTATCGTCTCTCGTAGTCGTTCGGAGAAAATATTCCTCACAAGCCAAATCGGAAGATTTTGTCACTTTTACTGGCAGATCCTCCACCTCCCAAAATTTGGTGAGAAGCCTATCCAGGGACGTGTCAACTGTGTGGGAGATTCGTGTGGAAAAAACGGAAATCTGATTTTCCCTTGGAGCAGGAACGGGTCCTGTTAGGATCCACCCGAAAATGGTTTCTTGCCCGAGAAGAGAGCCACAAATATTCGGCCGGGTGCCGCTTAGGAGAATGGATGGCAGTATGTCGGCCCCGACCAGAATATCTATCTGTGCACTCTCGTAGAACTTTGGATCCGCTAGTGACAGTTCGGGAAGATCCCGTAGAAACTGTTGCGGAATCGGACAAGATGGAAGGTTTCCCGCTAATTGAGGAAGAACATAGGCCGTCGTGTTTATTTGCAAGCCAGGCCTGGTCGGAGAACGGATGGTAAACTGACAGAGCTTTTTGGATTCAGCGGATACTGTCTGGTTTAAGCCTGATACTTGGGCTCGGATTACCTGGTGAGGCAACTTAATTAGATTGAACAGCCGCTCAGAAATGAAGGTTGCCTCTGATCCTGAATCTATCAAGGCACGAGCTTTAAAATTCGACCCCAAGTGACATATGTCAATTATGGCGGTGCCCAGCAAGACGGATCTATACCCCGTCGCGAAGTAATTTTGTACTGTCGAGTCCGTGGACCGGGAAGCGGTGGCAACTGGTGTGCTTGGTCTTGATCTGGGTCTTGGGGCGGGATTCGAAGGCGATTGGGAGGAGTTGCCTCTGTGTAGTAAGGTGTGATGGCGGCCGCGGCACGTAAAGCAACTATGAGTGCTCTCACAATCACGCAGCTGGTGCCCTCGTGCGAAGCAGTTTAGACACAGCTGCTTCCTCTTTATGTATGCCGAACGCTCGTCGACCGTCATCTGGAGGAACCGTGCACATGTGCGGACAGGATGGTTTTCCTTCTTACAAAGGTCACATCCTTTTGGCTTGGGTGCTACCCTTGTCTCGTATGAATTTATTCTTCGAGGCGCTGCAGTGGGGGCGGATGTTTTTGGCAGAGATTGACTCGATCCCGACGGCCGTACGTCGTCTATGGCTTCTAAGGTCCGGTGACGCTCCGTAAGGAAGGCGTTCAGTTCCTGCCACGTCGGAATCTCTGCCTTATTGTGCAGGGACTGTTCCCACAAGGATAGCGTGAGCTTAGGAAGTTTGGAGGAGCACATGTACACTAGGAGGCAATCCCAATTTTCTGTTTCAATTCCGGACATTTCTAAAGCCGTAAGGCAACCCTGGATGGTACGTTGAAGTTCACGGATAGCTGACCCAGATTCCTGATTAACGGACTGCACATTGAAAAGTATTTTCAATTGGCTATTTACTAACAACCGCTTGTTTTCGAAACGCTCAGTTAGGTTAGCCCAAGCTGAGCGAAAGCCGTCGTTAGTAAGGGGGGAGTTTGACACTATCGTGTGTGCATCGCCGCTTGTTTTGGCATTTAGGTGGAACAATTTTTCGACTGGCGTCAGCCTTGGATTGTTTATGTAAATGGCCGTAAACAGATCCCTAAAGGTCGGCCACCGCAGATAGTCTCCGGTGAAAACCTCGGTATCGCACGGAGGCAGCCGACATCCAGAGGGAATGTAAGTCTGGGTAGGAACAGCTTGAACTTGGGGAGCCTGGGCTATCATATCCGCGATCTGAGCCCCACATCTCTCGTAAACGGAATAGCAGTAGCCGTATTTAGCCTTGAGAACTGGCAAACTATCAGCTGCACTGTCTCCGGCTTCTGCTATGCACCCGGTGCATTCATCGTATTCTGCCTTGATGCGGTCCCATAACGCGCGTATTTCTTCGCGGCGGATGTTCAGCATAGACAGAGTAGGAGGGATCGGCGAAGGAGTGTTTGCTCTGGATTCAAACTCACTCAGCCGATCTGAGACCTCAGTAAATTTGCTTAGAGCGATCTGGGAAGGTGTTAGTGCCATTTTGACGTTTGCACGGGTGACCCTTTTTCGGGGCGACGAGGTCTTGGCAGTTAGTTCGGGTGTGGGCGGATCTACGGATATGCCTGGGACTACGGCAGGTGGAATAGACAACTTGTTGTTATCACTTCCAGCGGACATTTAAAGAGAAATTACCTTTATTTGGGTCTGAATCTGTTCGCCTTTGTTTATGTCGGATAAATAGGAAACCTGGCCCACTTCTGGAACAGTGGAACGAGGTGTCGACAAAAAAGTAGTGGATCGGAGAAATAGAAATTGGAAGCAAGCACCGACCTGGTTACTTTGCGGAATTAAACCCAATAATACGGATTAGGAACAGTGAGTGATGAGTTCGAATATCACCCGTTGAGAAGTAATTCTATAATATTTAACCCTTTTGGTATATGTATTATGGTTGGGATCAAGTTTGGTATATTTTTGCTGGTATTTTTGCGTTTGGATAAATTGAGGGGGGAAAATACCAACTATGTGTATATATATAGTCCCCGGTGGAGTAATTGTAATAATTTCGCCTTTATTTAAACTTCTAAATGAAGAAAAAATACCAAAATTTGGTGGACGGAGGATGCGATCGGTTGATTATTTAATATTGGAGTATTGCTTTAATTTGATTTAATATTTCGAGGAAAAAATACTAAAAATATACCAAAAAATGGTGGACGGAGGATGCTATGCATGCAGTGGAGTGCTGGTATTTTTCCCGTTTAAATAAAATAAATTTTACGGAGTAAATACCAAATACCAAAAAAATACTAAAAAAGTTTGATGGTAAATAAAACACAATGACCAAAAAATTTTCTCGTCGGTTGGTGTAATTTTTGTATTTTATTATTTTTTACCGGATGGCCGACGGAAAACTTTAATTAGTCGGAACGGGATGGTGGAGTTAAAAATTATATGTGACTGTATGTAGATATGTGTATATATGTAGATTTTTGTATGGATGTTGATATTTGTATGGATGTAGATATGTGTATATATGTAGATATTTGTATGGATGTAGATATTTGTATGGATGTAATATATTTGTATGTATGTAATTTTCGCCGGTTTTAAATTTGTTAAATAATTATTGCCGGCGGGGTATGTGTTGTTGTGGAAGTTTTCGATTTATTGTGTGTGGACTGTATTTGGAAAAACGAAAAAATATGTGCAAGTATTTTAGCGGCTGCGGATATACAGAGAGAAAAATCTTGAAAAGTTTTGGGGGCCTGAATTGGCAGAACACTAGAAATTTAATAATTCTCACTGTATGCTTGGCTTATATTTGCACAATATTTTCTCTAAGCTTGGAATTTTTTTTCTCGATTTTGTATATGTGTATGTAAGTATGGATGAGCGGCCAAATGCAATTAAAAAAGGAGTCGGAAAAAATTGGCAATATGGCCGCACGTAGCAAAAGGAAAATCGAAGAAAAAAATGGCGAAGTAATTTTTAATTGCCGTTGTCGGATTTAATCGGACTAGGATTTTAGACAAATCGTACAGAAAGTCAAACGAATTATTTTCGAGTGGCTGACTGCAGGCCGGCAATTAATATAACGAAAAGCTTTACTTATCCTATCCGGCTCGAAGGACCAAAATGTACGCCGGGGGGCAGCGGGGTACCGTGCTGGCGCTGGTGGAATGGCGTGGGAGGCGACGACGGGAAAACGTTCGGCGTCGGCGGGCTGGTTCGAAGGGCTTCGCTGGCTTGCTGCTGGTGCGGTTTGCTGCTGGTGCTGATGAAGCTGTAGGGGAGAAACCACTCGAACGCGTATTTGCCCCTTAGTCGGAAATAAAAAGTTCACAAGAAGTTAACTGGGTTAAAAAGTAGGCGGGGGTACGACCGCGGTTTATTCTCTGGAACTTCAGAAATCGAACTGCCTTAGTCTAAGCTCCGCTCTGCGCTCCAAAGCGCAGCGGAGACTTCATGGCGGGAGCTAGGAACAGCGCAGGAGAGCGGGAGCGCTAGAGAGCGGGAGAGCGGGAGAGCGGGAGAGCGGTAGAGCGGTAGAGCGGTGCAGCTGGTGCAGCTGGATAGCGGGGCCAGTCCAGATTCGCCGGACAGTGGGCCTGAACACTGTTGATCCTCTTTCTATAGCTTTACAATTAGTAATGCTTGGCTGAGGACTTAAGCTACGTCTTTTATTATAAATAATCATTCTATTAACCGAATGTGCATGCGAATCGAAACGTTTTCACCACGTAAATTCACCAAATCACTGTTTTGATCAACTATGCGTATAGATAGTGTGCTTATTTCGTCACAGTTGATTGGTAAATAAATTAGGTTATGTGGTGTCACTGTCATTTTATACCCAGGCGGAACATTAATGCTAAACTCATGTAATGTATGATTCGGAGTATTATCTACATATGAACCGCTGATTATATTACATTCCAAACGAATTGTATTAATTTTTAATATGTTCACGGTCTGATCTGATCGATAGATTTTTGTAGGATGTGGTTCTAGTACTTTTTGATGGAAACCAAACAGCTGTCCAACCGATCTTTCCTTATTAAAGTAAACTGACTCTCGCATGGCAGTTATTTCAACTTGAAGTGTATTGTTATTACTTTGAATTTTAAATGTATTTTCCGGGTTATAGTCTTTTAGTTTATTGTAAATAAAATCGGTGATATCATTCAATTCGTATGATCCAGTTGGAATTGTAATAACCTTGTCACCGATGTGGAAGAGGTTATTTTTTCATCAATATTTGGAATCGAATTATACATATTAAAATCGATAAGAGCGCACTCATATCGACCATTCAATTCGATAGGTGGAAAAAAGTTTGTATTTATAATGGAACTATTTCCATTCAAGGATAATGCAAATGATCTAGACATATTGAAATCTCTTGATAAACTGTGTTTAGGTATATGACTATACGTTTGACAAAAATAAAAAGAGTCGATATTTTTATGTCGACCCATACAAAAATAAGATCTTATGTTATCTTGTTTTTCACAAGCTACGTCATCGAATACCATAATGGAATTGTTTTTAGCTTCACTGGGGTCTAGTACACCCTCATTATGGGAGAATGTATGATATCCCATTCCTTTAATCGGTTTGATTAATTTCTCCAAGTACTCATATTTATGTTGATATAAACTTTTTGAAAATATATAAACATTTTCGAATTTTAATCCATTAAGACTCTCTATTAGACTTAACATAATATTAGTTTTACCACAATTCGAAGGCCCAACAATTAGAGCCCTTATTGTGTTCGGTAAGAGAGCACTATGTCGTGTTGGTAGATTTTTCTCGTTTTCATCGTTAATATTTCTAAATAAAATTTTTTGTTTCTGACTTATTAAAGGATCTTTTAACCTAATGTACCTCATTCAATGAGAAATCTTTGATGAATAAACATCAATAAAATGGGGAAACGTATTTATAATCGCATCAGTCGTATTTTTAATTGTAAACACGGTGGTGGTCTTGTCGATAAGCTAATTAATACATTACCGTTTGAAGCCCATATTCCGGGATATAATATTTGTGGACCAGATACAAAGTTACAGAAACGGTTGGAACGTGGTGATCAAGGAATAAACGCATTGGATGAAGCTTGCAAAGAGCACGATATTGCATATTCTCAAAACAAGGTATTGAGTGAACGACATAGGGCAGACTCCATATTAATTGACAAAGCCTGGTCGCGTGTCAAGGCACCAGATAGCAGTCTTGGTGAAAGAGCAGCAGCATACTTTGTTACAAATATAATGAAAGCCAAGAAAAAATTTGGTATGGGATTGAATAAAACGGAAAAGAAAGGAAGGAAAAAGATATTGAAGAATAAAGTGAAGAAGACAAACCTTTCGACTGTTATCAATGCTGCTACTAAGACATTTAAAAAACAAAAACCATTAGACATTATGAGTGCAATTAAAGTAGCACGTAAATCAATTCATCAATCAATGGGTTCTAAGAAAAATGTTAAAATACGTCGTGTAATTAATGTACCCAAAATTGGAGGTTTTCTACTAATCGTGCCGATCTTGACAGCCCTCAGCGCTCTTGGTAGTTTAGCAAGTGGTAGTGCAGCAATTGCAAAAACAATTAACAATGCGAGAATGGCTAAGGAAGATATGGAGGATATGAAAGTGTTGCTGTAGGAGAAGGATTATATCTCAAGCTCTATAGAAAGGGTTATGGTTTCTTTCTTAAGCCCTATAGTAAGGGGAAAGGAATTAAGAAGCGAAAAAACTAATTTCTCTGCTACCCAATTACCACTATCAAATATCGACATTATACATTTTGCTAAGAAATATATCCCATATTTTAGAGCGGTTTTTAAGGGATATCTACTCAGAAGCACAAAAAAGTAGGGAGTGTGGTATAGTAAACCCTATTTCACGATCAAGTAGTACACATTGGGTTGCATATAATAAAAATAAAAATAATACACATTATTTCGACAGTTTTGGAAATCTTCAGCCACCTAGAGAGGTTGTGAAATACTTGGGACATAGAATACAATACAACTACGATAGAGTTCAAGACTTTGATACATACAACTGTGGACACCTGTGCCTCGCTTTTCTACTTTCTTTCGTAGAAAATGTGGAGTCAAAACCGGTATATTTAAATGGTTAATTTACATTTGGGGGGTTGAAAATCAATGTATGGGTACGTGTATGTGTGAACTCTGTATAGTATAACAAGGGAGAACGCTATAGTCGAGTACCTCGACTATCAGATACCCGTTACTCAGCTAAATGGAGATATGCAAGCAGCAAAGCGAGATTAAAATGCGCCACCTACCGGCGGTATACAGGCAATTTTTTTTTGGATCAATCGATAGGTATTGACGAGACCAATACATTTCAGTTAAAAATTTTTATCTAGCATGAAAATTGTGGGCGTCACAGGGTTTTGCGGTTTGTGGGCGTTAGAGTGGGCGTGGCAAACTTTTTTTTGGGTCAATCGATAGGTATTGATGAGAACCTTACATTTCAGTTAAAATTTTCTATCTAGCATGAAAACTGTAGGAGCCACAGTTTTGGGCGGTTTGTGGGCGTTAGAGTGGGCGTGGCAGTCTACTGAAACAAACTTGCGCTGCGTAAGAAGCTCAGGAATCTGCACGCCAAATCTCAATAGCCTAGCTCCCATAGTTTCCGAGATCTCAGCGTTCATCCGGACAGACGGACAGACGGACAGACGGACATGGCTAGATCGACTCGGCTAGTGATCCTGATCAAGAATATATATACTTTATGGGGTCGGAAACGCTTCCTTCTGCCTGTTACATACTTTCCGACGAATCTAGTATACCCTTTTACTCTACGAGTAACGGGTATAAAAAGTGGACCTGCACGCGTTCAAATTCACAGTCTAAGTTTCTACTTCACATCGAACGCCATCTAGAGGACAAGAATTTTTGATCATTCTTAACAAAAAAACCTATATCTGCTCATAACAGCTCAAAACAGCTGGTGACCAGCTTGTAACAACTAGTAAACAACTAGTTAACAGCTACTAAACAGATAATAACCATCTAATAACAGCTATTAACCAGCTAAAACAAGTAGTAAGCAACTACGAAACAAGTACTGAAGAACTGCTAAACAGGTAGTAAACATCAAAATACAGCTAAAAACAACGTGGAACAACTGTACCAAGTCCAAAAAACTCAACAACCATCCTGAATCAGGAAAACCAGATGAACATTGTAGTTAAAGAGTTCAAAAAATTTAATAAAAAGACACTGCTATCGAAGACAAGGATGCCTAAAAATGTAAGATTCCCGATCCTCAAGGCGGAGCGCAAAACAACAAAGGTTGGAGAATCTATTGCTCTCGAGTTGGAGGAGAACATTCTGTACATGCCGGAAAGGTACACCTCTCTTCAAGATGACATCATCAATGAAATGGTTAATGGAAAATTTAATATTTATAAAAATAATGACAATTTGTATTTAGAAATAAGTCAGTAATCATTAAAAAGATTGAGATTTTAAGAATATAACAATAAATACACTTTTTAAAATATAATGAAGAAAATGTATCGAATCTTTTTTTTATTCGGAAATGGTATATAAATATTACAGATCTTGGCGTTCCCTAAACAGTATTTGTTTGAATTTCGGAAATTTTAAATCTTTCACCTATAAAGTTTGAACAATATACTACAATGAATATTTTGTCACAGTTAACCAAAGCTAGATTTGCTTTGAAGCGAAAATTCGGTGATCTCAAACAAGTCCAAAATCATACGAATTTACAATTGGAGGAAACTTTTAAACCTATTACTGAACCCTTACATGAACTTGTTAAGGAACAGAAAAAACAAAAGATTTCTAATTTAAAAGATAGTATAAAAGTAAAGCGTGAAATGAAGAAAATTAAAAAATACGATGATGATGAGAGAGAGCTTGACGATTTCTACTTTACAACTAATGAGAAAGATCCGCAGTCTAATCGAAACATAACTCCACCAAGGTCTTTCGATAATAGTGATTCCTATAATCAATTCTTTTCACAAACCAATATAGAGGAAGATATAGAAGAAAAGAAAAAGGAGACGGAAAAGGGTGAAGAAGAAGGGACAACACCTTTACCAATGTATACAGGAGAGGCCGATATGGGTGTGGATGCAGAGCTAGAAGATAATAACACTAGTTATAATTATGATTTTAATATTAGTAATTTGACCAGAGGAAATGTGTTGGACAAGGGTTATGGACCTAAAAAAAGCGCAAACAACTCATTAACTTTGGGAGATAAAGAATTAAAAATTAAAGATAATAAAATAACACTTTCTAGTGGAATGAGTTGTGATCTGACTCCTGGTCTGTACTCTCTAATTTTTCTTAGTAAACCTGACAACTATGATGATCAAGACTTGAAAATGTATAAAAAAATTATTATTTATCAGAAATCAAATCCAAACTATGTATATTGGAATGATGTAAATGAGTTAGTCGAACGATTGGAAATTTTAGTAGCATCAAAAGGAGCGGGTAACACCAGCCACAATAACGATTTTTTTTCAATATTAGAGGAATTGCGTGAAGAAAGGATTATATATTAATGAGTATAAATAGGAAGGACAAATATGTTTTACATTTATTAACATCATGTCTGTCGACAAGTTTGGACATTTTTCTGTTGATAAGGAACGATCAGAAAATTTGAAAAGACGTGTTAATTCTACTGAGGGATTATTCATCACCGTCATCGGACGGTAATCTAAATGCTCAAAATAAACGTATCAAAAACGGATCTAAGCCTTTAGACAACAATGATCTAGCAACGAAACAATATACTGATGAGATCCTCGGAAAGTTGGGAGAAGATTTAAGAAAAATTATAACTCAAAATGTTAATCGTCGATTCACAAAAATTTCAAGCTTAGAAAATAAAATTGAATTGAATAATGAGAGGGCAGACAGCGCTGACCAAATTTTTGCCAAAATTCTGGAAAAGATTAAAACCATTGAGGACTATATATTTAAATATGTAACAAAACCGATATCATTACCGAAAAAAACAACAATTGAGTTAGAAGGTGTCGCTTTTCAGCCTATTAGAAGAATATGATTAAGCGAGAAATCGTAAATGAGTTGCACGGACCATCTCGAAAAAACTTTCAACGAAGACGAGTGATTACAAAGGTATAAACGATCTGTGGCAAGCAGATTTGGTTGCAATGGCAACCTTTTCAAAATCTAATGATGGGTACCGATACTTGTTGACTGTTATAGACACATTTTCGAAATATGCTTGGGGTGAGGCATTAAAATCAAAAAATGCAAATGATGTTTCCCAAGCCATGGAGAGAATATTTAAATCGGGTCATGGAACACCAAGAAACCTGCAAACTGATGATGGCACTGAATTCTTTAATTCTAAATTTAAGGTATTATAGGATAAATCATTATTCAACCTTCAGTACTCTAAAAGCATCAATATTTGAACGTTTCAATAGAACTCCTAAAAAATTAATGTGGCCTGAGTTTAGTTTCAATGGAAAATATAAGTGGATAGATATGTATAAAAAATTAATTAATAAATATAATAATAGAGAGCATAGAACAACAAAAATGAGTCCAAGTAAAGTCAATTCATCCAATGAAAATCAAATATTACTGTTCACGCCAAAAAACGTTTAATTTCAGGAGGCAGTGTCGAGCTGCAGTTTTATCCAGATTTCTATATCTCGCGCGCTCGCACTGCCGTCCGCTCTCCCTCTCCATCTCTCCCCTAAGTCTCCGCTCTGCTCTGGAGCGCTTAAGTTAAGTTAGGCTTAAGCAGTTCCTGTTTTAAAGTGATACAATAAACATCTACGCACGTCGCGTAAAAACCCCAAAATACTCCTGTGTTTTTTGGGTACCAGTCAATCTTGGGGCTTCAATTATTTCATCGATCAAGCCGCACCGCCCCAACATTTTGGTCCTTCGAGCCGGATTTCAAAATCCTTGGACTTTCCTCTCCTGGAGTTTCCTTTGATTTTGTCCCAGCAGGCTTGAAACACTCCAGATAAGTTCCACTTACTATAATTGCCGGTCATACGCCAGTTTTTCGAACCCTATTTCGACTAACTTTCTGTATGATATATTGTCTAAATCCAAAAGTGATTAATCCAACGCAACGGCATTTAATATATGTTTTTCGATTCCGTTACTTGTGCCCGACAATATTCCAGTTTCCTTTGCCCACAATTGTACACTTGAAACAATTCCAGAAGATATTTCAGTGCTACTATTCAACAACAATATTTCTCAAAAATATTTTTAATTCCAATTGTGTGTAAAATATAACTCAGCCACAGTAAAAAAAATCCGGATCATAAAAGTATTCCTTACGACTTGCACTCTTTATTTTTTACTGTGTTCCAGCTGCATGTGTATATTTACAAAAACAATCTAATACAGTCCACTCGAACTACTTTTTTCTAATACGGTCCACTCCAACTACCTTTCTCGACCTACAAATACGGCTAAACTATTTCTAAAATTAAAAACAAAGTGACAATATCCACAAATTTACTCCAGCAAATCGTTTGCAATTTAGTTGTGCAGGTGACAAACAAACGCACCGACATACAAACACAAGCGAAGTCTTTCCCATTCCCGCAACGTTATTCTGCTATTCGCACCCCACATATATACATACGTACAGTGTACATACATACGTATACCGTATATCGCCAGTGCACAGTGGGTCAAGAGCTCACAAAAAGTGTTCCTTTCAAACAAACAATATTAAAGTCCGTAATTCCTTACATAAGTCCGACCATCCGATATAATAAATATTTATTGCCTGTCCGACAGTGTGACCGTATATATTTACAATCTTAATTGGTTCCTAAATTCCAATTTGATTCCAATCCGTTTCCTTACATCAGAATTAAAATTCTAAATTATTTAACGTCATGGCAACATCAGTAAAATCCGCTTTAACCCGATTTATGGCCACAGCTGACTGTCTGATCCACTTTGAGGCCACTGCGAACGCTCCAGGTGCTCCTACACCAACGTTATCCGCCTATAAAATCCGTCGCGATCACCTCAATTCCTTGTGGAAAACGGTAAAAGCAGCATACGACATATGCTCCGACTGCATTATAACTGCAGGCGAGAGCGCCGCAGACACAAAATCCATACTAAAGTCCAAGTATTACCAAACGTACTCCACTTACGAAATATTTGCCGCGCAGCTGATGGAACAAATCCAAAAGGGCTCCTCCCAAATACCTCAAGCTCCAGTAACTCCGTCCCAAAATTCCACGTCTTATGGCTGTCGGCTCCCTCCTATCGACACAGAGGATTTCTCTGGCGATTATCTTCGCTGGCCGACTTTCCGGGACCTTTTCACGGCAATATACATAGACAATCCGAGTCTAACGCCCGTTGAAAAATTATTCCACTTAAATTCAAAAACAAGTGGCGAAGCTCATTCCATAGTTTCAAGATCCCCACTCACCAATGATGGCTTTCGCACAGCCTGGAATAACCTAACTGAGCGTTTCGAAAATAAGCGATTGCAGGTGAACAGTCACCTGAAAACACTTTTCAATGTGCAATCCATAGCACAGGAGTCGGGAGCAGCCTTAAAGGAACTTCAACGCACTTTTCAAGGTTGCTTAACTTCCTTAAAATTTTCCGGTGTTAATATTGAGAATTGGGACCCTATCCTGGCTTATATGTGCTCGATAAAACTACCAAAGCTCACTCTCTCATTGTGGGAGCAATCCATCCAAAATAAAGCCGAAATTCCTACGTGGCTTGAGCTTGATTCCTATTTGACGGAGCGCCATCTAACTCTTGAGGCCGTCGATAGCTTCCGATCTGCCAATTTCCACCACGTCCAGTCCAAAGACACAATTCGAGAGGCAGAATTTCTAAAAATAAATTCATTCAACACAAGGTTAGTTCCGATAACCAAAGGCTGCGATCTGTGTTCGAAGAAGAACCACCCCGTGCGCATATGTCCACGCTTCCTACAGATGATGGTAGAAGATCGCTTAGCCTATATCCAAAGGAAGCAGTTGTGCTCCAATTGCTTTGCAAGTAGCCATCAATTCCGGGATTGCACAAGCGCTCACAACTGTCTCACTTGCCAAGATCGGCATCACACATTGCTGCATCGAAACAGCGGTCCTACTACTCCGACGATTCCATCCGACCCTCCAAGGCCAGTATCCGCCTCAGTTCCACACATCATTTCGTCCTATTCAACGTAAGTTTCCGTACAAAAAGTTCCTCCTAAGAATACTCCATCCGAATATTGGGTTCCATACCCCGCCTTGGATGGCAGACGTACTCGAGGTATTAAACCCTACCAATGCCGAGTCTGCCAAAAAATCCGTCCTCTACGGAAGTGCCACCACTTTCTACGGCTAAGCCCCCAGAATCGGCTCCAGGAAGTACATATCCAGAAGTACTGCTCCAATTGCTTGGCTCACAATCATTCCAAGGACTCCTGCCGCAGTGGTCATCACTGCCACAAGTGTGGAAAGGCCCACCACACTCTCCTACATACGGACGACCGATCTACACTTCCAACATATTCCTGAGCCAACTATCCTGAGGTTCTTGCTACGGGTGTCCTCGCAAGGGGGGGGAGAATGCTCACGCCAAAAGGGCGTTTAATTTCAGGAGGCAGTGTCGAGCTGCAGTTTTATCCAGATTTCTATATCTCGCGCGCTCGCACTGCCGTCCGCTCTCCCTCTCCATCTCTCCCCTAAGTCTCCGCTCTGCTCTGGAGCGCTTAAGTTAAGTTAGGCTTAAGCAGTTCTTGTTTCAAAGTGATACAATAAACATCTACGCACGTCGCGTAAAAATCTAACTCTTGAGGCCGTCGATAGCTTCCGATCTGCCAATTTCCACCACGTCCAGTCCAAAGACACAATTCGAGAGGCAGAATTTCTAAAAATAAATTCATTCAACACAAGGTTAGTTCCGATAACCAAAGGCTGCGATCTGTGTTCGAAGAAGAACCACCCCGTGCGCATATGTCCACGCTTCCTACAGATGATGGTAGAAGATCGCTTAGCCTATATCCAAAGGAAGCAGTTGTGCTCCAATTGCTTTGCAAGTAGCCATCAATTCCGGGATTGCACAAGCGCTCACAACTGTCTCACTTGCCAAGATCGGCATCACACATTGCTGCATCGAAACAGCGGTCCTACTACTCCGACGATTCCATCCGACCCTCCAAGGCCAGTATCCGCCTCAGTTCCACACATCATTTCGTCCTATTCAACGCAAGTTTCCGTACAAAAAGTTCCTCCTAAGAATACTCCATCCGAATATTGGGTTCCATACCCCGCCTTGGATGGCAGACGTACTCGAGGTATTAAACCCTACCAATGCCGAGTCTGCCAAAAAATCCGTCCTCTACGGAAGTGCCACCACTTTCTACGGCTAAGCCCCCAGAATCGGCTCCAGGAAGTACATATCCAGAAGTACTGCTCCAATTGCTTGGCTCACAATCATTCCAAGGACTCCTGCCGCAGTGGTCATCACTGCCACAAGTGTGGAAAGGCCCACCACACTCTCCTACATACGGACGACCGATCTACACTTCCAACATATTCCTGAGCCTACTATCCTGAGGTTCTTGCTACGGGTGTCTTCGCAAGGGGGGGGAGAATGCTCACGCCAAAAGGGCGTTTAATTTCAGGAGGCAGTGTCGAGCTGCAGTTTTATCCAGATTTCTATATCTCGCGCGCTCGCACTGCCGTCCGCTCTCCCTCTCCATCTCTCCCCTAAGTCTCCGCTCTGCTCTGGAGCGCTTAAGTTAAGTTAGGCTTAAGCAGTTCTTGTTTCAAAGTGATACAATAAACATCTACGCACGTCGCGTAAAAACCCCAAAATACTCCCGTGTTTTTTGGGTACCAGTCAATCTTGGGGCTTCAATTATTTCATCGATCAAGCCGCACCGCCCCAACAATTACAAACATCGTATAATCACCTGAAAATATTTGTTGCAAGTAAATTCCGTAAGGGGCACCACGTTCGTATCAGTAAATATAAACATGTCCTTGAGAAAGGGTATACCTCAAACTATACAACTGAAATCTTTAAAATTAGAAAGGTGAAGAACACATACCCTAAAGCATACTTACTTGAAGATTTAGATGGTAGCCCGATTCAGGGTGGATTCTATAAAGAAGAACTGAAAAAACACGATTTCCCCACATATACCTAGTTGAAAAAGTTGTAAGGCGAAAAGGAAATAATGTTTTGATTAAGTGGCTCGGGTTTTCAAAGACTAGCTGGATAAACAAGGAAGGCATTTTGTAGTATAATAAATGATTTATTTAATTAATTTTTATTTGTATGTTAACTTGTATTTATATATTTATTTTATCTTATATTAAGTTTAATAATAACATTTTTGTACAATGTTTTAAGCTAAAATTAAATATAATAAAAATACTTTTTACAAACTCTAAATCATTTTCATTTATATTTTCCAAGGTCTCGATCATAATAAAACATCTCCAATTCAACTGATTTATAAAATAGTTCTTTTTCAATATGTTCCTTTTGAAATTTAAGGCTATCTAATTATTCTCCATCGTTCACATAATTATTTTGTATCATCTCACCCAAGCAAAATGAATTTGATTCTAGCCATTCAACATTTTCTAAAATATCTTTATAAATTAATCTCTGATGTTTTATTGATGTCGTACCATGGTCTTCATTTCTTAACTCTAAAAGTTGTGTTCCATTAACATTACGTTTTCTTTTGTTATCTTTGCCACAAAGAATTTTTTTATTTACTTTAACTGTAGTTATTTTATGTGCTTTTGATCTAAACATTGTTCTATTACCATATAGTGAGGCCCCAGTTAATAAAACATTTTTATAGTCTTCAATTGTAAGATTTCGTGAACTCACTCCCTTTGCTTTATTATGTGAAGATTTAACTTGATCTATTTTATAACAATAAACCTTTGAGCACAGGCCTACAAATTCTGTCATGAGTTTACCGTTAAGCTCGTCTTTCAAAAACCCTAAGCTTTTTTTGTTAACTCTTTTGAAGTTATATAGATTAATTCTTTCATCTGAATAGTCCGATGAATCAAATTTTGCTTCAAGATCATTACGAATATCTTTATAAAAATCTTCAGTTTTTATTGTATAGATAAATGAATCAGTATCCATATAATTTAAGAGTAACTTTTCCTGAAACTTTGGCTTCATATACTGATAGTGAAAATCATACATTTTCCATTTCGATAAGTCTAATACTGCAAATCCTAAATACATTGGCTTATTAAATAGAACGGACAATGTTTTCATTTGAATTGCATAGAAATTATCATTTATTTTAGTTGCACTATGAAAATTGGATTTTGAAATTAAAGTTTTGGCACAATGTGCTTTTCGTCCAGTCTTCGAGCTATCCGGAGCTTCCCATGTACTAACAAGCTTAATATCGACTCTGCGCTGGGGATCTTCCATTGTTTTTCCGTAAACAGAATTATTCATTAATTAAAAAAAATCTTTTTCAAATTTATTTTTTGCATTTTGCCTATGTAAAGTATTTAGATCAATGTATTTCTTTAACCAAGGCTTTTGTAAAAACTGAACACCTCTATGGATCTTTTTCAATACTAACCCATTCTGTATACATTGTTGCAAATTCCGATAATGTATTACACAATTTTTCTTCTTTCCCAGGTCAGCAATTAATTTTTTTACCTTATCCTCTTTTGAGGCCAGACAGTTTGACGGACAAAATGGAAGATCATTATGAAGATCATGTAAACGGTATTGATATATTAAGTCCACTTCCAAAAAATAACCGTATTTGCTATCGATTGGAATATTATTAATATCAAAATTGTCTATATCTGTGGTAGACATCCACTTAAAATCTTTATATGGTAAAGGTTGTGACATTGCCCAACCATACAAGTTATTCGCATCCACATACGTTAAAAATGAAGACTCCATCGAGGAATCATAATCTGACAAATATTTGTTATTTGCTTTTGTATATCTATGACAACATTGATCTAAACCACCTCGAATGCTACTTTGAATAAATCTATACATATCTATATCTGTCAGCAATTCAAGTTGAATATTTGTAGTTTTCAACATTGCCTCCCAAGATAGACCTGGTGTCGTAAAATACTGAGCTGGGTCAAGTGAATAAATTTGCATACAAATTTTTCGGAAGTTTTCAAAAATGTCGGTTAAAAGAAATACATCAGTTTTTAAATATAATTCTAAATAATCTTTAAGAGTGGAACAAGAGAAATGCGACCAAACTTTAAGAGCTTGATCATAATCTTCCTGAGAGCATTCCCTTTCCGTTAAATTACTATAGAATGCTTCCCTTGGTGGGAGGGAAGTTTCCTCGAGTCTACTAGCGGAGTCTAAATATTCATAGGGAAATATACCCTTCTTACGCATTAGTCCAAATTCTATATCATTACTGAAAAACGATTTAACAGTGTTCAATTGATCATCAACTAAATTAGAAGCTAGGGTATCTAAACTTGATGTCATAAATCTATATGTATCGAGAAAACGAATTTCAAAACTATTTCCACTTAAACTTTTTATTTTCTTTGAGACAGAAATATAGTTTTCCTTATTTATTGGTATTACGGAAATTTTACCGGGAATCTTTCCCAACTCTTGAATAAATAAATGACAGTCGTATTTCGAAAAATTATGAAAAAATATTGGTATGAATTTGTTAACTTTATAATCCAGGTTACACTTAGAGTGGGCTGCACCTCTGAAATGACCTGTGAAATGACAATGATCTCTAACCCTATCAGTCCCTAAAACTTTCTGACAAATAGAACAATTCAATGAATTATCAAATATTTGCTGGTCATCCAAAGTCATTCTCATAGGAACTATTTTATGTAAGTAGTCATCACTCAATTTAGTTAAATTTGTTATCAATGAATTTACAAAACTTACTCCCGAAGTTGTTCCTGTTTCTAAAACAAATTTATCTAGTCTAGAATCAAAAGCACACTTTATATAATACGCATATGATATTGAAACGCATATGATATTGGAATATGTTTATTAATATTAAATAATTTGGGGCTCACTTCAAAATTTTTTGGTTCCAGAATGCATTCAAAATCCGCGTAGACAACAAATGGAACTTGAAGCAGGTGTTGAACTTGGGTAAATTCCAGTGTGTTGTTCTGGGGGTGCGGCATCTTTGAAACCTTCCTACTGCAGAGCGTCTTGTGTTTTAATGCAGCTTCTGGGTTCCGGAAAAATTCAAACACACATTGCAGAAAAATTGCGCCCTCCTCTGATTTCCTCTTTGAGCAGTCATTAGTCTTTGAAAGAGAAATATATAAAAATTAGTTAATTGCTTAAAAGAGATAAAAATGTATAAAAGAATTTACCTTGAAATATTTTAAATGTACATTGTAATGTCCATTTCCACCTTCTTCCAAAAACATCATATTGATATGAAGAGGCTTTTCCACTTCCGATTGAAAAAGCGGTCCAATTATTTCCCTCGTCTCTTCATTCATTATTCATTCATTAAACTCATATAAGTATTCTTCTTTAAAAAATTTTTTATACATTTTATTTCAAGGGGGAAAGTCAACCCTGTGAAATCTAATATTATTTCATCACTTATACGAATTATCTCCAGCGATATATCAATGTTATATGCCAAACATCTTTGCGGCCTGTTAACAATTTTTAAGGCAGAAATCAAAGCCCATTTAAAACAATAATGATCATTTTCGTTACAAACGTTAACTATTGCTTTTTTCGTTAAAAGGAAACGAGGTAGTGGTATGAAAGATGAACCAACCATCGGTGTACATATTTGATACATGTGTAACCAATAGGAAACCATCAAATCGATAAAGGAGACACAGAATCATAGAATTAAGGAGAGTGTTGGTTAGAAGAGGTCGCACATACTTTGCTGCAGGTGGGAAAGGACAGGCCTTTTTTTTACACACCATCATATTCAGGTAGCCAATAAAGGACAGTTTGGAAAAAATCATTTCGAGTTTGGGAAAAAACAAAGATTTTTATTTGTTGAATTTCGAGAATGCACATTTTTGGGTAAAAGAAGAGGAAAAATCAAAGATTTTCATTTGTTGAATTTCGAGAATGCATATTTTTGGGTAAAAGAAGAAGATGAAAACCTGTATAAAATTTTCTTATAAATTGTGTAAGCATATTTAAAAGGGTAAGACGAGATTGTTGACTTAGATAGACAACATGCATTCAGTTAAAATAAATAACTTTCTGAATGTATTTGACGGAATTCTGTTCAATGCACACTATGTACGGCTCCAGTTTGAATGTGAACGAGGTAACATGAAAACATCTATTCATGGTGTTGATGGAGTTGATACTTGTGTATGCCATCGAATTTCTGATTACAAAAAGGAAGCACTCAACATTATGAATATATACTAAATCTAGAAAAAAGAATGAAAATGATTAAATAACATAATAAAACATGTTCGCAATACCAAAATAAATGAATAAATGTATTATTATGCTACAAAATAAACTTCTGACTTTTTATTTCGAGTTAAAATTACAGGTACGGAGAATGGAAAATATTTCCTTGACTGAGATATGTCGGCTACTTGCGAGTTGTTGCGCGGTCGTGATTTCAACCCCTATTATGGGAACGTCGTATGAGGTCGTTGGCGTGAGGCCCATGATCTTGTCAATGAGCGTGCGCCTTCTGGGTTGTGCATGTGTGCCTATTATTGCGGTCAGGTAATTGACAGGTGCGCATGTTCGGGTAGCTCTTGCTTGAATCCCTTTTATGACATGTTTATGACCGATTTGTGGAAAGGAGAGAATCTTAGACAATTTACCAGTTAAACATTCTGGGGCGGAAACAAAAATGTGTATTTGAAAATATTCCACTTCTGAGAATCATTAACTTGTGAGATTTATTTTATTGGAGTTCTTTTGATTTCTAAATTAGTTTTATAATCATAGGAAACTTTATTCCCCAACATGATCGGACATGTTCCTCTAAGATAACCATCTTTATTTATTAGCATTAATATGCTAATTGTCCCAGAATCCGTGTTTCCTTACTACTAGTATCGAAAGACTTGGTGGAACGGCATGTTTACGATGTTCAGATGCACGTGGTTGAATCTGTCTTTGGGAATGGTAATCATCTCTGCAGTCAGATGATTGTGCCGGTTGATTTTAGCACGATAGTATAGCAGGCAGGTCCTGCTCCATTCAATAATATTTTTCGCATTTAATTTAATTATATTTTCAATATTAAATTTAATTATATTTTATATCCCAGCGCTACAAGTGCACACTAATAATTATCGCGCTATTCACATTGAGTTGATATTTTTAAATTGTAACGAACTGATTTTTATGGTCTGCTCGCTACGAGATTCGTGCGGCTAGCTCAGTATATTGTGTGTTCGTCCCACCAAATTTATGTTAACGTGACCACCCAGTAGCTCAGTGAGAAAGCACAGAATTCACGGGTTCGAATTGGGTTAATTGCGGGTATATTATTACAAGTGTCTTAGTCGCTTGGTTGGCCTTGACTCGTTGCTTGTGACCTTCGGTGCTTCCGACGGTCCTGATTGACTCGACGACCTCTCGCCTTGATGACTCGGTGCTCCAGTCCTGTAGCTCCCCGAAGATACTCGCAGCTCCCTGAAGATCCTCGCCGCTCCCTGAAGATCCTCGCAGCTCCCTGAAGACGCTCGCTCGCTGTTCACTTCTCACGCGTGACTTGGTGGCTGCTGGTACCGACTCGGACTCGCGAGGGGTATCGGCCGTACGGGCTTAGGGAAGCGTTACCGTTCTCAGACTAGGGTGAACAGAAGCTGCGCTCTCCAGGATCGCTCCTTTCGACACACCGTCGCCTGTCCCTTGCTCTGTCCCGGATGGTCCCAATGGGGTTTCTGCTCAGCCCGCGCGGACAGTCAAGGCGGAACGCCAGGAAGCTGCCTCGCGCCTTACTTCGCTTCCACGCCTAGTGTAAACGAACGTTCCACCCTAGCCTCACCCTTTTGCTTTTTGTCCGGGACGTTTCCGCGTGGCTTTTGGTACTCGGGGTTCGGGCACGCCGCTCCGGGACCTCGCAAGTCGAATCCGTAGGGCTCTCCTGGATAATTCCACTCGAGACCGTACCGATCGACCGCTCTCCCTTCTGGCTTGTTATACTCGGGGTTCGGGCACGCCGCTCCGGGACCTCGCAAGTCGAATCCGTAGGGCTCTCCTGGACAATCCCACTCGAGACCGTACCGATCGACCGCTCTCCCTTCTGGCTTGTTATACTCTTTCCAGGCGTAACGCCAGGACTTTGCGGACAGGGTTAATCGACCGCCTTGACCTAGCCGTGTGATGCCCTCTGGATCTCAGCTACCTGCGTCTCAATTCGGAGATTCCTGGTATCCCAATCCCGAACGTCTCGACGTAGCAATCTCGCTCCTCGAAGGCTCCCACGGCGCTGCTTCTCTGGCGACTCGACTTGCTGTCGTTCCCTTGTAGATTATCTGGTTGTTTGATTGTTCACTTTGGTATCTGAGTGATCTTGACGGTTTGACTCCTTGTGATCGACTGATCCAGCTGCCAGCGCTCTGCGGCCTTATATAGGGCCTCCGGGAACCGTTATTTCCCTTTTGCGCACGGCCCGCTGGATCTCTCCACTCCGGTTCCAAAATCCGTGCCTCCTGGTTGACCCACTTGTCCTTCACGTACCGCTTCCAACCGATGCTCTGCCCACATCTGCCGTCCCGTTGATTCCCATGATGTTTTTGGCACGCCTGTGTGCCACTCCACTGCCAAGATGTGGCACTTCTTCTTCCGGTCCAAAGTTCACGGAAGAGTCCAAAGTCCGGTGGAGTTCCGTTATCCGCTTTTGCACACGGCACTCTTGCTCTGCCCGCGAAGTCTCCATTCTCTCTCGATCTCCGTTCTTGGTCTCCAAACTCTCTCGCTCTCCTTCATTGGTCTCCAAACTCTCTCGCCGCGCCGTTACTACGCGAATTCGCCACGTATCTGGTAAGCGGCCGGCCATCTGCTGCTGCTTCTATTTAAGGGGAGTTATTAAACTCCTCACAAAATTATTATTATTTTTAAATTATTAAAAGAATTTTTCTCACTTTTCTTATTAATATTAATGACTTACATCAATTTTCGTGGTTTCTTGGTAACTATTATTATTGTTTTTAATACTTTTTTATTTTATTTTATTTTATTTATATATTTTTTATTTTATTTTTTTTTGTACTTACAGTTGCGGTCATGTGTATGTATGTTTATTGGGATTTTAAGACATCTTTAACTTTATTATAAAATTGCGCTCCTAATTGTTTAGTACGGTTGCGGTAGATTGCTCCATAACCGAAAACCATTTATGAAAAATTGACTTCTCGAACAAAGTGTTTGTGTTCGAGGGCATATGTTAATTTTGGTTCTTACAGATGTGGCTGGGGTAAGTTTATTGAAAAGATATTTTGGTTCTCCACTCGTCCCTATTTTGTGAAAGAATATTAAAGTTCTAACATCGAGCCAGGAGGTTAAATTAAGGTCAAGTATATTATATGTCAGTTGTGATACTTGGTCAAAACGTCTTGAGCTAAACAAATATTCTTTTTACCAATTACCAAAGATTTCTTAGGATTTATAGGCAAGCAGGCAGGTATGTATCTCAATTTCGTGTCTACTAACATATATTTGGACATCGTCAGCATATAAATGTACTTCACACTCAGACAGGATACTAGGGAGATCATTGACATATATATAAATCAATAAAGGGCCCAGCACAGATGCCCAGATTATTATTATTATTATTATTATTATTATTATTATTATTATTATTATTATTATTATTATTATAATTATTATTATTATTATTTTTATTATTATTATTATTATTATTATTATTATTATTATTATTATTATTATTATTATTATTATTATTATTATTATTATTATTATTATTATTATTATTATTATTATTATTATTATTATTATTATTATTATTATTATTATTATTATTATTATTATTATTATTATTATAATAATTATTATCATTATTATTATTATTAATATTATTATTATTATTATTATTATTATAACATATTCCTAAGCTTCATACAGAGAATATTATGATTCATCTCCAGCACGAACATAATTAACTATAGAAGAGCCAATGCCCTTCTCAAACGCGAAATAAAAATAGCTGAACGTAAATCACTGGAGATATTCACCTCCAAAATTAATCCAAACTCTTCGACCTCCAAAATTTGGAGTAATCTTCGAAGATTCTGTGGACTCCGACCAAGAAGCGGTATCCACTGCATCGCACAACGAAATTCACCCGATAAAATAACAATTAGCTTAGAGATAGCCAATGAACTATGTTCCTTTTGGTCCTCCGAATCAAGTGACGATAATTTCTCAGCAACCTTCACCCACCACAAAAATAACATTCTACCCATCCACCAGAATTACCAACCTTCCATTAGCGCATTAAAAATAGATTCTCCTATCACCTCCCTTGAACTCAATATAGCCCTGTCAAAGCAAAAAGGAAAGTCCCCAGGTCTCGATCGTGTCTCCTACCAAATGCTCAAGAACCTCCCCAGCAGTAAAACTCAGACTACGTGATCATTTTAATAATATATTTAACAGCTTCATCCCACAACATTACAAACTTAGTAAAATTATACCTATTCACAAACCTAATACAGACAAAACACCCTAAACTCTTATCGTCCCATATCCCTTAATTCATGCTTCGCTAAAACGCTAGACAAAATCATTGCAAATCGGCTATGGTGGTTTGTTTCCTACAATAACTCGATCGATAGTCGACAAACTGTATTTCGAAAAGGGAAGTCAATATCAGACAATCTACTGGTTTTAGATCACCTGATCTCCTCTTCCTTATCAACGAAGAATCACTTGTCAGTGATCTCACTGGATTTTACAAAGGCGTTTGATAAAATTGGAATCCATTCTGTTGTCGACGAACTACAGTCATGGAAAATCGGCCCTAAGATTATAAATTATTGCATTAATTTCATGACCAACAGAAAAATCAAAGTCTATGCCAATAACCATTTTTCATTCACCCGCCCACAGCACAACGGTATTCCCCAGGGTTCGCCACTCTCAGTAATTCTGTTCCTCATCGCGTTTAACAAACTGAATCTAGTTATCCTTAACCACAAACAATTCAACTTTTGCGCCTACGCTGACGATTATCACATATTTAAAAAAATAAACAAAGACACACAAATAAATATTGACCCCCTCCTCAATGATATCCTCTCTTGGTGTGAATACTCAGGCGCTGTCCTCTCACTCAACAAGTGCCAACACCTTCATTTTTGCAAAAAACACTCCTGCCAACTTCGAATATCCACTACACTTGCACCAATAGACAATACTAAAAAGCTAAAAATATTAGGAATAACATTTAATAAGAAATTTAATTGGACAGATCACGTAGCTAGCCTCGTTTCTTCCCTCTCAAATCGCCTCAATATCATAAAGTGCATATCGAGCAACAAGTTCAACTGCAATCACCTCACCATCTTAAACATTATAAAAGCGCTTATTTTGTCAAAAATCGACTTCGGCTTACCCTTTTACGGTAATTGCCCAACATCCACAATTAAGCCAATTAAAAGCATTTACCATTCTGCCATCAGATCAGCACTAGGGGCTTTCCGAACCACCCCTACCCATAACATTCTCTTCGAGTCTAACATGATGCCAATAGATATCCGAACCAAGTTTTGTATCTCCAAAACTATAAAACCCATTCTACTCTCCCATAACTCTCCGCTAAAATCGATAGTTACCAAAATATTAAAAAGAAAGAAGCGAATCCCAAAGATTCCATCTGTCGTCCACAGAGCCTTGAATTTCGCCGTAGAACTTGGTTTACCAACCAAACCACCCATTACTAAAAAACCCGTTAACCCACCTTAGTCGGATGTATCCAATTTGATAGAAACAACTCTGCGTAAACTACCGAAAGCCACCACTCCGCAACTAGTCTACCAGCAAAAGTTTCTCGAATTCAAAAACAAATACCCGACCAGCACATTCATCTACACCGATGGTTCCAAAATTTCAGGCGCGACATCCTTTAGTGTAGTATCCTACGACATAAGCCAACAGCACTTACTACCATACTATAGCTCCATCTTCTCTGCCGAAATCATTGCTATCTACAATGCAGTCCTTTTAGCTCAACACTCACCAAGCTCCTCAGTAATCTGTTCCGACTCCCTGTCGGCGTTAAATGCTATAGCAAATCCCTCCAATTATTCGTTCTACCCAGCCACAATCAGACAAATTCTCCTAAAAAACGTTAACAAAATAACCATTAAATGGATCCCGGGTCACTGCGGCATACAAGGCAACGAAGTTGCTGATGAAACCGCCAAAAACGCCTTTGCATTGCCCCTGACATTCTACGACAACCTGAACATATCAGATGTGCTAAAACAAATTAAAAAACACTATAAAGAACTACAGACTTCTCTTTTTAACCAAACAAATACATATTACAAATCAAACAGTACAGATCAAAACAATATATACAATTATGGTCGACTCCAAGCCGACCTATTCATCCCACGTCATACCTTCACAAAAATTGTACGTCTTCGGTTAGGACACACTAACTTAACCCATAGCTACCTTTTTACTCACCCTCCCACAAGACCCTCTTGCCCCCTATACAACAACGACATAAGAACTCCTCGACACATCCTAATAGAATGTTCCTATCTCGATGCCATAAGATCATCTCTCTTCACTTCCACAAACCCCTTACAATCCATATTTATACCCAGCGCGCCACAAATAAGAAAAATTATAAAATTCCTTAGCTCTAATAATATAATAAATGAAATTTAATAAGCTTGTAAAGTTATAGATAAATGTTGTTATGAAATGAATATTGAAATTTGTTATCTAGTTTTTAAGCTTAAGGCCACGTAGCTATAGCTTAATTTAAGTTCGCCTGTAATTTTTACATTATAGTCGAACATTTTATAATAATAATAATAATAATCAAACCGATTAAAGGAATGGGATATCATATATTCTCCCATAATGATGGTGTACTAGACCCCAGTGAAGCCAAAAACAATTCCATTATGATATTGGATGGTGTAGCTTGTGAAAAACAAGATAACATAAGATCTTATTTATGTATGGGTCGACAGAAATTTCGACTCTTTTTATTTAAGTCAAACATATAGTCATATACCGAAACATCTGATTCGTGACAATGCCAACTTTATTATAATGCTTAAACAAGATGATTTAAACAGTTGTGAAAATTTGTCTAAAATGTTGGGAGGACAAGCACGGATTCCTATTAATTAGCAAGGATAACGAAATGGATAACAGAAGATACAGAAAAGGATTTGATCAATTTATTATGATTTAGAAGTAATTTCAATATAAAACTTTGTTAGATACTTACAATCCCACAGTTTATCAAGAGATTTCAATATGGGTAGATCACTTGCATTATCCTTGAATGGAAATAGTTCTATTATATTTACAAACTTTTTTGCACGTATCGAATTGAATGGTCGATATGTATAATTCGATTCCAAATATTGATGAAAAAAGTAATCTCTTCCACATCGGTGACAAGGTTATTACAATTTCTACTGGATCATATGAACCGATTTCATTTACAATAAACTAAAAGACTATAACCTTGAAAATGAATTTAAAATTCAAAGTAATAATAATACACCTCAAGTGGAAATAACTACCATGCAAGAGTCAGTTTACTTTAATAAGGAAAGATCGGTTGGACAGCTGTTTGGTTTTATTTTATTTATTTATTTATATCCTAGCGCTACAAGTGCACACTTAGAATTATCGCGCTAGTCACATTGAGTTGATATTTTATATTATTATTATTTTTAAGTTATTATAACAATTTCTCTCGCTCTTAATTAATATTAATGACTAACATCAAATTTTCGTAGTTTCTTAGTTACAATTATTATTGTTTTTAAAATATATATATTTTTATTATTATTATTTTTTTTTTTTTTTTTTTTTTATTTCATTTCATTTAATTTTTATACTTATGTGTACTGGTATTTTAAAAGATCTTTAACTTTATTGTAAAATTGAGTTGCGCTCCTAATTGTTTTGTATTGGTGCGGTAGATTGTTCCATAGCCGGATACCATTTATGAAAAATTGCCTTCTCGAACACAGTGTTTGTACTCAAACCAGTGATTGATGTATCTGATGTTCTTCAGAGTCTTAATACTCTCAAGCTCTCATTTTTAACGGGTCCAAATAGAATACCAAGTTGTATACTTAGGAATTGTTCATCTTATCTTGCTCTTCCCTTAACATTGATATTTAATCTGTCCCTAAGTCAATGTAGATTTCCATCCATATGGAAGGATTCCTTTATTATCCCATTGTTTAAAAAAGGGAACAAGTCCGATATCTCAAACTATCGCGGTATTGCTAAACTCAGTTCTATTCCTAAACTTTTTGAAAAAATTATTACCTGTCAGTTGCAGCATCATTGCAGGTCTATTATTTCACCTTGTCAGCATGGCTTCACTAGATGTCGCTCTACTTCTACAAACCTACTTGAATTTACGTCTTTAATCACTAGAGGTTTTCTGACACATCATCAAACTGATGTGATTTATACCGATTTCTCTAAAGCTTTTGATTCAGTGAACCATAGGATTCTTATTTATAAATTGTCCCTTTTAGGTGTTCCACCCAACCTACTAGAGTGGATACTTTCCTACCTTTCTAATAGAACTCAAATGGTCTGTTTTAATAATAAAATTTCCAAAATAATTAATGTTACTTCTGGAGTGCCACAGGGTAGCCACCTGGGACCTTTACTTTTTGGCTTAATGATTAATGATCTACCTTATGTTATAAAATCGTCAACTGTTTTAATGTATGCAGATGATGTCAAGCTATGTTTGTCCATGTGTTGACCTAATTCATATAATGACCTTCAATTATATCTTGATTGTTTGTATACGTGGTGCATGATAAACATGTTGAATTTGAACTATTCTAAATGTAACTTTATGACCTTTTATCGTTGTAGTCCATCTCTGTATTCTTATTGTATCGGTAATAACGCCCTTGAACGTATTTTTTCTGTTCAGAATCTTGGCGTTCTATTTGATCATAAACTTAGTTTTAAAGACCATATATCTACTATAACTAACAAAGCCAGAAGTCTCCTGGCGTTTATGAAGCGCTGGTCAAGGGAGTTTGATGATCCATACACAACAAAGCTTTTGTATGTTTCTCTTGTTCGTCCCTCAATGGAATATTGCTCGTGTATATGGTCACCTCAAATTAGCTGTTACCAAAATATGTTCGAGTCCGTTCAAAAACAATTCCTTTTATTTGCTTTGAGAGGTTTAAGCTGGGACACAGGAAGTCGATTGCCCTCTTATCATGCGAGGTTGCGCCTGCTGGACTTACCAACCCTGAACCATCGTAGAAAGTGTCATGGAGTTATGTTTTTGCATAAATTAATTAATGGTGATGTTGACTCTCCCTTCCTTCTTAGTTCCCTCAACTGGAATGTACCCTGTAGAACAGTTCGTCGTTTTCGTCCGTTGTCCCTGCCAATTTGTAGATCCAATTATGCCCTTCATGATCCTTTTCGGGTTCTTTGTGACGACTATAATGCACTGTGTCACGTCTTACTGTTTGATAGCCCTAATGCAACTAATTATGATAAACTTATGTATTTTCTATCCTCCAATAATTTGTAATTTTCTATGTTACTAGCCATTCTATGTGAGCATGTATTTTAAACTGTCTATTGTTATGTCGTCTTTTTCCATGTCCGCGATTTCGTTTACTTGCCCAAATCGGTTTAGGGCTCCGCGCGTAACAAGCATTGCTTGGTGTCGTAAGGGCCACTTGTTTGTACTGACCATAGTGCATCAACGTCCAAGAAAAAAAAAAAAAAAAAAAAATGTATTTTTTGGTTCTTACAGATGTGGCTGGGGTAAGTTTATTGAAAAGATATTTTGGTTCTCCACTCGTCACTATTTTGTGAAAGAAGATTAAAATTCTGAAATCGATCCAGGAGGTCAAGTTAAGGTCAAGTATTTTATATGTCAGTTCTGATACATGGTCAAAACGTCTTAAGTTAAACACATAACGGACAACTGAATTAAAAACAAGGAAGAACGCTATAGTCGAGTACCTCGACTATCAGATACCCGTTACTCAAAGGGAAATGGAGATATGCAAGCAGGAAAGCGAAATTAAAATGCGTCACCTACCGGCGGTAGACAGATTTAAGCGTTATGGGCGTTAGAGTGGGCGTGGCAAATTTATTTTTGGATCAATCGATAGGTATTGACGACACCAATACATTTCAGTTCAAATTTTTCATCTAGCATCCAAATTGTGGGCGTCACAGGTTTTCGCGGTTTGTGGGCGTTTAAGTGGGCGTGGCAAACTTTTTTTTAGGTCAATCGATAGGTATTGATGAGAACAATACATTTCAGTTAAAATTTTCTATCTAGCATCAAAACTGTAGGAGTTTCAGTTTTGGGCGGTTTGTGGGCGTTAGAGTGGGCGTGGCAGTCTACTGAAACAAACTTGCGCTGCGTAAGAAGCTCAGGAATCTGTACGCCAAATCTCAATAGCCTAACTCTCATAGTTTCCGAGATCTCAGCGTTCATCCGGACAGACAGACGGACAGACGGTCAGACGGACAGACGGACAGACGGACATAGCTAGATCGACTCGGCTAGTGATCCTGATCAAGAATATATATACTTTATGGGGTCGGAAAAGCTTCCTTCTGCCTGTTACATACTTTCCGACGAATCTAGTATACCCTTTTACTCTACGAGTAACGGGTATAACAAGGAAGAACGCTATAGTCGAGTACCTCAACTATCAGATACCCGTTACTCAGCTATATGGAGATGTGCAAGCAGCAAAGCGAGATTAAAATGCGCCACCTACCGGCGGTATACAGATTTAAGCGTTATGGGCGTTAGAGTGCGCGTGGCAAATTTTTTTTTTTGGATCAATCGATAGGTATCGACGAGACCAATACATTTCAGTTTAAATTTTTTATCTAGCATGAAAATTGTGGGCGTCACAGGTTTTCGCGGTTTGTGGGCGTTAAAGTGGGCGTGGCAAACTTTTTTTTTGGTCAATCGATAGGTATTAATGAGAACAATACATTTCAGTTAAAATTTTCTATCTAGCATCAAAACTGTAGGAGCCACAGTTTTGGGCGGTTTGTGGGCGTTAGAGTGGGCGTGGCACTGTGTCGAAATAAACTTCCGCTGCGTAAGAAGCTCAGGAATCTGCACGCCAAATCTCAATAGCATAGCTCCCATAGTTTCCGAGATCTCAGCGTTCATCCGGACAGACGGACAGACGGACAGACGGACATGGCTAGATCGACTCGGCTAGTGATCCTGATCAAGAATATATATACTTTGTGGGGTCGGAAACGCTTCCTTCTGCCTGTTACATACTTTCCTACGAATCTAGTACACCCTTTTACTCTACGAGTAACGGGTATAACTACAGTTAATGTACGCAAATCCCGCGCATCACAATTTCCAAAAATTTCTATGCCGTAAAAGAGAGTGGGCAGGAGGATAACTTTGGCGATTAATAGACTAACTTCCTCAGTTAGGAACGATTTGGAGAATGAAAATTTTCTCAGCAGAGCATATGTACGCCCTGTCGCTTTGACTATATGGTTGCTCCATGATAAAATATTGTTAAATGTTATCCCTAGATTAACTGCATTCACTTCATAGCTTATCGGCATATGGTTTATATATAATTTTTGGAGTGAAAGTGTTGAAAGTTGCTTTTTACCAATTACCAAGCACTTCGATTTATTAGGATTTATACCCAAGCCATTTTCCTTTGCCCATTTTCAATTAGCCACAACATTTTATTACTTATACGGACACAGTCATGTATTTCAGTGACGGGTCTACTAACATATATTTGGACATCATCAGCATATAAATGTACTTCACACTCAGACAGGATACTAGGGAGATCATTGACATATATAGAAAACAATAAAGGGCCTAGCACAGATCCCTGTGGCACTCCCCTGGATAAGTTCCGGAGAGAAGAAACTTGCGTTCCAGAGACGACTGCTTGAAACCTATTCGTTAAGTACGACCTAATAAGCTTCGTCGCATTAGTTGAGAAATTAAACATATTCCTAAGCTTGGTACAGAGAATGTTATGATTCACAGAATCAAAAGCCGTGCTGTGGTCAAGGAGCATCAAAAACGTTACGCAGTTACTGTCCAGTTCTTGTCTTATATCCTCTACAATATTAGTGATTGCAGTAATACAACTCCTTTTCTTACGGAATCCTGATTGTTTTTCGTCAAGTAGAGAATTATTAGCTAAGTATAGTTGAATCTGTGAGGACATAAGGTTTTCAAAGACTTTTGATAGAAAAGGTAATATTGAAATAGGTCTATAGTCATTGTTTGGCTTAGGAATTGGGAAAATTTTGTCGTTTTTCCATATTAACGGAAATGAAGACGTTGTAATAGCCGTGTTAAAAATATATGTAACATGGGGCAACATTAAGGGGAGCAAAAGCTTAACAAATTTTGGACTCATATTATAGAGAGAATACTAGCTAGGACATCACTTTGGTTTATACATATAAAGCTTAAACTATTATCACAGAGGGGTTGAGTATTCAGGTACGGATTGCATGCTGCTTCTGGTACATCTATTTCCAAAAACTTTTTGTTTATTAATTCGACATCCACCTCAGACTCTGTCTGTTGCTTACACTTTCCAAAACCTAACCGTTTTAGTTTGTTCCATCTGTTTTTTGAGTTAACACAGTTATTAAATTGTATGTTATAATGCTCTTTTTTTGCTTTTTATCTTTTTGTTTACTTTTACCCTAGCCTCTTTGTATTGTTTTCGAAATTCATCAGTTTTGTATCGCTTCCACCGGAGGTAAGCTACATCTCGCTGACGGGTTAGGTTAATTTCACTACTAAACCATGGATTTTGCATTGGCTTAATCACCTTGGTCCTTAGGGGCACAAACTTGTTGAACAAATACTGGACATTGTTGGTTAAAACCTCTAATTGACAATCTACATGACGAAATACATGGTAAATACATAACCAGTCACAACACAAAAATTCCGTTTTTAATTCATTGTAGTTTATATTTTTGTAATCTCTATACGGTTAAGAATTGATTTTGCTGTCAAAAGTCAAGTCGTATGTTAAAAATATTAGGTCATGTCTGGAGAAGGCTGGTACAGAAACCTGGTCCTAATGTATGATTTTGCTAGGGTCATTGATAAGAAATAAGTCAAGTAATGTATCACAGTGGCTGCGTGGGAATCGTTTCGTTTACGGAAAACAAAGTTTAACAACAGAATTTAAAGTTATCTACGAGATGGCTTTCTGACAATAGGTTGCTGTTAAAATCACCTGCCAATATGATGTCAGTGTACTCCAACGAAATGTCGGATTCGGTCTATATATGCAACCTAGAGGGGTTTTTCCATGGGATTTATTGAGAAGTTCTAATAGAATGTATTCGATAGTACTGTCACTTGGCTGTTTAAGTACCACTTTACATTTCAGCTTCACATTCAGGTATATAGCAACACCTCCTGCATGACCAGTACGGTCGGACCGATAAACATTAAAGCCTTCACAAATAATAGACGAATCACATAGATCATTTACAAACCACGTCTCAGACACACATATCACATCGACATTAGACTGAGTGAAAAGGAATCTAAACTCATCAATCTTCTTTAGCAAACTTTGTGCGTTTAAGTGAACAATTTTTAGACCAATTTTATAACTACTTATAGTTTTTATCATGGCACTAGCTATGGAACAAACTTCCTCATCCTGCATTGTTGTTATCAATGATTATTAGGGGCGCAATCTCAATATTCAATGCGTATCTTATACATTTCTTAAAGTAAACTAGTTTTAAACCTATCTTAATTAAGAGGATACGATTTATACGCTTAAGAACGAAAGCTATCAGCTTCAGGTCCAGCCGAAGCGTTGGTGAGAGATGTAGAAAGTGGATCAGGCGAAAGATTAATGGACGAAAGTTCCTCCATACTGTTAATGCAACAGACACCCTCTCTTCGATTGCAGTACGTGCACAAGGCCGCGTCGTGTAAAGACAGCCGTAAGGATTTTATGTTTTTTCATGCGCATAGCCTCTTTAAAGATGAGATAATGCTCTTTTAACAATTGCTCATTAACATAAATTAACGCTTCTGAATTGAAACCCGGAAACTGCAAGCTAAGTTGTTTCTTGTGCTCGCGCCTGTACATTCCGACTTGACCAAGCAGCTTGATCTTTTCGCGTGGGTTTAGCATTTTAATTATTATTACCGGATCCACATGTGTTTGTTGTGATTTCCTTGCTCGGAAGATATCGCAGACTTTTGGTGGTGGAGTCAGCTGGAGATTAAAGCATAGCTTGTGATAGAGCGCTCTAAGATCTTCACCTTCGACATAGGGAACTCCATGAACCCTCAGATCACACGAGCTAGTCTCCCTGCATTGCATTGCCAGCCTGGCCTCCAGTGCACCCATCCTCTGACCTGCTGCTTGTAGATTTTCTACCTCCCGGTTCAGCGTCTCAACCCGCTCACCCATTCGGTCCCTCATGGAGCGAAGATCGGCAACCTCGCGCTCCAACGTCAGGACACGAGCATCCATTTGCTTTACTTCCCCGGCGATTTTGTCCAAGCGATCCATAAGGCTTCTGAGCATTCGCTGTTCAGCTTCCCGAACGGCCGACTCAGTTTTCTCGGTTTGTTCCTCGAAGCGAGTCTTTAGGAGCTCCAGAAGCTGAGGCGAATTTACATCCGAGATGCGTTCGCTGGCAGTTCCAGCATTGTTGCGGGTACGTTTAGTGGGTGGAGCAGAAGAACCCATTACTTTTTTAAGTGTATTTATTGTTTGATTTGGTTAAGGTTAGGTCGGTTGTGTTTGTATTGTATCTTTCGGATTTAATCTTTAGGTTTAAGTTGTAGCTTAGCTTGCAACCACTCACTGCTTTACCGACAAACTGCCTTTCGACAATAGTGAATAGATGCCTTATCGGCGATAGCGTAGCTGATGGGGCAACCTTTTTCTCTCTTGCACTCCGAAGATGCTGTCTCTCACTGAAGGTGCACGCACAACCGCACTTGTTGTACAGCAAGAATTTATTTTCTGATTTATAGAGTCAACTTTGTTTATTAGCACTATGTTGTGTTGTTCGCGGATAGGGCTGGTGGTATATTAGGCTGTTATAGACTTTCTTCAATTTTATAAATGTTATTTTCCGTGGAATATCGTTTATTTTGTGGAGCGTTCAATAAAGCGACTGCACACGGGAGAGTCAAAAAGTACTAGACCCCTCCCTACAAAAACCTATCGATCAGATCAGACCGTAAAAATATTAAAAATTAATACAATTCGTTTGGAATGTAATATAATCAGCGGTTCATATGTAGATAATGCACCGAATCATACATTACATGAGTTTGGCATTAATGTTCCGCCTGGGTATAAAATGACAGTGACACCACATAACCTAATTTATTTACCAATCAACTGTGACGAAATAAGCACACTATCTATACGCATAGTTGATCAAAACGGTGATTTGGTGAATTTACGTGGTGAAAACGTTTCGATTCGCATGCACATTCGGTTAATAGAATGATTATTTATAATAAAAGACGTAGCTTAAGCCCTCAGCCAAGCATTACTAATTGTAAAGCTATAGAAAGAGGATCAACAGTAAAAAGAAGCTCACGTACTTTGAAAAATAAACTATTTTTAAATTCGTTAGACTTGAAGCTTCGAGTATAATGTAAAAGGTGGAAGGGAAGACAATGAACGAAATTTTAAATGTTCGAGAAAAGTTTAACTCAGATGAGAGTATTTCGAAGAAAGAGTTTCATACTTATTCATCGTACAATCAAACATTTAAACCAAACGATGAAATTCGAATTACAATTCAAAATCAAGACTTGTACGTGCTTTCTCACGAAAGTTTTAAAAAAATAATTGTATGGCTTACTTTTTGGATGAAATAAAGTACGAAATAAATGGATGTGAGATTGATAAAACACGATTTGTCGGTATGACTACAACCTTAAAAAATTATATATCTGTGGTTAATCTTCAAAGTCAAAATCTATTAAATTCCGGATGGAGCAGTGGGGACGAAATTTCTACGGGACCCCACTTTAACTTTTCTGTACCATTAAAAAATTTATTGGGATTTGCTGAGGATTATAAAAAAGTTTTGTTAATTGTGAACTAGTGTTGATGCTAACTAAGAATCTTGGTGATGTGTTTGAACAAACCAGAAATGAACAAACTTTTAAGTTGGAAATGACGAATATAACCTGGAAAATTCCCCATGTAACTCCGAGCGATTTTGCAAAAATTAAGATGTACGATATTATTAAAAGTGGTGTAAGCCTACCAATCGCATTCCGGAGTTGGGATTCATATGTTAACTCCATATTGGGGTCTGGAAGTCAACACAGCTGGAATGTGAAATTGTCGGCTAACCGCGAAAAACCAAGATTTGCTATAATTGGATTTACAATAAATGGAGAACTTATCACAAATAACTTATCAAACTTGAAAGTTCACTTGAATTCAGAGTCATATCCATATGATAATCTGAATGTTGATTTTAGTAAGAATCAGTATGCTCACCTATATGAAATGTATACAAGATTTCAATCTAGTTACTATAATCGTGAATCACAACCATTTTTGAACCCATATGAATTTAAATTGAAGGCACCTATTATTGTGGTTGATCTTTCATATCAAAACGAATAAGTTTAGTTTAAATTAGTTTTACAGTCATAGGAAACATTTTTCCCCAACATGATCAGACATGTTCCTCTAAGATAACCATCTTTGAATACTTTGGGTGTGCGACCTTTCACACGTGCGCAGCAACACCTGTAATAATAAGGCAAAAGGGTACGTGATCGCACCTTTCCCCAACATGATCGGATATGTTCCTCTAAGATAACAACCTTTGGACACTATGGTTGTGCGACCTTTCTCACGTGGACCTTTCTCACCTCACTGTTAATTGCACATAATGAGGGGAAGGATACATGATCAATACTGTCACATGGGGATGTGGGGGCGATAGGGGCAATTAATTTTACTCTTTATAGACACGATCGCGACATTTTTTATGACTTCAAATCCCATTAAAATCAGTTAATTTAAGAACCCGCATACGTTAATGAGGGTGGGGGAGGGGGGGCGGTGTCCATTAACATGCTTATTGTCCCAGAATCCGCGTTTCCATACTATTACCTATAGTGTTTTCTCTTGTTTTTACACTGTATCCAAGTCGAATGTAATAATCTGTCCCAACTTAAACGAAAGCTCTTAACTTGTTGATCTTCAACGTGTTATGCAAGCCCCTTTTTATATTGTTTACCTTATTCAAGAATCTTCACAATTTTCCCAAGTGTGGAAGAAATCGTTTGTAATTCCTCTCCACAAGATGGATAGCAACGTGGAAGCAAATAATTATAAATGTATCTCTAAATTGTCAGCGATCCCAAAGGTCTTTGAAAATATTACTACTCCCCATTTGCAGCACCTTTGTAGGTCAGTTATATAACTGTGTCAACAACCTATTTGGAACATACTTCATTTGTTATAAGGGGACTTAGAAAATATTTGCAACCAGACACAGACGTCCCTTAAACTGACACGTTCTTCTGGTTAGAAAACTCGATTTCTTAGGGTTCCCTGTTGATATTTTAAGATGGATCTAAAGCTATCTGATTTGCATAACAAAAAGAGTACTTACTAAAAATTCTCCCTCTTTCCTACTCCACGTTAACTCTGGTGTCCCACAAGGAAGCCATGTGGGGCTGCTACTTTTTACTTTATTAATAAATGACCTTCCCTCAGCTGCAATTCGCTTTAAGGTGCCTAAACTGTGATGTAAAACTAATTTTAACTTCTTATTCTAGTAGATTACACCGTTATTCTCTATTCTCATTGCATTTTGTCTTCGTTCTTCGATTTTGTAATTCGAGAAAGTCCCATATTATTTTTGTTGCGTTTGCCAGAGCTTGCATCAACTGCTGTCGTCGTTTGAAGTTGAAAAAGTGTGTAGTTTGGCCGAAATAATAAATTTGTTAAAAGAGAGGACTACTTAAAAAAGTCTGCGCAATAATCAAAATTATTTCTGTGTTGTTAATAATAGGAAGAAGGCAAAACAAAAACAAACACTGAAAAAACGATTTCCCTGGATTCTTATTCCTATATAAGGTCTAGAGGCGATCTTGGGACACTTTGGGAAAAAAAATTGTAAGGTAAGTTTAAGAGTGGATCAACTCAGGGCATAATTAAGCTAAAATAAATGCTCAGCAGACATGGAACGACAACTATGATGTCTTTCCGATGTGAAGATTAAGAAATTTTAAAATACAAATGATATTAAAAGTGGTACGAAATTGGAGAACGATTTGAATGTTCATTGTTACGAGTAAGCGTTTCCTGTTAATGAGGAAGATGAGGGGAATAAAAAAGCGATAAATATGTCGGATTCCATGATGGCATGTAGTTTGCATTTATCTTTGTAGCGAGTACCCACTGTACCAATGCCAACATTGTGTTACAGTGTACTTAAACAAATATAAAAGTCCCGGCCGTTAAACTCAAGTGGCCAACCGAAATATTATCGCGCCACAGAGCCCAACTTATGGGAAGAGCTAGTGTCAGCATATTTGCGTACACTTAGTGCACACACATATGTACATGTGGGATGCGGTAGTGGAGAGACAAGGACCACTAGAAGCGGTCTCACTTACTGATCTAATATCTTTCCCTTTCTGTACTCGATATTCCTAAGTAATACTATATATTCCTAATCGAGTACAACGATACCCAGTTGCAAAGTGAGTGAAAAAGTGGCAACGCACCGCCATACGAACTCGCTGCCAGAATCTCGCAAAGTACAGGACGATAAAGTCGTTTCACAACCATCGCGTGAGTCATTTTCTTCGAGCTTGGAATTGAAATCTGTGACTTGTAGGAATACTTGTGCACACAGGTGCTGAACTGTGTTTGATGCGTAGACGTGTGTTCTTGAAGCTAGGCGTTGGAGTAGGCAGTCTGATGGGTCGTCAGAGAGTTTTGACAGGTATCGGTGAAAGTCAGGTCCTAACATTCGGAAGCTTCGTTACAAAGGTTGTTATCGATGGAATCCATATGTCGGTCGAGTTTGATGTCATACCTGATAATGATATCAAGTTTGATGCAATCTTAGGCATAACAATCTTAAACACCGTTGACATGATGGTAACCAAGTCTGGCACTATATTTTCGCCAAGAGTTCAAAGTGTTCAGCAAGGACCAACGACAGGATCAGACAATAACCAGGCAGGGCAAACTACAAACGCCTCCTCTGCCAAAAGGTCCAGGGAGCTCAAGACAAGTTGAAAATGCCAAGAGCTACATAGGAAAGAAAACTTTTATAGCGTCTAATGATGTACGTTATGACGGTGTTGAGAAAAAAAACCTGTAAGCTTCCTGGTTGCACCTCTGTAACACAAATTGTATGCCGTTAATGCAACACAAACCTGTGCCTTTCCCAGCAAAAAGACTGTTTCTAAAATTATCATCACAAATACTTTGGTCGGCATAAGTAATTTGACGAAATAAAAGTTAAACATTCTCATAATTTGAACTTACTTCTTGTAAACTTTGGCATTAATGGAAAGGTAATTTAGATGCCGTTTGAAAGGTACAATACTTTTTTTAACCCATTCAGTACTTATTGAAAAGGACATATTTGTGTGAAAATCTACTTATTAAACTTTTTTCATCGTCTTAAAAACTTAAATTTTTGGATGCAAAAAGTTTCTTTAAAGAAAAATTATAGTAACTGCAAAAAGAACTTTTCAAAAATCATTTTGCTTACATTTAATGTGATTTTTTGAAGGTGACAATGTCGGTCCAAATTTGTATGAAGCAAGGAAAAACGCTATAGTCGAGTAACTCGACTATCAGATACCCGTTACTCAGCTTAAGGGACCAAAGGGAAATGGAGATATGCAAGCAGTAAAGCTTGGGCGGTCTATGGGAGTTAGAGTGGGCGTGGCATATTCGCGTAACAAACGTGTGCTGCGTACAAGGCTACGGAATCTAAATTTTATCGTTATGGGCGTTAGAGTGGGCGTTTCAAACTTTTTTTTGGATCAATCGATAGGTATTGACGGGAACAATACATTTCAGTTAAAATTTTTAACAAGCATGAAAATTGTGGGCGCAACAGGCTTAGGCTGTTTGTGGGAGTTAGAGTGGGCGTGGCATATTCGCGGAACAAACTTGTGCTGCGTACAAGGCTACGGAATCTAAATCCGAGATACCCGCGTTCATACTTACGACTTTTTGAAGTTTGTGAGCGTTAAAGTGGGCGTGGCAAACTTTTTAAAGTCAATCGTTAAAATTTGTATTCTAGCATAAAAACTGTAAGAGCCACAGTCTTGGGCGGTTTGTGGACGTAAGAGTGGGCGTGGCACCCTGCTTAAACAAACATGCGCTGCGCAGGAATCTCAGGAATCTTCATGCTTAATCCCAGTATTGTAGCTTTTACAGATCTCGGAAACTATAAAGCTACAATACTGGTACAACGGTATGATTATTATGCGCTTAATCAAAGGTATATCCTTTAGCTAAACAATCTCTACCATGGTTAGAGCTGTGCGCTTGTTTTCTGTGGGCACAGTTTTTGAAAAAGTCAAAGAGATCTCCGACTTAACACAGAATCCATAAAATGCTATTACTGGACGGACCATTTGTTTTATGTTGGATCAATGCGGAGGCATCGAATTTGCAAATTTATTGTTCCAAATTTAATAAGTAAACGATGGATTTTATGTAAAATCACTATCAAACCAAACTGGGCGGTTTTGAAAGTGATTTAACATCAAATCTATCGTATACTGACTATAATTAAGTCCTCTAATGATTTTTATGTATTCGCAAAAGTAATTGTTATCAAATTGTTTATTATATGAAAAAATTTCAATTGTAGAAAATGAGTTGATTTAGGGCCTTAAATTTGAGTTTATAAAGTTAAAAAACATTTATTATATATAGTGTAACACCAAAAACTCAATAAGCTCCATTAAATTATTTATTAAACCTAGTTTATTATAACAGATAATTTAAAAGAAAATTTGAATGACCTCAAAAAATTTGTATGCCCTATGCGTGGGCCTTTACAGCGGCGATTCACTTAAGATTCCATTTCTACAAGATATATGGTAAGCCGTTATTAATTTTTTGGATTTCAAGAAATTCAGTATATTGTCTCCCTTTTAAAAGGTAAATATAACGGCTAATATACTATTAAAATTACAAGTAAGTAACATAAATTATATATTATTAATATATCAGGACCTATACAGAAATTGGCCTATACCAGTTTTTTTTATAAAACAAAGTAAAACACATGTCTTCCTATTGATAAATGTGGGAGCCAAATCAACTTTTGCGTCATAGGCGTTTGTGGGCCTGGCACTCCGCCGAAACAAAATTGCGCAGCTTAAGAGCCGCCAGAATGGTTATAAATTATCCCAACATCTAAGCTTTTAAAGTTTCCGATAACTCAGCGCGCAGATCTCAATAGACTTTATTGTGTTCTACACTACGAGTAACGGGTATTTTATTTTAATTTTTATTTTAATATTGTAAAACCCCCGAATAAATTGATAAAAACTATAAATGTACTTTCCCTCACTGTAAAATAAATTGAAAAGCTAGAATAAACGCAAGAGGCGATGGCCCTAACTATTAGATATCCGTAACTCAACTTAAGGGAGAGGGATGGAGATATACTTAAAGCAACTCTGGTTTCTTCACTAACTCACCTAGCCAAGCGCCACCTATATTATCCTTCTATAGCGCACCCTAGCCTATAGTGCCATCTGGCCTGCAGAGATCTCAGCGTTCATACGAGCAGATTAGATCGGATTGGCAAGTGATCCGGATCAAAAATATATATACTTTATGGGGTCTGAAAAGCTTTCTTCTACCTGCTACATACTTTTCATCAAATACGATATACCATTTTACTCTACGAGAAACGGGTAAAAAAACAGTTCTATAATATATTATCGTTAAAAATAATTAAATTAAATTAGTAAACTCACCTCAGATACCCGTTACTCAGCTAAAGGGACCAATGGAAATGGATATATGCAAGCAGTAAAGCGAGATTGAAATGCGCCACCAACCCGCGATCTCAATATATGATTATGTAGACTGTAGACAGATTAAGGCGTTATGCGCGTTAGAGTGGGCGCGGCAAACTTTTTTTTGGATCAATTTATAGGTATTGACGAAACTAAAACATTTCAGTTAAAATTTTTTATTTCGCATGAAAAGTGTGAGCGCCACTGAGTGGGCGTGACATATTCGCGTAACAAAATTAAGCTGCGCACAAGGTTACGGAATCTAACTTTGAATTATTAATTCTCTATCTTTGATAGTTTCCGAGATATCCGCGTTCATATTTTCGACTTTTTGAAGTTTGTGGGCGGTCTGTGGGCGTTAAAAGGGGCATGACAAATTTTATTTTGTGTCAATCGATCGGTATTGACGAGACTAATACACTTAAGTTAAAATTTTTTATCTAGCATGAAAAGTGTGGGCGCCACAGGCTTGGGCGGTTTGTGGGCGTTAGAATGGGAGTCGCATATTCACTTTATAAAAATGCGCTGCGCACAAAGCTACGAAATCTAATTCTGAAATATAAATTCTCTATCTTTGATAGTTTCCGAGATATCCGCGTTCATAAAGGGGGCTTGACGAACCTTATTTTGGGTAAATCGTTGGGTATTGATAAGAACAATACATTTCAGCTAAAATTTGTATTCTAGCGTAAAGACTGTAGGAGCCACAGTTTTGGGCGGTTTGTGGGCGTAAGAGTGGGCGTGGCATTCTGCTGAAAAAACTTGCTCTGCACAAAAATCTCAGGAATTTGCCTAATCCCAGTATTGTAACTCTTATAGTTCCCGAGATCTCAGCGTTCATCCGGACAGACGGACATAAATATAAATATATGATGGACGTTGATGCACTACGAGCAGTACAAACAAGTGGCCCAACGACACCAAGCACGTGCTTGTTACGCGCGGGGCCCTTTTATCAATTTGGGCAAAAAATACGAGTTCGCCAGGAAGATACAAAAAACAAATAGAGACGGGACACAAATGAAAAAAAAGAAGCATCTAAGAATGAAGCAAATGAGTTAAAATATTAGTTTTTAATACCGGGATAGAAGTTGAAGTGCAAATTAAATGATAAAGGTTTTTATAATTATTACATAGAACGCGAAAGGGCTCGTGCAGACAAAAATTAGATGTACATCGTGGCAAATTTAGGGGATAATAATTTCGTGTTAGTCTAACAGGAACATTGAAAGTTAGGCGGTTTACAAGTTCTACAGAATCAATATCACCTCTTATAAGATTTTGCATAAAAATAGTACCAAGCATTGTTCTACGATTTGCAAGGGTAGGTAAATTAAGCAATAGTAATCTACTCTGATAGGAAGGTAGCCTTATGTTTTGATCCCAGTTCAAACTACGAAGGGCAAAAAGAAGAAATTTTTTTTGTACCGACTCAATACGGTCAATATGCACTTGATATTGTGGACTCCAAACCGAAGAACAGTATTCCAAAATAGGACGGACAAGTGAGGTAAATAATAATTTGGTTGTATAAGGGTCATCAAATTCTTTTGACCAACGCTTTATAAACCCAAGAACACTCATGGCCTTGCTGACGGTGGACATTATGTGGCAGTCAAATTTAAGTTTTGGGTCCAGAAATAATATACGGTCGAGTGGCGTATTTTGAAGAGAGTAACTAACAAAAGTAGGAGTACCCCTATGAAAAGTCATAACGTTGCATTTAAGGCAGTTCAAATTTAAAAGGTTATACTCACACCATCCCTGAAAACAATCAATACCTGACTGTAAGTTGAAACGCTATATCATTATGTGATAAACAAAGCTTAACATCATCAGCATACATTAGTACACGAGAGTGTGTTATGATAGAGGGAAGATCGTTAATAAACAAAGTAAACAGCAAAGGGCCCAAATGACTACCCTGAGGCACTCCAGATGTCACATAGATCAGTTTTGAGGCAGAGTTCTTGAATATAACCCTCTGAGTCCTACCATTTAAATAACTTGAAATCCAAGTTAATAGATTACATGGAAACCCAAGCTGATTTAATTTGAATAAGAGAAGAGAGTGGTTGACAGAGTCAAAGGCCTTACTAAAATCTGTGTATATAACGTCAGTCTGCATTTTATTCTTAAATCCATTTATTACAATAGATGACAATTCCAGAAGGTTGGTGATGGTCGATCTTCGCTTAACAAAACCATGCTGACACGGTGATATTAGCGAAGAACATAAATGTTGCAAATGAGAAATAATAATACGTTCCAATGCTTTAGGAATTGCCGACAATTTAGAAATACCTCTGTAATTCTGGGCATCCGCCTTCGCACCCTTTTTGTGAAGTGGAATGATAAAAGAGTCCTTCCAGATAGTAGGAAAAACTGACGATGAAATAGACAAATTAAAAAGTTTAAGAATCGGTTTACATATGGTTGACGCACAAAACTTAAGCACACACCCGGGGAGTCCATCAGGACCGGGAGAAGGTTAGGTTAGGTAAGAGTGGTTGGAGACTAAATATTAGTCCCCTCACTTAGGCCACAATGGGCCCCTTGTGATACCACATGATCTCTGAAAGATCCGTTTCCCTAGCTCATGGGTTTTCTGCCTTCGCGAAGTATTCTGTTCTTCTTAAGAAACATAGTAGTTTTTGAATGCTTACGTCCTGAATGGCCGCAAGGTTCGGAAGTGTGTAGCTACCTAGGGTTTGAAAGCGCTTTAGGTTATGCGCTGGGCAGAAGCATAGGAGGTGTTCGATGCTCTCCTCTTCGTCTATCTCTTTGCAGCTGCGGCAGAAGTCGTGGTTACTTAGACCCAGCCTTATCGCATGAGTCCCTATAAGACAGTGTCCCGTGAGGGCATTTAGGAGAGTGGAGATGTCCTCCCTACTACATTGTAGGAGAGTTTTTGTTCTTTTCGTGTTATAGTTTGGCCATGTGAGTCTAGAATTGTGGCATGTTGAGATTGAGTTCCAACGGTTGTTGGAAAGAGTATACAATCTCTGCCTGAGAAGGAGCTTGCAGGTAGCCATGGGCATCCCTACCGTGTCCTTATCACGAAGGACATCGGCGGTTGTCCCCTGTCTTACCAGCTCGTCTGCTATGCAGTTGCCCTCAATGTTGCGGTGCCCAGGCACCCAGATGAGGTTGATTCTCAGATGAGTGGCCATCTCGTTAAGAGATTTGCGGCATTCAGAGATTGTTTTTGAGCTCGTTGTGTAGGAGTCGAGGGCCCTGAGGGAGAATAAGTTGTCGTTATTTTTTCTAAGTCTCTTACGAGAGAAATTTCCGTAATTTCAGGGGTGAAGATACAATTTGCCTTATTTAAGGGATTAGGGTAGTTAGAATTTGACCAAGCAGCCGAACTATAAGTAGTTTGGAAAAACTCGGCAAATAAATCAGCAATTTCAGAATCCGTCGATGCCTCCATTGAGTTAAAACGTACCGATGAAGGCAATGCTGACGACTTACGCTTCGCATTGACAAAGTTATAAAACTGCTTCGGATCATTTGAAAATTCAAATTTACATCGACTTAAATATATAGAATAGCAATGACTATTGAGAATATTAAAATCCGATCGAGCCACCACATATTTCGAAAAATCAGATGGCTTACCCGATTTCTTATACTTTTTATAAGTGTTTGTCTTAAGGTTTTTAAGTCTTTGAAGCGCATTGGTAAGGTGGCCTGTTTGTCTTTGAAGGAAACCTATCAGGAACGCATTCATTAAAAAACGTATTTAACTCTATATAGAAGTGTTCAGTGGCACTTTGAATATCCATACAATTGTACAATTCTGTCCAATTATATTGAGAAATCATGTCGTTAAGTTTTATATAGTTACATTTTCGGAAACATCTCACTTTAGTTTGAGAAACTAAAGGAGAGAGGGTATCAACACATGGGAGGCAGATTGTCAATTCCATTGTTGGATGATATCGGTCTTCAGGTACAACAAGAGCGTCAATTCTAGATACCGTGACTTCAGACGGGTCTGAAACAAACACAAGATCTAGTTGTCTATTTAATGAATTCCGTATAAAGCTTACTTGCTGTAACGATAATTCTAGAATACCATCTACAAAATCATTGGCGGATAGAGGTATAGCGACAAGTGAGTCAGTAGGAGGAGACCAAGAAATATCAGGGAGATTAAAGTCACCCAAAACAATCAAAAGGTCACTGTTTGAAAGAAGGGATAGAACAGATTTTATCGCAGACAGGTGGTGCTCATAAATTATTAAATCAGAGCCAGGTGGAATATAGGAACATGTAACAAATATTGAGAATGATTGCAAGGAAACTTTCACACTAACAAATTCAATTTCATTAGGAGTATCAGAGTGAATTCTCTCGGATGTTAGGCTAGTGCTAACGGCAATCAGCACACCGCCTCCCCTACGTGAGGAGCGATCGGTCCTATAGGCATTAAAATTGTTTGACAGAACTTCATTGTCAGATATCTCTGGTTTCAGCCAAGTTTCCGTAAAAGCCAAAATATCAGTAGTAAATGCAGAGGAGTCAGCATAAAGCTTGGGTAGCTTCATATTTAGTCCCCTAACATTTTGATAAGCCAAAAATAAACTTTTTAGTTTTTTGGCGCAGTGGAAGGTCTGTTATTTGTTCTCGGTTTATTGGGAACAAATTCTTTTATTACTAAATCATCATTAAGCCAAAAGCTTTCAGAAAGTAGTACCTTAAACACATCAGGCGGAGCAAATATTTTAAACGACGATATACTACGAGCATATGAAAATTTAAATTGTTCAACTGAAATATTCTCGGATGGCAATTTTTCACGAATAAATTCCAAAACATCCTCAGATGTGGTATCTGGGGTGAATCTCGAAACAAATAATTGTTTTCTATGTGGCACAACTGATAATTTCTTACGTCCCCCAGCAGCAGATTGCACCTCACTAAGCTGAGAGCCAGAAACGGTAACTTCTGTACCTATAGGTACGGTCGGCACCGTAGCCGGCACTGAAGGTTTTTGTACCACCCGACTTCGAGAAGCAGTGACTTCACCTAAAACAGCTGTATCCATAGGCGCAGTAGGTTCACTTACCACAGTGTCAACAGAGACTGCTGCAGCCACCAAGTTCGGATTTGGGGTGGATACCGTGACCGTATTTACTGCCGCTAAGCTGGTTTTTTTACGCTTAGGCGACTCAGTTAGTAATTTTTTATTATTAAATTGGGCGCAAACGGAATTGAACCCCTCATTGAGCTGTTTAAAAGCACCAGAGAGATTCAAAAGGCTGTCTCGAGTCTGCTTCATAAAGCCGCTCATCTCAACAACCATTTCCTTGCAGGATCCACATGACCACATGAGTCCAGAATTCTGATCAATGAAGTCTTTGACTCTACCAGTAAATCCTGCGCATTTAACGTGCATTATCGACTCGCAGAGCCAGCAGAAAATAAAAGGGTCTTTAGTTGAAGACGAAAGAGTACAATTTTTCTTAGAGCAGACAAGAGCCATAATAAAATAATATAATATATGAAAAATACCTCAAGTAAATTTGGCACTGGGATCAAATTCCAAAACCACAAGGGCACAAAACACGAAAAAAAATAAGAGCGCGAGATCGCGTATTAATTTAAATGTAAGAGAGCACGAGAGAATAAATCTTCTATCGATTGAGCGTTGCTTGTGGGACACTGACAACTTTACGCAGGAACAGTTACAATGTAAAGCAAGCAAGAGAGAGAGAGAGAGAGACAAGAGAATAGCACACCAAAAGTCTACCAGAAATTTGGCAGGTTCAGAGAGATTTTAAGTTACAGTTGTAATATAGAGCGGGAGAGAGAGTGAGAATCAAAGAGTTTTAGCAAGTTTAGTGAGTATAAGAATTACACTAACAAAGCTAGGAGATTAAACAAATCTAATATAAATATTAAAATAACTATAATCACTGGGAGATCGAGTAAAAAACACTAAACACACTAACCCAGCGGTTAGACTAAGCTTTGTTAATAAACAAACACAAAACACTCGAAAAAAATTACAGAATAGACAAAAATTCAGAGCACAAGAGTAAACACAACCGTTCACAAGCGACGCTAAATCGGGTTTTGGCTAGATCAACTGGGGTAGTGATCCTGATCAAGAATATATATACTTCATAGGGTCGGAAACGCTTCCTTCTGCCTGTTACATACTCTACGAGTACACCAGTAACAGAAGCTACACATATTTGTGGATGCTTCCGAAAAGGGCTGCTGTTTACAAAAGAGCTACATATAAAAACAGACATACATCGGTGCGATTATTATGCGCTAAATCTAAGGTAGATCCTTTAGCAAAACAATCTCTACCACGGTTAGAGCTGTGCGCTTGTGTGCTGGGGGCAGAATTTTCTGATAAAGTCAAAGAGATCTCCGATTTAAAACAGAATCCATAAAATGCTATTACTGGACGGACCATTTGTTTTATGTTGGATCAATGCGGAGACATCGAATTTGCAAACATATTGTTCAAAATTTAGTCAGTAGACGATGGATTTTATGTAATATCACTTGTAAACCAAACTGGGCGGATTCTAAAGTGAATTTACATAAAATCCTTCGTCTGATTATAATTAGGTCCTCTAATGATATTCATGTATTCGCATAAGTAATTTACACATAACAGTATTAATCACATTATAAAAAGTTGTATTTGCTAAGTATAATAATAATAAACCATTCGTTTTTGAAGTACTAAACAAGTGTTATCAAATTGTTTATTATATGAAAAAATTTCAATTGTAAAAAATTAGTTGATTTTACAGGGGCGCATTTAGGGCGTTCAAATTGAATTTATAAAGTTAAAAAACATTTATTATATATAGTGTAACACCTAAAAGTCAATAAGCTCCATCAAATTATTTATTAAATCTAGTTTATTATAACAGATAATTTAAAAGAAAATTTGAATGACCTCAAAAAATTTGTATGCCCTAAGCGTGGGCCTTTACAGCAGCGATTCACTTAAGATTCCATTTCTACAAGATTTATGCAAAGCCGTTATTAATTTTTTGGATTTCAAGAAATTCAGTATATTGTCTCCCTTTTAAAAGGTAAATATACCGGCTTTTATACTATAAAAATACAAGTAAGTATCATAAATTATATATTATTAATATATCAGGACCTATACAGAAATTGGCCCATACCAGTTTTATTTTATAAAATAAAGTAACACACAAATCTTGCTTTTAAAAAATGTGGGAGCCAAACCAACTTTTGCGTCATGGGCGTTTGTGGGCCTGGCACTCCGCCGAAACAAAATTGCGCAGCTTTAGAGCCGCCAGAATGGTTATGAATTATCCCAACATCCGATAACTCAGCGCGCAGATCTCAATAGACTTTATTGTGTTCTACACTACGAGTAACGGGTATTTTATTTTAATTTTTATTTTAATATTGTAAAACCGCCGAAAAAATTGATAAAAACTATAAATGTACTTTCCCTCACTGTAAAATAAATTGAAAAGCTAGAATAAACGCAAGAGGCGATGGCCCTAACTATTAGATATCCGTAACTCAACTTAAGGGAGAGGGATGGAGATATACTTAAAGCAACTCTGGTTTCTTCACTAACTCACCTAGCCAAGCGCCACCTATATTATCCTTCTATAGCGCACCCTAGCCTATAGTGCCATCTGGCCTGCAGAGATCTCAGCGTTCATACGAGCAGATTAGATCGGATTGGCAAGTGATCCGGATCAAAAATATATATACTTTATGGGGTCTGAAAAGCTTTCTTCTACCTGCTACATACTTTTCATCAAATACGATATACCATTTTACTCTACGAGAAACGGGTAAAAAAACAGTTCTATAATATATTATCGTTAAAAATAATTAAATTAAATTAGTAAACTCACCTCAGATACCCGTTACTCAGCTAAAGGGACCAATGGAAATGGATATATGCAAGCAGTAAAGCGAGATTGAAATGCGCCACCAACCCGCGATCTCAATATGTGATTATGTAGACTGTAGACAGATTAAGGCGTTATGCGCGTTAGAGTGGGCGCGGCAAACTTTTTATACCCGTTACTCGTAGAGTAAAAGGGTATACTAGATTCGTCGGAAAGTATGTAACAGGCAGAAGGAAGCGTTTCCGACCCCATAAAGTATATATATTCTTGATCAGGATCACTAGCCGAGTCGATCTAGCCATGTCCGTCTGTCCGTCTGTCCGGATGAACGCTGAGATCTCGGAAACTATGGGAGCTAGGCTATTGAGATTTGTCGTGCAGATTCCTGAGCTTTCTACGCAGCGCAAGTTTGTTTCAGTAGACTGCCACGCCCACTCTAACGCCCACAAAACGCCCAAAACTGTGGCTCCTACAGTTTTGATGCTAGATAGAAAATTTTAACTGAAATGTAATGTTCTCATCAATACCTATCGATTGACCCAAAAAAAGTTTGCCACGCCCACTTTAACGCCCACAAACCGCAAAACCCTGTGACGCCCACAATTTTCATGCTAGATAAAAAATTTTAACTGAAATGTATTGGTCTCGTCAATACCTATCGATTGATCCAAAAAAAAAATTTGCCACGCCCACTCTAAAGCCCATAACGCTTAAATCTGTATACCGCCGGTAGGTGGCGCATTTTAATCTCGCTGTGCTGCTTGCATATCTCCATTTAGCTGAGTAACGGGTATCTGATAGTCGAGGTACTCGACTATAGCGTTCTCCCTTGTTTTTGGATCAATTTATAGGTATTGACGAAACTAAAACATTTCAGTTAAAATTTTTTATTTCGCATGAAAAGTGTGAGCGCCACTGAGTGGGCGTGACATATTCGCGTAACAAAATTAAGCTGAGCACAAGGTTACGGAATCTAACTTTGAATTATTAATTCTCTATCTTTGATAGTTTCCGAGATATCCGCGTTCATATTTTCGACTTTTTGAAGTTTGTGGGCGGTCTGTGGGCGTTAAAAGGGGCATGACAAATTTTATTTTGGGACAATCGATACGTATTGACGAGACTAATACACTTAAGTTAAAATTTTTTATCTAGCATGAAAAGTGTGGGCGCCACAGGCTTGGGCGGTTTGTGGGCGTTAGAATGGGTGTCGCATATTCACTTAATAAAATTGCGCTGCGCACAAAGCTACGGAATCTAATTCTGAAATATAAATTCTCTATCTTTGATAGTTTCCGAGATATCCGCGTTCATAAAGGGGGCTTGACGAACCTTTTTTTGGGTAAATCGTTGGGTATTGATAAGAACAATACATTTCAGCTAAAATTTTTATTCTAGCGTAAAGACTGTAGGTGCCACAGTTTTGGGCGGTTTGTGGAGGTAAGAGTGGGCGTGGCACTCTGCTGAAAAAACTTGCTCTGCACAAAAATCTCAGGAATCTGCCTAATCCCAGTATTGTAACTCTTATAGTTTCCGAGATCTCAGCGTTCATCCGGACAGACGGACATGGCTAGATCAACTGGGGTAGTGATCCTGATCAAGAATATATATACTTCATAGGGTCGGAAACGCTTCCTTCTGCCTGTTACATACTCTACGAGTACACCAGTAACAGAAGCTACACATATTTGTGGATGCTTCCGAAAAAGGGCTGCTGTTTACAAAAGAGCTACATATAAAAACAGACATACATCGGTGCGATTATTATGCGCTAAATCTAAGGTAGATCCTTTAGCAAAACAATCTCTACCACGGTTAGAGCTGTGCGCTTGTGTGCTGGGGGCAGAATTTTCTGATAAAGTCAAAGAGATCTCCGATTTAAAACAGAATCCATAAAATGGTATTACTGGACGGACCATTTGTTTTATGTTGGATCAATGCGGAGACATCGAATTTGCAAACATATTGTACATATTGTAAACCAAACTGGGCGGATTCTAAAGTGAATTTACATAAAATCCTTCGTCTGATTATAATTAGGTCCTCTAATGATATTCATGTATTCGCATAAGTAATTTACACATAACAGTATTAATTACATTATAAAAAGTTGTATTTGCTAAGTATAATAATAATAAACCATTCGTTTTTGAAGTACTAAACAAGTGTTATCAAATTTTTTATTATATGAAAAAATTTCAATTGTAAAAAATTAGTTGATTTTACAGGGGCGCATTTAGGGCGTTCAAATTGAATTTATAAAGTTAAAAAACATTTATTATATATAGTGTAACACCTAAAATTCAATAAGCAATAAGCTATAACAGATAATTTAAAAGAAAATTTGAATGACCTCAAAAAATTTGTATGCCCTAAGCGTGGGCCTTTACAGCAGCGATTCACTTAAGATTCCATTTCTACAAGATTTATGCAAAGCCGTTATTAATTTTTTGGATTTCAAGAAATTCAGTATATTGTCTCCCTTTTAAAAGGTAAATATACCGGCTTTTATACTATAAAAATACAAGTAAGTATCATAAATTATATATTATTAATATATCAGGACCTATACAGAAATTGGCCCATACCAGTTTTATTTTATAAAATAAAGTAACACACAAATCTTGCTTTTAAAAAATGTGGGAGCCAAACCAACTTTTGCGTCATGGGCGTTTGTGGGCCTGGCACTCCGCCGAAACAAAATTGCGCAGCTTTAGAGCCGCCAGAATGGTTATGAATTATCCCAACATCCGATAACTCAGCGCGCAGATCTCAATAGACTTTATTGTGTTCTACACTACGAGTAACGGGTATTTTATTTTAATTTTTATTTTAATATTGTAAAACCCCCGAATAAATTGATAAACACTATAAATGTACTTTCCCTCACAGTAAAATAAATTGAAAAGCTAGAAAAAACGCAAGAGGCGATGGCCCTAACTATTAGATATCCGTAACTCAACTTAAGGGAGAGGGATGGAGATATACTTAAAGCAACTCTCGTTTCTTCACTAACTCACATAGCCAAGCGCCACCTATATTATCCTTCTATAGCGCCACCTAGCCTATAGTGCCATCTCGCCTGCAGAGCCCCTAGTTTCCGAGATCTCAGCGTTCATACGAGCAGATTAGATCGGCTCGGCCAGTGATAGGTTAGGTTAGGGCGGCTGTCGGACTATAGTCCGACACACTTAGACCTCAATGGGACGGCCAGTGATTCTGATCAAGAATAAATATACTTTATGGGGTCTGAAAAGCTTTCTTCTACCTGCTACATACATTTCATCAAATACGATATACCCTTTTACTCTACGAGAAACGGGTAAAAAACAGTTCTATAATATAATATCGTTAAAAATAATTAAATTAAATTAGTAAACTCACCTCAGATACCCGTTACTCAGCTAAAGGGACCGAAGGAAATGGATATATGCAAGCAGTATGCGCGTTAGAGTGGGCGTGGCAAACTTTTTTTTGGATCAATTTATAGGTATTGACGAAACTAAAACATTTCAGTTAAAATTTTTTATCTAGCATGAAAAGTGTGAGCGCCACAGAGTTTGCGTGACATATTCGCGTAACAAAATAAAGCTGCGCACAAGGCTACGGAATCTAATTCTGAAATCTTAATTCTCTATCTTTGATAGTTTTCGAGATATCCGCGTTCATATTTTCGACTTTTTGAAGTTTGTGGGCGGTTTGTGGGCGTTAAAAGGGGCACGACAAATTTTTTTTTGTGTCAATCGATCGGTATTGACGAGACTAATACACTTAAGTTAAAATGTTGTATATAGCATGAAAAGTGTGGGCGCCACAGGTTTGGGCGGTTTGTGGGCGTTAGAGTGGACGTGGCATTTTGCTGAAACAAACTTGCTCTGCGCCGGAATCTCTGGGATCTGCATGCCTAATCCCAGTATTGTAGCTCTTATAGTTTCCGAGATCTCAGAGTTCATACGGACAGACGGACTAGATCAACTGGGGTAGAGATCCTGATCAAGAATATATATACTTCATGGGGTCGGAAACGCTTCCTTCTGCCTGTTACATACTTTCCGAGGAATCTATTATACCCTTTTACTCTACGAGTAACGGCTATAAATATCGCGTTATAAATATGATGCGAAAGTACACCAGTAACAGTAGCTACACATATTTGTGGATGCTTCCGAAAAGGGCTGCTGTTTACAAAAGAGCTACATATAAAAACAGACATACATCGGTGCGATTATTATGCGCTAAATCTAAGGTAGATCCTTTAGCAAAACAATCAGAATTTTCTGATAAAGTCAAAGAGATTTCCGATTTAAAACAGAATCCATAAAATGCTATTACTGGACGGACCATTTTTTTTATGTTGGATTACTGCGGAGACATCGAATTTGCAAACATATTGTTCAAAATTTAATCAGTAGACGATGGATTTTATGTAATATCACTTGAAATCCAAACTGGGCGGATTCTAAAGTGAATTTACATAAAACCCATCGTCTGATTATAATTAGGTCCTCTAATGATATTCATGTGTTCGCATAAGTAATTTACACAGGGGCGCATTTAGGGCGTTCAATTTGAATTTATATAGATGTAGCTCTTGTAGTTTCCGACATCTCAGGGTTCATACGGACAGACTAGATCGGCCCGGCCGATCTGAAAGCTTCCTTCTACCTGCTACATACTTTTCATCAAATACGATATACCCTTTTACTCTACGAATAACGGGTAAAAAAACAGTTCTATAATATATAATCGTAAAAAATAATTAAATTAAATTAGTAAACTCACCTCTAAATTAAAAAAAAAGGAAGAAAGAATAATATCAATAAAAAAAAACACCTCTTAACGAGGTAAGGGGTCTTGACGATCGCACCTTCAACTTACGAATGTTCTGATATTACATTTTGTGACGAAAAATGATTGAAAAGTGTTATTTATCACATGTTGTGGAATCTTAAGGGCTGTATAGTTTAAAATTAAAAAAGAAATCATATGAACCAATTTTGAAAAAATTGCCAAAAAGTGGTTAAAAATGAAAACTTTTAGCCATAACTTTAAATCTATTGTATTAGGACAATTTAAGTAAAGGTATCGTGATTAGCAAAGTCAGCGAAATATACCTCGTATCTGTAGCATAAGTTGTTTAGAAACTATAAGCCTTTAAAATCTAGCTATTTTTTTGAGTTTCCGCCAAACTAGTGTTTTTTCACAAAAGTTTTCTATTTCGAGCTTCTTAATGCCCATATATAGAGACAAAAACCATGAAACCAAAGAGGGATTCAAACAAATCCACAAACAAAGAGACAAACATATTCATTTTGAAAAGTCCACCAAAATCATGTGTTTGGAATAGCTTTTAAACGGAGCATGTTTTAACATATAAGGTGTCATTCGACGCGTATTCTGAGTAAAAATAGAACCTCGTTAATAGCTGTATTTTTATCCCCACCAGACCCAGCACCTCCAATTTTCTACATTTTTACTTTTATACTCTCACCGCTCTTCTCCGATTTTTAAAGTCCTGGTATGTAATCTTCTTAGTTTTTGCGATACCTTTCGATTGGTGCACGATTCGTTACTATCAATTTTAAGATTTTTAATTCTGCAGCTATACGTAGTAGTCGCCTTTGTACACTCTCTGGTGCACACTCTCTCTTTATGCCAAAATTGGTTGAAATCGGATAAGTCATTAAAACAAAAAATCATTTAGTTTGGAAAACTGAACTGCGAAAGTGTAAAAGCGTAAATTTAGAAAATTTAATCTGTTGGGGCCGTTGGCGATAAATTCACAAGTTCATTAGTCTTGTTGTATTTTCACATAAAATACGCGTCGAATGACGCTAGGTTAGGTTAGGGCGGCTGTCGGACTATAGTCCGACACACTTAGACCTCAATGGGACGGCCAGTGATTCTGATCAAGAATAAATATACTTTATAGGGTCTGAAAAGCTTTCTTCTACCTGCTACATACTTTTCATCAAATACGATATACCCTTTTACTCTACGAGAAACGGGTAAAAAACAGTTCTATAATATAATATCGTTAAAAATAATTAAATTAAATTAGTAAACTCACCTCAGATACCCGTTACTCAGCTAAAGGGACCGAAGGAAATGGATATATGCAAGCAGTATGCGCGTTAGAGTGGGCGTGGCAAACTTTTTTTTGGATCAATTTATAGGTATTGACGAAACTAAAACATTTCAGTTAAAATTTTTTATCTAGCATGAAAAGTGTGAGCGCCACAGAGTGGGCGTGACATATTCGCGTAGCAAAATAAAGCTGCGCACAAGGCTACGGAATCTAATTCTGAAATCTTAATTCTCTATCTTTGATAGTTTTCGAGATATCCGCGTTCATATTTTCGACTTTTTGAAGTTTGTGGGCGGTTTGTGGGCGTTAAAAGGGGCACGACAAATTTTTTTTTGTGTCAATCGATCGGTATTGACGAGACTAATACACTTAAGTTAAAATGTTGTATATAGCATGAAAAGTGTGGGCGCCACAGGTTTGGGCGGTTTGTGGGCGTTAGAGTGGACGTGGCATTTTGCTGAAACAAACTTGCTCTGCGCCGGAATCTCTGGGATCTGCATGCCTAATCCCAGTATTGTAGCTCTTATAGTTTCCGAGATCTCAGAGTTCATACGGACAGACGGACTAGATCAACTGGGGTAGAGATCCTGATCAAGAATATATATACTTCATGGGGTCGGAAACGCTTCCTTCTGCCTGTTACATACTTTCCGAGGAATCTATTATACCCTTTTACTCTACGAGTAACGGCTATAAATATCGCGTTATAAATATGATGCGAAAGTACACCAGTAACAGTAGCTACACATATTTGTGGATGCTTCCGAAAAGGGCTGCTGTTTACAAAAGAGCTACATATAAAAACAGACATACATCGGTGCGATTATTATGCGCTAAATCTAAGGTAGATCCTTTAGCAAAACAATCAGAATTTTCTGATAAAGTCAAAGAGATTTCCGATTTAAAACAGAATCCATAAAATGCTATTACTGGACGGACCATTTTTTTTATGTTGGATCACTGCGGAGACATCGAATTTGCAAACATATTGTTCAAAATTTAATCAGTAGACGATGGATTTTATGTAATATCACTTGAAATCCAAACTGGGCGGATTCTAAAGTGAATTTACATAAAACCCATCGTCTGATTATAATTAGGTCCTCTAATGATATTCATGTGTTCGCATAAGTAATTTACACATAACAGTATTAATCACATAATAAAAAGTTGTATTTGCTAAGTATAATAATAATAAGCCATTCGTTTTTGATGTACTAAACAAGTGTTATCAAATTATTTATTATATAAAAAAAAATTTCAATTGTAGAAAATTAGTTGATTTTACAGGGGCGCATTTAGGGCGTTCAATTTGAATTTATATAGATGTAGCTCTTGTAGTTTCCGACATCTCAGGGTTCATACGGACAGACTAGATCGGCCCGGCCGATCTGAAAGCTTCCTTCTACCTGCTACATACTTTTCATCAAATACGATATACCCTTTTACTCTACGAATAACGGGTAAAAAAACAGTTCTATAATATATAATCGTAAAAAATAATTAAATTAAATTAGTAAACTCACCTCTAAATTAAAAAAAAAGGAAGAAAGAATAATATCAATAAAAAAAAACCTCTTAACGAGGTAAGGGGTCTTGACGATCGCACCTTCAACTTACGAATGTTCTGATATTACATTTTGTGACGAAAAATGATTGAAAAGTGTTATTTATCACATGTTGTGGAATCTTAAGGGCTGTATAGTTTAAAATTAAAAAAGAAATCATATGAACCAATTTTGAAAAAATTGCCAAAAAGTGGTTAAAAATGAAAACTTTTAGCCATAACTTTAAATCTATTGTATTAGGACAATTTAAGTAAAGGTATCGTGATTAGCAAAGTCAGCGAAATATACCTCGTATCTGTAGCATAAGTTGTTTAGAAACTATAAGCCTTTAAAATCTAGCTATTTTTTTGAGTTTCCGCCAAACTAGTGTTTTTTCACAAAAGTTTTCTATTTCGAGCTTCTTAATGCCCATATATAGAGACAAAAACCATGAAACCAAAGAGGGATTCAAACAAATCCACAAACAAAGAGACAAACATATTCATTTTGAAAAGTCCACCAAAATCATGTGTTTGAAATAGCTTTTAAACGGAGCATGTTTTAACATATAAGGTGTCATTCGACGCGTATTCTGAGTAAAAATAGAACCTCGTTAATAGCTGTATTTTTATCCCCACCAGACCCAGCACCTCCAATTTTCTACATTTTTACTTTTATACTCTCACCGCTCTTCTCCGATTTTTAAAGTCCTGGTATGTAATCTTCTTAGTTTTTGCGATACCTTTCGATTGGTGCACGATTCGTTACTATCAATTTTAAGATTTTTAATTCTGCAGCTATACGTAGTAGTCGCCTTTGTACACTCTCTGGTGCACACTCTCTCTTTATGCCAAAATTGGTTGAAATCGGATAAGTCATTAAAACAAAAAATCATTTAGTTTGGGAAACTGAACTGCGAAAGTGTAAAAGCGTAAATTTAGAAAATTTTATCTGTTGGGGCCGTTGGCGATAAATTCACAAGTTCATTAGTCTTGTTGTATTTTCACATAAAATACGCGTCGAATGACACCTCATTTGTTTAAAGCCGATGCTCCGTTCAAAAGTAATATGCAAAAAAGGTTTTGGGGGACTTCTAAAAATGAACATTTGCGGTATGTTAAGTTTCTTGGAGATAAATGTAATAGGACGCTCGTCCCCTTCCTCGGGCAATTGTACCAATACAGCACCTACACCGGTTTTACTCGCGACACAATATATCGCAAAAAATTTGGAAAAGTCTGTGCTACTAACAAAGGTGCTGCAGTTAGGCATTGCTTTAGCAGCTCGAAAGATTTTATAGCCTCATTGGTGAGACTGAATATGCGTTTAGTGGTCATTAAATCCGTTAACGGAGAAGAATTACAGAATCCCATTAAACTCCTCAATCTTTTCAAACTTATCGGTAGTTGAAAATTAATGACCGCAGTCGCTTTTTCCGGTTCAGTCCGTATTCTTCCATCGCCTATTATTTGCCCCAAAATAACGTAGGGGTCACATGCAGAAATGACTCTTCCCAATGTTGACAGTCAAGCCACCACGCCTTATATGAAGAGCAAAGTCCCGGAGCACGTCAAAGTGAGATTCAAAACTAAAAGAAACAAGAGTAAAAGCTATAGTCGAGTGCCTCGACTGTCAGATGCCCGTTACTTAGCTAAAAGTACCAAAGGAAGATGAAGATATGAAAGCAGCAAAGCGAGATTGTAATGTGTAGCGCTTGTAGTGAATATCGTAAGTTGGGAGGCGCCATCTATGAATAAGATAGAGATAGCTCAGCGCTAAGTCCAATTCCAGTTCGATTTATTAGGGAAATTGGCTTTTGTATATAGGCTTGGCGCTTTACAATTTACCAAAAATTTGATCGGAACAAAAGGCACGAGAGAAGAGAGAGGGGCGACAGAGCGAAAAAGGGAAATTTATTTGCGGTCCTGACCTACCGCAACGGCTACAGGAACAAGAGGAATTGGAATTGGAGCTAAAACCTTTTGAGCGCATCAGTGATCGCGCAGCTGCTCAATCTGTCGCCCAGTTTGCCCAAGTCATCGTCAAGAAAAAAAATGACAGAAAATGTCGGTTATGTAATGGCAACCAAAAAACAAAATGTACAATTTTGCCAAATCCTTATAAAACCTAAAGAAAAAGCATTTCATTGCGATCCAATAAACAAAGTTAAATAAAGTTAGTTTAAGCTTTATTTAAATTATGTCATGTCCTCTAGTAATGGCGAAACAGAGAAGTTTTGAGAGATTTTATTGATTTAAGTGGTTTTCTGGCCTGTGACTAGCGACAATTTTTTTTTAGATTCCTTTTTTCAGCATTTCAGGACAACCTCACGGAAAGCGCTTTCTACGAGGGAGTCGTAAAACCACCAATTAGTAAGCCCAATTTTTTGTTTATGTACAGTTTTTGGGAATTGATTATGTCTTTATTAATTAAAATGTAACCCAATTTATTCTACTTTTTATATGGGTATACTTATGTGTATTATTTTATATTATATTTTTGACCCCATGAAATACCCCCAATTATATTTAAGATTTTAAATAAACGTTTACAATATTGTAAGTCAAATCATTCACACGGTTAGCTCGGTAAATTAATTTAATTGGATATGAGTGACCATTGGAAGAAAGGGTCACCTGTACCTCGATATCATCGGAGGTGAATAGACATTAAGGGACGCGTTTTATCGACTAACTCCTATTTTGATTGTTATTCAACTCTCTGAAACTGACATTGGCCTATTATTTATGCATGCAATACTATCTCCAGTAAGAATAATTAAAGGCGTATCTTTTAAAAGAGTAGCAAGACCAAACCAACCATTTTCAGTCGAGCCATAGCCAGGTTACATTTGTTTGATGCATGCGCACTCTGTTCAAAGCTACCACCATCGCCAGGGTTTATTGGTAAATTCATTTTGCATTTATTATGATAAATAAACATAACCTTAGTATTCGTTAGAAATGCGCCAGTTACGTGAAAACTATGGGCGCCCCATCTTTGGGCGGCTTGTGGTCTTTAAAGTGGGCGTAGCAAACTTTTTTTAGGTCAATCGATAGGTAATGATTATAACAATACAATGCAGTTAAAATGTTTGTTCTAGCATTAAAAATGTTGGAACCACCGTTTTGGACGGTTTGTGGGTGCTAGAGTGGGCGTAACACACTGACGAAACAAACTTGCGCTGCGCAGGAATCTATAGAATCTACATGCGTAAACCCATTATTGCAGCTTTTATAGTTTTCGAAATCACAGCGTTCATACGTCTAGTGATCCTGATCAAGGATATATGTACTTTATGCGGTCGAATACGGTTCCTTCTACCTGTTACATACTTTCCGACGAATCTAGTATACCCTATTACTCTACGAGTAACTATCAATAGATCGCCTAGGTAAATAAATACCTTATGCCTCAAATGAGCGGGAACTACCTTGGGACAAACATGACTTTAAATTGGTATAAAGGCCTACCAGGGACCGTAAACGCCGTCTTGTCACTCGATTGATCATCCAAAGTTAGCTGACAAAAGGCATCCTTCAGGACGAGACTTGTTATGTATTGCGACTTTGGTAGGCGACTCAAAATTAGACTAACTTGTGGGAGGTGATATGCATCCGTCTTTGTGTGACTGTTAACTTTCCTAACAATCAAGACAAACACTTACCTTCCCTGGCTTCATGACCATCACAATTGGAGACGACCAAGGACTCTCAGATTCCTATATGACGCCCATTTTCAACATCCTGTCAATCTCAGCGTACATGAACTTTTTAACAGCGGGTTCTTAACAACGGGTTTGGCCATTTCTACCTTCTTGGGTAAAATATGGAAAGCAATTCAGTAAGTTATTCAATCTGCCCTTCTCGCTTTCAGACAATGTGTGTTAATCTACCTCTACTCGGTGATCAGACTGTTGGAGCTACCTCAGCTATTTTTAAAAACTTCTTGCTGTTGATATATTCTATTTCAGTGTTTAGCAGTCCTAGTTTTTGTTGTGATTTCCCGGCATTGGTAGCAGCATTTTCTTTTTTTTTTTGTATACTCTTCTGTATCTATAATAGCACTGGCTTAGTATCCTTCCGCATAGCTAATCGGGGCTCCGGAATCTAATAGACCATATTCAGTGCGATCTAGTAATCGAACTGGCCAAAACGGTCTTGGATCCCGGGTTCCTGCCGAAATGGAATTTATGTGTTCCAAACTGGTTTAACATTTTGGAATTTAACTTTTAACAGAGTTGTTAAGTTTGTCCGGGAAGAAAAAGAATCACTTGCGTATATGTGTCCTCCTATAATTGGTAATGGTTGATTGATTTCGGCTGGTATTCGAAGACTTCGTTTGTACGGCAGCTTCGACATACCGGGCTTGTAGTTTTTTGAATACTTGTTACATCTAGGCTTATATGGTATTGGTATATATGCCCTTTACCGGGGCAATTCCAGCAATCTAGCGAAAAAGCTTTGATTTCTATATCACTTCCGGACACTTTATCTGATTGGACATCCGGCTCGTGGCTGAGCTCAGAAACTACACCTTTAAATGGGGATACTCTCATATAACAATATCAGCTGAAAATGCTTCGCGACGACTACATATCTCTCTTAAATCAGGTACTGATTTTATGTCGATATTTAAAACTTCATGTCGCGTTTCGGGGCGAAGATTGGTTTTAAGCCTGGCTGCTGCAATTGGTCGACTAAGCCTTATTTGGTGTCGTAGGGCAATCAAACGATAGGGTTGGCTTCTGCTTGGAATTCCTTATAAGCTCTTCAATGACCCCGTCATCCCTATTAATTCGTAAGGCGTAACAAAAATGATCCCAGCGAATTACGCCATTTGCCTTATGGTATCGCCAGAAAATCTCGTTAGCCTTGCCTTGGAATAGAACGCTGGCAATCCTCAGTACTCGTACATGAACGGCTTTATCTGGTCGATTTAGTAACTCAGAAGAAACAGTTTGCTTCGATGTTGGCGACTCAACCCCATCAGCAACTTAAAAGATGGAGATAAGCTTAAAGCAACTCTGCTCCTTTCACAAACACACCTAGCCTATAGCGCCAACTATCTTCTTCTTGTATAGCGCGACTTGGCTTACAGAGCCAACTAGCTATATATATAGCGTCCCTAGCGCTACATGCTACATGTTACACTTGCTACATGTGGTGAGCAATCTCGATTAAATTGATTACTTGTGAGGAGTTGAAGAGAGTTCGGAGACCAATGAAGGAGAGCGAGAGAGATTGGAGACCAAGGATGGAGATCGGGAGAGAATGGAGACTTCGCGGGCAGAGCAAGAGTGCCGTGTGCAAAAGGGGATAACGGAACTCCACCGGACTTTGGACTCTCCCGTGAACTTTGGACCGGGAGAGAAAGTGCCACATCGCGGCAGTGGAGCGGCACACAGGCGTGCCACAAGCGGCACGGGGATCAGCGGGACTGCAGCAGTGGGCGGAGCATCGATGGAAAGCGGTTCGTGAAGGACAAGTGGGTCAACCAGGAGTCACGAACTTTGAACCCGGAGTGGAGAGATCCAGCGGGCTGTGCGCGAAAGGGAAATAACGGTGCTTGGAGGCCCTATATAAGGCCGCAGAGCGCTGGCAGCTGGATCAGTCGATCACGAGGAGTCAAACCTTCAAGATCAGTTAAAGTACCAAATAAACAGTCAGTCAAGCAAATAATCTACGAGGGAGCTACAACCAAGCGAGTCGTCGGAAGCAGCGCCGTGGGAAGCATACAAGGAGCAAGATCGCCACGTCGAGACGTTCGGGACTAGGACATCAGGAATCTCCGAATTGAGACACAGGTGGCTGAGTTCTGGAAGGCATCACGCGGCTAAGTCAAGGCGTTTGTTTTCTAACTTTGTCACGACCACACCCTGGCTAGTCGCCCGGCGGGTCTGTCAGAGACAAGCAAAACAGTCCTACGACGAAGAGCCGTCAGCTTGGGGAGGAAAGTTGTCTGCGACCCAGCGTACCGTGCCCGACCAAGCAGGACCTGGCGTGACGGACGAGCCGTAGATCGATTTGCGGTTTCAAGAGGCGGCAGCCTGGAGAGCCCTGCGATTACCGGCGAAGTTCCCGAGCAGCGACCGCCCAGCTCCCCGAGCGCCAGAACAACGAGATACTGGTCAGAAGACAGCGCAGAGGACATCGACAGCGACGCCAGCAGACATTTCCGGCAGCCACGTTACCATCGCCGCGCGGAGCTCATTGGGGAGCGCAGGAGCGTCGCGGACGTCACGCATTAGGGTGAAGCCGGGTGGAACGTTCGTCTGCGCTAGGCGTAAAGCAAAGTGAACCGCTAGACAGCCTCCTGGCGGCAGCCTTGACTGTCAGCGCGAACTGAGCAAGAACCTAGCGGGACCGTCCGGGACAGAGCAAGGGTCAGGTATCGCCTCGAAAGGCGTCAGCCTGGAGAGCAAGGCTTGTTCACCCTAGTCTGAGAACGGTGACGCTTCCTTAAGCCCACAAGGCAGAACTCTCTGCGGGTCTAAGGCGCAACAAGCGACCCCGAGGCAACGCGTCGGCAAGCAAGCAGAGGCGGCCACTACGAGCGTCCCGAGACCCAGGATCCAGAGGAGGACGAGTCAACGCGTCGAGGAGCCAGAAAGAGGAGCGCCAGCAGCCGGCGGAACCAGAGCCAAGAGATACTGAAGCCAGCCCAGCCACACACCCGCTGTACTAATACCACGAGAATAAATCCCACTGTTACCATTTGAACACTTTGTTTTCTCACTGATCTACGGGCAATCACGTCATATAAATTTGGTGGGACGAACGCACAATCTTCTGAGCTAGCCGCACGAATCTCGTAGCGAGCAGACACACAAAATCAGTTCGTTACATATTATTTGGCTTTAACTTTATGATGAGTATTCCGATTTCAACAATTTTTGGCATGTAGATAGGTAATGATAAACAACAACAACAATTTTTACAAAATATTAAAAAATGTTAGCGCTAGTCGAGCTTTAGTGTTATAGTCGTTTATGGGCGTTCCACTCTGTATTCCAAGTCCCAACAATCTAGCTCTTCCGAAATCGCAGCGTTCATACCGACAGAAGGACATGATTAGATCGACTCCGCTAGTGATCCTGATTAAGAATGTATATACTTTATGGGGTCGGAAACGCTTCCTTCTGCCTGTTACATACTATCCGACGAATCAAGTATACCCTTTTACTCTACGAGTAACGGGTAAAACAAGAGAAAACCGGTATAGCTACAATCTAATTTTGTTCTTCCCAAATTGAAATGACATTCCTTTCACTGTGGAAGGCAGTCCACGTAGTGACGAAGCGGACCAGGGGTGTGTGCCGAATTGAAAATCTGCTGTCATCGTCTGATAGTAGCGAATGAGGCACCAATCGAAAGGTATCGCAAAAACTGAGAATATTGCATACCAAGACTTTAGACTTTAGAAATCTGTATTGGCTTAGGAGAAAGAGCGGTGAAAGTGTAAAAGTGAAAACTAAGATTTGGAGCTTTTGGGTCTGGTGGGGAAAAACACTCCCGGCTATTAACATAGTTCTTATATGTTAAAATCCGATGCTCCCTTCAAAAGTTATTTCAAAAACAAGATTTTGGGGGACTTTTAAAACTGAAAATGCTTGTCCCTTTGTTTGTGGGTTTGTATAAATCCCTTTTTGGTTTTAGAGTCTTTGAGACGATATGTGTGCATTAAAAAGCTCGAAATTTAATACTTATGCTCTACGACTAAACGAAACTAAAGTTAGATTTTAAAGGCTTATAGTTTTTAAACAGCTATGCTACAGATACGCGCTATATTTCGCTGAAAGGGTAATATACATTGCGAAGCACGTTACCTTTTCTTAAATTGTCCTTATACAACAGATTTAAAGTTATAGCTAAAAGTTTTTATTCTTAACCACTTTTTGACTATCTTTTCGAAATGGGCTCGAACAATTTTTATTTATTTATTATTTATTTATTTAACAAATACAATGATAAAATTAATACTAAATTTCCGAGCACTGGCTGCGGAGGCCTTCGACTCTGACTAACTAATCAGCTGTGCTTAAATCTGTTCATGCGGTTTTTTATAGGTTTAGTTTGTTATTATATTGCTAGCTTTGATTTACTTATAAACTCGTAAATTTTTTAAATATTTTCTATGGATTGGCAATCGAGGATTTGGGAAGGGTGCTGTGTGCCGAACAGGTGGTCTATAATACTGGCCAGTCCAGGGCAATTGTCTAAAAGGTGGTCGATGTTTTGTATTTTTCCGCAGAGACTGCAGATCGGAAAGTGGACCATTCCTCCATCTTTTGGTTTTCCAAGTTGCGATCTATTAGCTTGTGTATGTCCTTGCTGTTTATTGGAGTGAAAACGAATGTTGGTGAGAGGCCAATGTTGTGGGCTGCCTGGTCCGCGTCTTTGTTACTCTTTATGCCTTGATGGCTTGGGACCCAAAAGAGTGTTATTTTATTCGGATGTTCTTTTGTTACTCTTTGTATCTCTCTTATGGTGGGATCGCGATTCTCGGGGTTATTTATTGCCAGGAGTAACGACAGACTGTCAGTGCAGACAACAAACTAGCTGGTTTTACTGGTGGCAAAGCGACAGACTAGTAATATAGCCGTAGCTTCTGCCACGAATTTAGAATTGTAGAGGGGGAGCGCCCCTCCCGCTATGATGGTGTTGTTAGCGTCGATAACTGCGAAAGTGGTTGATTCCAAAATTTTGGGTCCGTCGATAAACAGCCAATGTTTTTCACCGAGGAGTTCTTTTTCGTTTTGAAAGCGGGTGCGATGAACTGAGCTGGGAGTATGATTTTTTGTTGAGATACGCAGTTTGGTGTTGATATTAGGTTTTCTCCGAGACCAGGGTGGAGATGGCCCAGACGATCTAAGTCTGTTTGGTGGGGGTAGGTCCAACTTCTTGCTAAAGTTGGCGCATATTCGGAGAGTAGAAGGACATTTGTATCTCCTTTTTTCTTTAAATATGTTTTTTAAGTCGTTATTGGAGGCTGCAATCCAGCCGAATATCGGGAGCCCGTAATCTATTTTTGAGAGTATTAATGCCCTTGTTATGTTAATTAAAGTATTAATATATACATTTTGAGCTTAGAAATTTAACTATGTTGAGACGAGATTCTAACTGATTTCTAAGTCTTAGGCAGTGTTCTTTAAATGTAAACCTAGAGTCGAAGGTAATTCCTAAGATTTTTAAATGATTAGTTTGTTGCATGATTTTGTTGTTAAATCCAATTTCGGGAAAGTTGCAATTTTGTTTTCGGCAAAAATGTAGGACCTGACATTTTTCAATGGAAAGAGATGCCCCAGATGAAGCGCCCCACTGTTCCAGTTCGTCCAGAACGTTTGAGAAGGTATCTTTAACGGAATTGAGATCTTTTTTGTTGGTGTAAATAAATGCGTCATCAGCATACAATGAAATGGAAATGTCTTTGTGTCTGTTAAAAATTGAAGATATTTGCTCAAAAGCAATCATAAAGAGTACCACCGAAAGAAGGAAACCCTGAAGAATGCCATTCTGGAGCTTATGTAGATTTGATGTTGAGTTATTTACTCGGACCTGAAAGTTCTGTTGGTCATGAAGGCTTGAGGTTATAAAGTCTTGGTCCAACGCCCCAGAGTTCAAGTTGGTATAACACTGAGTGTAACCCGACGCGATCGAAAGCGTTTTCAAAATCAGTAGCCAGAATGGATACGTGATTTTTTGTAGAAAGGGCCTTAGTACATCCTTAGTACTGTTACTCTTTTTGAATGCAACCTGGTAGTGAGAGATACGGCTTTTTTGGGTGGTTAACCACATGAGCATGCGTGCAATCATTTTCACGACTGTTTTTCCTAGGCAAGAGAGAAGTGAAATGGGACGGAAGCTATTAATTTTTGGGTTAGTTTTGTTTGGCTTGGGTATAGGGATTACTTCCAGGTATGTGGATAGGATCCTGCTTGGAGCATTGTGTTAAAGACCCCTAAAAGTTTATCTTTAACAGGTGGTAGGTTTTTTAAGCATGGGATTCGACATTCTGTCAAAGCCGGGACTTTTTCCCTTTGCCGTTTGAATTGCGAATTCTAATTCCAGTTTTGTAAAATTTAAGTCCAGTACTGCCAAGAGAAGTTGTGTTCGGCCGAGTACTCTGACCAACTATCTCCAAATTGCTCTGCAATTTTCTTCGGACAGGTAAGAATACCAGTTTCCGTTATTAAATATTTTATGGGGGTGGGGGGTACCCCAGCTAGGCGCTTGACATCGGACCATATCTGTTTGGGGGTAGTAAAAGGTGAGATTCGGGAAGTGAAGTTTTGAAAGCAGGTGCGTTTGGCAGCTGGTACAGCCTTTCTGAAGCAAGCGTTGGCTCTTTTGTAGAGTGAAAGATTCGGAATTGAAAGGTCCGATTTGTACTTGTAAAAAAGATCTTGTTTTTCGTCTTTAAGCTCCTGGAGAGAATTGTTCCATTAGGGGACTTTGGCCTTGTGTGGAATGCTTTTAGTTTGTGGGATGCTGCAGTTTGCCGCCGCCCTTATACATTTTGTAATTTGGGCAATTTGGCTGTTAAGGCTACCAGTTTTCCATGTCAATGAGATACTCGTGCATTTTGTTTTAAAACTCTCCATTGGCCAAGTCGCTTTTGTACTTTGGTAACGGTGGGGATTTATCAGCACTGAAACGAGGAGAACGAGAGAGTTTGGAGACCAAGGGTGGAGATCGAGAGAGTTTGGAGACCAACGAAGGAGAGCGAGAGAGTTTGGAGACCAATGAAGGAGAGCGAGAGAGATTGGAGACCAAGGATGGAGATCGGGAGAGAATGGAGGCTTCGCGGGCAGAGCAAGAGTGCCGTGTGCAAATGGGGATAACGGAACTCCACCGGACTTTGGACTCTCCCGTGAACTTTGGACCGGGAGAGAAAGTGCGACATCGCGGCAGTGGAGCGGCACACAGGCGTGCCACAAGCGGCACGGGGATCAGCGGGACTGCAGCAGTGGGCGGAGCATCGATGGAAAGCGGTTCGTGAAGGACAAGTGGGTCAACCAGGAGTCACGAACTTTGAACCCGGAGTGGAGAGATCCAGCGGGCTGTGCGCGAAAGGGAAATAACGGTGCTTGGAGGCCCTATATAAGGCCGCAGAGCGCTGGCAGCTGGATCAGTCGATCACGAGGAGTCAAACCTTCAAGATCAGTTAAAGTACCAAATAAACAGTCAGTCAAGCAAATAATCTACGAGGGAGCTACAACCAAGCGAGTCGTCGGAAGCAGCGCCGTGGGAAGCATACAAGGAGCAAGATCGCCACGTCGAGACGTTCGGGACTAGGACATCAGGAATCTCCGAATTGAGACACAGGTGGCTGAGTTCTGAAAGGCATCACGCGGCTAAGTCAAGGCGTTTGTTTTCTAACTTTGTCACGACCACACCCTGGCTAGTCGCCCGGCGGGTCTGTCAGAGACAAGCAAAAGAGTCCTACGACGAAGAGCCGTCAGCTTGGGGAGGAAAGTTGTCTGCGACCCAGCGTACCGTGCCCGACCAAGCAGGACCTGGCGTGACGGACGAGCGGTAGATCGATTTGCGGTTTCAAGAGGCGACAGCCTGGAGAGCCCTGCGATTACCGGCGAAGTTCCCGAGCAGCGACCGCCCAGCTCCCCGAGCGCCAGAACAACGAGATACTGGTCAGAAGACAGCGCAGAGGACATCGACAGCGACGCCAGCAGACATTTCCGGCAGCCACGTTACCATCGCCGCGCGGAGCTCATTGGGGAGCGCAGGAGCGTCGCGGACGTCACGCATTAGGGTGAAGCCGGGTGGAACGTTCGTCTGCGCTAGGCGTAAAGCAAAGTGAACCGCTAGACAGCCTCCTGGCGGCAGCCTTGACTGTCAGCGCGAACTGAGCAAGAACCTAGCGGGACCGTCCGGGACAGAGCAAGGGTCAGGTATTGCCTCGAAAGGCGTCAGCCTGGAGAGCAAGGCTTGTTCACCCTAGTCTGAGAACGGTGACGCTTCCTTAAGCCCACAAGGCCGAACTCTCTGCGGGTCTAAGGCGCAACAAGCGACCCCGAGGCAACGCGTCGGCAAGCAAGCAGAGGCGGCCACTACGAGCGTCCCGAGACCCAGGATCCAGAGGAGGACGAGTCAACGCGTCGAGGAGCCAGAAAGAGGAGCGCCAGCAGCCGGCGGAACCAGAGCCAAGAGATACCGAAGCCAGCCCAGCCACACACCCGCTGTACTAATACCACGAGAATAAATCCCACTGTTACCATTTGAACACTTTGTTTTCTCACTGATCTACGGGCAATCACGTCATATAAATTTGGTGGGACGAACGCACAATCTTCTGAGCTAGCCGCACGAATCTCGTAGCGAGCAGACACACAAAATCAGTTCGTTACATATTATTTGGCTTTAACTTTATGATGAGTATTCCGATTTCAACAATTTTTGGCATGTAGATAGGTAATGATAAACAACAACAACAATTTTTACAAAATATTAAAAAATGTTAGCGCTAGTCGAGCTTTAGTGTTATAGTCGTTTATGGGCGTTCCACTCTGTATTCCAAGTCCCAACAATCTAGCTCTTCCGAAATCGCAGCGTTCATACCGACAGAAGGACATGATTAGATCGACTCCGCTAGTGATCCTGATTAAGAATGTATATACTTTATGGGGTCGGAAACGCTTCCTTCTGCCTGTTACATACTATCCGACGAATCAAGTATACCCTTTTACTCTACGAGTAACGGGTAAAACAAGAGAAAACCGGTATAGCTACAATCTAATTTTGTTCTTCCCAAATTGAAATGACGTTCCTATCACTGTGGAAGGCAGTCCACGTAGTGACGAAGCGGACCAGGGGTGTGTGCCGAATTGAAAATCTGCTGTCATCGTCTGATAGTAGCGAATGAGGCACCAATCGAAAGGTATCGCAAAAACTGAGAATATTGCATACCAAGACTTTAGACTTTAGAAATCTGTATTGGCTTAGGAGAAAGAGCGGTGAAAGTGTAAAAGTGAAAACTAAGATTTGGAGCTTTTGGGTCTCCCGTCTATTAACATAGTTCTTATATGTTATAATCCGATGCTCCCTTCAAAAGTTATTTCAAAAACAAGATTTTGGGGGACTTTTAAAACTGAAAATGCTTGTCCCTTTGTTTGTGGGTTTGTATAAATCCCTTTTTGGTTTTAGAGTCTTTGAGACGATATGTGTGCATTAAAAAGCTCGAAATTTAATACTTATGCTCTACGACTAAACGAAACTAAAGTTCGATTTTAAAGTCTTATAGTTTTTAAACAGCTATGCTACAGATACGCGCTATATTTCGCTGAAAGGGTAATATACATTGCGAAGCACGTTACCTTTTCTTAAATTGTCCTTATACAACAGATTTAAAGTTATAGCTAAAAGTTTTTATTCTTAACCACTTTTTGACTATCTTTTCGAAATGGGCTCGAACAATTTTTATTTATTTATTATTTATTTATTTAACAAATACAATGATAAAATTAATACTAAATTTCCGAGCACTGGCTGCGGAGGCCTTCGACTCTGACTAACTAATCAGCTGTGCTTAAATCTGTTCATGCGGTTTTTTATAGGTTTAGTTTGTTATTATATTGCTAGCTTTGATTTACTTATAAACTCGTAAATTTTTTAAATATTTTCTATGGATTAACAATCGAGGATTTGGGAAGGGTGCTGTGTGCCGAACAGGTGGTCTATAATACTGGCCAGTCCAGGGCAATTGTCTAAAAGGTGGTCGATGTTTTGTATTTTTCCGCAGAGACTGCAGATCGGATTGTTGATGCCTTTTAAAAGGTGTTCGTGTGTGTGATTAGTGTGTCCTAAACGAAGCCGGATAAAGGTACTGCACTGTTGATTCCCGATTTCCGCTGGGAGTGGTATTTTTGTACATGTGGGATTAAATTTGTAGTATCTATGGGTGAAAGTGGACCATTCCTCCATCTCTTGGTTTTCCAAGTTGCGATCTATTAGCTTGTGTATGTCCTTGCTGTTTATTGGAGTGAAAACGAATGTTGGTGAGAGGCCAATGTTGTGGGCTGCCTGGTCCGCGTCTTTGTTATTCTTTATGCCTTGATGGCTTGGGACCCAAAAGAGTGTTATTTTATTCGGATGTTCTTTTGTTACTCTTTGTATCTCTCTTATGGTGGGATCGCGATTCTCGGGGTTATTTATTGCCTGGAGTAACGACAGACTGTCAGTGCAGACAACAAACTAGCTGGTTTTACTGGTGGCAAAGCGGCAGACTAGTAATATAGCCGTAGCTTCTGCCACGAATTTAGAATTGTAGAGGGGGAGCGCCCCTCCCGCTATGATGGTGTTGTTAGCGTCGATAACTGCGAAAGTGGTTGATTCCAAAGTTTTGGATCCGTCGATAAACAGCCAATGTTTTTCACCGAGGAGTTCTTTTTCGTTTTGAAAGCGGGTTTGATGAACTGAGCTGGGAGTATGATTTTTTGTTGAGATACGCAGTTTGGTGTTGATGTTAGGTTTTCTCCGAGACCAGGGTGGAGATGGCCCAGACGATCTAAGTCTGTTTGGTGGGGGTAGGTCCAACTTCTTGCTAAAGTTGGCGCATATTCGGAGAGTAGAAGGACATTTGTATCTCCTTCTTTCTTTAAATATGTTTTTTAAGTCGTCAGCTAATAAATGATTTGGAGTGGTGTATAATTTAGGTATGAGTCGGGTTGTAGTTTCTTTTATCCTATTGGTGATGCTGGGTAGTCCGGACTTCTCTAGAATGCACTTGGTCGGAGAAAGGAAAGGCGTAAATAGATCTGCGTGCAGCTGCATGGTATGGCGGTTGAATACTCTTGATATTGGAGGCTGCAATCCAGCCGAATATCGGGAGCCCGTAATCTATTTTTGAGAGTATTAATGCCCTTGTTATGTTAATTAAAGTATTAATATATACATTTTGAGCTTAGAAATTTAACTATGTTGAGACGAGATTCTAACTGATTTCTAAGTCTTAGGCAGTGTTCTTTAAATGTAAACCTAGAGTCGAAGGTAATTCCTAAGATTTTTAAATGATTAGTTTGTTGCATGATTTTGTTGTTAAATCCAATTTCGGGAAAGTTGCAATTTTGTTTTCGGCAAAAATGTAGGACCTGACATTTTTCAATGGAAAGAGATGCCCCAGATGAAGCGCCCCACTGTTCCAGTTCGTCCAGAACGTTTGAGAAGGTATCTTTAACGGAATTGAGATCTTTTTTGTTGGTGTAAATAAATGCGTCATCAGCATACAATGAAATGGAAATGTCTTTGTGTCTGTTAAAAATTGAAGATATTTGCTCAAAAGCAATCATAAAGAGTACCACCGAAAGAAGGAAACCCTGAAGAATGCCATTCTGGAGCTTATGTAGATTTGATGTTGAGTTATTTACTCGGACCTGAAAGTTCTGTTGGTCATGAAGGCTTGAGGTTATAAAGTCTTGGTCCAACGCCCCAGAGTTCAAGTTGGTATAACACTGAGTGTAACCCGACGCGATCGAAAGCGTTTTCAAAATCAGTAGCCAGAATGGATACGTGATTTTTTGTAGAAAGGGCCTTAGTACATCCTTAGCACTGTTACTCTTTTTGAATGCAACCTGGTAGTGAGAGATACGGCTTTTTTGGGTGGTTAACCACATGAGCATGCGTGCAATCATTTTCACGACTGTTTTTCCTAGGCAAGAGAGAAGTGAAATGGGACGGAAGCTATTAATTTTTGGGTTAGTTTTGTTTGGCTTGGGTATAGGGATTACTTCCAGGTATGTGGATAGGATCCTGCTTGGAGCATTGTGTTAAAGACCACTAAAAGTTTATCTTTAACAGGTGGTAGGTTTTTAAGCATGGGATACGAAATTCTGTCAAAGCCGGGACTTTTTCCCTTTGCCGTTTGAATTGCGAATTCTAATTCCAGTTTTGTAAAATTTAAGTCCAGTACTGCCAAGAGAAGTTGTGTTCGGCCGAGTACTCTGACCAACTATCTCCAAATTGCTCTGCAATTTTCTTCGGACAGGTAAGAATACCAGTTTCCGTTATTAAATATTTTATGGGGGTGGGGGGTACCCCAGCTAGGCGCTTGACATCGGACCATATCTGTTTGGGGGTAGTAAAAGGTGAGATTCGGGAAGTGAAGTTTTGAAAGCAGGTGCGTTTGGCAGCTGGTACAGCCTTTCTGAAGCAAGCGTTGGCTCTTTTGTAGAGTGAAAGATTCGGAATTGAAAGGTCCGATTTGTACTTGTAAAAAAGATCTTGTTTTTCGACTTTAAGCTCCTGGAGAAAATTGTTCCATTAGGGGACTTTGGCCTTGTGTGGAATGCTTTTAGTTTGTGGGATGCTGCAGTTTGCCGCCGCCCTTATACATTTTGTAATTTGGGCAATTTGGCTGTTAAGGCTACCAGTTTTCCATGTCAATGAGATACTCGTGCATTTTGTTTTAAAACTCTCCATTGGCCAAGTCGGTTTTGTACTTTGGTAACGGTGGGGATTTATCAGCACTGAAACGGATTGATACCAATGTTGTGATTGGGAAGTGATCGCTGCCATACAAATTAGAAGCGATAGACCAGTCGCATAAGTGCGCAAGTTGTGGGGATATCAGGGAGATATCTACGTGAGTGAGAGTATTGTGGGTCGAGAGGTGAGTGGCAGAGCCGTCATTAAGTGTGATTAAATTTAGGTGAGCAATTGTACGCTCCAGGGCTTTCCCCCGAGAGTTGGAATAAAGTGGATCCCCATAGCGGGCTTGAAATCGGCCAACACTATAAAGGGTCCGGATATATGGTTTAAACAGTCAATGATGTCGGTACTCCTGAAACTCTGGCAAGGTGGAATGCACATATTTATTATGGCAATGGGCCGGTCCAGATCAAGCTGAAGTGCTGAGCATAATATGTTTAATGTAATCTGTTTGTGGGTATGGAGGATGTGTCTTTTAATGAGGACTCCAATACCTTGTTTGGCTGACGTGTTATGGGGAAGGTTACAGAAATAAGCTAAATAGGCCTTGCCCTAAGGCAAAGCTTTTTGAATTGTTGGGCAGTAGGGATCCTTGTAGGTATATAATATCGGGCGAATTGTCTTTAATGAGTAGAGACAGTTGGTTGTAATTGCTTATAAATCCATTTATATTCTCTTGGGTAATTTTTAAAGGCATTTATTTAAATAAGAAAAAAGGGGGGTACTGGGGGCGCTTTTAGAGATGTTGTTCCATTAGAGATTCAAAGTCAGAAAGGTTTTTTGCTTGGCTAAATTCGGAGTCTGTGGACATATTTTCATTTGTAGAATTACTGTGGTCCGAATCTAAACTTTTTAGAAACCGTTACGCTTCGTTAATAATAGCGCGAGATTTTTTTTGTCGGTCTTTGATCATAGGGTTCTTATCTTCCGTTTGTGGTGACGGTGGTGATTTGGGGTTTTGGGGTGGAAAGGGGGAAATTGAATGCTTTTTGTGATACATTGGTCGTGCTTTGCTTGCTGGTTGATGGTTTGTTGTTGTCTTCTGCTTGCAGAGAGTCTTACTTCGGTTTCGAAGCCGTTACCGAAGTCGGTTGAGAGGAAGCAACCTTCGCGAAGGAAGCCGTACAGTGAGTCAGAGCGGTGCAGATAAATAATTTCCCATAAAACTCACCACGGGAAGGAATTACAAGGTCCCATCAAACTTTTAAAAAGCTAGGGAAATTATCTGTTTTCGCCTAGGTGGCATGATTGGCAAAGTTTCAAAAGAGAGCGACAGAGCAAATGGTGTCTCTATATAGTTCATAACTCTATGTTCTTAGTAGGTCTCTTTGCTGTTGATACGCTGGGCCTGAGCAGTTCCCGCACTCGGTGCGTGAGCACCTGCAAGATTGCAGGTGGAGCACATGGTTGGATCATCACAGTTTTCTAGCTGTATGTCCGATCTTCTGGCAGTTTTTGCACCGCATTGGGTTTGGTATGTATTCCCTTATTTTGACACTGTACCAATAGATGTCCAATTTACTGGGAAGATTGTAATGATCAAATGTGACCAGAATCACTCCCGAGGGTTTGGTGGCGTTGTCGATGGTTTTAGTAAACTTGAATACCGAATGCACGTTTTGGGCTCGTAGCTCTTTCACAATTTCTTCTTCTGGGATGTGGTTTGGGCATGGTGCGTATATTAATCCCTTCACAAAATTAAAAGATTCGTGGTAATTCAATTTGACGTCACATTAGCCAGGTAAGTGGGTGGTACGGAGGAATTTGTCGGCCACTGGTTTGGTGGTAACTAGCATCAACAGATTTCCATCTCTTAGCGTAGAAATGGAAATTATTTCCTTGCTGATGGTTTGTAGTGCCTTGTGTACAGCGAAGCAAGAGTAGTGTGAGTTTAGATTTTGGGAGTCTTTTGTTTGTACGACTATAAACTTGAATTTTTTTTAACTGTAGTTGGAAGTTCAGGGAACTCTTCCGTAAGTTTTTGGTAAGGTGTTTTCATTTTTGATTTGAGGCTCTCGCCTAGCACAGCAAAGCGAATACCCTGCAAATTGGGGGGCTCGGGGCCCATGATCGCGAGTGTTTTTCGTCTGTTTTTGGCAGACGTATGGGCATACTGAGCACAGGTTTCGAAGATCAACGATGAGAAAGAATAAAAACGTCCGCACTCGATGACTGGTAGTCGGTGACGTCGAACAATTTTGTTTTTAGATTTCAAGCTATACAGCCCTTGAGATTTCTCAGCTTACGTTGTATGCCCAAAACTATGCTACAATAAATTGATGAGAAACATTGTTATAAATACTTTTTAAGTAAAGGGAAAACATTTATATGCTTGTCATCAAAAATTAAAGACCTCAAGTCTTTTTAATAAACAAATTATTAAAACAAAAAAAATTTCCTAAACGGTTTCTATACTAAAGTTTAGTGCGGCATACACTAACCTACGCTGTTACAATAGTTCATACGAGTATGACTATTGAAACAAAAGTGAATAAAACTAACAAATTATAATTGATGTTTAAAGCTAAAATTTCTCGTATAAAAAACCCCTCTTAACGAGGTAAGGGGTACAAAAACGAACTATGACCTTAGTATACGGTGTAGGAAATACGACATTCACAACACCATCGATTTTGGTTTTCAATCCCTTTCAAATACTGATATGGCTTACTTCTTTTATAATATAAACACATTTATAAAGGGTGTGACTTTCAAAGTGACGGTCGAGCTGTTTTTCTGCTCATCGAATTTAAATTTGTGTTCGTGTTTGCCTAAGACGGTTCAAATAAAAACTTGTAATATTCGGTCCCTAAATTTATTATTCTTATTATTTCGTTCGCTTCGCGAGTGAATTAATTCTACTCTGTGTACAATCTTAACAAATTCATTTGCAATTTTACTTTTCTGTTCTATTATTGTTTTTTTAATTTCTATTGCTTTTCCTTGTGCGTTCTCCGTCGAAGGTACAATGCTTTTTTGTGTTATTCTTTCTGCATGCGCATTAACTGCATACCGTCCCGCTCTCCCGCACACTCGCATTCTCTCTCTTAATTTTTTTTCCATTAATCAATAGCTTAAGTGTCCAGAGTTTGTGTTCTTCGGGCACTTTTAACTGCTCGTTTACAATTTTCGATTTTAGCATTCTTTTGGTACACTGGTCTGAATAAAAATAAACTGTTTCACTAAAAAATGCCATCAACTAATCAGAGCTGATCAGTCAAAACTGACGTGTTGGCTTTGTGAAAAAGATGCTCATGCCAAGTGTGCCGGCTTGAACGGTCGAACTATGGATGACCTCGCTAAGGGTCATAACTTACTATATTTTGTGACCCTTGTCTTAAAGTTGCGCACGAGATGAGATCGATTTCTGGCCGGCATTTATGGTGGTAAAGGAATTCGAATCTAAGAATAAGCATTCAAGTAAAAGAAAAAGTATAGTACCCTAGGCTACTCTAGCACCTTCTTAACTCTTCCTTATCAAAATACCAGAGGTTTGCAAGCTAACTAAATTGTATTCGAATAGTTTTTTTTTGAACCTCATATTATTGTGATACCTGGCTAAAACCGGAGATCCACTGCTCCGAACTTTTTCCTGGTAAGTACACAATTTATAGAAATGATCGACTACCCAGGCGAGGAGGTGGAGTTTTAATTGCCGTGGACGTCAGAAGAGGTACTTGTTGAGGAATTCTATAATACTGAGTTCTTATGTGTAGTCCAATCGCTTCCTGGTAGTTGTATATTTATCACCTGCTCGAACATTCCGCCTGCTTTTGAATTCCCGGAGTATTCAAATCATCTTTTCGCTATACAGTCAGTCTCAAATAAGCTGACCAATAGAAACCAACAGAGCTTCGTGGTCCGCAGGTGACAAAATCGACTGTATTTTTTCCAATTTGATTTCACTGAAGGTTTGCTTGACACGTCGTTGGCTCAAGTTAACTATATAAGAAATTCACTCGGCCGTTTACTGGACCTGTGCTTTGTATCTAATCCGCACTGCGCGTTTCTGTCCAAAGTAGCACCTCTTACTAAACCCGAAGATCCATATCAGCCTGCTTCAAAGTCTCACTCGACACTGGTGCTGTGTTAGTAGAAAAACCAGAGAAGTCAATTAAGAGATTACATTGTTTTTGCAAGGCTGATTTTCGGAGTAAAAACGTTATATATCGGTCTTTGATGGGTTCGATCTCTACTCATCTTAAAGTGTGGATGATGCTTTAATACTATCTAAACCAAAGTAAATTTGTTTTTCAATTCTTGTGTTCCGTTATACTATCCGTCAGCCTCCAACAAGCCATCTTGGTTCAGTAAGGAGCTGACACACCTAAGAAATAAGAAGTCCAGACTTTATAGGAAATACATAGATTCCATACCTAAGAAATAAGAAGTCCAGACTTTATAGGAAATACATAGATTCCAGTTATCAATCTACTTATTCTAGATACTTAAGTGCTCGGTCTAGTATTACCATACTAAACTCTCTGTATTGAAGAACTATTTAAATCGTTGTAAAGTCCAGCTCTCTTAGAATCCGAACACTTGTATAATTTTGTTAGCAATAAGTGTACCAATTATCCTTCCTCGCCTTTTTTTAATATTACTGTAACATCTGATTAGGCAATAGCCGATCTATTTGAAAAGTTTCAAACGACACATTTTATTTTACCTTATTCTTCACAGCCTTAATATAAAAGTTACTCGTAGAGTATAAGATTCGTCGGAAAGTATGTAACAGGTAGAAGGAAGCGTTTCCGACGCCATAAAGTATTTATATTCTGGATCAGGATCATTAGCCGAGTCGATCAAGCCCTGTCCTTCTGTCCGTAAGAACGCTGAGATCTGGGAAACTATAAGAGCTATAACGTTGGAACTTGACATACAGATGATTGGGCTTCCTGCGCAGCTTCCAACAGGGTGCCACGCCCACTCTTACGCCCACAAACGACTGTAACACTAAAACCCGTCTAGCGCCCACACTTTTGTATATTTTGTTGTACTTTAAGTGAGAGTTGATTTTTATTCTACATGCCAAAAATGATTGAAATCGGTCCAGTCCTTAAAAAGTTATAGCCAAATAATAATAAATATTTTGCAATTCAATCAAAATTGCAAAACACATGTCGAAACAAAAGCTGTTTTCACGAGTACGCAACCAAGTCGCTAGGGGCGCTTTAGGCAAGTTGGCGCTGTTTGCTTGGTGGCGCTATAAAAGAAGAAGATTGGTGACGCTAGATTGGGCTTTAGGCTAAGTGTGTTAGCTAAAATACGTAACGGGTATCAAATAGTCCAGACCATGCGTAGTATGGAAACGCGGATTCTGGGACAGTTAGCATATTAATGGCCCCCGCCCCCCTCCCCCCTCATTAACGTATGCGGGTTCTGGGATTTGAAGTCATAAAAATGTCGCGATCGTGTCTATAAAGAGTAAAATTAATTGCCCCCATCGCTCCCACATCCCCATGTGACAATATTGATCATGTATCCTTCCCCTCATTATGTGCACTTAATAGTCAGGTGAGAAAGGTGCACGTGAGAAAGGTCGCACAACCAAAGTAAGGTTGTTATCTTAGAGGAACATATCCGATCATGTTGGGGAAGGTGTGATCACGTACCCTTTTGCCTTATTATTACAGGTGTTGCTGCGCAAGTGTGAAAGGTCGCACACCCAAAGTATTCAAAGATGGTTATCTTAGAGGAACATGTCTGATCATGTTGGGGAAAAATGTTTCCTATGACTGTAAAACTAATTTAAACTAAACTAATTCGTTTTGATATGAAAGATCAACCACAATTATAGGGGCCTTCAATTTAAATTCATATGGGTTCAAAAATGGTTGTGATTCACGATTATAGTAACTAGATTGAAATCTTGTATACATTTCATATAGGTGAGCATACTGATTCTTACTAAAATCAACATTCAGATTATCATATGGATATGACTCATAATTCAAATGAACTTTCAAGTTTGTGATAAGTTCTGCATATAGTGTAAATCCAATTATGGCAAATCTTGGTTTTTGCGCGGTTAGCCGACAATTTCACATTCCAGCTGTGTTGACTTCCAGACCCCAATATGGAGTTAACATATGAATCCCAAATCCGGAATGCGATTGGTAGGTTTACACCACTTTTAATAATATCGTACATCTTAATTTTTGCAAAATCGCTCGGAGTTACATGGGGAATTTTCCAGGTTATATTCGTCATTTCCAACTTAAAGTTTGTTCATTTCTGGTTTGTTCAAACATATCACCAAGATTCTTAGTTAGCATCAACACTAGTTCGTGTTTACAATTTAACAAAACTTTTTTATAATCCTCAGCAAATCCCAATAAATTTTTTAATGGTACAGAAAAGTTAAAGTGGGGTCCCGTAGATATTTCGTCTTCACTGCTCTATCCGGAATTTAATAGATTTTGACTTTGAAGATTATCCAGAGATATATAATTTTTTAGGGTTGTAGTCATACTGACAAATCGTGTTTTATCAATCTCACATCCATTTATTTCGTACTTAATTACATCCAAAAAGTAAGCCATACAATTATTTTTAAAAAAAGTGGTAACATTATCAGTTGTAGGTCCATTCGGTGAATCTTTTCTAATAATTCCTTGAAAATTAAGGTAACTTTCGTGAGGAAGCACGTACAAGTCTTGATTTTGAATAGTAATTCGAATTTCATCGTTTGGTTTAAATGTTTGATTATACGATGAATAAGTATGAAACTCTTTCTTCGAAATACTCTCATCTGAGTAAACCTTTTCTCGAACATTCAAAATTTCGTTCATTGTTTTCCTTTTCAACCTTTTATATTATACTCGAAGCTTTAAGCCTAACGACTTTAAAAATAGTTTTTTTTTTTATTTTTATTTTTATTTTTTTTTTTTTTTGTTTGTCGATACTCTTTCTATAGCTTTACAATTAGTAATGCTTGGCTAAGGACTTAAGCTACGTCTTTTATTATAAATAATCATTCGATTAACCGAATGTGCATGCGAATCGAAACGTTTTCACCACGTAAATTCACCAAATCACCGTTTTGATCAACTATACGTATAGATAGTGTGCTTATTTCGTCACAGTTGATTGGTAAATAAATTAGGTTATGTGGTGTAACTGTCATTTTATAACCAGGCGGAACATTAATGCCAAACTCATGTAATGTATGATTCGGTGTATTATCTACATATGAACCGCTGATTATATTACATTCCATACGAACTGTATTAATTTTTAATATGTTCACGGTTTGATCTGATCCAGAGGTTTTTGTAGGATGTGGTTCTAGTACTTTTTGATGGAAACCAAACAATTGTCCAACCGATCTTTCCTTATTAAAGTAAACTGACTCTCGCATAGTAGTTATTTCAACATGAAGTGTATTATTATTACTTTGAATTTTAAATGTATTTTCCAGGTTATAGTCTTTTAGTTTATTGTAAATGAAATCGGTGATATCATTCAATTCATATGATCCAGTTGGAATTGTAATAACCTTGTCACCGATGTGGAAGAGGTTATTTTTTTCATCAATATTTGGAATCGAATTATACATATTAAAATCGATAAGAGCGCACTCATATCGACCATTCAATTCGATAGGTGGAAAAAAGTTTGTATTTATAATGGAACTATTTCCATTCAAGGATAATGCAAGTGATCTAGACATATTGAAATCTCTTGATAAACTGTGGGATTGTAAGTATCTAACCAAACTTTATATTGAAATTACTCCTTAAATCATAATAAATTGATCAAATCCTTTTCTGTATCTTCCGTTATCCATTTCGTTATCCTTGCTAATTAATAGGAATCCGTGCTTGTCCTCCCAACATTTTTGACAAATTTTCACAAATGTTTCATAATTCATATCAGTGTTAATATGGTCCCGATATATATGCCGCATATTTAAATCATCTTGCTTAAACATTATAATAAAGTTGGCATTGTCACGAATCAGATGTTTAGGTATATGACTATACGTTTGACATAAATAAAGAGTCGATATTTTTATGTCGACCCATACAAAAATAAGATCTTATGTTATCTTGTTTTTCACAAGCTACGTCATCGAATATCATAATGGAATTGTTTTTAGCTTCACTGGGGTCTAGTACACCCTCATTATGGGAGAATGTATGATATCCCATTCCTTTAATCGGTTTGATTAATTTCTCCAAGTACTCATATTTAGGTTGATATAAACTTTTTGAAAATATATAAACATTTTCGAATTTTAATCCATTAGGACTCTCTATTAGACTTAACATAATATTAGTTTTACCACAATTCGAAGGCCCAACAATTAGAGCCCTTATTGTGTTCGGTAAGAGAGCACTATGTCGTGGCGGTAGATTTTTCTCGTTTTCATCGTTAATATTTCTAGCTACAATTTTTTGTTTCTGACTTATTAAACGCATCTTTTAACCTAATGTACCTCATTCAATGAGAAATCTTTGATGATTAAACATCAATAAAATGGGGAAACGTTTTTATAATCGCATCAGTCGTATTTTTAATTGTAAACACGGTGGTGGTCTTGTCGATGATAAGCTAATTAATACATTACCGTTTAAAGCCCATATTCCGGGATATAATTTTTGTGGACCGGGTACAAGGTTACAGAAACGGTTGGAACGTGGTGATCAAGAAATAAACCCATTGGATAAAGCTTGCAAAGAGCACGATATTGCATATTCTCAAAACAAGGTATTGAGTGAACGACATAGGGCAGACTCCATATTAATTGACAAAGCCTGGTCGCGTGTCAAGGCACCAGATAGCAGTCTTGGTGAAAGAGCAGCAGCATACTTTGTTACAAATATAATGAAAGCCAAGAAAAAATTTGGTATGGGATTGAATAAGACGGAAAAGAAAGGAAGGAAAAAGATTTTGAAGAATAAAATGAAGAAGACAAACATTTCGACTGCTATTAATGCTGCTACTAAGACATTAAAAAAACAAAAACCATTAGACATTATGAGTGCAATTAAAGTTGCACGTAAATCAATTCATCAATCAATGGGTTCTAAGAAAAATGTTAAAATACCTCGTGTAATTAATGTACCCAAAATTGGAGGTTTTCTACTAATCGTGCCGATCTTGACAGCCCTCAGCGCTCTTTGTAGTTTAGCAAGTGGTAGTGCAGCAATTGCAAAAACAATTAACAATGCGAGAATGCCTAAGGAAGGTATGGAGGAGAAAAAACGTCACAATAGGAAAATTGAAAGTGTTGCTGTAGGAGAAGGATTATATCTCAAGCTCTATAGAAAGGGTTATGGTTTCTTTCTTAAGCCCTATAGTAAGGGGAAAGGAATTAAGAAGCAAAAAAACTAATTTCTCTGCTACCCAATTACCACTATCAAATATCGACATTATACATTTTGCTAAGAAATATATCCCATATTTTAGAGGGGTGTTTATGGGATATCTACTCAGAAGCACAAAAAAGTAGGGAGTGTGGTATAGTAAACCCTATTTCACGATCAAGTGGTACACATTGGGTTGCATATAATAAAAATAAAAATAATACACATTATTTCGACAGTTTTGGAAATCTTCAGCCACCTAGAGAAGTTGTGAAATACTTGGGACATAGAATACAATACAACTACGATAGAGTTCAAGACTTTGATACATACAACTGTGGACACCTGTGCCTCGCTTTTCTACTTTCTTTCGTAGAAAATGTGGAGTCAAAACCGGTATATTTAAATGGTTAATTTACATTTGGGGGGTTGAAAATCAATGTATGGGTACGTGTATGTGTGAACTCTGTATAGTATAAAAAGTGGACCTGCACGCGTTCAAATTCACAGTCTAAGTTTCTACTTCGCATCGAACGTCATCTAGAGGACAAGAATTTTTGATCATTCTTAAAAAAAAAACCTATAACTGCTCATAACAGCTCAAAACAGCTGGTGACCAGCTTATAACAACTAGTAAACAACTAGTTAACAGCTACTAAACAGATAATAACCATCTAATAACAGCTATTAACCAGCTAAAACAAGTAGTAAGCAACTACGAAACAAGTACTGAACAACTGCCACGCCCACTCTAACGCCCACAAACCGCGAAAACCTGTGACGCCCACAATTTTTATGCTAGATAAAAAATTTTAACTGAAATGTATTGGTCTCGTCAATACCTATCGATTGGTCCAAAAAAATTTGCCACGCCCACTCTAACGCCCATAACGCCTAAATCTGTATACCGCCGGTAAGTGTTGCATTTTAATCTCGCTTTGCTACTTGCATATCTCTATTTAGCTGAGTAACGGGTATCTGATAGTCGAGGTACTCGACTATAGCGTTCTTCCTTGTTTTATTTTATTCTTTTAGTTTAAACTCTTTTTTCACGATCACTTTTTCACCTAAACTTAAGTTGTGTTTGACGTAGTAGAGTATCCCACTTCAAAACTATTTTTGGAAGACTAACTATTGTCCTCGATTATTTATTGTGTTTGAAGTGGGCGTGAACGATAATATTAAAGATGAGAGGTGCATACTTAAGATTTTTATACCCGTTACTCGTAGAGTAAAAGGGTATACTAGATTCGTCGGAAAGTATGTAACAGGCAGAAGGAAGCGTTTCCGAGCGTTTCACTAGCCGAGTCGATCTAGCCATGTCCGTCTGTCCGTCTGTCCGTCTGTCTGTCCGTCCGGATGAACGCTGAGATCTCGGAAACTATGGGAGCTAGGCTATTGAGATTTGGCGTGCATATTCCTGAGCTTCTTACGCAGCGCAAGTTTGTTTCAGCACAGTGCCACGCCCACTCTAACGCCCACAAACCGCCCAAAACTGTGGAAGAACGCTATAGTCGAGTACCTCGACTATCAGATACCCCTTACTCAGCTAAATAGAGATATGCAAGTAGCAAAGCGAGATTAAAATGCGCCACCTACCGGCGGTATACAGATTTAAGCGTTATGGGCGTTAGAGTGGGCGTGGCAAATTTTTTTGGACCAATCGATAGGTATTGACGAGACCAATACATTTCAGTTAAAATTTTTTATCTAGCATAAAAATTGTGGGCGTCACAGGTTTTCGCGGTTTGTGGGCGTTAGAGTGGGCGTGGCATATTCGCGTCACAAACTTGCGCTGCGTATAAGACTACGGAATCTAAATCTGAAATCCCAATTCCCTATCTTTGATAGTTTCCGAGATATCCACGTTCATATTTACGATTTTTTATGGGCGTTAGGGTGGGCGTGGCAAACTTTTTTTTGGGTCAATCGATAGGTATTGATGAGAACATTACATTTCATTTAAAATTTTTGTTCTAGCATCAAAACTGTAGGAGCCACAGTTTTGGGCCGTTTGTGGGCGTTAGAGTGGGCGTGGCACTCTACTGAAACAAACTTGCGCTGCGTAAGAAGCTCAGGAATTTGCACGCCAAATATCAAATAGCTCCCATAGTTTCCGAGATCTCAGCGTTCATCCGGACAGACAGACGGACAGACGGACATGGCTACATCGACTCGGCTAGTGATCCTGATCAAGAATATATATACTTTATGGGGTCGGAAACGCTTCCTTCTGCCTGTTACATACTTTCCGACGAATCTAGTATACCCTTTTACTCTACGAGTAACGGGTATAATGAATAACCAAAATCAGTACTGTCATTCCTGCAAGTGTTTCTTGCAAAAGAATAAGTGTGCAAACCATGTCCGTTCGGAGCTGCATAAGCGAAATGCAATTCAACCCCTTGACGGAAGAGTCAAAAAAATTTCTGAGGGATTCAAGGGAAGAATACTGCATTACATGTATGTAAACGATGGATCGGACTTGATCTTACCTGAGAGTTACTTGAGTAAAGCTGGATTGTCCTTGCTACCTCATCTCAGCATTCTATTAGAAAGTTATACTTCAGTAAAAGTAAACTTTAAACTGTTTGCAGAGTTTATACTTTTTAAAGATGAATCTGAAGAAATTGAAATGAAAAGTTTTCAAAGTAAAATAACGATCATGATAGAATGTATCTTTCATGAACATTCCATGGAAATAATTTCTAAAACTCAAGAATTTCAAGAGAGAGGGCGCAAGTTTTCTGCAATGTCTGTTTGAATTTTTCCGGAACCCAGGAAGCTGCATTGAAACACAAGACGCTCTGCAGTAGGAAGGTTTCAAAGATGCCGCACCCCAGAATAACACACTGGAGTTTGCCCAATTTCTACATGAGCTTCAAGTTCCATTTGTTGTCTACGCGGATTTTGAATGCATTCTGGAACCAAAAAATTTTGAAGTGAGCCCCAAATTATTTAATATTAATGAACATATTCCAATGTCATATGCGTATTATATAAAGTCTGCTTTTGATTCTAAACTATATAAATTTGTTTTAGAAACAGGAACAAATTCAGGAATAAGTTTTGTAAATTCCTTAATAAAAAATTTAACTAAATTGAGTGATGACTACTTACTTAAAGTAGTTCCTATGAAAATGACTTTGATGGTCTCTTATAAAATTGATTCGCTTGAAAATTAATGTGAACCATTATACACCAATGGCTGGTTCGTCCTTCATACCACTACCTCGTTTTCTTTTGACAAAAAAAGCAAAAGTTAATGTTTGTAACGAAAATGATCAATATTGTTTTAAATGGCCGTTGATTTCTGCCTTGAAAATTGTTAACAGGCTGCAAAGATGTTCGGCATATTATATTGATATATCGCTGGAGATAATTCGTATAATTGATGAAATAACATAAGATTTCACAGGGTTGACTTTCCCCCTTGAAAAAAAATGTATACAAAAATTTTTAAAAAAGAATACGCATATGACTTTAAGCCTATTCGGATATAATGAAAAGACGAGGGAAATAATTGGATTACTTTTTCATTCGGAAGTGAAAAAGCCTCTTCATATCAATATGATGTTTTTGGAAGAAGGTGGAAATGGACATTACATGTACATTAAACAAATTTCAAGGTAAATTATTTTTTTCATTTTTATCTCTTTTATGCAATTAAATAATTTGTATATATTTCTCTTTCAAAGACTAATGACTGCTCAAAGAGGAAATCAGAGGAGGGCGCAAGTTTTCTGCAATGTCTGTTTGAATTTTTCCGGAACCCAGGAAGCTGCATTGAAACACAAGACGCTCTGCAGTAGGAAGGTTTCAAAGATGCCGCACCCCAGAATAACACACTGGAGTTTGCCCAATTTCTACATGAGCTTCAAGTTCCATTTGTTGTCTACGCGGATTTTGAATGCATTCTGGAACCAAAAAATTTTGAAGTGAGCCCCAAATTATTTAATATTAATGAACATATTCCAATGTCATATGCGTATTATATAAAGTTTGCTTTTGATTCTAAACTATATAAATTTGTTTTAGAAACAGGAACAAATTCAGGAATAAGTTTTGTAAATTCCTTAATAAAAAATTTAACTAAATTGAGTGATGACTACTTACTTAAAGTAGTTCCTATGAAAATGACTTTGAATGACCGGCAAAAATTTGATAATTCATTGAATTGTTCTATTTGTTAGAAGATAGAGTTAGAGATCATTGTCATTTTACAGGTCGCTTTAGAGGTGCAGCCCACTCTAAATGTAACTTGGATTATAAAGTAAAGAGATTTATGCCAGTATTTTTTCATAATTTTTCAATATACGACTGTAATTTATTTATTCAAGAGTTAGGAAAGATTCCCGGGGAAATTTCCGTTATACCAATAAAAAAGAAAAACTTTATTTCTGTCTCAAAAAAATAAAAAGTTTAAGTGGAAATAGTTTTGAAATTCGTTTTCTCGATACATATAGATTTACATCAAGTTTAGATACCCTAGCTTCTAATTTAGTTGATGATCAATTGAACCTTGTAAAATGATTTTTCAGTAATGATATAGAATTTCGACTAATGCGTAAGAAGGATATATTTCCCTATGAATATTGAGATTCCGCTAGTGGACTCGAGGAAACTTCCCTCCCACCAAGGGAAGCATTCTATAGTAATTTAACCGGAAGGGAGTGCTCTCAGGAAGATTATGATCACGCTCTTCCACTTTTAAAGGTTATTTAGAATTATATTTGAAAGCTGATGTATTCCTTTTAACTGACATTTTTGAAAATTTCCGAAAAATTTGTATGCAAATTTATTCACTTGACCCAGCTCAGTATTTTACGACACCAGGATAGAGAGGCAATAGATAGATAGAGAGGCAATGTTGAAAACTACAAAAATTCAACTTGAATTGCTGACAGATATAGATATGTATAGATTTATTCAAAGTAGCATTTGAGGTGGTTTAGTTCAATGTTGTCATAGATATACAAAAGCAAATAATAAATATTTTTCAGATTATGATACCTCGAAGGAGTCTTCATTTTTAATGTATGTGGATGCGAATAACTTGTATAGTTGCGCAATGTCACAACCTTTACCATATAAAGACTTTAAGTAGATGTCTACTGCAGACATAGACAATTTTTATATGCATAATATTCCATTTGAAAGCACGGTTACGGTTATTTTTTGGAAGTATATTATCCGTACCGTTTACATGATCTTCATAATGATCTTCCATTTTGTCCGTCAAATTGTCTGGCCTCAAAAGAGGATAAGGTAAAAAAATTAATTGCTGACCTGGGAAATAAGAACAATTATGTAATACATTATCGGAATTTGCAACAATGTATACAGAATGGGTTAGTACTGAAAAAGATCCATAGAGGAGCAAAATAGAAATAATAAATTTGAAAAAGATTTTTTTAAATTAATGAATAATTCTGTATACGGAAAAACAATGGAAGATCACGAGCGCAGGGTCGATATTAAGCTTATTAGTACATGGGAAGCTCCGGAAAGCACATTGTGCCAAAACTTTAAGTTACTCTTAAATTATATGAATACTGATTCATTTATCTATACAATAAAAACTGACGATTTTTATAAAGATATTCGTAATGATTTTGAAGTAAAATTTGATACATCGGACTATTCAGTTGAAAGAATTAATCTATATAATTTCAAAAGAGTTATCAAAAAAAGTTTAGTGTTTTTGAAAGATGAGCCTAACGGTAAACTGAATTTGTAGGTCTGTGCTCAAAGGTTTATTGCTATAGAAGAGATCAAGTTGGATCTTCACATAATAAAGCAAAGGGAGTGAGTTTACGAAATCTTACAATTGAACACTATAAAAACGTTTTGTTATCTGTGGCCTCACTATATGGTAATAGAACAATGTTTAGATCAAAAGCACACAAAATAACTACAGTTAAAGTAAATAAAAAAATTATTTTTGGCAAAGATAACAACAACGTAATGTTAATGAAACACAATTTGTAGAGTTAAGTAATGAAGACCATGGTACGACATCAATAAAACATCAGCGATTAATCGAAAAAGATATTTTAGAAAATGTTGAATGGCTAGAATCAAATTAATTTTGCTTGGGTGAGATGATACAAAATAATTATGTGAACGATAGAGAATCATAAGATAGACTTACATTTTTAAAAGGAACATATTGAAAAAGAACTATTTTATAAATCAGTTGAATTGGAGATGTTTTATTATGATCGAGACCTTGGAAAATATAAATGAAAAAGATTTAGAGTTTGTAAAAAGTATTTTTATTATATTTAATTTAAGTTTAAAAGATTGTACAAAAATATTAATATTAAACTTAATATAAGATAAGATAAATATATAAATAAAAATTAATTTAAAAAATCAATTATTATACTACAAAACGTCTTCCTTATTTATCCAGCTAGTCTTCTCTTGAGCCACTTAACAAAAACTTTATTTCCTTTTTGCCTTACAACTTTTTCAACTAGGTATGTGTGGGGAAATCGTGTTTTTTCAGTTCTTCTTTATAGAATCCGCCCTGAATCGGGCTACCATCTAAATCGTCAAGGAAGTATGTTTAAGGATATGTATTCTTCAACTTTCTAGTTTTAAAGATTTTAGTTGTATAGTTTGGTGTATACCCTTTTTCAAAGACATGTTTGTATTTACTGATACGAACGTGGTCCCCCTTACGGAATTTACGTACAACAAATATTTTCAGGTGATCATACGATGTTTGTAATATTTGTTTTTCATTGGAAGAATTGACCTTACTTGGACTCATTTTTATTGTTCTATGCACTCTATTATTATATTTTTTAATCAATTGATTTTACATATCTATCCACTTATATTTTCCATTGAAACAAAACTCAAGCCACATTAATTCTTTAAGAGTTCTATTGAATCGTTCAACTGTTGATGCTTTTAGAAAACTGAAGGTTTAATAATGATTTGTCCTATAGCTTTTGAATAATACCTTAAATTTCGAAGTAAAGAATTCAGTGTCATCATCACTTTGCAGGTTTTCTTGTGTTCCATGACCCGATTTAAATATTCTCTCCATGGCTTGGATTTGCATTTTTTGATTTTAATGACTCACCCCAAGCATATTTCGAAAATGTCTCTATAACAGTCAACAAGTATCGGTACCCATCCTTCGATTTTGAAAAGGCTCCCATTTAAACCAAATCTGCTTGCCACAGATCGTTTATACCCCTTGTAATCACTCGTCTTCGTTCAAAGTTTTTTCGAGATGATCCGTGAAACTCATTTACGACTTCTCGCCTAATCATATTTATCTAATAGGCTGAAAAGCGACACATTCTAATGATGTAGGTTTTGTTACATATTTCAATATGAAATCTTCAATGCTATTAATCTTTTCCAGAACTTTGGCAAAAAGTTGGTCAGCGCTGTCTGCCCTCTTATTATGCAATTCAATTTTATTTCATATCTTGAAATTTTTGTGAGTCGACGATTAATATTTTGAGTTATAATTTTTCTTAAAACTTCTCCCAACTTTCCGTTACTCTCATAAGTATATTTGTTTCATTGCTAGATCATCGTTATCTAAAGGGTTAGTTCCGTTTTTGATACGTTTCTTTTGAGCATTTAGATTACCGTCCTCATCGATGAATAATCATTAACTTCTTAATAATATGGCTATATTTGTATGCTCGTGTACCCTTGATTCTGTTAATAGGCTTATAGCCTACTCTTTGTATATTCGTTTCTTAAATAATTTTTTTATACATTTTCAAATCTTGATCATCATAGTTTTCAGGTTTTCTAAGAAAAATTTTCCACTAGAAAATGGTATTTTATTATCTTTAATTTTTTATTCTTTATCTCCCAATGTTAATGAATTGTTTGCACTTTTTTTTAGGTCAATAACCTTTATCAAACACATTTCCTCTGGTCAAATTACTGATATTTAAATCATAGTTATAATCAGCGTTATTGTCTTCTAGCTCTGCATCCACACCCATATCGGCCTCTCCTGTATACATTGGTAAAGGTGTTGTCCCTTCTTCTTCACTCTTTTCCGTCTCCCATTTCTCATCTTTTATATCTTCCTCTATATTCGTTTGTGAAAAGAATTGATTATAGGAATCACTATCATCGAAAGACCTTGGTGGAGTTATGTTTCGATTAGACTGCAGATCTTTCTCATTAGTTGTAAAGTAGAAATCGTCAAGCTCTCTCTCATCATCATCGTATTTTTTAATTTGCTTCATTTCACGCTTTACTTTTATACTATCTTTTACATTAGAAATCTTTTGGTTTTTATTTTCCTTAACAAGTTCATGTAAGGGTTTAGTAATAGGCTTAAAAGTTTCCTCCAATTGCAAATTCGTATGATTTTTGACTTGTTTGAGATCATCGAATTTTCGCTTCAAAGCAAATCTAGCTTTGGTTCTGTGACAAAATATTCATTGTAGTATATTTTACAAACTTTGTAGGTAAAAGATTTAAAATTTCCGAAATTCATGTAGTCACTCCTTAGTTACTAAACAAATACTGTTTAGGGACGCCAAAATCTGTAATATTTATATACCATCCGAATAAAAAAAGATTCGATACATTTTCTTCATTATATTTAAGAAAGTTTATTTATTGGTATATTCTTAAAATCTCAGTCTTTTTAATGATAACTGACTTATTTCTAAATACAAATTGTCATTACTTTTATAAATACTAACGATTTTATTGATGATATCATCTTGAAGAGAGGTGTACCTTTCCGGCATGTACAGAATGTGCTCCTCCAACTAGAGAGCAATAGATTCTCCAACCTTTGTTGTTTTGCGCCCCGCCTTGAGGATCGGGAATCTTACATTTTCCTAATTCATGATGGTTGTTGAAATTTTTGATGTTTACTACCTGTTTAGCAGTGTTTCAGTACATGTTTCGTAGTTGCTTACTACCTTTTTTAGCTGGTTAATATCTGTTATTAGATGGTTATTATCTGTTTAGTAGCTGTTAACTAGTTGTTTACTAGTTGTTATAAACTGGTCACCAGCTGTTTTGAGCTGTTATGAGCAGTTATAGTTTTTTTTTTTGTTAAGAATGATCAAAAATTCTTGTCCTCTAGATGACGATCGATGTGAAGTAAAAAGTTAGACAGTTGTATGTATCAAGGTCTTGAACTCTATCCTAGTTGTATTGTATTCTATGTTCCAAGTATTTCACAACTTCTCTAGGTGGCTGAAGATTTCCAAAACTATAGAAGTAATGTATATTATTTTTATTTTTATTATATGCAACCCAATGTGTACCACTTGATCGTGAAATAGGGTTTACTATACCACACTCCCTACTTTTTTGTGCTTCTGAGTAGATATCCCATAAACACCCCTCTAAAATATGGGATATATTTCTTAGCAAAATGTATAATGTCGATATATGATAGTGGTCTATTGGGTAGAAGACAAATTAGTTTTTTCGCTTCTTAATTCCTTTCGCCTTACCATAGGGCTTAAGAAAGAAACCATAACCCTTTCTATAGGGCTTGAGATATAATCCTTCTCCTACAGCAACACTTTCAATCTCCTTAAGCCATTCTCACATTGTTAATTGTTTTTGCAATTGCTGCACTACCACTTGCTAAACTACCAAGAGCGCTGAGGGCTGTCAAGATTATTTATGATTTAATAAATCAATTATTATACTAGAAAATGTCTTCCTTATTTATCCAGCTAGTCTTCTCTTGAGCCACTTAACAAAAACTTTATTTCCTTTTCGCCTTACAACGTTTTCAATTAGGTATGTGTGGGGAAATCGTGTTTTTTCAGTTCTTCTTTATAGAATTCGCCCCGAATCGGGCTACCATCTAAATCTTCAAGTAAGTATGTTTTAGGATATGTATTCTTCACCTTTCTAGTTTTAAAGATTTCAGTTGTATAGTTTGGTGTATACCCTTTTTCAAAGACATGTTTGTATTTACTGATACGAACGTGGTCCCCCTTACGGAATTTACATACAACAAATATTTTCAGGTGATTATACGATGTTTGTAATATTTGTTTTTCATTGGAAGAATTGTCTTTACTTGGACTCATTTTTATTGTTCTGTGCACTCTATTATTATATTTATTAATTAATTGTTTATACATATCAATCCACTTATATTTTCCATTGAAACTAAACTCACGCCACATTAATTCTTTAAGAGTTCTATTGAATTGTTCAACTATTGATGCTTTTAGAAAACAGATGGTTAAATAATGATTTGTCCTATAGCTTTTGATTAATACCTTAAATTTCGAATTAAAGAATTCAGTGCCATCATCACTTTGCAGGTTTTTTGGTGTTCCATGACCCGATTTAAATATTCTCTTCATGACTTGGATTTGCATGTTTTGATTTTAATGCCTCACCCCAAGCATATTTCGAAAATGTCTCTATAACAGTCAACAAGTATCGGTACCCATCATTCGATTTTGAAAAGGCTCCCATTTAAACCAAATCTGCTTGCCACAGATCGGTTATACCCCTTGTAATCACTCGTCTTCGTTCAAAGTTTTTTCGAGATGATCCGTGAAACTCATTTACGATTTCTCGCTTAATCATATTTATCTAATAGGCTGAAAAGCGTCACATTCTAATGATATAGGTTTTGTTACATATTTAAATATGAAATCCTCAATGCTATTAATCTTTTCCAGAACCTTGGCAAAAAGTTGGTCAGCGCTGTCTGCCTTCTTATTATGCAATTCAATTTTATTTTCTTATCTGGAAATTTTTGTGAGTCGACGATTAATATTTTGAGTTATAATTTTTCTTAAAACTTCTCCCAACTTTCCGTTACTCTCATAAGTATATTTGTTTCATTGCTAGATCATCGTTATCTAAAGGGTTAGTTCCGTTTTTGATACGTTTCTTTTGAGCATTTAGATTACCGTCCTCATCGATGAATAATCCTTAACTTCTTAATTATATGGCTTTATTTGTATGCTCGTGTACTCTTGATTCTGTTATTAGGTTTATAGCCTACACTATGTGTATTCGTTTCTTAAATAATTTTTTTATACATTTTCAAATCTTAATCATCATAGTTTTCAGGTTTTCTAAGAAAAACGGGGTAGTACAGACCAGGAGTTAGATCACAACTCATTCCACTAGAAAATGGTATTTTATTATCTTTAATTTTTTATTCTTTATCTCCCAATGTAAAAGAATTGATTGCAGTTTTTTTAGGTCCATTACCTTTATCCAACACATTTCCTGTGGTCAAATTACTGATATTAAAATCATAATTATAACTAGTGTTATTATCTTCTAGCTCTGCATCCACACCCATATTGGCCTGTTCTGTATACATTGGTAAATGTGTTGTCCCTTTTTGTTCACTCTTTTCCGTCTCCTTTTTCTCATCTTCTATATCTTCCTCTATATTCGATTGTGAAAAGAATTGATTATAGGAATCACTATCATCGAAAGACACTTTCACTCCAAAAACAAGGAAGACTACCTCGACTATCAGGTACCCGTTACTCAGCTAAAATGACCAAAGGGAAATGGAGATATGCATGCAGCAAAGCGAGATTAAAATGCGCCACCTACCGGCGGTAGACAGATTTAAGCGTTATGGGCGTTAGAGTGGGCGTGGCAAACTTTTTTTATCTAGCATGAAAATTGTGGGCGTCACAGGCTTGGGCGGTTTGTGGGCGATTGATAGGTCAATTGATAGGTATTGATGAGAACAATACATTTCAGTTAAAATTTTTATTCTAGCATTAAAACTGTAGGAGTCACAGTTTTGGGCGGTTTGAGGGCGTTAGAGTGGGCGTGGCACTTTGCTGAAACAAACTTGCGCTGCGTAAGAAGCTCAGGAATCTGCACGCCAAATCTTAATAGCCTTGCTCTTATATTTTCCGAGATCTCAGCGTTCATCCGGACGGACAGACTGACGGACATGGCTAGATCGACTCGGCTAGTGATCCTGATCAAGAATATATATACTTCATGGGGTCGGAAACGCTTCCTTCTGCCTGTTACAAACTTTTCGACGAATCTAGTATAGATGAAACTATGTTTACAGATAATTCTGAAGAAAACATACCAGAAGAAACCGCTAGTAATGCAGATGCAACAGTGCACAGTGCTCAAGAAGACAACCAAAATTATATTTTTATTACTGAGAGACCATTTAATTATTTTTCTATTACTGAGAGACCATTTAATTATTTTTCCCGACCAATCGAATTTATTAAAGGAAACGAAGACACAACTGAGGTCACACACTACTTTAAAGAAACAGTTTTGAAAAGACAAAAAGAACAAAGGACAAAGAAAACTACTAAATGGTTTAGAGAAAAATATTTATGAATGTAAAATTTGCAACATTGCTAAAACAGAACACAGAAATACTAAACTGACATTTAAACTTACCCCAGAAATTCAAAGAATAAGAGAAAAATTTGTTATGGATTTTTATATGGTGGGTAACCAACAATTTTTATCATGTATCGATGTATATTCAAAATTTGCTACTCTTGTAGAAGTCACAGGTAGAGATTGGTTAGAAGCCAAAAGAGCTATTATGAAAGTTTTCAATTAAATGGGAAAACCATAAGAAATCAAAGCAGATAAAGATTCAGCATTTATGTGCGTAGCCTTACACAATTGGTTAAATTCGGAAGGAGTACAAATTCAAGTAACAACAAGTAATAACTGTATTTCGGACCTAGAAAGGTTTCAGAAAACAGTTAATGAACAATTAAGAATTATAGGAAACGAATCAGACATTGAAAACAGATATACTAAGCTCGAATTAATTCTTTACATTTACAATCACAAAACAAAACATAATGTTATAAATCAAATACCAGCTGACTTATTTATGTATGCAGGAACTCCTGATTATGACACATAAGAAAAAAAATAAATAGAATTGAAAAATTAAATGAGAAACGGCAGGCCTACGAAATAGATCCAAGATACAAACAAGCCCCTCTAGTGAAATCCAAGACTACAATTCCATTAAAAAAGGCAGGAATCTTGAAGAATGAATATGAAAAACATTTTGAAGAAACGAATAGAGGAAGAAAGATTGTTCGTTATAAATCAAAGTTCAAAAAGAAGAAGAAAGTTAATAAAAGTAAATATAATAATAATTCCAGGCAAGCAGAAGGAAATGAAGGGACTCAGGAGCAACTCAGAGAAAACAATAATTTTCTCTATAATATTAGCAACTGTAATTCAACTGCCAATTGGACAAAGTATTGAAATAAATCCCATAAAGGCACAAAATGGATATCTTGTATTTAAAAGAGGATCAATAGAAATCCCAACTAATTATTAATACCGACCAAACATTTGAAAATCTTTTAAAATAAGCCGATGAATTTAGGAGAAATTAATGGAATTACAATAGCAAAACGTAGTAAGAGAGGTCTATTTAATATCGTAGGAACAGTTTACAAGTATCTATTCGGAACTTTAGATCAAGATGATAAAGATGCGATGGAACAGAAAATCAATAAATCAAATCAATAAATCAAAAACACTGATTCAAATATGATTATCGATGTCATTAGTAACGGAATCGAAATAGTTAACAAATTAAAAGAAAAAGGAGAAAGAGATCAATAAGTCAGCGTTTTGATATTTAACTTATAACACTTTACGGAATATGTAGAAGATATCGAATTAGGAATGCAAATGACAAGATTGGGACTATTTAATCCCAAACTTTTAAAACACGATTATTAAAACAATATGAACCCTGAGAAATTGTTGAAAATTAAAACTTTCACTTGGCTTAAAAGAGACACAAATGAAATTTTGATTATTTCCCACAGTCCTTCAGAGATAGTCAAATCTCCCGTTTTTGAAATTATTAATTATACCGTTGAAAATAACAATATTTTAACAGAAAATATACTTCAAAAAAATGTCCTATATGAAGATAAAATATTTAATAAAGAAACAGGAAGAATTGTTATTGATGATTGTATAAATGGAATAATTAGACAGGAAAGCACTGAATTCAAATATACTAAAACTTATAAAAATTTCCAACTATTTATGCTGAACCCAATATTTTATTGACATGGACTATCCCTTAAAAATTGCTGAATCAAAATTGCATTAATAAAGAAATTTCTATAGTCGGAAGTAACCTCGTTAAAATCCTTAATTGTTCAATACAATTAGATGAATTCACTCTTTCAAACTTAATGTTAGATTACAAACAGAGTGTTTACATAAATAATGATATATTATTATTTATGTTAACAAATTGGAACCATTGTCTTATATTCAAACAAAAGAAATAATGGAATCACGTACAAAATATTATAATGTATTTCAAATAAATTCTTTCACAACCTTTGTAATAATTATTATAAGCATTTTTTTTGTATTTATGGTATGAATTTAAGAGCATACCAAGAAAACTTATTGTTAAATATGTAAAACCAAAGGAAGAAACACCAAAGAGAACAGAAATTTTAAACGATCTACCCAATCAGATTAACATAGAAGAAAATGTAATGGCCAAACTCAACAGATGGGGGAGTGACATTTCCATAGCACCACATACTCGTATGTACATGTCCACACACCCACACAAACATGCTCACATTACGCAGTCACCCTCGAGACACCCTCTAAGAAATAAGAACACAAATTTTATTGTCAACAAGCCAATGGAAAATTATCGAACCATAAGCAAGACAGAGGAAAATTAGGTTAGACCTCTATGGGTCCATTGTGATACCGCATGATCTCGTTTTTCCTTCTCTAGGGTCCAGTTTCTAGTGTTAGGCTGATCAGCATGTCTTCCAACCGGAAGATTTAATAAAGGCACTTATGTTTTTCAGATTAATCTCCGATACTTCGGTACGATCGTCGATGAAGGGACTTCTAAAGTGTTTCAGTCTGAGTCTGCATAGGGCTGGGCAGAAGCAGAGAAGGTGTTCTACCGTTTTTTCTTCTTCCTTATCCCTGCAGCTTCTGCAGAAATCATTTTGTGGGGCTTTAGCCTGGGAGCATGTGGGCCGACGAGCCAGTGGCCTGTAAGAGCGCGAATCAGCATGGCACACTCTGTGCGGCTGAATTTTAGTAGTTCCGAGGTTTTTCTGGTGAGAGATACGACACTGTGGTGCGTTTTGCCAATGGATGTTGGCTAGTTTTTTAAAATTATTTTTTTTTTTTATATTCAGCTTGCAAGTTGCCATGGGCATGCCAACGTTCTCCTTTCCTGGGAGGCATGGTCGTGCCCTCTCGTCCGCTATGCAGTTGCCTACGATATCCCGGTGACCCGGAACCCATATAAAACTGATAGTAAGCTGACTAGACATCTCGTGGAGAGATCTGCGACAGTCTGCTGCGAGTAGATCGGTTTATTAGCCGCTTGGCTGTCACTATATATATTTAGGTGTCCTCTTAGGGGGCTTATGTTCCCTAATCAGTTTAGTGCTTCCTTTATAGCGGGGACCTCCGCTTGGAAAACGCTGCGGTAGTCCGGGAGCCTGAATGACTTCCTGATATCTAATTGTTCGGAGTAAACGCCTCCGCCAACTTGTCCTTCTAATTTGGAGCCATCTGTATAGAAGCAAATTGCGTCCGTCGTGTCCGGTCGGCCGTGCTCCCATTGCTCTCTGTCTGGAATCAGGGCCTCAAGGCGTGTGTGACTGTATTCAAGGGATTTGCATAGATCCGTTTTCTTCGGAATCGATTTATCATGCTGGAGAATTTTAGCATGGCCACAAAATTAGGCTTTCCACTGCCCGGCATCCCTCAGCCTTTCCACGCTTGCTAAGTCTAGGCTAGGGAGGTTCAGCGCTCAGCGCTTCGCTCGGGGTGGTTCGAAGGGCTTCACTGATACACAAAGCCGCCATTCGCTGTACTTTGTTTTGAGGAGGCAATATTCACTATTTGTGTAGAGCGGTCCACCACAGATCCACTCCATATAGTAGGATTGGTTTGACTACCGCTGTGTATATCCAGTTGACAATTCTAGGGGACATGCCCCATCTTGGCCCAATTGCTTTTTTACAAGAGTAAAGTGCAATGGTCGCTTTCTTGGTTCTCTCTTGGTTAATTAAGCCCCATTTGAGACGCTTATCTAATACTAACCCCCAAGTATGTGGCGTGATCGCTAACGGAGAGATTAAAATTGTTTAGAATACGTGGGTAGAGTTGTGGGATTTTGTATCTATTTGTTAATAGAACAAGTTCCGTTTTCGAGGGATTTACCCCGAGTCCGTTCGCTATCGTCCATTCCGATAGTATTTTAAGTTTAGCAGTCATAAGATCGCAGTGTTTGTGGATATTTTCCATTAAAGATGATGGCGACGTCGTCTGCGTGCGCTACAACCTTACAACCTCCTCCTTCCAGAATCCGCAGTAGTCTATTTACTGCAATATTGCACAAGAGGGGTGATAGTATACCTCCTTGCGGGGTGCCTCTGTTCACTAGTCTAGTCTGGGTTGAGGTCCCTAGTGTGGCTGTGACCATTCTGCTTATCAGCAATTTATGGATTAGCCTCACCATTGGCGGCTCAACCCCTAGTTCTGTGAGAGATTCTGTTATAGCAGTGGGGAGCACGTTATTGAAGGCTCCCTCTATATCCAGGAAGGCGATCAGTGTGTATTCCTTGATGCTAAGTGATTTCTCGATGCTGCTTACCACCAAGTGTAGCGCCGATTCGGTTGACTTACCTTTGGTGTAAGTGTGCTGTGCTTCTGATATTTGTGTCGGGTCTACGGTGGCCCTTATGTGTAGGCTTATCATTCTTTCAAAGCTCTTAAGCAGGAATGATGTTAGGCTTATTGGCCTAAAATCCTTTGCTGTGGTGTGAGTGGCCTTCCCTGCCTTGGGAATGAAAGCCACCTTTGTTTCTTGCCACGCTGTTGGTAGTTCTCCTACCGCCAGGATGGATTGGAAGATTTTTTTTAACCAGTTTATGGCTATTTGACCTACTTGTTGGATGTGAGCCGGTATTATCCCGTCCGGTCCCGGCGATTTGTATGGTTTGAAACTATGAATGGACCATTTCATGTTGCGATCTGATAGGAGTGGATCTAATTTGATTCCATTCTCCTGCTCCCCTTTCAGGAGGATGACCTGCTTGTTGGCTCCCCGGGAAGTCAGCGTTTAGGAGCAGGTCCAAGGACTCTTTACTGGAGTCTGACCATGATGCCTTGCGGCATCAGTTGTTTTTTCTATGTCAGAGCAAAAGGTCTGCCATGCCGTTCGTTTTGCTCTTCTAATGGCCTTTTTGTAAGAGGCTAGTTCATACTTGTAGTTCAGCCAGTAAGTGTCCTCATTTCCCGCCTTAGCTCTGTTAAACAGGCTTTTGCGGCAAATTAAGGGACAATACGGTTTCTATAAATCTATGGTCCGAAAAGGAGTGCTTGTCAGAGACTGCCCAGTTTTTGACTGCGCCTACGAGTGAGGTTGATACCAAAGTTAGATCTATGATCGTTTGGCAAGCTTTAGTTATGAGTGTAGGGACATTGCCCCTATTGCATAAGAATAGGTTCGAATTTAGAATAAAATCAAAAATAGACTCACCTCTGTCGTTGTTGTTTTGGCAACAGCCTATTACCAAACCTTTCCTGAGCTTTTCGCATTTCTCTGCCAGTCCTCTGACCAGCGCATCTGGGGGGTTTTCCTTTTCAAAGGCCAAGTAGGCCGATAGGACCCTTATAGAGCCACTTTGCAGTTCCAGGCTTACCGCGGTGTTGTCTCCGTTGCTGTAATTGCGAAGTAGAAATATACTAAGATGCCTTTTGGCTAATATGCAGGTTCGAATTTTACCTTCTCTGGGGTCAAGCATAAGCTTGTATTCCTTTGTTCCTAGTCCAGCAACCTTGCCTCCTACTACCCAAGGTTCCTGTACAAGGACTAGGTCGGCTCCGCCTTCGGTCAGGCGAAGCAGAAGTGCAGCAGACGCTGCTTTACTATGGTTGAACTGGAGGGTGGCGGCTTTCCTGGGTTCCTCAATTTCCTGGAAGAAATATGCTTCAGGGCACAGAAAACGACTTGGGCTTCGTTTCACTTGGAACTTTACTTTTATTAGCCACAGCGTGGGCTTTCTTTCGATGGTAACTTAGCACTAACAGCTTGAACTTAACTCTAATGTTAGGAGAGCGGGGTGGAGACTGTTAACAGTCCGAGAGCGAGATGAGAGACCATCTGGACGTAACTGCTCTCGTCTGTTAACCACTAACATTAACAGTAGCGCCTCCTTAGCGCGGACACGGTCTGACTTAAGCCCGAAACTTGGGCTTGGATATGGCGGAATGACAGCTTAATCAGATTGAACAGGCGTTCCGTAATAAACGTAGCCTCAGAACCCGAGTCTATCAGAGCGCGAGCCCTGTAGTTCGTTCCCAAGTGACATATGTCAATAATGGCCGTGCCTAGTAAAACCGCTCTAGCACCGGTTGCTAAATAGTTCTGCACACGGGGCACATTTTCTGAACCGGTGGCGGCCCCCTGTACCGCTGGATTTTGTGGGCCTGCTGAAGAACTAATTGCGGAAGTTGATCCACGGGAATTGGGGTTGCCTTTATGTATGATGCCGCGCTCGACATGTGAAACAGCTGTGAGTGCTAGTACATTCACGTAGCTGGTGGCCTCTCGCGAAACAATTTTTGATGTAGTTCGTTCGCGCATCCACAGACATCTGAAGAAAACGCTGGCATAAGCGCACTGGATGACTCTCTTTTGAGCACAGATCGCAGTTCTTTGGATTTGTGACCACCTTAGCTTCGAAGGAGTTGAGCTTCCTGGAAACCGATTGACTCTTAGTATTAGAGTGATTGCTGGTGCTGGGTTTTATATCCTCAATCGCCTTCAGTGTTCGGTACCGGCCGCTAAGAAACGTGTTCATTTCATCCCAGGTCGGAATGTCGGACTTGGATGACAGGGACTGCTCACATAAGGAGAGGGTCAATTTTGGTAATCTGATGGCGCACAGGAATACCAGGAGACAGTCCCAGTTCTCTGTGGAAATGTCGGAATGAGCCAGCGCTATCAAACACCCTTGGATTGTGCTCTGTAGGTCTTTCAGAGCCTGGCCAGATTCAGAACTTACGGAACTCAAATTAAAAAGAAGTTTGAGTTGGCTGTTTACTAGCAGTCTCCTTTTTTCCAAACGGTCTCGAAGCGCTGCCCATGCTGAATCGAAACCCTCATTTGTGAGAGGGGACTTGGCTACGATTGCCTTAGCCTGGCCGCTGGTTTTAGCGTTGAGATGAAAAAGTATTTCGACCGATGTCAACCTAGAATTGTTGACATAAACTGCTGTAAAAAGATCCCTAAGTGTTGGCCATTTCAGATAGTCCCCTTCGAATACTTCAGTATCGCATGGCGGTAACCGGCACCCCGACGGAATGTAAGTGGATTGATTATTGGTGCTCGTGGGCGGACGCTGAGAGTTGGCTCGGTCGATAAGCTCACTGAGCTGAACCGCTAGCTCCTCGTACACCGAATAGCAATGTTCATATTTTCGGTGCAGAGTCGCCAGAATCTCTTCCGCACCTTCAGTCGTAATGCTGGAAATCGTGTCTAGACACGCTTCAAATTCTTTCTCGGCTTTGTCCCAGAGTGAGCGGACTTTTTCCTTACGGACTTTGAAGGTGTGGACGGACGGAGATGACGACCCTGGAGTTTCAATCGTCACTCATTGAAATGGCTCATATGGCTCAAAAATTAGGCCCACCCGGAAAAGTCTGTCCTGGAGTGTGGTCACAATGTTGCGGATCACCGGATTGGATTCCAAGATAAAAAAGAACGACGAAAAATCGTATGGAATTAATTTAATTTGATTTTTTAAAAAAACCAAAAAAAAATAAATTAATATTTCGCAGTGGCTGCTCCGTTTTTCCGTTATGGCAATTGCAAGCGGTCCGCTTGTGTTCGCTATTAGCGTTGCAGCTCCGGTCTACTTTTGGAATATGTGGAAACGGAACTGTCGCACATCAACTACTTGATGTGTGAAGAAATAACGAGAATTCGGAACAACTGCTCTGCAAGATATTTGCAGTTGTTTGCTGTGCTGCGGAAATGAAAATTAGGAATAGGAAAATTAATATATATTTCGCACCGTCACGGCTTGGAAAAAAAAGTATTTATTTATTTTTATTTAATGGATGTGAGCCGCCGGTGTGTGCGAATTAGCGCTGCTGAAATAAATATCATGCAAATTCTGGAAAGGCGTATCGTGTGGTGTTCGGTGGAATCAGGTTATTTTTCTTTTTGGTAATATTGTTATACATATAATAAATATCGTTGTTGAAATTTTTGTAGGGTGTACCGTATGAACTTATGTGTGTTTCTCCTTATGTACATATGTTGCAGTGGACAGGCATATGTACGTACATTAATAAGCGTGCATTAGGGTTATATGTGTGTTTGTGGGAACTCTGAAATATATGTGTGTAAATTGTCCTTTTTATATTTGGAAATTAGAAATAATGTCGACTGTATTGTAAATCTCGCTTTCGAAATGTTTGTAGGGTGTACCGCGAAAGAAGGTACGTGGGTTACCGTGCTTACGTTGCCTTACGTTACGCTACGTGACCTTTTCCCTTATGTACATATGTTGAGATGGCCAGGCATATGTACGTACATTAATAAGCATACATTAGGGTTATATGTGTGTATGTATGGGCATATGGTTTGTGTGTTTCTTTTTTGGTACATATGTTGCAGTGGACAGGCATATGTACGTACATTAATAAGCGTGCATGAGGGTTATATGTGTGTATGTATGGGCGTATGTTTTGTGTGTTTGTGGGAACTCGGAAACATATGTGTGTAAATTGCAATTTTAAATTTGTAATTGGCAATCATTTTGGAAATTGGAAATAATGTGGACTGTATTATAAATGTCGCTGTAGAAATGTTGCAGGGTGCAACGCGAATGGAAGTATGTGTATATGAATACGAATATGTATGGAAATGGAAAATACGAAAAAGAAGCCGGAATATGGCGATCGTATGCACAATGGAAATGGCCGATCAGACAGATATAAGAAAATTGGGTTCTGGCTGGTCGGCAATGGAAATATGGAATATTCGTCCTTATCTTGAATTTTTTGAAGAACTCGGAAAAACTCCGCCGTTGAACGCTGGAACTCGTAACTGTTGGAAATATTCGGCTCAAAGGAACATGAACTGGCGGGTGGCGGCTTTCCTGGGTTCCTCAAGCTTCTGGTGGGGAATTTCCTGGAAGAAATATGCTTCAGGGCACAGAAAACGACTTGGGCTTCGTTTCACTTGGAACTTCACTTTTATTTGCCACAGCGTGGGCTTTCTTTCGATGGTAACTTAGCACTAACAGCTTGAACTTAACTCTAATTTTAGGAGAGCGGTGGTGGAGACTGTTAACAGTCCGAGGGCGAGATGAGAGACCATCTGGACGTAACTGCTCTCGTCTGTTAACCACTAACATTAACAGTAGCACCTCCTTGGCGCGGACAGTGGTGAAGGTTTATTTGTAGAAGTCTTAGTGACATCTACAGCTTCAACCTCCACCACAGTGCCGTCGGCATCCTCTGTATCGCTGAGGTCTACGTCCTCGATAGCCGGTCCGAGCGTTCGCATCTCTCTGCTTAGCGACGAATCGGTGGAGTAGTCGTCGTCCGGCCCACCAGATGCGTACAACTCCTCAGCAAGCACCTGCTCGGCTGGGTTGCCGGCAGAGCTACTAGCGGCGTTTGAGTCGCCCTTATACACCTTGATGTGTATCGCACTGAACCCGAAGTTCAGCACTTCTCGAGCAGTCTCCATCGGAGCAACTGGCTCCTTGTTCAGGACCAACACCGCCTGGTTGACGTCCCCTTCATGCTCCTCCACCTTGACGACTTTGCAGTCCTTCGTGGGGAGGTGCGGGTTGCATTCTTGCAACATGAAGAGGATGTCCTCCGGCGCCTTTATCGCTGCTGGAAGCCAAATCCTGGCTCGGGTCCTACTGGGGACATCGCGCCAGTCTAGTGCGACGATGTTCGCCCCTTCGTAGACCTCACCGAGCTTGCTCGTCGTCTCTTTGTACGAGTCGGCCGACCGATCATGTTGGGAAAGATGTGCTCACGTATGCTTTTGCCTCGTTATCACAGGTGTTGCTATGTACGTGAGAAAGAACGCACATCCAAAACATCTAAAGATGGTTACTGTCGGGTCACGCAGCCGCAGCAGCCAACTAACTTCTTAATTCGATCTCTTATATTAATGGCATCGCGAAAGGTAGCTCTCTTTATCTAGCTCTCTCGTCTTTTGTGTACTTGCATTTTTCGGCCCAGCTTTCGGCTGGCTGTCCCTTTGTAAATCAGTACGAATTCTGATCTCGACATAAAACGCATTCTCGTCTCGCCTGCTGTACTCTCTCTCGCTAATAAATTGTTAACAAGCCTAAAGCAACCTGAAATTCGTATTTTAATTTAGCAACAACTAATAAAAAAGCTTACCTTAGTAAAGTTACCTTAGAGGAACATGTCCGATCATGTTGGGGAACAATGTTTCCTATGATTGTAAAACTAATTTAGAAAGCAAAAGAACCCCAATAAAATAGATCTCACAAGTTAATGATTCTCAAATGTCGAATATTTTCAAACACACATTTTTGTTTCCATCCCAGGACCAAGGCGCAGGATCACTTATAAGAGCATACATCTCAAGAGCATTGATAAAGGATGAAATAAGGACTGCGTAGAATCTCTCATGCGTTCAATCCGTTCTGTACCCCTTACCTGCAGCTTTAATTACAATTAAAGTCAGAAGAATATTTTTAAGTTTGTTATAATATTTTCTCATTTATTTTATTATTGTGAACATGATTTATAACATATACAACTTCTCTTAGAATTAAAACAATATACCGGTTTTGTTTTACGCCGCAACCGCAGATTTCCGCATGTCTCCCATAAAAGATGAAAAATAAATATCACAAGCTATTGTTTTTCAGATGTTGAAATATTTTCAAAACATCCATTTCTACCAACCCCAGAACCTTCAGAAATAAAAAAAAAACCTATGATTTAATAAGTCAAGGATAGGTGTTAGTATTTAAGTATTCAAAGCATATTCTTCAAAAGGGGATAATGAGTTAGGCATCCTTGTCTAAGATAGCAGCGCATTTGAATAAGTTTAATAAACTCTTTAATTACAATACTCATCTGGTTTTCCTGCTTCATAATGGGGGTCGAGCTGCTTGGACTTTGGTAGCTAGCTGTTATTAACTGTTATGAGCTGTTATTAGATGGTTTCTATCTGTTTGGTAGCTGTTTACTCGTTTTTTACCAATTGTTACTAGCTGGTATTAGATGATTACTTTTTACTAGTTGTTTGCTGGTTCCAAGCTGTTATAAACTGTTATTATTTGTTATAAGATGGTTACTATATGTTAAGTTGCTGTTTACTAGCTGTGAACTAGTTCTTATTAGCTGGTCATAAGCCGATTTCTAGATGTTTACTAGTTGTTTACTAGCTGTCATTAGCTGGTTACTATCTGTTACTTAGATGTCGACCAGTTGTTATTAGCTGGTTACTATCTGTTTAGTAGATGTCAACTCGTTGTAATTAGCTGGTTACTAATTCTTATTAACTGTTACGGGTTGTTGTAAGATGGTCACTATCTGTTTAGTATCTGTTAACTTGTTGTTTACCAGGTGTTATTAGCTGTATACTAGCTGTAATTTACTATATATATATTAAGTTGCTGATTACTAGCTGTGTACCACTTGTTATTAACTGGCAACAAGCCGTTTACTATATGTTAACTAGTTGCTTAGTAGTTTTTATTAGCTGGTTACTATCTGTTACGTAGATGTCTACTAGTTGTTTACTAGTTGTTAAGCTGGTTATTAACTGTTACGATTTGTTATAAGATAATTACTATCTGTTAAGTATCTGTTAACTTGTTGTTTAATGGTTGTTATTAGCTGGTTACTAGCTGTTATTAACTTTTTCGAGCTGTTATCGTATTATGTTAAGAATGATCTAAAATTCTTGACCTCTAGACGACTTTCAATGTGTTGGCTGTGTACGTGAGAAAGATCGCACATCCAAAATATCTGAAGATTGATATCTTAGAGGAACATGTCCGATTATGTTGGGGAAATATGTATCCTGTGATTGTAAAACTAATTAAGAAATCAAATGAACCCCATTAGCTGTTCACAAGCTGACTAAAAGTTGTTTTGATAAACAATTTCGATTGATGTTGACAGGTTTTAAGACCAAATAATAATTTTAACCATTTAAACTAGTGGATTTCCAAAAAAAGATGTTCTTTTTCCTTATTCTTTTATCTTACGTAGGTATCGATGGTTTCTAGGGTCCTATAATAAATTTATTCTTAACTTCGATAGTTATTAGCTACAATAAAACGTCTAGAAGGAAAGAAAAAACTAATGTCAAAAAAGGATTTGCAACTACCTATAATTGGGAGAGTAATTGAAATCGCTCCGGCGCAATACAGAAAAACAAAAAACACTGTGATTATATCAAGTTATACCACCAAAACAGATTTATGTATCCACACCTAAATAATCCATTATTTCCTTTGTCAAACAATGTCTTCAAGTTTTATTTATTAATTTATCACACATAATTTAAGTCTCATTAAACAAGCCACGTACTACTAACCATATCATAATCGCAGAGTCGAGTTTGTTACCTATAATACACAAGAATTGCTAAAATGCCTCCATGCAGGCGCAAAGGTCAAGGTTATAGAAAAAATTCATAAAAAAAACCATAAAAACTATAATTGGGGACTTATTTTATAAACTTTTCGGTGTATAAAGTAAAATATAAGTAAAAACAATGAGCCTATTCTGAATTACGAAGGTGGTTCGATAAGTACTTAGCCTCTAGAAGAAAAACGAAAATTTTAGAAAAGTGGAGATTTATTTCTCAGCAGATTTATTTCTCGAGGTCTGCAAAGTAGGCCTCTGTGGCGGCGACGATCTCCTCATTCGACGCAAATTTCTGTCCAGCGAGTGACTTTTTCAAGTTTCGAAACAAATAGAAGACACACGGGGCCAAATCTGGAGAACATGGTGGATGGGGTAGCACTTCGTAGCCCAATTCGACCAATTTGGCCTTTGCGAGGGCGGAAGTGTGAGCCGGTGCGTTGTCATGATGAAAGAGCACTTTTTTCTTCGCCAAATGGGGCCGTATTTTCTGCAATTCGGCGGCGAATCGGCCCAATAATTCGGCATAGTACAGCCCTGTGACCGTTTTGCCCTTCTCCAGGAAGTCGATGTAGATTAAACCTTGTGAGCCCCAAAAAACGGTGGCCAATAAATTTCCGGACGATGGGACAGTCTTCGCCTTCTTCAGGGCAGGTTCGCTCCACTGTTTCGACTGTTCCTTGGTCTCTGATGAGTTCCAGTGGATCCAAGACGCAGAAACTCCTTCGGATTGCTCTTAAACAGCGTCAAGCACTGCTCTGAAGTGGACTCCTGGTTGCGTTTGTTGTCCGGAGTGAGCAAACGCGGCACTCATCGCGCCGACAGCTTTCTCATGCCCAAAATTTCATACAGGATATGACCCACGCGGTCTTTTGACATGCCTACAATCGGCGGTCTGCCAGTACGAGATCGTGGATTTTTGTCACGTTATCCTCCGTGGTAGCCGTTTTCGGGGCACCTGGGCATGGCTCATCAAAAACCGACGTGCGACCACTTTGAAACTCGTTAAACCAATTTTTGACGGTCGCTATCGAAGGAAACGAGTCACCGTACACAGCATCCAAGCGCTCTTTGATTTCGCTGCGCGATTTCCCTTCCAAAAACAAGAATCGAATCACAGACCGATATTGCTCTTTGTCCAATTTTCTAAAATCCGCGAACACGTCCGATTCAACTACGAGTCCGATTCGGCTTTTATAAACTGTACACCCAAAGTTATAACTGTTACCAACAATACAAATAGTGAGGTTACAAAGGGTTGCTAAAAAGTCCACAGTGAAGGTGCAAAAGTAAACACAAACAATTAAAATACCTTGGAACATTGAAAAAAATTCTAAAAATATAAATGAAATAACAGACTCAAAATTAATACAGACTCAAAACATAAATTTCTCACCAGTACTATCATAATTTAAAAACCCTGTTGGAGGATGTTCAAATGTCTATCACAGTAAAACGCAAATTTGATTTGGTAAAATGTTTTCTTGGATAAATTATATACGAACCGGAAAAAGGAACGAAAACAAAAGCCTATCCTTTTTTAACACGTGATGCATTATATGATGGGAATCAAAAGGAAAAGGAGTGGGAAGAAGAATACTACAACAATACGAAATTTGAGGAACCGTATAAGCCACGCAGACGTCGTTCACCTTAACCATGTATACACTCATTTATTAAACTTTTATTATGATAAAGAAAATGTATATATATATATAAAGATATTTTTTATTTATTGGAATATTTTAGAAAATTATTTATACCTTAAATATTTATCAGGTAAATGAATACATATAAAAGAAATGTATACAGATCGATTTGCCACAATATATATATGTTTATATTTTATAAGTTATACAAAATCACTATCCTGATAAATAGAACTAATTATTTCCTACTTTTCTTCTATTTAGATAATAAAAAATGCATGATAAAACTAATTGTTTGATGATCTCTAACTTAGGGTCGCAAAAAGTATATATATATATATAAAAAAATGTTGTGAAATTAATCGGAACCCTATCTACCCGATAGCAGTATAGCCCGTAAAGCTATAAACAAATCTATACAAAAGCATGAAAGAATTCTATATTCGACTACCTCGACTATTAGATACCCGTTACTCAGCTAAAGGGACCAAAGGGAGTTGGAGATATGTATGCAGCAGAGAGAAATTGTAATGCGCCACCCGCGATCGCAATATATGGTTATGTGGGCGGCGGAAAGATTTAAGCGTTACCAGTCGGACCGTCATGCATGTGATGCTTGATTCCACAATAATTTCCATAGGAAAAATTCAGTTGTTGGCACCTTTTTTCTTTTCAGGGGGTTTCAGAAGGAATTTTTTCGACGAAGTGTTCGCAATTCGTGTACATAGAAAATTCCATAGGACACATTTATGGGGAAATATTCCCTTAGCAGCAAGCGCAAAGAAAATTATTTTTAGTTCTCCCCGTACATTTAAAACAAAAACTTAGCAAACGTTGCTAGTGAAATAAAATACATTTTAAACTATACTTAAATATGTCAAAATATAAAAATATTATCAGATTGTAACTCTTAAATTGTCCAAATAATAATGATTAAAATAAATAATAGTGTAAATAAATATATTTTAATGCAAAATGTAAGTAAATAAAATATTTTTAAAAATTTCGATATCTTAAATATACATATATGTAGGATCGCCGGTGATGGTTCAAAGATAATCTCAACAATTAAGTTTAATGACTTTATTTAATTGATAGACAATAAGATATTCCGTTTTACATCTTCTTCCTCGGAAAAACAGAAAGCAAAAGCGAGTACTCTATGCGACGATTCTTTTCGTGCGGTATCGAATATAATATTTTAACAGAGTTGCAAGCGATAATTTTACGTTAACAGATTTGAATATACCTTAATGTAAATAAAGTAAAATAAGTTTAGGCATAGCTGTTGTAGACATGACCACTCCTTGTCTTCTTTTCCTTTCCCACAATCGGCCATCCTGATTCATCATTCGGCTCGAATGATGGTTCTTCTGCTGAGTCTGACTGAGGATTCCATTTCTTCATATATTCAGCGACGGTTGATGTTTTCCCTGGACCTTCATGGTCACCAACTTTCTCCACGTCATATCGGCCATGGGGAAGAGTCCTGACTACTTTGTAAGGTCCAAAGAATTTTGGTTTTAACTTTAAGCCGGTCCCGTACTGTGTGCGCTTTATGGCGACGAGTTCGTTGATTTTGTAATTCAGCTCCTTCTTACGACCCTTGTTAAAGGACCTACGATTCTCTTGCTGAATTTTGGAGATGTTACTCTTCGCTTCCATACGAACGCTCTCTCTCTCTTGGTCCAATTCTTCGATAGCGGCGTCTTCAAGGAACGTGTTGAGCTCGGATAGTTTGTTGGTCCTCATTTCAACCCCTGTTAATATCCTGAAGGGTGATAGTTTCGTGCTTCTTGGGGGTGTGCTGTTCATTACTTGCTGCACAACCTCTAGATGTTTATACCAGCTGGACGATTTCTCTTGACAAAGCTTGGCCAACATTGGGATTACGATTTTATGGATTCGCTCCACCTGACCATTCCCTCGGGGAACTCCAGTGGCTATCATTAGATGCTGTATCCCGTTTTCGTCGCAGTATTGCCTAAATGTGTTTGCAACAAACGCTGCCCCTCTATCTGATATTATGCGCTTAGGATTTCCAAACACTGCCGCTTGACGGGTAAGTCGATCGATAACTCCTTCAGCGGTTGTATTTTTTGTCGGGTGGAGCCAGACAAACTTAGAGAACGCATCGATCACGACGAGAATGTAGTTGTAGTTCTTGCTGGTCTGCTCTATTGGTCCTACATGATCAACATGATATGTTTCCAACGGCTTGTCATCTTTGTTAATGGGTGTTAAGAAACCTTCCTTTTTGCCTGCCTTTCCTTCAGAAATAATACATTCGACGCAACTCTTGACCACTCTTATTACTTTTTTCGATAAGTTCGGTATGTAAAATGTCTTCTCGACAGCCTCTTGAGTTCTTTTTACTGAGAAATGTCCTTGCTTATGGGCCATACGAATGATTTCTTCCTCCATTAATGTCGGCACCACAATCAGTTCTTTGACAGGATCCTTGTACAATATGCCATGCTTAATAAAGAAGTCACCATATGTGCTGTTTTCGAGGGCGGCCATTACTGACCGAACCCATTCATCCTGCGACTGTGCTTCCTGCAACTTGTGATGCAAAGTGTCTTCCAACATTAGACATGAAACACGACTTAAGGCGTCTACGTGACGCATTTTGCTGCCGCTTCGATGTTCGATGACATAGTCATAATCCTGGAGAAACAATGCCCACCGTGCCACTCTTAGAGGAACTTCTCCACGCTTTTTCATCGTTAAAGCAAATGCGTTGCAGTCGGTTATAATTTTGAACTTTATCCCAAGTAAATAGACACGCCATTTTTTTAAAGCTTCAACTATAGCCAACACTTCGAGCTCGTAAGAGTGGTATTTCTCTTCAGCTGGCTTCGTCTTTCGACTTAGGTATTGGATAGGGTGCAACTGTTGATCGTCCGGATCTTTTTGCAGAAGAACACCCCCGTAACCGTGCATAGAAGCGTCAGTGTGTATCTCCGTTTGAGCTTTAGGATTATATAAACGTAACACCGGTGCAGATATCAATGCTACTTTTAGTTGCTCAAATGCTACAAGCTGTTCTTCGGCGAATCGGAAAGGAATTTCCTTACGAAGCAAGTCGGAAAGTGGTTTGGCTTTCAACGCGTAATCTGCAATGAATCGCCTAAAATAGGATGTTAGTCCAAGGAAACGCTGAAGACTCTTTCGGTCATGTGGAATTGAAAAGTTCTTGACTGCTTGAGTTTTGGCCTGTGACGGTCTTATGGTCTCTCCTTCGACAATGTACCCCAAAAAGTCTACCTTTCCCTTGAGAAACTGGCATTTGCTCCACTTAATTTTCAAGTTAAACTCCGAAGCTCGATTTAGGACACGCTCTAACTTTTGTATTCCTTCATTTACATTCTTAGAGGGAATAATGAGATCATCCATGTATGTTACGACTGTACCATCTTGCACCATATCTAGTAGAATCGCATAAATGTATCTTGAAAATACGGCTGGTGAGTTCGAAATTCCAAAAGGGACATATAAAAACTCGAATTGCCCTGCATGTGTCACGAAAGATGTATATTTTCTCGAATTTTGCTCAACTGGTACATGGAAAAATCCATTCGCTAAGTCAAGTGTTGTGAAGAGGCTGTTTCCTTGCAGTTTTTCAATGACATCGTCTATAAGTGGCATCGGAAAGTGATCCTTGGCAATCTTAGCGTTTAGTCGTCTATAATCGCAGCAAAGGCGCTTGCTGCCATCCTTTTTCGGTACCAAGACAACCGGCGAGGCATACTCAGACGAACTTGGTTGGACAATCTTCTCTTCTAACCATTTCTCTACCTGGTTGTCGATAATTGTCTTGTCTGCAGGTGAAATGCGCCGAGGGCGTTCATAGACTGGGTATTCGTCATTTAGCAATATCTTCATCTGAATGGGACTGTCCTTTTTCTTCTCTGGCTTGTAGTTGTTGATCAAATCTCTTACAGTTTTAGCAATTGGTCTCTCCAGGTGAGCGACGTCGATCTCGGGATCCTCACCTTTAGCAAAAAGACACATCTGGGGGTATTCCTGGAATATGTGTAACTCAGACTGGACTGCTTTCTCTCCGGCAAAAGATTCCAGGATGTTGTGGTTCCCTTTTTGTTGAAATGTTACCGAATTCTCTGAGAATATCAAGTCCACCAGCTTCAGGACGCTATTCCCGATGACTGCTGAGTACTTAATATCATTTCTGCTGGTAACGTGAAAGTTTAAGTCCAAACAAGCGTTGTCTACCACAACTGTGGTTGCGAAACTGCCAAGCGTATTTAGCTCGCTGTTACAAATACCCAATAAACAGTGTTTTTCGTTTGTAAGCTCGATATTTCCTAGCTTCTCAACTACGTCATCACGGATAAGGCAAAGATCACAGCCTGTATCGATCAAAGCGGAAAATCGAACGCCATTACAGGAAATTTCCTTGAATATACATTTGCCACTGCTACTGATATGGTTCGTCATGGAGTTGGCACTTTTTCCCTCTTTCTTTTCAGCGATCCTATTGCCTGGACAATTCGATGCCTTGTGGCCAAGCTGTTCGCATCTGTAGCATTTAATGGGCTGTTTACACTCCCTGGCAAAATGCGAAGGATCACCACACTTAAAACATTTTTTGGAATGCTGTTTGATCACATCAGGTTTCTTGTCTTCATTGGTGTAATGAGATTTAGCTGTATTAAGCAATTGAGGGCGACTGCAGCGAATTTTCTCATATACCTTTATTTGCTCCTTCAGTTCCTGCAGAGTCCTGGCCTGGTATAAGTTGCTTTTGTTGGCTCTCGAGTCGGGTATCCCTTCGATGAAGTACTCTATAAGGCTGGGGTCGTCCAGATTGACAGGCTTTCCTATTTCCATGAGTGAATAGAGATACTCCTTGTAATCCTCATTTGGGCCTTTTCGCCGGTTTTTTAATGTTCGGTGGACTTCAATTGCCGATACCTCTGAGCCGAACTCAGCTTCTAAAGCTCGCTTGAGAGTTGACCAGTTGGAAATACCTGGCTGACTTCGAACAAATATTTTAGCTGCTCCCTTTAACAATTGCTTCGAATATATAAACATTTGAAGACTATTCCATTGGACTGCTGCGGCATTATCTTCAAACTCTTGGATCCAGCTGTGAACAGACGGCTGGCTCGAACCATTAAACTGAGAAAGTGAGTCCTCAATGTCGCGCAGTGTAAATGAACTACGGCCTTCGTCTGATTTGGGTCTTGGGTTGTGCATTGAACTTGCATCCCCGTAGTCAGATTCCTCATCTTCGATGTCGTCAGCCGGTAAGTTGTAGTGGTCGAGAAGCCTGTCCTGCAATGTTTGCTTTCTACCACTTGTAGCTAAATTAAGCTGTGATAATTGCTCTTTTAGCTCGTTTACGTTAAGCGACAAAATTTCTTCCCTCCGCATTCTGTACTCGTTGTTACTCTCTGCTTACATATAGTAGAAATTTTCAATTATAACAAATTATTGTACTTAACTTAATGGTTAAATTTTTGTGAAATATTATAGGTTATAGGTATAAAAATACAAAAAAAAATGATCCAGATCGCTCACTGTCCTCTTCTGCGAACAGCGCAGTTCTGGTACTTGTTGGTAGTCTCAAGTCTTCCTTCTTTGGCACGACACACCCTGTGGCCAAGGTGACGCTGCTTTTCAGGCTTTTTCACCCAATTTGCGCTTTCCCAAAGCAAGATTTTGACGCCTCCTCGCTCACTTGCAGAACCTTTGCGCAGGTTGCGCACCTTACTTTACCTCTCAGGTGTATACGATCTGCCAGTGAACTGCTTTCCCTCCTTCTAGAACAATGTTGTCCGCACTCTGATTTTAATGAATCTGTGTGGCACGTCCGCTTTTCTGCCGTTTTTCCAAGTAAATCCCACTTCTGACACCAAATTTGTAGGATCGCCGGTGATGGTTCAAAGATAATCTCAACAATTAAGTTTAATGACTTTATTTAATTGATAGACAATAAGATATTCCGTTTTACATCTTCTTCCTCGGAAAAACAGAAAGCAAAAGCGAGTACTCTATGCGACGATTCTTTTCGTGCGGTATCGAATATAATATTTTAACAGAGTTGCAAGCGATAATTTTACGTTAACAGATTTGAATATACCTTAATGTAAATAAAGTAAAATAAGTTTAGGCATAGCTGTTGTAGACATGACCACTCCTTGTCTTCTTTTCCTTTCCCACATATATCGAAATCGAAAAATAAAAAAAAATATGGTTTTATGCGTACTATGTTAAAATAATGGTAAGTATATTGAAAAATTGGTAGAGATTGAGTTGTAGGTTTAAAAAAAAATATTTAAAACCAATTTAAGTTTATAAAAATCAAAAAGGGAAGACTAAATTGCAACTCAGGGATGCAACAATTCTTTTGAATGCATTAAATATGCTACTTTTAATACATTTTGTATTTATTTAACAGGTCTGACGGATCTAGTTTCAAAGACCACACTAAAAACGTCCGTGAGGCGTTCCAAAAGGCAAAGAACAGAGCCTACAAGAATGCCGCTAGGTCTAAAAAATAACCAAAAAGTACTAAAACAATTTTTAGTGTCAAAAAGTTTCTTACTAGTCTTTAAGTTTTAATGTAGATTAAAAAACCAGCTAAATAAAGAATATTTTGAAGAGCAAAAAAATTAGAGCAAAATTAATTTAAAGTTTTTTTGAGGCAATTTGGAAGAAATTTTCCCTAACTAATTCCATAGGAATTTCCTATATCCAATTCGATAGGAAATTCCTATGAAAAATGTACATTTTTCCTATGGACAGGTCCGACTGTGTATAGGCGTTAGAGTGGGCGTGGCAAACTTTTTTGGGTCAATCGATAGGTAGGTTATGTTAGGTTCGGGCGGCAGTCGGACTATGGTCCGACACACTTAGACCTGTGTGGGTCCATTGTGATACCGCATGATCTCATTTTTCCTTCTCTAGAGTCCCATATCTTGTAAGTAAATCCAAAATACAAACAAACACCTTTAGTGAAATCGAAGACCACAAATCCATTTAAAAAGACAGGAACCTTGAAGAAAGTAGATGACAAACATTTTGAAGAAAAGAAGAGGAAGAAAGATTGTTCATTATAAATCAAAGTTCAAAAAGAAGAAGAAAGTTAATAAAAGTAAATATGATAATAATTCCAGGCAAGCAGAAGGAAATGAAGGGACACAGGAGCAACTCAGTGAAAACAATAATTTTCTCTATAATATTAGCAACTGTAATTCAACTGCCAATTGGACAAAGTATTGAAATAAATCCCATAAAGGCACAAAATGGATATCTTGTATTTAAAAGAGGATCAATAGAAATCCCAACTAATTATGAATACCGACCAAACATTTGAAAATCTTTTAAAACAAGCCGATGAATTTAATGATGATATCCAAATCCGATATTTAGTAGAAAAACTTAAAAGAGAAATTAATGGAATTACAATAGCAAAACGTAGTAAGAGAGGTCTATTAAATATCGTAGGAACAGTTTACAAGTATCTATTCGGAACTTTAGATCAAGATGATAAAGATGAGATGGAACAGAAAATCAATAATTTGGTAGATACTAGCGTTCAAAACACTGATTCAAATATGATTATCGATGTCATTAGTAACGGAATCGAAATAGTTAACAAATTAAAAGAAAAAGGAGAAAGAGATCAATAAGTCAGCGTTTTGATATTTAACTTACAACACTTTACGGAATATGTAGAAGATATCGAATTAGGAATGCAAATGACAAGATTGGGACTATTTAATCCCAAACTTTTAAAACACGATTATTAAAACAATATGAACCCTGAGAAATTGTTGAAAATTAAAACTTTCACATGGCTTAAAACAGACACAAATGAAATTTTGATTATTTCCCACAGTCCTTCAGAGATAGTCAAATCTCCCGTTTTTGAAATTATTAATTATTCCGATGAAAATAACAATATTTTAACAGAAAATATACTTGAAAAAAATGTCCTATATGAAGATAAAATATTTAATAAAGAAACACGAAAAATTGTAATTGATGATTGTATAAATGGAACAATTAGACAGGAAAGCACTGAATTCAAATATACTAAAACTTATAAAAATTTCCAACTAATTATGTTGAACCCAATATTTTATTGACATGGACTATCCCTTAAACATTGCTGAATCAAAATTGCATTAATAAAGAAATTTCTATAGTCGGAAGTAACCTCGTTAAAATCCTTAATTGTTCAATACAATTAGATGAATTCACTCTTTCAAACTTAATGTTAGATTACAAACAGAGTGTTTACATAAATAATAATATAACAAAATTGGAACCATTGTCTTATATTCAAACAAAAGAAATAATGGAATCACATACAAAATATTATAATGTATTTCAAATAAATACTTTCACAACCTTTGTAATAATTATTATAAGCATTTTTTTGTATTTATGGTATGAATTTAAGAGCATACCAAGAAAACTTATTGTTAAATATGTAAAACCAAAGGAAGAAACACCAAAGAGTACAGAAATTTTAAACGATCTACCCAATCAGATTAACATAGAAGAAAATGTAATGGCCAAACTCAACAGATGGGGGAGTGACATTTCCATAGCACCACATACTCGTATGTACATGTCCACACACCCACACAAACATGCTCACATTACGCAGTCACCCTCGAGATACCCTCTAAGAAATAAGAACACAAATTTTATTGTCAACAAGCCAATGGAAAATTACCGAACTATAAGCAAGACAGAGGAAAATTACCATGAAACACAAAACCACAGTTTAGGTTAGGTTAGGGCTACTGTCGGACTATAGTCCGACACACTTAGACCTCTATGGGTCCATTGTGATACCGCATGATCTCGTTTTTCCTTCTCTAGGGTCCCGTTTCTTCAACCTGTGTTAGGCTGATCAGCATGTCTTCAAACCGGAAGATTTAATAAGGGCACTTATGTTTTTGAGATTAATCTCCGATACTTCGGTAAGATCGCCGATGAAGGGACTTCTAAAGTGTTTCAGTCTAAGTCTGCATAGGGCTGGGCAGAAGCAGAGAAGGTGTTCTACCGTTTCCTCTTCTTCCTCATCCGTGCAGCTTCTGCAGAAGTCATTTTGTGGGGCTTTAGCCTGGGAGCATGTGGGCCGACGAGCCAGTGGCCTGTAAGAGCGCGAATCAGCATGGCACACTCTGTGCGGCTGAATTTTAGTAGTTCCGAGGTTTTTCTTATTGTTTATCACAGACCATGTCTGGTGAAAGGTACGACACTGTGGTGCGTTTTGCCAATGAATGTTGGCTAGTTTTTTTAAATTATTTTTTTTTTTATATTCAGCTTGCAAGATGCCATGGGCATGCCGACGTTCTCCTTTCCTTGGAGGCATGGTCGTACCCTGCCTGGCTAAATCGTCCGCTATGCAGTTGCCTACGATCTCCCGGTGACCCGGAACCCATATTACGCTGATAGTAAGCTGACTACACATCTCGGGGAGAGATCTGCGACAGTCTGCTGCGAGTAGATCGATTTAATAGCCGCTTGGCTGTCACTATATATATTTAGGTGTCCTCCTAGGGGGCTTATGTTCCCTAATCAGTTTAGCGGGGACCTCCGCTTGGAAAACGCTGCAGTAGTCCGGGAGCCTGAATGACTTCCTGATATCTAATTGTTCGGAGTAAACGCCTCCGCCAACTTGTCCTTCTAATTTGGAGCCATCTGTATAGAAGCAGATTGCGTCCGTCGTGTCCGGTCGGCCGTGCTCCCATTGCTCTCTGTCTGGAATCAGGGCCTCAAGGCGTGTGTGACTGTATTCAAGGGATTTTCATAGAACCGTTTTCTTCGGAATCGATTTATCATGCTGGAGAATTTTAGCATGGCCACAAAATTAAGCTTTCCACTGCCAGGTAACCCTCAGCCTTTCCACGCTTGCTAAGTCTAGGCTAGGGAGGTTCAGCGCTCAGCGCTTCGTTCGGGGTGGTTCGAAGGGCTCCACTGATACACAAAGCCGCCATTTGCTGTACTTTGTTTTGAAGAGGCAATATGCACTATTTGTGTAGAGCGGTCCACCACAGAGCCACTCCATATAGTAGGATTGGTTTGACTACCGCTGTGTATATCCAGTTGACAATTCTAGGGGACATGCCCCATCTTGGCCCAATTGCTTTTTTACAAGAGTAAAGTGCAATGGTCGCTTTCTTGGTTCTCTCTTGGTTAATTAAGCCCCATTTGAGACGCTTATCTAATACTAACCCCCAAGTATGTGGCGTGATCGCTAACGGAGAGATTAAAATTGTTTAGAATACGTGGGTAGAGTTGTGGGATTTTGTATCTATTTGTTAATAGAACAAGTTCCGTTTTCGAGGGATTTACCCCGAGTCCGTTCGCTATCGTCCATTCCGATAGTATTTTAAGTTTAGCAGTCATAAGATCGCAGTGTTTGTGGATATTTTCCATTAAAGATGATGGCGACGTCGTCTGCGTACGCTACAACCTTACAACCTCCTCCTTCCAGAATCCGCAGTAGTCTATTTACTGCAATATTCCACAAGAGGGGTGATAGTACACCTCCTTGCGGGGTGCCTCTGTTCACTAGTCTAGTCTGGGTTGAGGTCCCTAGTGTGGCTGTGACCATTCTGCTTATCAGCAATTTATGGATTAGCCTCACCATTGGCGGCTCAACCCCTAGTTCAGTGAGAGATTCTGTTATAGCAGTGGGGAGCACGTTATTGAAGGCTCCCTCTATATCCAGGAAGGCGATCAGTGTGTATTCCTTGATGCTAAGTGATTTCTCGATGCTGCTTACCACCAAGTGTAGCGCCGATTCGGTTGACTTACCTTTGGTGTAAGCATGCTCTGCTTCTGATATTTGTGTCGGGTCTACGGTGGCCCTTATGTGTAGGCTTATCATTCTTTCAAAGCTCTTAAGCAGGAATGATGCTAGGCTTATTGGCCTAAAATCCTTTGCTGTGGTGTGAGTGGCCTTCCCTGCCTTGGGAATGAAAGCCACTTTTGTTTCTTGCCACGCTGTTGGTAGTTCTCCTACCGCCAGGATGGATTGGAAGATTTTTTTTAACCAGTGTATGGCTATTTGTCCTACTTGTTGGATGTGAGCCGGTGTTATCCCGTCCGGTCCCGGCGATTTGTATGGTTTGAAACTATGAATGGACCATTTCATGTTGCGATCTGATAGGAGTGGATCTAATTTGATTCCATTCTCCTGCTCCCCTTTCAGGAGGATGACCTGCTTGTTGGCTCCCCGGGAAGTGAGCGTCTAGGAGCAGGTCAAAGGACTCTTTACTGGAGTCTAACCATGATCCATTTGCTTTTTGAAGATAGCCCAAATGCGCGGCTGTCTTAGAGAGAATTTTCCCGAGTCTTGCGGCATCAGTTGTTTTTTCTATGTCAGAGCAGAAGGTCTGCCATGCCGTTCGTTTTGCTCTTCTAATGGCCTTTTTGTAAGAGGCTAGTTCATACTTGTAGTTCAGCCAGTTAGTGTCCTTATTTCCCGCCTTAACTCTGTTTAACAGGCATCTGCGGCAAATCAAGGGACAATACGGTTTCTATAAATCTATGGTCCGAAAAGGAGTGCTCGTCAGAAACTGCCCAGTTTTTGACTGCGCCTACGAGTGAGTCTGATACCAAAGTAAGATCTATGATCGTTTGGCAAGCTTTAGTTATGAATGTAAGGAGTTTGGCCCCTATTGCATAAGAATAGGTTCGAATTTAGAATAAAATCAAAAATAGACTCACCTCTGTCGTTGTGGTTTGGGCAACCCCACTGGGTGTGATGGGCGTTGGCGTCACAGCCTATTACCAAACCTTTCCTGAGCTTTTCGCATTCCTCTGCCAGTCCTCTGACCAGCGCATCTGGGGTCTTTTCCTTTTCAAAGGCCAAGTTGGCCGATAGGACCCTTATAGAGCCACTTTGCAGCTCCAGGCTTACCGCGGTGTTGTCTCCGTTGCTGTAATTGCGAAGTAGAATTATACTAAGATGCCTTTTGGCTAATATGCAGGTTCGAATTTTACCTTCTTTGGGGTCAAGCATAAGCTTGTATTCCTTTGTTCCTAGTCCAGCAACCTTTTCTCCTAATACCCAAGGTTCCTGTACAAGGACTTGGTCGGCTCCGCCTTCGGTCAGGCGAAGCAGAAGTGCAGCAGACGCTGCTTTACTGTGGTGAACTTTTATTTGTAGAAGTCTTAGTGACATCTACAGCTTCAACCTCCACCACAGTGACGTCGGCCTCCTCTGTATCGCTGATGTCTACGTCCTCGATAGCCGGTCCGAGCGCTCGCATCTCTCTGCTTAGCGACGAATCGGTGGAGTAGTCGTCGTCCGGCCCACCAGGTGCCTCCAACTCCTCAGCAAGCACCTGCTCAACTGGGTTGCCGGCAGAGCTACTAGCGGCGTTTGAGTCGCCCTTATACACCTTGATGTGTATCGCACTGAACCCGAAGTTCAGCACTCCTCGAGCAGTTTCGGTCGGAGCAACTGACTCCTTGTTCAGGACCAACACCGCCTGGTTGACGTTCCCTTCATGCTCCTCCACCTTGACGACTTTGCAGTCCTACGTGGTGAGGTGCGGGTTGCATTCTTGCAACATGAAGAGGATGTCCTCCGGCGTCTTGATCGCTGCTGGAAGCCAAATCCTGGCTCGGGTCCTACTGGGGACATCGCGCCAGTCTAGCGCGACGATGTTCGCCCCTGCGTAGACCTCACCGAGCTTGCTCGTCGTCTCTTTGTACAAGTCGGCCGACGGCTGACTGTCGCAGGCCACCACCTTGACGCTGCCCTGGTACCAGCCCGCGTCCATGCAGCAGGGCGAGGTGCCTGGCTTCTCCCGTACCATGCGCAGGCAAATGAGGGAAAGGCTGGACTCCACTGCCTTCCACTTGTTCCTGGGAATCCTGCCCTCCGAATTTCCCCTGTCAATTAGGCCGAGTAGGACACGGTTCTTCGTGATTTCGGCGAACGAAACCGATGGCTGGATCTTAGATCTCTTCGCCGATGGTCCGGGTAGTTCGAGGGATCGCTGCCGTTGGTGGAACCAGTGTTCAGCTTATCCGAGGGCTTTTTGAGAGTTCCTGTCTCTGTGTTTTGTGTTATGTTGTTAATTGACTTTTTATGTTCCATATTTGGTCCCACGAGTTGCGGAGGGGAAAAGTCCGCCCGGGCAGAGATCCGCGATGCCCGGGTAAGGCGATAGTTAGAACAGGGGGTCGCCATGTCCCTAAGCACAACGTTTCAGACTGGGCTAGTTTTTGATCCAGGCCCCCAGCCAGGCTGACTCTTGGCACGGTCCCTATTACACCGTAGTTCGGCCCGGAGTAAGATGTTGTTTTGGAGGGGAGATGGGTAGGGGTTGTGTTGGCTGTGGGTTTGTGTGAAGAAACTATTTAGATGCGGCTGAACAACTCGCATCGTCGGTATTGCTTCGTTGCAATATACCCGCTGGCTGTTCTGGACTGTTTAGTTACTTGGGTTTCCGTCCACGATTCCGTGTTTGACTTCCGCCACCAGCTTATTCACAGTTGGCCTCGAGAGAGGTCGTCCGCTATCGGTTGCCCCAGCTGGGCGACTTTGGAACCATCTCACAAGTTAACGAGATAAATACATTTCAGTTCAAATTTTTTTCTAGCATGAAAATTGTGGGCGTCACAGGCTTGCGAGGCTTGTGGGCGTTAGAGTGGACGTGGTACACTGACGAAATGAACTTGCACTGCGCAGAAATCTCTAGAATCTCAGTAATGCAGCTTTTATAGTTTTCCAGGTTACAGCGTCTATACGAACAGACGGACAAAGCTAGATCGACTCGGCTAGTGATCCTGATCAAGATGTACTTTATTGGGTCGGAAACGTTTCCATCTACCTGTTACATACTTTCCGACGAATCTAGTATACCCTTTTACTCTACGAGTAAAAAACCAGAGAATACGCTTTAGTTGATGGCCTCGACTATTAGATACTCGGCTAGTGATCCTGATCAAGAATATATTTACTTTATGGGGTCGGAAACGCTTCCTTCTACCTGTTACATACTTTTCGACGAATCTAGTATTCCCTTGGATCTTTGGATCTTTTTCAAATACAATTCCAATAAACTTTAGAATAAAAATATTATTATTATCAAGGAAACCTTGAACATCGATCGAAACAGTATCTTTCAATATTTTTCAAATGTTCAACAACTCGTTGTACTAGTCCGTTTAATGGGTTATATTCGGTCATGTAAGTTATATGACACATTATGTAGGTGCTCTTACCCAATTCATAAACAGCTTTGAGCCGAGAGCTAATTTCCAAATATCTCTGACAGACCAGGCCTCTAAATCATTCCCACCCAGATCAATTTCACGCAGCCCGAATCAAACGGATGCTGTAAACATCCAAACCGATATTGCAAACAATCGGAGTCACAAGCGAGCCCGGAGTCCGCTAACGTAAACAAAAAGATCCCCAAAGTGGTCCCTAAACTCCGCTAATGTAACCACCAATTTCCGGCCAAGATTGGACTTCGAATTTAATTGGCAAATTTCATTATCCTATTTTCCGACTATCTTGAGTCATTCTCTTTATCAATTTTTGGGGATAAATCTCTCAAGCCGAGGTTTGATTATTGATCATTGAACTAGAGAGCAGGTAGTCCGTTTTCGAGATCCGAATCGAGCAGTAGAACAAAACGAGAAAAAGTATAAGAGCAGTGAATTTAATAAGTTCGACCTATTGAAAATTTGTAATAGTGAATAAGTGGTTATAAAAAAAAAAATAAATAAATTAATTAAACCCGTTTTCACTGATACGTTTTGATATGAAAAATCAACCACAATAATAGGGGCCTTCAATTTAAATTCATTTTGGGTCAAAAATGGTTGTGACTCACGATTACAGAAACTGGATGGAAATTTTGTATATATTTCATATAGCTGAGCATAGTGATTCCTTCTAAAATCGACATTCAGATTATCATATGGATATGACTCAGAATTCTAGTGAACTTTTAAGTTTGATAAATTATTTGTGATAAGTTCTCCATTTAATGTAAATCCAATTATTGTAAATCTTGGTTTTTCGCGGCTAGCCAAAAATTTCACATTCCAGTTGTGTTGACTGCCATACCCCAATTTGGGGTTAATATATGAATCCCAACTCCGGAATGCGAATAATATCGTACATCTTAATTCTTGCAAAATCGCTCGGAGTTACATGATAATTTTCCAGGTTATATTCGTCATTTCTAGTTTAAAAATTTGTTCATTTCTGGTTTGTTTAAACACATCGCCAAGATTCTTAGTTAGCTTCGACGCTAGTTCGTGTTTACAATTTAACAAAACTTTTTTATAATCCAAAGCAAATTTTTTAAAAATGTTGAAGTGGGGTCCTGTAGAAATTTCGTTTCCACTGCTCCATCCAGAATTTAATAGATTTTGTCTTTGAAGATTATCCAGAGATATACAATTTTTTAGGGCAGCAGTCAAACCGACAAATCTTGTTTTATCAGTCTCACATTAATTTATTTCCTTACATAATTTCATCCAAACAGTAAGCCAAACAATTATTAAAAAAAAGTTGTAACATTATCAGCTGTACGTCCATTCTGCGAATCTCTTCTAATAATGCCTTGAAAATTAATGTAACTTTCGTGAGGAAGCACGTACAAGTGTTGATATTGGATAGTAATTCGAATTTCATCGTTTGGATTAAATGTTGAGCTTTTTTTTTACTGTTGATCCTCTTTCTATAACTTTACAATTAGTAATGCTTGGCTGAGGACTTAAGCTACGTTTTTATTATAAATAATCATTCTATTAACCGAATGTGCATGGGAATCGAAACGTTTTCACCACGTAAATTCACCAAATCACCGTTTTGATCAACTATGCGTATAGATAGTGTGCTTATTTCGTCACAGTTGATTGGTAAATAAATTAGGTTATGTGGTGTCACTGTCATTTTATACCCAGGCGGAACATTAATGCCAAACTCATTTAACGTATGATTCGGTGTATTATATACATATGAACCGCTGATTATATTACATTCCAAACGAATTGTATTAATTTTTAATATGTTCACGGTCTGATCTGATCGATAGGTTTTTGCAGGATGTGGTTCTAGTACTTTTTGCTGGAAACCAAACAGTTGTCCAACTGATCTTTCCTTATTAAAGTAAACTGACTCTCGCTGGTAATTATTTCAACTTGAAGTGTATTATTATTACTTTGAATTTTAAATGTATTTTCAAGGCTATAGTCTTTTAGTTTATTGTAAATGAAATCGGTGATATCATTCAATTCATATGATCCAGTAGGAATTGTAATAACCTTTTCACCGATGTGGACAAGATTTATTTTTCATCAATATTTGGAACCGAATTATACATATTAAAATGGATAAGAGCGCACTCATATCGACCACTCAATACGATAGGTGTAAAAAAGTTTGTATTTATAAAGGAACTATAAATATGATCTAGACATATTGAAATCTCTTCATAAACTGTAGGAGTGTAAGTATCTTACCCAGCCTTGTTTTGATATTACTCCTTAAGCCATAATAAATTGATAAAATCCATTTCTGTATCTTCCGTTATCCATTTCGATATTCTTGCTAATTAATAAAAATCCGTGCTTGTCCTCCAAACATTTTTAGCAAATTTTTACAGATTCTTCAAAATTTATCTTAGTGTTAATATTGTCCCGATATATCTTGTTTAAATATTGTAATAAATTTGTCATTGTCACGGTTCAGATGTTTCGGTATATTACTATATGTTTGACATAAATAAAAGGAGTCGATATTTTTACGTCGACCCATACAAAAATAAGATCTTATGTTATCTTGTTTTTCACAAGCTACGTCATCGAATATATAATGGAATTATCTTTGGCTTCACTGGGTGCTAGTAAACCATCATTATTGAGGAATGTATGATATCCAATTCTTTTAATCTGTTTGATTTCTCCAAGTACTCATATTTATGTTGATTTAAACTTTTTGAAAATATATAAACGTTTTCTAATTTTAATCCATTAGGACTCTTTATTAGACTTAACACAATATTAGTTTTACCACAATTCGAAGGCCCAACAATTAGAGCCCTTATTGTGTTCGGTAAGAGAGCACTATGTCGTGGCGGTTGATTTTTCTCTTTTTCATCGTTAATATTTCTAACTACAACTTTTTCTTTTTGTCTTATTAAACCCATTTTTCAATCTTATGTACCTCATTCAATGAGAAATCTTTGAAGATTAAAAATCAATAATTTTTTTTTAATTTTAAGCACGGTGGTGGTCTTGTCGATAAACAATTCAATACATTACCGTAAGAAGCCCGTATTCCGGGACATACATTTTGTGGACCGGGTACAAAGTTACAGAAACGGTTCAAACGCGGTGATCAAGGAATAAATCCATAAGATGAAGCTTGCGAAGAGCACGAATTTGCATATTCTTTAAACAAGGCAGTGAGGGAACGACATAGGGCAGACTGTCAAGGCACCAGATATCAGTCTTGGTGAAAGAGCAGCAGCATTCTTTGTTACAAATATAATGACAGCCAAGAACCAATTTGGGATGGTATTGAATAAAACGGATAAAAAGGGAGGATAAAAATATTGAGGAAGAAAATGAAGAAAATCAATCTTTCGACTGTTATTAATGTTGCTGCTAAGACATTAAAAAAACCAAAGTGCAATTAAAGTTGCACGTAAATACCACGTGTAAGTAATGTACCCAAAACTTGAGGTTTTCTACCTATCGTGCCGATCTTGACAGCCCTCAGCGCTCTTGGTAGTTTAGCAAGTGATAGTGCAGCAATTGCAAAAACAATTAACAATGCCAGAATGGCTAAAGAAGATATGAAGGAGAAGAAACGTCACAACAGGAAAATTTAAAGTGTTGCTGTAGTAGATGGGTTATATCTCAAGCCCTATAGAAAGGGCTATGGTTTTTTTCTTAAGCCCTATAGTAAGGGGAAAGGAATTGAGAATCGAGAAAACTAATTTCTCTGCTAGCCAAAAGACAACTTTCAAGTATCGACACATTTTAGAAAGGGGTTTATGAGAGATCTACTCCCAGAAGCACCAAAAAGTCCGTAGTGTGGTATAGTAAACCTAGGTAATTCACGATCAAGTGGTACTAATTGGGTTGCATATAACAAAAATAAAAATAATATACATTATTTCGATAGTTTTGGAAATCTTCAGGAGTTGTGAAATACTTGGGATATAGAATACAGTACAATTACGATAGAGTTTAAGACTTTGATACATACAACTGTGGACACCTGTGACTCTTCTTTCTACTTTCTTTTGTAGAAGATGTGGAGTCAAAACCGGTATATTTAAATGGTTAATTTACATTTAGGGGGTTGAAAATCAATATATGGGTACGTGTATGTGTGAACTCTGGATAGTATAAAAAGTGGACCTTCTCGCGTTCAAATTCACAGTCTACGTTATTACTTCACATCGAACGTCGACAAGAATTTTTGATCATTCTTAACAAAAAACAAGGAAGAACGCTATAGTCGAGTACCTCGACTATCAGATACCCGTTACTCAGCTTAATAGAGATATGCAAGTAGCAAAGCGAGATTAAAATGCGCCACCTACCGGCGGTATACAGATTTAAGCGTTATGGGCGTTAAAGTGGGCGTGGCAAATTTTTGGACCAATCGATAGGTATTGACGAGACCAATACATTTCAGTTTAAATTTTTTATCTAGCATACAAATTGTGGGCGTCACAGGTTTTCGCGGTTTGTGGGCGTTAGAGTGGGCGAGGCATATTCGCGTAACAAACTTGCGCTGCGTATAACGCTACGGAATCTGGATCTAAAATCCCAATTCTCTATCTTTGATAGTTTCCGAGATATCCACGTTCATATGTACGATTTTTTTAAGTTTGTGGGCGGTTTATGGGCGTTAGGGTGGGCGTGGCAAACTTTTTTTGGGTTAATCGATTGGAATTGATGAGAACATTACATTTCAGTTAAAATTTTTATTCTAGCATCAAAACTGTAGGAGCCACAGTTTTGGGCGGTTTGTGGGCGTTAGAGTGGGCGTGGCATTCTACTGAAACAAACTTGCGCTGCGTAAGAAGCTCAGGAATCTGCACGCCAAATCTCAATAGCCTAGTTCCCATAGTTTCCGAGACCTCAGCGTTCATCCGGACAGACAGGCGGACAGACGGACATGGCTAGATCGACTCGGCTAGTGATCCTGATCAAGAATATATATACTATATGGGGTCGGAAACGCTTCCTTCTGCCTGTTACACGAGTAACGAGTATAAAAACTATAACAGCTCATAACAGTTAATAACAGCATATTACCAGCTTATAACAACTAGTAAACAACTATAACAGCTACAAAACAGATAGTAACCACTTAATATCGGCTAGTAACCAGTTAAAAAAAAACAACTAAGCAACTACTAAACAAGTACTGAACAACTGCTAAGCAGGTAGTTAACATCAAAATACGGCTATATACAACGTGTAACAATTGTACCCAGTCCAAAAACGTCAACCACCATCATGAATCAGGAAAACCAGATGAATATTGTAATTAAAGAGTTCAATACATTTAATAAAAATACACTGCTATCGAAGACAAGGTTGCCTGAAAATGTAGGATTCCCGATCCTAAAGGCGGAGCGCAAAACAACAAAGGTTGGAGAATCTATTGCTCTCGAGTTGGAGGAGCACATCCTGTACATGCCGGAAAGGTACACCTCCCTTTTGGATGATATCATCAATGAAATGGATGGAAATTGTAATATTCGTAAAAGTAAAGAAAATTTTTATTTAGAATACAAATTAAAAAGATTGATATTTTAAGGATATAAAAATAAATTCACTTTTTTAAATATAACGAAGAAAATGTTTCGAATCTTTTTTATTCGGAAATGGTGTATAAATATTACAGATGATGGCGTTTCCTAAACAGTATTTGTTTAGTAACTGAGGAGTGACTACAGGTATTTCGGAAATTTTAAATCTTTCACCTATAAATCTTTTAATATATACTGCAGTGAATATTTTGTCTCAGTTAACCAAAGCTAGATTTGCTTTAAAGCGAAAATTCGATGATCTGAAACAAGTCAAAAATCATACGAATTTGCAATTGGAGGAAACTTTTAAGCCTATTACTAAACCCTTACATGAACTTGTTAAGGAAAATAAAAACCAAAAGATTTCTAATGTAAAAGATAGTATAAAAGTAAAGCGTGAAATGAAGCAAATTAAAAAATACGATGATGATGAGAGAGAGCTTGACGATTTCTACTTTACAACTAATGAGAAAGATCTGCAGTCTAATCGAAACATAACTCCACCAAGGTCTTTCGATGATAGTGATTCCTATAATCAATTCTTTTCACAAACGAATATAGAGGAAGATATAAAAGATGAGAAATGGGAGACGGAAAAGAGTGAAGAAGAAGGGACAACACCTTTACCAATGTATACAGGAGAGGCCGATATGGGTGTGGATGCAGAGCTAGAAGACAATAACGCTGATTATAACTATGATTTAAATATCAGTAATTTGACCAGAGGAAATGTGTTTGATAAAGGTTATTGACCTAAAAAAAAGTGCAAACAATTCATTAACATTGGGAGATAAAGAATAAAAAATTAAAGATAATAAAATACCATTTTCTAGTGGAAAATTTTTCTTAGAAAACCTGAAAACTATGATGATCAAGATTTGAAAATGTATAAAAAAATTATTTAAGAAACGAATATACAAAGAGTAGGCTATAAGCCTATTAACAGAATCAAGGGTACACGAGCATACAAATATAGCCATATTATTAAGAAGTTAATGATTATTCATCGATGAGGACGGTAATCTAAATGCTCAAAAGAAACGTATCAAAAACGTAACTAACCCATTAGATAACGATGATCTAGCAATGAAACAAATATACTTATGAGAGTAACGGAAAGTTGGGAGAAGTTTTAAGAAAAATTATAACTCAAAATATTAATCGTCGACTCACAAAAATTTCAAGATATGAAAATAAAATTGAATTGCATAATAAGAGGGCAGACAGCGCTGACCAACTTTTTGCCAAAGTTCTGGAAAAGATTAATAGCATTGAAGATTTCATATTGAAATATGTAACAAAACCTACATCATTAGAATGTGTCGCTTTTCAGCCTATTAGATAAATATGATTAGGCGAGAAGTCGTAAATGAGTTTCACGGATCATCTCGAAAAAACTTTGAACGAAGACGAGTGATTACAAGGGGTATAAACGATCTGTGGCAAGCAGATTTGGTTTAAATGGGAGCCTTTTCAAAATCGAAGGATGGGTACCGATACTTGTTGACTGTTATAGAGACATTTTCGAAATATGCTTGGGGTGAGTCATTAAAATCAAAAAATGCAAATCCAAGCCATGGAGAGAATATTTAAATCGGGTCATGGAACACAAGAAAACCTGCAAAGTGATGATGACACTGAATTCTTTAATTCGAAATTTAAGGTATTATTCAAAAGCTATAGGACAAATCATTATTAAACCTTCAGTTTTCTAAAAGCATCAATAGTTGAACGATTCAATAGAACTCTTAAAGAATTAATGTGGCTTGAGTTTTGTTTCAATGGAAAATATAAGTGGATAGATATGTAAAATCAATTGATTAAAAAATATAATAATAGAGTGCATAGAACAATAAAAATGAGTCCAAGTAAGGTCAATTCTTCCAATGAAAAACAAATATTACAAACATCGTATGATCACCTGAAAATATTTGTTGTACGTAAATTCCGTAAGGGGGACCACGTTCGTATCAGTAAATACAAACATGTCTTTGAAAAAGGGTATACACCAAACTATACAACTAAAATCTTTAAAACTAGAAAGTTGAAGAATACATATCCTTAAACATACTTCCTTGACGATTTAGATGGTAGCCCGATTCAGGGCGGATTCTATAAAGAAGAACTGAAAAAACACGATTTCCCCACACATACCTAGTTGAAAAAGTTGTAAGGCAAAAAGGAAATAAAGTTTTTGTTAAGTGGCTCAAGAGAAGACTAGCTGGATAAATAAGGAAGACGTTTTGTAGTATAATAATTGATTTTTTAAATTAATTTTTATTTATATATTTATCTTATCTTATATTAAGTTTAATATTAATATTTTTGTACAATCTTTTAAACTTAAATTAAATATAATAAAAATACTTTTTACAAACTCTAAATCTTTTTCATTTATATTTTCCAAGGTCTCGATCATAATAAAACATCTCCAATTCAACTGATTTATAAAATAGTTCTTTTTCAATATGTTCCTTTTAAAAATGTAAGTCTATCTTATGATTCTCTATCGTTCACATAATTATTTTGTATCATCTCACCCAAGCAAAATTAATTTGATTCTAGCCATTCAACATTTTCTAAAATATCTTTTTCGATTAATCGCTGATGTTTTATTGATGTCGTACCATGGTCTTCATTACTTAACTCTACAAATTGTGTTTCATTAACATTACGTTGTTTTTATCTTTGCCAAAAATAATTTTTTTATTTACTTTAACTGTAGTTATTTTGTGTGCTTTTGATCTAAACATTGTTCTATTACCATATAGTGAGGCCACAGATAACAAAACGTTTTTATAGTGTTCAATTGTAAGATTTCGTAAACTCACTCCCTTTGCTTTATTATGTGAAGATCCAACTTGATCTCTTCTATAGCAATAAACCTTTGAGCACAGACCTACAAATTCAGTTTACCGTTAGGCTCATCTTTCAAAAACACTAAACTTTTTTTGATAACTCTTTTGAAATTATATAGATTAATTCTTTCAACTGAATAGTCCGATGTATCAAATTTTACTTCAAAATCATTACGAATATCTTTATAAAAATCGTCAGTTTTTATTGTATAGATAAATGAATCAGTATTCATATAATTTAAGAGTAACTTTTCCTGAAACTTTGGCTTCATATATTGATAGTGAAAATTATACATTTTCCATTTCGATAGGTCTAATACTGCAAATCCCAAATACATTGGCTTATTAAATAGAACGGACAACCTTTTCATTTGAATTGCATAGAAATTATCTTCAATTTTAGTTACACTATGAAAATTGGATTTTGAAATTAAAGTTTTGGCACAATGTGCTTTCCGGAGCTTCCCATGTACTAATAAGCTTAATATCGACCCTGCGCTCGTGATCTTCCATTGTTTTTCCGTATACAGAATTATTCATTAATTTAAAAAAATCTTTTTCAAATTTATTATTTCTATTTTGCTCCTCTATGGATCTTTTTCAGTACTAACCCATTCTGTATACATTGTTGCAAATTCCGATAATGTATTACATAATTGTTCTTATTTCCCAGGTCAGCAATTAATTTTTTTACCTTATCCTCTTTTGAGGCCAGACAATTTGACGGACAAAATGGAAGATCATTATGAAGATCATGTAAACGGTACGGATAATATACTTCCAAAAAATAACCGTAACCGTGCTTTCAAATGGAATATTATGCATATAAAAATTGTCTATGTCTGCAGTAGACATCTACTTAAAGTCTTTATATGGTAAAGGTTGTGACATTGCGCAACTATACAAGTTATTCGCATCCACATACATTAAAAATGAAGACTCCTTCGAGGTATCATAATCTGAAAAATATTTATTATTTGCTTTTGTATATCTATGACAACATTGAACTAAACCACCTCAAATGCTACTTTGAATAAATCTATACATATCTATATCTGTCAGCAATTCAAGTTGAATATTTGTAGTTTTCAACATTGCCTCTCTATCTATCTATTGCCTCTCTATCCTGGTGTCGTAAAATACTGAGCTGGGTCAAGTGAATAAATTTGCATACAAATTTTTCGGAAATTTTCAAAAATGTCAGTTAAAAGGAATACATCAGCTTTCAAATATAATTCTAAATAACCTTTAAAAGTGGAAGAGCGTGATCATAATCTTCCTGAGAGCACTCCCTTCCGGTTAAATTACTATAGAATGCTTCCCTTGGTGGGAGGGAAGTTTCCTCGAGTCCACTAGCGGAATCTCAATATTCATAGGGAAATATATCCTTCTTACGCATTAGTCGAAATTCTATATCATTACTGAAAAATCATTTTACAAGGTTCAATTGATCATCAACTAAATTAGAAGCTAGGGTATCTAAACTTGATGTAAATCTATATGTATCGAGAAAACGAATTTCAAAACTATTTCCACTTAAACTTTTTATTTTTTTGAGACAGAAATAAAGTTTTTCTTTTTTATTGGTATAACGGAAATTTCCCCGGGAATCTTTCCTAACTCTTGAATAAATAAATTACAGTCGTATATTGAAAAATTATGAAAAAATACTGGCATAAATCTCTTTACTTTATAATCCAAGTTACATTTAGAGTGGGCTGCACCTCTAAAGCGACCTGTAAAATGACAATGATCTCTAACTCTATCTTCTGACAAATAGAACAATTCAATGAATTATCAAATTTTTGCCGGTCATTCAAAGTCATTTTCATAGGAACTACTTTAAGTAAGTAGTCATCACTCAATTTAGTTAAATTTTTTATTAAGGAATTTACAAAACTTATTCCTGAATTTGTTCCTGTTTCTAAAACAAATTTATATAGTTTAGAATCAAAAGCAGACTTTATATAATACGCATATGACATTGGAATATGTTCATTAATATTAAATAATTTGGGGCTCACTTCAAAATTTTTTGGTTCCAGAATGCATTCAAAATCCGCGTAGACAACAAATGGAACTTGAAGCTCATGTAGAAATTGGGCAAACTCCAGTGTGTTATTCTGGGGTGCGGCATCTTTGAAACCTTCCTACTGCAGAGCGTCTTGTGTTTCAATGCAGCTTCCTGGGTTCCGGAAAAATTCAAACAGACATTGCAGAAAACTTGCGCCCTCCTCTGATTTCCTCTTTGAGCAGTCATTAGTCTTTGAAAGAGAAATATATACAAATTATTTAATTGCATAAAAGAGATAAAAATGAAAAAAATAATTTACCTTGAAATTTGTTTAATGTACATGTAATGTCCATTTCCACCTTCTTCCAAAAACATCATATTGATATGAAGAGGCTTTTCCACTTCCGAATGAAAAAGTAATCCAATTATTTCCCTCGTCTTTTCATTATATCCGAATAGGCTTAAAGTCATATGCGTATTCTTTTTTAAAAATTTTTGTATACATTTTTTTTCAAGGGGGAAAGTCAACCCTGTGAAATCTTATGTTATTTCATCAATTATACGAATTATCTCCAGCGATATATCAATATAATATGCCGAACATCTTTGCAGCCTGTTAACAATTTTCAAGGCAGAAATCAACGGCCATTTAAAACAATATTGATCATTTTCGTTACAAACATTAACTTTTGCTTTTTTTGTCAAAAGAAAACGAGGTAGTGGTATGAAGGACGAACCAGCCATTGGTGTATAATGGTTCACATTAATTTTCAAGCGAATCAATTTTATAAGAGACCATCCACTGTCTCTCTCTTGAAATTCTTGAGTTTTAGAAATTATTTCCATGGAATGTTCATGAAAGATACATTCTATCATGATCGTTATTTTACTTTGAAAACTTTTCATTTCAATTTCTTCAGATTCATCTTTAAAAAGTATAAACTCTGCAAACAGTTTAAAGTTTACTTTTACTAAAGTATAACTTTCTAATAGAATGCTGAGATGAGGTAGCAAGGACAATCCAGCTTTACTCAAGTAACTCTCAGGTAAGATCAAGTCCGATCCATCGTTTACATACATGTAATGCAGTATTCTTCCCTTGAATCCCTCAGAAATTTTTTTGACTCTTCCGTCAAGGGGTTGAATTGCATTTCGCTTATGCAGCTCCGAACGGACATGGTTTGCACACTTATTCTTTTGCAAGAAACACTTGCAGGAATGACAGTACTGATTTTGGTTATTCATTATACCCGTTACTCGTAGAGTAAAAGGGTATACTAGATTCGTCGGAAAGTATGTAACAGGCAGAATGAAGCGTTTCCGACCCCATAAAGTATATATATTCTTGATCAGGATCACTAGCCGAGTCGATGTAGCCATGTCCGTCTGTCCGTCTGTCTGTCCGGATGAACGCTGAGATCTCGGAAACTATGGGAGCTATTTGATATTTGGCGTGCAAATTCCTGAGCTTCTTACGCAGCGCAAGTTTGTTTCAGTAGAGTGCCACGCCCACTCTAACGCCCACAAACGGCCCAAAACTGTGGCTCCTACAGTTTTGATGCTAGAACAAAAATTTTAAATGAAATGTAATGTTCTCATCAATACCTATCGATTGACCCAAAAAAAAGTGTGCCACGCCCACCCTAACGCCCATAAAAAATCGTAAATATGAACGTGGATATCTCGGAAACTATCAAAGATAGGGAATTGGGATTTCAGATTTAGATTCCGTAGTCTTATACGCAGCGCAAGTTTGTGACGCGAATATGCCACGCCCACTCTAACGCCCACAAACCGCGAAAACCTGTGACGCCCACAATTTTTATGCTAGATAAAAAATTTTAACTGAAATGTATTGGTCTCGTCAATACCTATCGATTGGTCCAAAAAAATTTGCCACGCCCACTCTAACGCCCATAACGCTTAAATCTGTATACCGCCGGTAGGTGGCGCATTTTAATCTCGCTTTGCTACTTGCATATCTCTATTTAGCTGAGTAAGGGGTATCTGATAGTCGAGGTACTCGACTATAGCGTTCTTCCACAGGTTTGGGCGGTTTGTGGGCGTTAGAGTGGGCGTGGCACTGTGCTGAAACAAACTCTCAATAGCCTAGCTCCCATAGTTTCCGAGATCTCAGCGTTCATCCGGACGGACAGACAGACGGACAGACGGACAGACGGACATGGCTAGATCGACTCGGCTAGTGATCCTGGGGTCGGAAACGCTTCCTTCTGCCTGTTACATACTTTCCGACGAATCTAGTATACCCTTTTACTCTACGAGTAACGGGTATAAAAATCTTAAGTATGCACCTCTCATCTTCAATATTATCGTTCACGCCCACTTCAAACACAATAAATAATCGAGGACAATAGTTAGTCTTCCAAAAATAGTTTTGAAGTGGGATACTCTACTACGTCAAACACAACTTAAGTTTAGGTGAAAAAGTGATCGTGAAAAAAGAGTTTAAACTAAAAGAATAAAATAAAACAAGGAAGAACGCTATAGTCGAGTACCTCGACTATCAGATACCCGTTACTCAGCTAAATAGAGATATGCAAGTAGCAAAGCGAGATTAAAATGCAACACTTACCGGCGGTATACAGATTTAGGCGTTATGGGCGTTAGAGTGGGCGTGGCAAATTTTTTTGGACCAATCGATAGGTATTGACGAGACCAATACATTTCAGTTAAAATTTTTTATCTAGCATAAAAATTGTGGGCGTCACAGGTTTTCGCGGTTTGTGGGCGTTAGAGTGGGCGTGGCAGTTGTTCAGTACTTGTTTCGTAGTTGCTTACTACTTGTTTTAGCTGGTTAATAGCTGTTATTAGATGGTTATTATCTGTTTAGTAGCTGTTAACTAGTTGTTTACTAGTTGTTATAAGCTGGTCACCAGCTGTTTTGAGCTGTTATGAGCAGTTATAGGTTTTTTTTTTAAGAATGATCAAAAATTCTTGTCCTCTAGATGACGTTCGATGCGAAGTAGAAACTTAGACTGTGAATTTGAACGCGTGCAGGTCCACTTTTTATACTATACAGAGTTCACACATACACGTACCCATACATTGATTTTCAACCCCCCAAATGTAAATTAACCATTTAAATATACCGGTTTTGACTCCACATTTTCTACGAAAGAAAGTAGAAAAGCGAGGCACAGGTGTCCACAGTTGTATGTATCAAAGTCTTGAACTCTATCGTAGTTGTATTGTATTCTATGTCCCAAGTATTTCACAACTTCTCTAGGTGGCTGAAGATTTCCAAAACTGTCGAAATAATGTGTATTATTTTTATTTTTATTATATGCAACCCAATGTGTACCACTTGATCGTGAAATAGGGTTTACTATACCACACTCCCTACTTTTTTGTGCTTCTGAGTAGATATCCCATAAACACCCCTCTAAAATATGGGATATATTTCTTAGCAAAATGTATAATGTCGATATTTGATAGTGGTAATTGGGTAGCAGAGAAATTAGTTTTTTTGCTTCTTAATTCCTTTCCCCTTACTATAGGGCTTAAGAAAGAAACCATAACCCTTTCTATAGAGCTTGAGATATAATCCTTCTCCTACAGCAACACTTTCAATTTTCCTATTGTGACGTTTTTTCTCCTCCATATCTTCCTTCGCCATTCTCGCATTGTTAATTGTTTTTGCAATTGCTGCACTACCACTTGCTAAACTACAAAGAGCGCTGAGGGCTGTCAAGATCGGCACGATTAGTAGAAAACCTCCAATTTTGGGTACATTAATTACACGAGGTATTTTAACATTTTTCTTAGAACCCATTGATTGATGAATTGATTTACGTGCAACTTTAATTGCACTCATAATGTCTAATGGTTTTTGTTTTTTTAATGTCTTAGTAGCAGCATTAATAGCAGTCGAAATGTTTGTCTTCTTCATTTTATTCTTCAAAATCTTTTTCCTTCCTTTCTTTTCCGTCTTATTCAATCCCATACCAAATTTTTTCTTGGCTTTCATTATATTTGTAACAAAGTATGCTGCTGCTCTTTCACCAAGACTGCTATCTGGTGCCTTGACACGCGACCAGGCTTTGTCAATTAATATGGAGTCTGCCCTATGTCGTTCACTCAATACCTTGTTTTGAGAATATGCAATATCGTGCTCTTTGCAAGCTTTATCCAATGGGTTTATTTCTTGATCACCACGTTCCAACCGTTTCTGTAACCTTGTACCCGGTCCACAAAAATTATATCCCGGAATATGGGCTTTAAACGGTAATGTATTAATTAGCTTATCATCGACAAGACCACCACCGTGTTTACAATTAAAAATACGACTGATGCGATTATAAAAACGTTTCCCCATTTTATTGATGTTTAATCATCAAAGATTTCTCATTGAATGAGGTACATTAGGTTAAAAGATGCGTTTAATAAGTCAGAAACAAAAAATTTTATTTAGAATATTAACGATGAAAACGAGAAAAATCTACCGCCACGACATAGTGCTCTCTTACCGAACACAATAAGGGCTCTAATTGTTGGGCCTTCGAATTGTGGTAAAACTAATATTATGTTAAGTCTAATAGAGAGTCCTAATGGATTAAAATTCAACCTAAATATGAGTACTTGGAGAAATTAATCAAACCGATTAAAGGAATGCGATGTCATACATTCTCCCATAATGAGGGTGTACTAGACCCCAGTGAAGCGATGACGTAGCTTGTGAAAAACAAGATTACATAAGATCTAATTTTTGTATGGGTCGACATAAAAATATCGACTCTTTTTATTTATGTCAAACGTATAGTCATATACCTAAACATCTGATTCGTGACAATGCCAACTTTAATATAATGTTTAAGCAAGATGATTTAAATATGCGACATATATATCGGGACCATATTAATACTGATATGAATTACGAAATATTTGTGAAAATTTGTCAAAAATGTTGGGAAGACGGATTCCTATTAATTAGCAAGGATAACGAAATGGATAACGGAAGATACAGAAAAGGATTTGATCAATTTATTATAATTTAAGGAGTAATTTCAATATAAAGCTTGGTTAGATACTTACAATCCCACAGTTTATCAAGAGATTTCAATATGTCTAGATCACTTGCATAATCCTTGAATGGAAATAGTTCCATTATAAATACAAACTTTTTTCCACCTATCGAATTGAATGGTCGATGAAAAAAATAACCTCTTCCACATCGGTGACAAGGTTATTACAATTCCAACTGGATCATATGAATTGAATGATATCACCGATTTTATTTACAATAAACTAAAAGACTATAACCTGGAAAATACATTTAAAATTCAAAGTAATAATAATACACTTCATGTTGAAATAACTACTATGCGAGAGTCAGTTTACTTTAATAAGGAAAGATCGGTTGGACAATTGTTTGGTTTCCATCAAAAAGTACTAGAACCACATCCTACAAAAACCTCTGGATCAGATCAAACCGTGAACATATTAAAAATTAATACAGTTCGTATGGAATGTAATATAATCAGCGGTTCATATGTAGATAATACACCGAATCATACATTACATGAGTTTGGCATTAATGTTCCGCCTGGTTATAAAATGACAGTTACACCACATAACCTAATTTATTTACCAATCAACTGTGACGAAATAAGCACACTATCTATACGCATAGTTGATCAAAACGGTGATTTGGTGAATTTACGTGGTGAAAACGTTTCGATTCGCATGCACATTCGGTTAATCGAATGATTATTTATAATAAAAGACGTAGCTTAAGTCCTTAGCCAAGCATTACTAATTGTAAAGCTATAGAAAGAGTATCGACAAACAAAAAAAAAAAAAATAAAAATATAAATAAAAAAAAAAAAACTATTTTTAAAGTCGTTAGGCTTAAAGCTTCGAGTATAATATAAAAGGTTGAAAAGGAAAACAATGAACGAAATTTTGAATGTTCGAGAAAAGGTTTACTCAGATGAGAGTATTTCGAAGAAAGAGTTTCATACTTATTCATCGTATAATCAAACATTTAAACCAAACGATGAAATTCGAATTACTATTCAAAATCAAGACTTGTACGTGCTTCCTCACGAAAGTTACCTTAATTTTCAAGGAATTATTAGAAAAGATTCACCGAATGGACCTACAACTGATAATGTTACCACTTTTTTTAAAAATAATTGTATGGCTTACTTTTTGGATGTAATTAAGTACGAAATAAATGGATGTGAGATTGATAAAACACGATTTGTCAGTATGACTACAACCCTAAAAAATTATATATCTCTGGATAATCTTCAAAGTCAAAATCTATTAAATTCCGGATAGAGCAGTGAAGACGAAATATCTACGGGACCCCACTTTAACTTTTCTGTACCATTAAAAAATTTATTGGGATTTGCTGAGGATTATAAAAAAGTTTTGTTAAATTGTAAACACGAACTAGTGTTGATGCTAACTAAGAATCTTGGTGATATGTTTGAACAAACCAGAAATGAACAAACTTTAAGTTGGAAATGACGAATATAACCTGGAAAATTCCCCATGTAACTCCGAGCGATTTTGCAAAAATTAAGATGTACGATATTATTAAAAGTGGTGTAAACCTACCAATCGCATTCCGGATTTGGGATTCATATGTTAACTCCATATTGGGGTCTGGAAGTCAACACAGCTGGAATGTGAAATTGTCGGCTAACCGCGCAAAAACCAAGATTTGCCATAATTGGATTTACACTATATGCAGAACTTATCACAAACTTGAAAGTTCATTTGAATTATGAGTCATATCCATATGATAATCTGAATGTTGATTTTAGTAAGAATCAGTATGCTCACCTATATGAAATGTATACAAGATTTCAATCTAGTTACTATAATCGTGAATCACAACCATTTTTGAACCCATATGAATTTAAATTGAAGGCCCCTATAATTGTGGTTGATCTTTCATATCAAAACGAATTAGTTTAGTTTAAATTAGTTTTACAGTCATAGGAAACATTTTTCCCCAACATGATCAGACATGTTCCTCTAAGATAACCATCTTTGAATACTTTGGGTGTGCGACCTTTCACACTTGCGCAGCAACACCTGTAATAATAAGGCAAAAGGGTACGTGATCACACCTTCCCCAACATGATCGGATATGTTCCTCTAAGATAACAACCTTACTTTGGTTGTGCGACCTTTCTCACGTGCACCTTTCTCACCTGACTATTAAGTGCACATAATGAGGGGAAGGATACATGATCAATATTGTCACATGGGGATGTGGGAGCGATGGGGGCAATTAATTTTACTCTTTATAGACACGATCGCGACATTTTTATGACTTCAAATCCCAGAACCCGCATACGTTAATGAGGGGGGAGGGGGGCGGGGGCCATTAATATGCTAACTGTCCCAGAATCCGCGTTTCCATACTACGCATGGTCTGGACTATTTGATACCCGTTACGTATTTTAGCTAACACACTTAGCCTAATGCCCAATCTAGCGTCACCAATCTTCTTCTTTTATAGCGCCACCAAGCAAACAGCGCCAACTTGCCTAAAGCGCCCCTAGCGACTTGGTTGCGTACTCGTGAAAACAGCTTTTGTTTCGACATGTGTTTTGCAATTTTGATTGAATTGCAAAATATTTATTATTATTTGGCTATAACTTTTTAAGGACTGGACCGATTTCAATCATTTTTGGCATGTAGAATAAAAATCAACTCTCACTTAAAGTACAACAAAATATACAAAAGTGTGGGCGCTAGACGGGTTTTAGTGTTACAGTCGTTTGTGGGCGTAAGAGTGGGCGTGGCACCCTGTTGGAAGCTGCGCAGGAAGCCCAATCATCTGTATGTCAAGTTCCAACGTTATAGCTCTTATAGTTTCCCAGATCTCAGCGTTCTTACGGACAGAAGGACAGGGCTTGATCGACTCGGCTAATGATCCTGATCCAGAATATAAATACTTTATGGCGTCGGAAACGCTTCCTTCTACCTGTTACATACTTTCCGACGAATCTTATACTCTACGAGTAACTTTTATATTAAGGCTGTGAAGAATAAGGTAAAATAAAATGTGTCGTTTGAAACTTTTCAAATAGATCGGCTATTGCCTAATCAGATGTTACAGTAATATTAAAAAAAGGCGAGGAAGGATAATTGGTACACTTATTGCTAACAAAATTATACAAGTGTTCGGATTCTAAGAGAGCTGGACTTTACAACGATTTAAATAGTTCTTCAATACGGAGAGTTTAGTATGGTTATACTAGACCGAGCACTTAAGTATCTAGAATAAGTAGATTGATAACTGGAATCTATGTATTTCCTATAAAGTCTGGACTTCTTATTTCTTAGGTATGGAATCTATGTATTTCCTATAAAGTCTGGACTTCTTATTTCTTAGGTGTGTCAGCTCCTTACTGAACCAAGATGGCTTGTTGGAGGCTGACGGATAGTATAACGGAACACAAGAATTGAAAAACAAATTTACTTTGGTTTAGATAGTATTAAAGCATCATCCACACTTTAAGATGAGTAGAGATCGAACCCATCAAAGACCGATATATAACGTTTTTACTCCGAAAATCAGCCTTGCAAAAACAATGTAATCTCTTAATTGACTTCTCTGGTTTTTCTACTAACACAGCACCAGTGTCGAGTGAGACTTTGAAGCAGGCTGATATGGATCTTCGGGTTTAGTAAGAGGTGCTACTTTGGACAGAAACGCGCAGTGCGGATTAGATACAAAGCACAGGTCCAGTAAACGGCCGAGTGAATTTCTTATATAGTTAACTTGAGCCAACGACGTGTCAAGCAAACCTTCAGTGAAATCAAATTGGAAAAAATACAGTCGATTTTGTCACCTGCGGACCACGAAGCTCTGTTGGTTTCTATTGGTCAGCTTATTTGAGACTGACTGTATAGCGAAAAGATGATTTGAATACTCCGGGAATTCAAAAGCAGGCGGAATGTTCGAGCAGGTGATAAATATACAACTACCAGGAAGCGATTGGACTACACATAAGAACTCAGTATTATAGAATTCCTCAACAAGTACCTCTTCTGACGTCCACGGCAATTAAAACTCCACCTCCTCGCCTGGGTAGTCGATCATTTCTATAAATTGTGTACTTACCAGGAAAAAGTTCGGAGCAGTGGATCTCCGGTTTTAGCCAGGTATCACAATAATATGAGGTTCAAAAAAAAACTATTCGAATACAATTTAGTTAGCTTGCAAACCTCTGGTATTTTGATAAGGAAGAGTTAAGAAGGTGCTAGAGTAGCCTAGGGTACTATACTTTTTCTTTTACTTGAATGCTTATTCTTAGATTCGAATTCCTTTACCACCATAAATGCCGGCCAGAAATCGATCTCATCTCGTGCGCAACTTTAAGACAAGGGTCACAAAATATAGTAAGTGATGACCCTTAGCGAGGTCATCCATAGTTCGACCGTTCAAGCCGGCACACTTGGCATGAGCATCTTTTTCACAAAGCCAACACGTCAGTTTTGACTGATCAGCTCTGATTAGTTGATGGCATTTTTTAGTGAAACAGTTTATTTTTATTCAGACCAGTGTACCAAAAGAATGCTAAAATCGAAAATTGTAAACGAGCAGTTAAAAGTGCGCGAAGAACACAAACTCTGGACACTTAAGCTATTGATTAATGGAAAAAAAATTAAGAGAGAGAATGCGAGTGTGCGGGAGAGCGGGACGGTATGCAGTTAATGCGCATGCAGAAAGAATAACACAAAAAAGCATTGTACCTTCGACGGAGAACGCACAAGGAAAAGCAATAGAAATTAAAAAAACAATAATAGAACAGAAAAGTAAAATTGCAAATGAATTTGTTAAGATTGTACACAGAGTAGAATTAATTCACTCGCGAAGCGAACGAAATAATAAGAATAATAAATTTAGGGACCGAATATTACAAGTTTTTATTTGAACCGTCTTAGGCAAACACGAACACAAATTTAAATTCGATGAGCAGAAAAACAGCTCGACCGTCACTTTGAAAGTCACACCCTTTATAAATGTGTTTATATTATAAAAGAAGTAAGCCATATCAGTATTTGAAAGGGATTGAAAACCAAAATCGATGGTGTTGTGAATGTCGTATTTCCTACACCGTATACTAAGGTCATAGTTCGTTTTTGTACCCCTTACCTCGTTAAGAGGGGTTTTTTATACGAGAAATTTTAGCTTTAAACATCAATTATAATTTGTTAGTTTTATTCACTTTTGTTTCAATAGTCATACTCGTATGAACTATTGTAACAGCGTAGGTTAGTGTATGCCGCACTAAACTTTAGTATAGAAACCGTTTAGGAAATTTTTTTTGTTTTAATAATTTGTTTATTAAAAAGACTTGAGGTCTTTAATTTTTGATGACAAGCATATAAATGTTTTCCCTTTACTTAAAAAGTATTTATAACAATGTTTCTCATCAATTTATTGTAGCATAGTTTTGGGCATACAACGTAAGCTGAGAAATCTCAAGGGCTGTATAGCTTGAAATCTAAAAACAAAATTGTTCGACGTCACCGACTACCAGTCATCGAGTGCGGACGTTTTTATTCTTTCTCATCGTTGATCTTCGAAACCTGTGCTCAGTATGCCCATACGTCTGCCAAAAACAGACGAAAAACACTCGCGATCATGGGCCCCGAGCCCCCCAATTTGCAGGGTATTCGCTTTGCTGTGCTAGGCGAGAGCCTCAAATCAAAAATGAAAACACCTTACCAAAAACTTACGGAAGAGTTCCCTGAACTTCCAACTACAGTTAAAAAAAATTCAAGTTTATAGTCGTACAAACAAAAGACTCCCAAAATCTAAACTCACACTACTCTTGCTTCGCTGTACACAAGGCACTACAAACCATCAGCAAGGAAATAATTTCCATTTCTACGCTAAGAGATGGAAATCTGTTGATGCTAGTTACCACCAAACCAGTGGCCGACAAATTCCTCCGTACCACCCACTTACCTGGCTAATGTGACGTCAAATTGAATTACCACGAATCTTTTAATTTTGTGAAGGGATTAATATACGCACCATGCCCAAACCACATCCCAGAAGAAGAAATTGTGAAAGAGCTACGAGCCCAAAACGTGCATTCGGTATTCAAGTTTACTAAAACCATCGACAACGCCACCAAACCCTCGGGAGTGATTCTGGTCACATTTGATCATTACAATCTTCCCAGTAAATTGGACATCTATTGGTACAGTGTCAAAATAAGGGAATACATACCAAACCCAATGCGGTGCAAAAACTGCCAGAAGATCGGACATACAGCTAGAAAACTGTGATGATCCAACCATGTGCTCCACCTGCAATCTTGCAGGTGCTCACGCACCGAGTGCGGGAACTGCTCAGGCCCAGCGTATCAACAGCAAAGAGACCTACTAAGAACATAGAGTTATGAACTATATAGAGACACCATTTGCTCTGTCGCTCTCTTTTGAAACTTTGCCAATCATGCCACCTAGGCGAAAACAGATAATTTCCCTAGCTTTTTAAAAGTTTGATGGGACCTTGTAATTCCTTCCCGTGGTGAGTTTTATGGGAAATTATTTATCTGCACCGCTCTGACTCACTGTACGGCTTCCTTCGCGAAGGTTGCTTCCTCTCAACCGACTTCGGTAACGGCTTCGAAACCGAAGTAAGACTCTCTGCAAGCAGAAGACAACAACAAACCATCAACCAGCAAGCAAAGCACGACCAATGTATCACAAAAAGCATTCAATTTCCCCCTTTCCACCCCAAAACCCCAAATCACCACCGTCACCACAAACGGAAGATAAGAACCCTATGATCAAAGACCGACAAAAAAAATCTCGCGCTATTATTAACGAAGCGTAACGGTTTCTAAAAAGTTTAGATTCGGACCACAGTAATTCTACAAATGAAAATATGTCCACAGACTCCGAATTTAGCCAAGCAAAAAACCTTTCTGACTTTGAATCTCTAATGGAACAACATCTCTAAAAGCGCCCCCAGTACCCCCCTTTTTTCTTATTTAAATAAATGCCTTTAAAAATTACCCAAGAGAATATAAATGGATTTATAAGCAATTACAACCAACTGTCTCTACTCATTAAAGACAATTCGCCCGATATTATATACCTACAAGGATCCCTACTGCCCAACAATTCAAAAAGCTTTGCCTTAGGGCAAGGCCTATTTAGCTTATTTCTGTAACCTTCCCCATAACACGTCAGCCAAACAAGGTATTGGAGTCCTCATTAAAAGACACATCCTCCATACCCACAAACAGATTACATTAAACATATTATGCTCAGCACTTCAGCTTGATCTGGACCGGCCCATTGCCATAATAAATATGTGCATTCCACCTTGCCAGAGTTTCAGGAGTACCGACATCATTGACTGTTTAAACCATATATCCGGACCCTTTATAGTGTTGGCCGATTTCAAGCCCGCTATGGGGATCCACTTTATTCCAACTCTCGGGGGAAAGCCCTGGAGCGTACAATTGCTCACCTAAATTTAATCACACTTAATGACGGCTCTGCCACTCACCTCTCGACCCACAATACTCTCACTCACGTAGATATCTCCCTGATATCCCCACAACTTGCGCACTTATGCGACTGGTCTATCGCTTCTAATTTGTATGGCAGCGATCACTTCCCAATCACAACATTGGTATCAATCCGTTTCAGTGCTGATAAATCCCCACCGTTACCAAAGTACAAAACCGACTTGGCCAATGGAGAGTTTTAAAACAAAATGCACGAGTATCTCATTGACATGGAAAACTGGTAGCCTTAACAGCCAAATTGCCCAAATTAGAAAATGTATAAGGGCGGCGGCAAACTGCAGCATCCCACAAACTAAAAGCATTCCACACAAGGCCAAAGTCCCCTAATGGAACAATTCTCTCCAGGAGCTTAAAGTCGAAAAACAAGATCTTTTTTACAAGTACAAATCGGACCTTTCAATTCCGAATCTTTCACTCTACAAAAGAGCCAACGCTTGCTTCAGAAAGGCTGTACCAGCTGCCAAACGCACCTGCTTTCAAAACTTCACTTCCCGAATCTCACCTTTTACTACCCCCAAACAGATATGGTCCGATGTCAAGCGCCTAGCTGGGGTACCCCCCACCCCCATAAAATATTTAATAACGGAAACTGGTATTCTTACCTGTCCGAAGAAAATTGCAGAGCAATTTGGAGATAGTTGGTCAGAGTACTCGGCCGAACACAACTTCTCTTGGCAGTACTGGACTTAAATTTTACAAAACTGGAATTAGAATTCGCAATTCAAACGGCAAAGGGAAAAAGTCCCGGCTTTGACAGAATTTCGTATCCCATGCTTAAAAACCTACCACCTGTTAAAGATAAACTTTTAGTGGTCTTTAACACAATGCTCCAAGCAGGATCCTATCCACATACCTGGAAGTAATCCCTATACCCAAGCCAAACAAAACTAACCCAAAAATTAATAGCTTCCGTCCCATTTCACTTCTCTCTTGCCTAGGAAAAACAGTCGTGAAAATGATTGCACGCATGCTCATGTGGTTAACCACCCAAAAAAGCCGTATCTCTCACTACCAGGTTGCATTCAAAAAGAGTAACAGTACTAAGGATGTACTAAGGCCCTTTCTACAAAAAATCACGTATCCATTCTGGCTACTGATTTTGAAAACGCTTTCGATCGCGTCGGGTTACACTCAGTGTTATACCAACTTGAACTCTGGGGCGTTGGACCAAGACTTTATAACCTCAAGCCTTCATGACCAACAGAACTTTCAGGTCCGAGTAAATAACTCAACATCAAATCTACATAAGCTCCAGAATGGCATTCTTCAGGGTTTCCTTCTTTCGGTGGTACTCTTTATGATTGCTTTTGAGCAAATATCTTCAATTTTTAACAGACACAAAGACATTTCCATTTCATTGTATGCTGATGACGCATTTATTTACACCAACAAAAAAGATCTCAATTCCGTTAAAGATACCTTCTCAAACGTTCTGGACGAACTGGAACAGTGGGGCGCTTCATCTGGGGCATCTCTTTCCATTGAAAAATGTCAGGTCCTACATTTTTGCCGAAAACAAAATTGCAACTTTCCCGAAATTGAATTTAACAACAAAATCATGCAACAAACTAATCATTTAAAAATCTTAGGAATTACCTTCGACTCTAGGTTTACATTTAAAGAACACTGCCTAAGACTTAGAAATCAGTTAGAATCTCGTCTCAACATAGTTAAATTTCTAAGCTCAAAATGTATATATTAATACTTTAATTAACATAACAAGGGCATTAATACTCTCAAAAATAGATTACGGGCTCCCGATATTCGGCTGGATTGCAGCCTCCAATATCAAGAGTATTCAACCGCCATACCATGCAGCTGCACGCAGATCTATTTACGCCTTTCCTTTCTCCGACCAAGTGCATTCTAGAGAAGTCCGGACTACCCAGCATCACCAATAGGATAAAAGAAACTACAACCCGACTCATACCTAAATTATACACCACTCCAAATCATTTATTAGCTGACGACTTAAAAAACATATTTAAAGAAAGAAGGAGATACAAATGTCCTTCTACTCTCCGAATATGCGCCAACTTTAGCAAGAAGTTGGACCTACCCCCACCAAACAGACTTAGATCGTCTGGGCCATCTCCACCCTGGTCTCGGAGAAAACCTAACATCAACACCAAACTGCGTATCTCAACAAAAAATCATACTCCCAGCTCAGTTCATCGCACCCGCTTTCAAAACGAAAAAGAACTCCTCGGTGAAAAACATTGGCTGTTTATCGACGGATCCAAAACTTTGGAATCAACCACTTTCGCAGTTATCGACGCTAACAACACCATCATAGCGGGAGGGGCGCTCCCCCTCTACAATTCTAAATTCGTGGCAGAAGCTACGGCTATATTACTAGTCTGCCGCTTTGCCACCAGTAAAACCAGCTAGTTTGTTGTCTGCACTGACAGTCTGTCGTTACTCCAGGCAATAAATAACCCCGAGAATCGCGATCCCACCATAAGAGAGATACAAAGAGTAACAAAAGAACATCCGAATAAAATAACACTCTTTTGGGTCCCAAGCCATCAAGGCATAAAGAATAACAAAGACGCGGACCAGGCAGCCCACAACATTGGCCTCTCACCAACATTCGTTTTCACTCCAATAAACAGCAAGGACATACACAAGCTAATAGATCGCAACTTGGAAAACCAAAAGATGGAGGAATGGTCCACTTTCACCCATAGATACTACAAATTTAATCCCACATGTACAAAAATACCACTCCCAGCGGAAATCGCATATTTAAATCATCTTGCTTAAACATTATAATAAAGTTGGCATTGTCACGAATCAGATGTTTAGGTATATGACTATACGTTTGACATAAATAAAAAGAGTCGATATTTTTATGTCGACCCATACAAAAATTAGATCTTATGTAATCTTGTTTTTCACAAGCTACGTCATCGCTTCACTGGGGTCTAGTACACCCTCATTATGGGAGAATGTATGACATCGCATTCCTTTAATCGGTTTGATTAATTTCTCCAAGTACTCATATTTAGGTTGAATTTTAATCCATTAGGACTCTCTATTAGACTTAACATAATATTAGTTTTACCACAATTCGAAGGCCCAACAATTAGAGCCCTTATTGTGTTCGGTAAGAGAGCACTATGTCGTGGCGGTAGATTTTTCTCGTTTTCATCGTTAATATTCTAAATAAAATTTTTTGTTTCTGACTTATTAAACGCATCTTTTAACCTAATGTACCTCATTCAATGAGAAATCTTTGATGATTAAACATCAATAAAATGGGGAAACGTTTTTATAATCGCATCAGTCTTATTTTTAATTGTAAACACGGTGGTGGTCTTGTCGATAAGCTAATCAATACATTACCGTTTGAAGCCCATATTCCGGGATATAATATTTGTGGACCGGGTACAAAGTTACAGAAACGGTTGGAACGAGGTGATCAAGGAATAAACCCATTGGATGAAACTTGCAAAGAGCACGATATTGCATATTCTTAAAACAAGGCATTGAGTGAACGACATAGGGCAGACTCCATATTAATTGACAAAGCCTGGTCGCGTGTCAAGGCACCAGATAGCAGTCTTGGTGAAAGAGCAGCAGCATACTTTGTTACAAATATAATGAAAGACGAGAAAAAATTTGGTATGGGATTGAATAAAACGGAGAAGAAAGGAAGGAAAAAGATATTGAAGAATAAAATGAAGAAGACAAACCTTTCGACTGATATTAATATTGCCACTAAGACATTAAAAAACAAAAACCATCAGACATTATGACTGCAATTAAAGTTGCACGTAAATCAATTCATCAAACATCAATGCGAGAATGGCCAAAGAAGATATGGAGGAGAAAAAACGCCACAACAGGAAAATTGAAAGTGTTGCTGTAGGAGAAGTATTATATCTCAAGCCCTATAGAAAGAGTTATGGTTTCTTTCTTCAGCCCTGTAGTAAGGGGAATGGAATTAAGAAGCGAAAAAACTAATTTCTCTGCTACCCAATAGACCACTATCAAATATCGATATTATACATTTTGCTAAGAAATATATTCCACATTTTCAAGGGGGTGTTTATGAGAGGTCTACTACCAGAAGCACCAAAAAGTCGGGAGTGTGGTATAGTAAACCTAGATAATTCACGATCAAGTGGTTCACATTGTTTTGGATATAATCAAAAATAAAAATAATATACATTATTTCGATAGTTTTGGAAATCTTCAGCCACCTAGAGAAGTTGTGAAATACTTGGGACATAGAATACAATACAATTACGATAGAGTTCAAGACTTTGATACATACAACTGTGGACACCTGTGCCTCACTTTTCTGCTTTCTTTCGTAGAAGATGTGGAGTCAAAACTGTTATATTTAAATGGTTAATTTACATTTGGGGGGTTGAAAGTCAATGTATGGGTACGTGTATGTGTGCTCTGTGTATAGTATAAAAAGTGGACCTGCACGCGTTCAAATTCACAGTCAAAGTTTTTACTTCACATCGAACGTCATCAAGAGGACATGAATTTTTGATCATTCTTAACAAAAACTATAACAGCTCATAACAGCTCAAAACAGCTGGTGACCAGTTTATAACAACTAGTAAGCAACTAGTTAACAGCTACTGAACAGATAGTAACCATCTAAAACAACTGGTGAGCAACTACGAAAAAGACACTGCTATCGATGACAAGGATGCCTGAAAATGTGAGATTCCCGACCTTCAAGGCGGTACACCTCTCTTCAAGATGATATCATCAATGAAATGGTTGATGGAAAATTTAATATTTATAAAAGTAATGACAATTTGTATTTAGAAATAAGTCAGTAATCATTAAAAAGATTGAGATTTTAAGAATATAACAATAAATACACTTTTTTAAATATAATGAAGAAAATGTATCGAAACTTTTTTTTATTCGGAAATTATATATAAATACTGTAGATTTCGGCGTTCCCTAAACAGTATTCGTTTAGTAACTGAGGAGTGACTACATGAATTTCGGATATTTTAAATCTTTAAATCTTTTACCTATAAAGTTTGTAAAATATTCTACAATAAATATTTTGTCACAGTTAACCAATGCTAGATTTGCTTTGAAGCGAAAATTCGATGATCTCAAACAAGTCAAAAATCATACGAAATTACAATTGGAGGAAACTTTTAAAGCTATTACTGAACCCTTACATGAACTTGTTAAGGAAAATAAAAAACAAAAGATTTCTAATGTAAAAGATAGTATAAAAGTAAAGCGTGAAATGAAGCAAATTAAAAAACACGATGATGATGAGAGAGAGCTTGACGATTTTTACAGTACAACTAATGAGAAAGGTCTGCAGACTAATCGAAATATAATTCCACCAAGGTCTTTCGATGATAGTGATTCATATAATGAATTCTTTTCACAGACAAATAAAGAGGTAGATGCAGAAGCTGAGAACATGGAGACGGAAAAGAGTAAAGAATAAGGGACAACACCTTTACCAATGTATACAGGAGACGCCGATATGGGTGTGGATGCAGAGCTAGAAGATAATAACATTAGTTATAATTATTATTTTAATATCTGTAATTTGACCAGAGAAAATGTGTTGGATAAAGGCTATGGACCTTAAAAACACTGCAAATAATTCATAAACACTGGGAGATAAAGAATTAAAAATTAAAGTTAATAAAAAAACATTTTCTAGTGGAATCAGTTTTGATCTGACTCCTGGTCTGTACTCTCTAATTTTTCTTAATAAACCTGAAAACTATGATGATCAAGATTTGAAAATGTATAAAAAATTATTTTAGAAACGAATATACATAAAGTAGGCTTTAAACCTAATAACAGAATCAAGGTTAAACGAGCATACAATAATAGCCATATTATTAAGAAGTTGATAGGCAAAGATTTCAGTCCTACAGCGTCTACTCCACTTCGCTCAAAAACAGCTAAAATACAAACTATGTATATTGGAATGATGTAAATGAGTTAGTCGAACGATTGGAAATTTTAGTAGCATCAAAAGGAGCGTGGAACACCAGCCACAATAACAAATTTTTTTCAATATTAGAGAAATTGCGTGAAGAAAGGATTATATTTTAATGGGTATAAATAGGAAGGACAAATATGTTTTACATTTATAAACAGCATGTCTGTCGACAAGTTTGGGCATTTTTCTGTTGATAAGGAACGATCAGAAAATTTGAAAAGACGTGTTAATTCTACTGAGCGATTATTCATCGATGAGGACGGAAATCTAAATGCTCAAAATCAACGTATCAAAAACGGATCTAAGCCTTTAGACAACAATGATCTAGCAACGAAACAATATACTGATGAGATCCTCGGAAAGTTGGGAGGAGATTTAAGAAAAATTATAACTCAAAATATTAATCGTCGACTCACGAAAACTTCCAGCTTAGAAAATAAAATTGAATTGTATAATAAGAGGGCAGACAGTGCTGACCAAATTTTTTCCAAAATTCTGGAAAAGAATAAAAGCATAGAGGACTTCATATTTAAATATGTAACAAAACCTATATCATTACCGAAAAACCACAACTGAGTTAGAAGGTGTCGCGTTTCAGCCTTTTGGAAGAATATGATTAAGCGAGAAATCGCAAATGAGTTGCACGGACCATCTCGAAAAAACTTATAACGAAGACTAGTTATTACAAGGGGTATAAACGAATTGTGGCAAGCAGATTTGGTTGAAATGGGAGCCTTTTCAAAATCACATTTTTGAAATTTGCTTGGGGTGAGGCATTCAAATCAATAAATGCCAAAAATGTTTCTCTAGCCGTGGAGAGAATATTTAAATCGGGTCATGGAACACCAATAAACCTGCAAACTGATGATGGCACTGAACTCCTTACTTCGAAATTTAAGGTATTAATGAAGAGTAAAAGGCTAAATTATTATTCAGCCTTCAGTACTCAAAAAGCATCTAAAGTTTACCGTTTCAATAGAACTCTTAAAGAATTAATGTGACGCGAGTTTAGCTTTAATGGAAAATATAAGTGGATAGATAAGTATAGGAAATTAATTAATAAATATATTAATAGAGTGCATAGAACAATAAAAATGACTGCAAGAAATGTCAATTCTTTTGATGAAAAACACCTGAAAATATTTGTTGCTAGTAAATACCGTAATTTTCGTTCGTATTAGTAAATATAAACAAGTCTTTGAGAAAGGCTATACACCAAACTATAAAACTGAAATCTTTAAAATTAGAAAGGTGAAGAATACATACCCTAAAACATACTTACTTGAAGGCTTAGATGGTAGCCCGATTCAGGGCGGATTCTATAAAGAAGAACTAAAAACCTAGTTGAAAAAGTTGTAAGGCGAAAAGGAAATAAAGTTTTGGTTAAGTGGCTGGGGTTTTCAAGGACTAGCTGGATAAAAAAGGTAGAGCTTTTGTAGTATAAGAAATGATTTATTTAATTAATTTTTATTCATATATTAATTTTTGTTTAACATATATCTTATATTAAGTTTAATATTAATATTTTTGTATAATATTTTAAAGTAAAATTAAAAAATAATAAAAAACTTTTCACAAACTCAAAATAATTTTGATTTATATTTTCCAAAGTCTCGATCATAATAAAACATCTCCAATTCAACTCATTTATAAAACAATTCTTTTTCAATATATTCCTTTTGAAATTAAAGGCTATCTAATGATTCTCCATCGTTCACATAATTATTTTGTATCATCTCACCCAAGCAAAATGAATTTGATTCTAGTCATTCAACATTTTTTAAAATATCTTTTTCAATTAATCTCTGATGTTTTATTGATGTCGTACCATGGTCTTCATTACTTAACTCTAAAAATTGTGTTTCATTAACATTACGTTTTTTTTTGTTATCTTTGCCACAAAGAATTTTTTTATTTACTTTAACTGTAGTTATTTTATGTGCTTTTGATCTAAACATTGTTCTATTACCTTATAGTGAGGCCCCAGATAATAAAACAGTTATATAGTGTTCAATTGTAAGATTTCGTGAACTCACTCGCTTTGCTTTATTATGAGAAGATTAAACTTGTTCTATTCTATAACAATAATCCTTTGAGCACAGACCTACAAATTCTGTAATGAGTTTACCGTTAAGCTCATCTTAAAAAAACCCTTAACTTCTTTTGTTAACTCTTTTGAACTTACATAGATTAATTCTTTCATCCGATGTCTGATGTATCACATTTTGCTTCAAGATCATTACGAATATCTTTATACATTCTCAGTTTTTATTGTATAGATACATGAATCAGTATATATATAATTTAAGAGTAACTTTTCCTGAAACTTTGGCTTCATATATTGATAGTGAAAATCATACATTTTAAATTTTGATAAGTCTAATACTGCAAATCCTAAATACATTGGTTTATTAAATAGATCGGACAATCTTTTCATTTAAATTGCATATAAATTATGATTAATTTTAATTGCACTATGAAAGTGGGATTTTTAAATTAACGTTTTGGCACAATGTAAGTCTCAATCATGCTTTCGTGGGGTGCAGACGCGTTTTTGCATCGCTGCGAAATTCCCTGTGAAGAGCCTATGGACAAGTCCACCTACGTGGCAAAACCTACTTCTTTTGTGAGTCCGAGTTCTAAAGTCGCGGTGTCAGTGCTTCTATGTTCCGTTAGTTTGGCCTTGTCGTGAAAACAAAACAAGTGGAACAGAAAGTAAAAACTAACAGTTGCATTTGTTGAACGTACAAATCACCGTTATATGGTTCAAATTCGAATTCGAAACATACTTGAATTCATTAATTTCTTCCAAATAAAAGAAATAAAAATTTTTTGAATTTGCTCGCCTCTCGGTGGGTTCGAGCCGGGTATCGCCCGATTGCGGGACTTGCGCCCTACCCCCACGATCGCCTGAAAGCAGGCTGGTCAGAGGCCTTCTGTATACCACAGGTCGGTAAAGCAGTACACACCAGTACATAATTGCAATAATGGCTGGTCTTTCAGACTCCGAAGATGAGCTAAACATCCGAAACACTGTTGCTTTACAACAGAAGAAAATGAGTGATGCACTAAATTGCTCGTTAACAAAATTTAGTCGCCACGTCTCACAACACCACCTGTACCAACCAATGAAGTTGACCGGATCAACTAGCAGCCATAAATGCCGAGGATGAGAACTGTTGGACTCCAAGTTCGGTAAACAGCAATCGTCGTCTTGACTCCAGATCACCGAATTCAGTCACCAAAATAATAAATTCTAATAGCCCAAAAAAGTATGTCTCTGCTAACCATTTTTCAGAACTGTCGAACATGGACATTGACGTCGAAGTTTCTCAAACGGTCAGCCCGAACGACACTGAAAAAGCCAGCAACAACAACGTAGTCAACACTAATGTTGGCAACAATAAGAAACATAGCCAACCGACTGGCAGCCAAGGACAATTACCCTCCCACAAACCACACCCAATTGTGGTTGATCACTGTGAGAATCTGAACGGACTTATTAGATCTACTGACAAGTTCGTAGACCAAGTCCAAGTACTCCCTGAAATGCCACCCGAACAACTCTGTTTCTATTCTGGATGCAGATCCAGATGCATACAGAGCGATAACCAAGTCTCTAACCCTTAAAAAAGTGCCATTCGTGGCAGCTAAAATAAGAGAGATGCGTAGTGCGGATGAAAACATTAAGGAAAGTCTTACCTTGACTGGCCACAAGGTTCGATTTGTGAATTCACCTAGAAGCCGCTTCGACAAGACCAAGTCCGTGAATCAAGTCTTTGTAGAACTAGAACCGGCAGCAAATAACAAAGAAATTCACGAAAATAAGACACTTTGTCGGCAACGGGTTCAAATTGAACTCCCCTATAAAAAGGATGATGTCGTCCAATGCCACCGTTGTCAAGCATTTGGACAACTAAAAATCATTGGCAAAAGCTATCCAACTGCGTCAGATGTGGCCTACAACACGGTTTGGAGGCCTGCGTATAGGATGTTCACCCAGTCAAGTGCGTAAACTGTGCCGGAAACCATACAGCAAGCTATAAAGGCTGTGTCGTCTATCAGCAAGTTGCATATCGACGAAAAAGTAAAACATCCCATCGTAGCACTGTTCCTCAACAGTCAGCTAATTTGAATGTTCGGTCAAACTTTGTGGGTCAGAACTCCTACGCAAACGCCGTCCGTGGTCAAGTTAGTCGTCCCCAGCACCAACAAGCTCCTGTGACTTTCCCACAGAGTCAACAGTTTCCTCCACTGGCAGCAACAATAGACAGCAAAGTCAGCTACACCATCAAGTAGTACCACCTCGGCAGCAGCTGCAGCTATCACAGCAACACCAAAGGCCTCACCAACAGCAACAACAGCCACGCAGCCGACGCAGCTCGCAGCAGTTGATCAACGACCAGCAATGGCAGCGTCAAGAACAAATGTACATGCAATTTAACCAAAATCTGTCGGTCCTCGTCGCTCAGATGGACAAACTGTTCAAAATGATGGTGTCTATTATGGGACTTGTCTCAAAACTTTTGCGTCCAAATTCTACTGCAACTGCTCAAGCATTCGCTGAGTTTCACCCAGTCAATGTTGCACAACCGTGAGTCAAATCGGCCTCAACGTTGGTGTGTGGAACGCTGACGGACTTGCCAACAAAGCCCTTGAGCTTGAGCTCTTTGTAAAATGTCATAATATTGACATTATGTTGGTTAGTGAAACACACTTCTGCTCGAGGTCGTACTACAAGTTGCACGAATACGATATACATCAAGCAACCCATCCTATCTTCAATGTTACCAGTTCTATTGTCTACAAAGTCCAAAAGTTCAATGTGTCGCCGTCAAAGTAAAAACAGACCTTGGTGAAACAGCTATTGCGTCTATCTATTGTCCAACAAACTTTCTATGTACTGCTGACGACTTTGAAAAACTCTTCGACGATCTCACAACTGTCTCCGCAACTCAAGCACTCGCGGAAGAGCACTAGCAGACTTTATACAAAGATCAAATGTCCAGATCCTTGAAACCGGAGGGCCAACACACTATAAACACAGTCAAAGAACGCAACCGTCATTGACTTTGCTGTCTACAGAGGGATTCGGCCTGAGAGTCTCTCCATTTCAGAAAATCTTGAACTAAGCACTGATCACATCCCATTAATAGTGAAACTAAGAGGCGCTGCGCAAAAAACTTCCCGTAGGCCTTGCATCCTTACTCAGTATGCGAGCCTCCCACGCTTTCAAGAAGCAGTCAACCGGCTTGTTAACCTAAATATGGTGTTACGCTCTCCTGACGCCATCAACGACGCCGTCGAGCTATTTGTCCGGAACATAGGTATCGCTGCCGAGTCCTCAACCTCAAGTTCAAGCCCCTCCAGTCCACATCAGGCTCCCTAAAAACCTGAGATTATGGACCTGATAAGGCTGAAACGATCCCTACGTCGCAGATATATAAGATCTCAAGATCCTGTCGACAAAAGCGCATATCGTCGAGCGGAGGATGATCTTAAAAAGCTTCTTTATGAAACTAAACGGATACACTTTGATGAGATGCTTCTGAATGCTGACCCCACCAAACCTTACGGCTTTAACCTCTGGAAATGCACACGGAATATGAAACGACAGCCCCTACGAAAGATCCCCATAAAGAAATGTGATGACACATGGTGCAGGTTCGACTCAGAAATTTCATTAGCTTTTGCAGACGAACTTGAAAAACGCTTCCAGCCATTGGAGCTCGCGAGTCGCGAGGATGTTGAAGAAACACTTCCCATCCTTGATGCTCCTTCCCCGGATGCCTTACCGATCCAACACGTCGGCCCAGAAGAAGTTTGTCTTCATATCCAAAAGCTACATCCTAGAAAAGCGCCGGGCTTCGATGGCGTTGATAGCACAATCGCCAAGGCTTTGCCTAAAAGGGGAATCCTTTTCCTTGTTCTCCTGTTTAACTCAATGCTACGTATCCACCACTTTCCCTCTCAATGGAAGTGTGCTGTGATAATGACGATACCAAAACCAGGAAAATCGGAGAACCTTGTCCAGTCATACCGACCGATAAGCTTGCTACCCACTTTCTCTAAAATATTCGAATATTTCTTAGCAGAATCATGGGAGTAAGAAGCGTGCAGGATGCCATTCCAGACCACCAGTTTGGTTTTAGGCATCATCATGGAACCCCAGAGTAAGCACATCGAGTTGTCCAGCATATTTTAGATGCTTTCGAAAACAAACTTTCGACCGCGTATGGCATGATGGCTTACTTTATAAGTTGAAGTCCCTACTCCCGACTAGCCAATTCCTACTACTTAAATCATACCTGCTTGACCGAAGTTTCATGGTCGAGGTGAGAGCTGAAAGTTCAAGCATCAGAATCGTTCGAGCTGGCGTTCCTCAGGGAAGCGTTCTGGGTCCCGTTTTGTACACCCTGTTCATTTCAGATCAGCCATGTCCTAATAAGCCGGGCACGATTCTCGCTACATACGCTGACGACACTGCCTTTCTTGCGAACGCCTCTTGCCCAATCGAAGCATAAAGGATCACCCAGGAATTCCTCGAATCTTACGGGAAGTGGACAAATAGGTGGAACATATCCATAAATGGAAGAAAGACGCAACACGGCAATTTCACCTTGGGAGGAGAGATCCTTCCTAGAGTAGAGCTTCTCGATATGGACAAGCGGCTCACCTGGAAGCACCACAGAACCAAAATAGCAGCTACATGTAGAACTAAGCTGAGGAAAGCCTTGGCAACAAAGTTTTGCTATTCAATTGTGGTGCCCTCCATGACGTATTACATCTAACTATGGGGCATGGCTTCAGACTCGAACGTCATGAAAGTACAAAGGGTCCAAAACCGTGCGCTGCGTATGATTGCAGACGCACCGTGGTACATCAGGAATGCCGCCCTAACAATTGACATCCATGTTCCCTCAGTCAGGGAGCAGATAAACCGGCACTTCAGTCGGTACAATGAACGCCTCACTGCACATCCAAACCACCTAGCAGCTACCTTGGCCCACCCAAGGACTGGAAACAGACTAAAGCGAAGGCAAGAGGACGTCATGGACAAGAGGACGTCATGCCTCTCGAGTCCTAAAACAGTAAAATTGTTGTTGTTCAATTATTAAAAATATTGTTAATCACCTTTTCTGTTATGTATTCATGTATATTATTTCTCTTCGTATACCACGTTTTATAGCCATTAGGTTGGCTGAAAAAAAGGCACAATGTGCTTTTCGTCAAATCTTGGTGCTTTCCCATGTACTAAAAAGCATATTATCGACCCTGCGTTGGATCTTCCCTTGTTTTTCCTCAAACAGAATTATTCGTTAACTAAAAAATCTTTTTCAAATTTATTTTTTGCATTTTTCGTATGAAAAGTATTTAGACCAATGTAATTTTTTAACGAAGGTTTTTGTAAGAACTGAACTCCTCTATGGATCTTTTTCAGTACTAGCCCATTCTGTATACATTGTTGCAAATTGCGATAATCTATAACATAATTTTTCTTATTTCCCAGGTCAGCAAATAATTTTTTTCCCTTATCCTCTTTTGAGGCCAGACAATTTGACGGACAAAGTGGAAGATCATTATGAAGATCATGTAAACGGTATGGATATATTAAGTCCACTTCCAAAAAATAACCGTATTTTCCGCGGTCTGGAATATTATGAATATCAAAGTTGTCTATGATTGTGGTAGACATCCACTTAAAATATTTATATGGCAGAGGTTCGCTTCCACATACGATAAAAATGAAGACTCCTTCGAGGAATCATAATATGATAAATATTTATTATTTGCTTTTGTATATCTATGACAACATTGAACTAAACCACCTCGAATGCTACTTTGAATAAATCTATACATATCTATATCTCTCAGCAATTCAAGTTGAATATTTGTAGTTTTCAACATTGCCTCCCAAGATAGACCTGGTATCGTCAAATACTGAGCTGGACCAAGTGAATAAATTTGCATACAAATTTTTCGGAAGTTTTCAAAAATGTCGGTTATAAATAATCTTTAAAAGTGGAGCATGAGAAATGAGACCAAACTTTAAGAGCGTGATCATAATCTTCCTAAAAGCACTTCCTTTCCGTTAAATCACTATAGAATGCTTCCCTTGGTGGGAGGGAAGTTTCCTCGAGTCTACTAGCGGAATCTAAATATTCATAGGGAAATATACCCTTCCTACGCATTAGTCGAAATTCTATATCATTACTGAAAAATAACTTTACAGTGTTCAAATTTTTATTGGTATTAAGGTATTTTCACCGGGAACCTTTCCTAACTCTTCAATAAATAAATCACATTCGCATTTCATGAAATTATGAAAAAATAGTGCAATATGTTCATTAATATTAAATAATTTGGGGCTCACTTCAAGATTTTTCAGTTCCAGAATGCATTCCAAATCCGCGTATGGAATGGAACTTGAAGCTGAACTTGGGTAAATTCCAGTGTATTATTCTGGGGGTGTGGCATCTTTGAGACCTTCCTACTACAGAGCGTTTCGTGTTTCAATGCAGCTTCCTCAGTTTTGGAAAAATTTAAAAAGAAAAATTAAAAGAGATACAAATTAATCAAGAAAATTATCTTGACATATTTTTAAAGTACATTAATGTCCATTTTCACCGTTTTCCAAAAACAACGTTCTGATATGAAGAGGTTTATCCACTTCCGATCGAAAAAGTGGTCCAATTATTTCCTTCGTATCTTCATTATATCCGAAAACGTTTAAGCTCATATGAGTATTCTTTTTTAAGAAATGTTTTATATATTTTATTTCCGGGGTGAAAGTCAAGAAACACTTGCAGGATTGATAAAACTGATTTCGGTTTTTCATTTTATTTAGCTATTTTTTTGTTTTTTGTTTTCAGGATCACTTTTCACTTTAACTTATCATTTATAGTGTTTGAAGTGGGCGTGCAAGTTATCCAACCCGTGAAACGGTTCCACTTATGGAATTTATAAACAAATTTTTGAATTCAATCTCAGCTATGTTACCCTTGCCATCAGCGACATTGCCTTTGTTTAAAGACTCTGCCTTTGCCTTTGCCATTTACTTCGAGGGCCGCGCTTGACCGTCCTGCTAAGATAAATAAACCAATCGTAAAGTAAACACAAGCTTCCGTTCGAAGCCCAAACTTTTCCGTTCAAAGCCCACAGTATTGCGTTCTAAGTTCAGAACATATTGCGTTCCGATTTTCAATCAAATTGCGTCGGTCAGCATAATTTCATTTCACAACGAGATGCGACAGTTTCAGCATAAGCTTTTATTTTAAACAAAAATTAAAGTTCTGGAAGCTTAAGAAAAGGAAAGCTTCTGGCCGAGGTTCATTGGAGAGTTTTTTAGAATTAAGATTCAGTCCTATTTTGTCCGAGACCGCGATCGGTTCGAAAGTTATAAATAAGTGTCTTGTATAAGTGATAAGAAATAAAAAGGTTTAACACCAAGTTTAATTAAAAAATAAAATTTATTTTTTTAAAAATATTACCAGTGACGAATTTAATTGGCGCCCAACGTGGGGCTGCTTAATCAAAAGTTCTAAAAAAAAAAAAAAAAAACAATTTAATGAAAATTAAAAATTAAATTTAAAAAAGGAACTCGAGCAGCCAAAAACTCAAATTTTTAGTGGAAAAATCAAAACATCCACCATAAATCGACGACACATAACATTGTGACAAGTGATCGTGATTTTAAACTTTAAATGGAAATCAATTAATGTAATAATCCATTTAAATAAGCTGGTAAAATATAATAAAGGTGGACCGAATAAATTAATTCACAGTGCAAGAACACACAACAAAAACAAAATAATAAATTCAGTGAAAACCAAAAAGTAATATTTAAAACATAGTAACAAAAAAAAACAAATTAAAAAAGAAAGAAAAATAAAAATCTATAATTAAACAATAATTAAAAAAAAAAAAAAAACTGGAATATTTCAATAAACAACAAAGAAGGAAGGAAGGAAGGGCTGAAGGGCAATCCCTCGCCAAAATTCAACACGACTACGACCAAAATAACAAAGAAGGAAGATCAACCTACAACCTCGCAGAAGGAAGACCCCATCGGGACAGTCTCGTGAGAAATTAATTTTCAATAAAAATAATTAAATTAAAAATTATAATCTAAGATCAGGGAATTAAAAAAAAAAAAAAAAAATATAAATAATATAAGATTTAAACATTGATAGAAAGTAAGATAGATTCACGATTTAAAAAAAAAAAAAAAAACAAAAAATATTAAACAATCTGGAAGATTTAATAAATAGCTTTGGTGAAATAAATCTAACCATGGCAACCGGAGGTTCAGCACCAAATTTTTCTGCAGGTAGTATAGCCACAGCAGGCGGCTTAACAGTGGAATTAATAAATAGATTGATAAATGTTCAATTAAATGAAGTGAGCAGGAAAATAGAAGGTTTAGAAGGAAAGTTAGCCACAGATGCAAACACTGTGGAGGATTATAAAATACAAACAATCGACCCAACTATAAAATGCGATACAACACTTGAAGTGGTTAAATCTTTACCAAAATTCACGGGTGAACCAACACAATATGTAGGTTGGAGGGAAGCCGCAGAAACTGTAATGAGTCTCTATAAAATTCAAAGTGAACAATATTTTATCGCCTTAACAATTTTACGAAATAAAATTTTGGGAGCTGCCCATGATGCTCTTACCAATCATGGCACCGTTTTAAACTTTAGAGCAATCTTATCTAGATTGGACTTTATATATAGCGATAAACGCCCAATACATATTCTCGAGTCAGAACTAAGTATCCTCAGGCAGGGACGAATGACAGTTACAGAATACTATAATGAAGTCAATAAAAAAATGACACTACTAATAAACAAAACCATAATGACATACGGAAAGGACAGCGTAATTGCCAAAGAAACAAACAAAACAATAAGGAGCAATGCTTTACGAATTTTTATATCTGGGCTAAATGGATCTATCTCAGAAACTCTTTTCTCATTAAATCCACCAGATTTACCCAATGCCTTGGCAAAGGTCCAAGAACTAGAATCAAACAATTTCCGTGCTCAATTTGCAAACAGGTTTAATGGATTTAAAAATGAAAATAAATATCAGGGAAACAACTTACGATTTGATCAAAAAAGACAGAACAATAATACTAATAAAACGGGAAATTATTGGAGTAATAACCAGAATTATAATTGGCCACAAAAGGGAAATTTTTGGCAAAACGATAATCATAATAATAATCAAAAGCAACAAGCCGTCGAGCCAATGGATGTTGATCCATCGATTCAACTCCAGAACAAACCTAGTTACAATCGACAGCCGAATAATAATTGGCAGGCAAATAATAATCGAGGTAGATACAATAATAATTATTATCAAAATAATAATCGATCAAATAACTATCGCGCAAATCAAAATAAAGAGCAAACTCAAGCTCAGAAAAGGGAACCAGAAGGAACAGTAAATCAGCCAGCTAATAAAGTAACCAGATTAAACAATATCAACGAAGATCATTTTTTAGACCAGACCCCTACAGGGGAATGCCTTATTTAAATAGGACAGACCGAAAAACCAAGAAGCAGTTAAAGATTTTAATAGATACAGGAGCCACTGCTTGTTATATAAAAAAGGGAATTTTCGAAAATAAAAATGAGTTATCAATATACAAAAAGGTAACTACAGTTCATGGGTATTCAATTATTAGGTATTACCATATTATAAATATATTTGAAACAAGACAATTATTTTATGAAATCGAAGGATTAGAATCCGATCTGCTAATTGGATTTAATTTATTAAGAAAAATCGGAGCTATAATAAATATAGAAAAGGGAGTCTTGGAATATAAAGGGAAAACAGAAAAGTTAAAATATTATGATAATGAGGAAAAAAATGAAATAAGTTTAATTGAAGAAAATAATATTCTTCCGTTAAAAGAATTTATTATAAAAAAATATTTTGATGAAAAAAATAGCGAAAACACAGATTTATTATTTGTGGAAAATAGTGAAAAAGGCTTGGGAATACAAAATCCTGAGAGTGCCGACGAAGTAAATACCGTCAATAAAAATACAATTATCTTGGGAATTCAAAATCCTGAGAGTGCCGACGAAGTAATTACCGTCAAAAATCAAATAAATAAAAATTGTTTGAAATATAAAAATTTCAAGCCCGCCGTCGTTGAGTTATCCGACAAACAACAGATAAACAATATAGGTACTGATCAATTAGACGGACTAAAGGAAAAAATAGTTCTCTATATTGAAAAAGAGCATTCAAAGATAAATATGCAAATTCCTTTTAGAACAGACATAAAGGGGGAAATAAATCTTATTCACGACAGGCCAATATACGGGAAACAATATCCGTACGCCTTTTCTGTCACCGACTTCGTGAACAGCGAAATCAGTAGAATGTTAGCAGAGGAAATTATAAGGCCCAGTCGAAGCCCTTATAATTCACCAGTTCTGGTAGTACCAAAGAAAGGAGAAAATCAAGACGGAAGCCGTAAATTAAGACTCGTCATTGACTATAAAAAATTAAATGAAAATACCATACCTGACAGGTACCCAATGCAAGACCCATCAGTAATTCTATCTAATTTGGGAAAAGCAAGATATTTTTCAACAATAGATTTAGAATCAGGTTTTCATCAGATATTAATGAATGAATCTGATGTAGAAAAAACATCCTTTTCAATAAATAATGGAAAATACGAATTTTTAAGAATGCCATTCGGACTAACAAATGCACCAAGAATTTTTCAGAGAGCAATGGACGACATCCTAAGAGAACAGATAGGGAAAACATGTCATGTCTACATGGACGACATTATAATATTCTCAAACTCGATTGAACAACATTATAAAGACTTAAACAAAATTATAAATATACTATTAAAGGCAAACATGAAAATCTCATTAGAAAAATCAAAGTTTTTCAAACGCGAAACCAGTTTTCTAGGATACATCGTATCTTATAACGTCATCAAAACAGACCCAGAAAAAATTGACACCATAATTAAATATCCGCTTCCAAAAAATATTCGGGAACTAAGAAGTTTCTTAGGCCTTACGGGCTATTATAGAAAATTTGTTTTAAATTACGCCTCTATAGCCAAACCTCTAACAAAATATCTTGGAGGTCATAATGGCAAAATTTCAAAAAGAATGTCAACAAAAATGTTAATTCAGCTGGATGACCCAGCTATTAAAGCTTTTAACGAGCTGAAAGAAAATTTCATTGCTCAAGTAGAATTAGTTCAACCGGATTATAATAAAAAATTTACCTTGACCACCGACGCTTCGGACGTCGCAATTGGTGCAGTATTATCTCAAGAAGGTAAACCAATTACTTTTATTTCAAAAACCTTGACTAAAACAGAACAAGTTTATGCAACTAATAAGAAGGAACTTTTAGACATAGTATGGGCTCTTAAAAATCTAAGAAATTACTTATACGGAGTGATTGGAATTGAAATCCAAACCGATCATCAACCATTATCTTTCGCAATCTCTGATAAAAATCCTAATATTGAAATGAAACGCTGGTACTCCTTCATAGAAAGTTTCACTCCTAAAGTCATTTATAAGCCAGGTACAACTGATGTAGTTGCAGACGCCTTATCAAGAATTCAGATCAACAACTTAACTGACAGTAACGAATCGGTCTCAGATCAAAACACTCAGCATTCAGCAGAGAGTAGTTTTGAGAATGTTATACAAGAAACCCGTAAACCCTTAAACCAGTTTAAGCAACAATTGCTATTAGCAACGGGGAGGTATACAATACATGAGTCGATTAATATATTCGAAAATACCAGACATATAATAGAATTTGACACTCCCGAAAATTTGATATCAATCTTAAGAGAATATATTCCTCCTAATTTAACGGTAGGTATTCATTGTACTTTAGAGGACTTTTATAGAATTCAAAAACCACTTAAAGATAATTTTGTGAATAAATTTTTGTATACAAAAATATTTGTCCAAGATGAAGAAACTCCTGAGGACAGAGCACTTATAATCGAAGAAACACATTGCAGAGCACACAGGGGACTTGACGAAAATTATAAACAAATCAGTAGATTGTATTATTGGCCAAACTTACTTACAAAATTAAAAGAATATATAAAAAATTGTAAAATTTGCAATGAAAACAAATATAACAGACACCCAACTAAAATTCCAATTGGAGAAGCCCCAATCCCGACTAAAGAAGGCGAAAATTTACACATCGACATTTATTGCGCGCAAAGTCTTACTTTCATAACTTGTATTGACGCTTACTCAAAATTTTTAGTAGTAAAAGAAATCCAAAATAAATTAAATATCGAAAACAAAGTAATGGAACTTCTTCAACATTTTCCACAAGCCAAAGTAATAATGACCGATAATGAACCAAGCTTTACCTCGGCCCAATTTAAATCTTTTGCACAAAGGTGCGGTTTAACTTTACATTACGCAGACCCGAGGCACAGTACCTCAAACGGACAAGTTGAAAGGGCACATTCTACACTAACAGAATTAGCTCGATGCATTAAAGAAGAATTTAATCTGACCGACTATTCCGAAATAGTAATAAGAGCCGCTCAAGAATATAATCAGAGCATTCACTCTACAACGAACCAAAAACCCTTTGACGTACTATATAATAAAATAAAGCACGATAACATTCCTCAAATTTTAAAAAATACACAAGAGAAAATGTTAGAAACACATAATGAAAACAGAAAAGAAAAAGTATATCATGTAGGACAGGTAATTTATGAAAAGAAACACGGGGAAAGAAATAAACTTAAAACTAGATATAAAAAACAAGTAGTTAAAGAAAATTTACCTAACAAAATAATAATCAACAATAGAAATAGAATTATTCACAAAGATAATATAAAATTCTAAAAATTTATATGTTACTTTTTTTTTCCTTTTCCAGAAAATGTTTTATCAGGTGCTCATACTACACCTTATTTTATTAACAAAATCAGAAATAATAGACTATACAAGTCACGAGTATCTTTTATTCAAGGACAATAAAGACGTATTGACGTACGATTCATACGCAGAATTATTCCACGTAACTAACTTAAGTTTTTATAAAGAAATAATAAAATTGGAATCAATAACAACAATCACAATGGGAAATTAAATATGACATAGAAGTAATCGAATTAATTTTATCCCAATTAATATCAACTAGGTCAAAAAGGGGGATAAATGAGATAGGCACTGTGTGGAAATGGTTAGCTGGAACTCCGGATCATGATGATTTTATTAAAATACAGAATAAAATCGATGAATTAATTGAAAATAATAATAAGCAATTTATTATCAATTCCAAACTGTTTAAAAAAATAGAATCTCTTTCTGATGATTTTAAAAATGTTTTTATTGATCAAGATTTACCACTGCGAAAACATCGCTTACGATTATTAACATTTGATCTGCAAAATTTAATTGACACAATCACACTAGCAAAAATTGACGTTTTTAATACCAAAATATTTAACAATGATGACATTATGGAAATATTAAAACATGAACAAAAACCAGTAATTATCGCTGACTTAATGGACATCTCTGTTTTTAAAATCGCACTGCATAAAGAACTTGTAATAATTTATATAAAATACCCAATAATAAAAAACAGATGCGAAATATATTACGCTAGAGCGATTTCCCAAATCGATGGGAAACTAGTATTAAGCAATCAAGTCGCAAAATGCGCTAATATGTTTTATGAAATGTCTAACTTTAAGAACGAACTTTTTAATAATTATTGCACTTTAAATAATGAAAAAACTTGTTTTACCCGCTTATTAAATGGCGAGAAATCCACTTGTAAAAAAATAAGAGAGAAAAATAAAAAAATAGACATCATACAAGATGGTGCCATTCTTATAAATGGTAACAATATTGTGAACAACTCTCTTTTAAACGGTTCATTTTTGATAACATTTAATGGTACAACCGAAATTAATAATATTTCTTATACCAATTTGGAAAACAAAATTCTTTACTACTTAACTACGAACCACTTCAAAAATTATTAAATATCCGATTACATATTATCAAATAACTCGGAACTTTCTTTAGATAATATAAACATTTTAAATCCTTTCATTAAAATTAATAATACCAAAATATCACTTACCTTTATATTATTAATTTTAATCATTATATATTTGATTTTTTTACTTATTATAAAATACAAAAATGTCATATTATTTGTAACCAAAAAACAACGGCCAGAACCAGAAAAATCTATTAACCAAGAAAATTTTTTAACAGAATTAAGAGATCAATTAAATGAATTTCATATTGAATCGGGACGATCCATTTTAGAAGGGGGAGAGTTATCCAACCCGTGAAACGGTTCCACTTATGGAATTTATAAACAAATTTTTGAATTCAATCTCAGCTATGTTACCCTTGCCTTCAGCGACATTGCCTTTGTTTAAAGACTCTGCCTTTGCCTTTGCCATTTACTTCGAGGGCCGCGCTTGACCGTCCTGCTAAGATAAATAAACCAATCGTAAAGTAAACACAAGCTTCCGTTCGAAGCCCAAACTTTTCCGTTCAAAGCCCACAGTATTGCGTTCTAAGTTCAGAACATATTGCGTTCCGATTTTCAATCAAATTGCATCGGTCAGCATAATTTCATTTCACAACGAGATGCGACAGTTTCAGCATAAGCTTTTATTTTAAACAAAAATTAAAGTTCTGGAAGCTTAAGAAAAGGAAAGCTTCTGGCCGAGGTTCATTGGAGAGTTTTTTAGAATTAAGATTCAGTCCTATTTTGTCCGAGACCGCGATCGGTTCAAAAGTTATAAATAAGTGTCTTGTATAAGTGATAAGAAATAAAAAGGTTTAACACCAAGTTTAATTAAAAAATAAAATTTATTTTTTTAAAAATATTACCAGTGACGAATTTAATTTGCACGAAAATAATATAGGTAATAGAATTAGGTTACTTTTCATTGGTTAAAAATGATGAAAAACTGTTTGACAAAAGTGTAACCAATAGAGCACCATCAAATCGATAAAGGAGAGACCAAATCATAGAATAACTGAGAGAACGTATTTGACGGAATTCTGTTCAATGCACAGTTTGTACGGCTCCAGTTTATACAATCAAAACTCTTTGAATGTGATGGAGGTAATATGAAAACATTTATTCATGGAAATCATATGGATACCTGCGTGTGGAGCAATGATGCAGTATTGCAATATTATGAATATATATTACTATCTAGAAAAAAGAATGGAAAATACTAAATAATATAATAAAACATGTTAGCAATACCAAAATAAATGAATTAATGTATTCTTATATTATTCTTAATGTATACTAGATTCGTCGGAAAGTATGTACAGGTAAAAGGAAGTGTTTGCGACCCCATTAAATATATATAATCTTGATCAGGATCACTAGCCGAGTCGATCTAGGCATGTCCGTCTGTCCGTCTGTCCGTCTGTCCGTCTGTCTGTCTGTCCGTCTGTCTGTCCGTCCGGATGAACGCTGAGATCTTGAAAACTTTAAGAGCTAGGCTAGTGGGATTTGGAATGCAGATCGCTGAGCTTCTTACGCAACGCAAGTTTGTTTCAGAAGGGTGCCACGCCCTCTCTAACGCACAAAGACCGCCCAGAACTGTGAGTGAAGTGTGTTGTTTTCATCAATACCTATACGCCCAAAAGCTGCCCACATTTTTCAAAAAATCGCATAGATGAAAGCGGATATCTCGGAAATGATCAAAGATAGAGAATTGGGATTTCAGATTTAGATTCCGTATCCTTGTACGCAGCGCAAGTTTGTTACGCGAATATGCCACGCCCACCCTAACGCCCACAAGCCACCAAAGCCTGAGGCGCCCACAGTTTTCGTGCTAGAAAAATATGTTAACATAAATGTATTAGTCCGTCAATAGCTATCGATTGATCCAAAAAGAGTTTGCCACGCCCACTCTAAGGCACATTACGCTTAAATCTGTCTACCGCCCACATAATCATATAAAATCACGGTTAGGTGGCGCATTTCAATCTCGCTTTGCTGCTTGCATATCTCCATATCGCTTTGGTCCCTTAAGCTGAGTTACGGTTATCTGATAGTCAAGGTACTTGCCTATAGCGTTCTTCCTTGATATGACTTCAAAGCCCATTAAAATCGGTTAATTTATTGAATAATTGTCCTGGAACACTAATACGTTAATTAGGGGGAGGTGGGACAGGGGGCCATTAATAAGCTAATTGTCCCCCCAGAAGCCATCTTTTCATACTACTGGCATCGACTAAAGCGTTTTCTCTTGTAATTTCTGCACATTTCAAAAACACTTGGTAGATTTTCAGTCATATGTTTTTCAGAACAGCCTAGGACAATAAGGTCATCCATGTATAGGGGTACCTGTGATGGTTCGAGCCCCTTGAAATGAGTAAGGTGCTATTTTTAATCCGTATGGTAATCGTGTAAAACGATAAGTGCCATTGATCGTAGAAAACAACGGTAACTTTCTTGAATTTTCATTAAGTTCTACCTCGTGTAATCCAGACGAAGTATTTTGTTCGCACTAGTTGGTCAAGGATATTTTAATCCTTGGAAGAGAAAATTGATCAACTTATAATTTTTATTTCAGTTGGCAGTAATCAATTTCTAATCGTTTTCCCTTTTTTTCTTTGGAATCTGGCAATGAGTTCTTCGGTAATTAATACAACGGGCCGTTGTATTTAGATACAGATGGTTCCACTATCTTAGTTTAGTTTTGTTACTTGTCTAGTAAATTCAGCATGTTATGAATGAGCAGTTCTATATTTTTTTATGTAAGTCGTTTCAACGTCTCTGAATCAAATTTTTTTGTATAAAAAGTATTGGTTGTGATTGGTTTCGATTTCAATCCAAATATGTCGGTATATTTTGAACACGAATTCTTTTGTTGTGTTGAAAAACTATTTTTTTATTTTGAAAGCTTTAGTTCTGCTTGTATAAAATTTGAACTTATTTACGTTCAAGACTTTTGTGTTTTCTGTTGCATTTTCATGCGTATTTCGAATGTGAAATTGCATTTTTAACATATATACCGTGTTCTATTTCTTGATTGGGAATTAGAATTTGTACACTTGTTGTATTTAGTTTTATTTGCCTTCTTACTTCACAGCGAGAAGTAACATCTATTTCTTCATTAGTTATATTCGTATTGTGAAAAATTGGTATTTGAATATCTATCTTGTGTTGATTTCTTAAATTTAAAAATATGTTTTAATGAAGATTAAAGGTATGCAAGTATGTTCATATTTTGAGTTCTCAAGGACTTACAGGTTTTGCGACGTAGCTTCGGTATAACGGACATTATAGTTATATTGTCTGTTATTGTAGAATCTACGTGCTCCACTATTGTAATTTTTAAAAAGTGGTTTTTGTTGTTGTAGCTATAATTCCTATTAGAATTACGGAAATTTCCTCTACCCCGATAATTACTACGGTAGTTATTTTCTCGGTTTCCTCATTGACTGTACAGTACTGCTCTGTCACTACCTGTCATTTCTGGTATACAATGTATAAGTTAACTAAGTTAACTTTAAGTCCAGTCCGCGAAAATGCGACGGATACTTTAGTGACCTAGAATTGTGCCGGATGCATGTACACAGACGTAATTTTCAGCACATTTGCGTGGCCGCTGTAAAAAACATTTTTCTCAGCTTTAAGTTCATATATTTGTATTCAGTTCTGATTTGGTAAAGGGAGCGAGCAGTCTCTCCTCGCAAATAAACAAATTAGATCAACTCACGTCGTTTACTGTGGCAGATCTGCTTCACGATACAAACAATTAAATCACCCCAATCGGTACGGCGACAATTATCGTCGACTGAGTTAATAAATTTACTATAATTGGAGCTCAACTAGTGGTTCTTTCCCACTATATAAAAGGAAAGCTGTTTTTTAAATATAAAAGTGTTACTAAAGTTACTCGAAAATTTGCAGCAATGTGAATAATATAAAACAAGGAAGAACGCTATAGTCGATTACCTCGATTATCAGATACTCGTTACTCAGGTAAAGCAACCAAAGGAAATGGAGATATGCTAGCAGTAAAGCGAGATTCCTTCCTTCTGCCTGTTACATACTTTCCAACAAATCTAGTATACCATTTTACTTTACGAGTAACGGGTATAAAAATGTACATAAGTGGACTTTTTAAGTTAAGCTGATTTTAAGACTTAATTCATCCGTTAAAATAATTAATGATAAATTAATAATTAAGGTTTTTGTGAATCTTTTTTTTTTAATGACTGTTACAATCAGAAATAATGAAATTTCTGTGCAGCCATGAAAGAGAAAACAAGAAGGCAAATAAAACTTATTTTATACAACTCAAATTTTTTGAGTTTCGGTTCTTTTTATCGTTCCATCTGCGCGGTAATACGAATCCCGTCTTACTTTGTTTTTTTTCTGAGATTCTATCCTTGGGTCTGCTTATGCGGACGTTTATATGTGTGTGTCAATCTTGATAGACTTTTTAGTTGCCATATTACTCTAGCCAGCACAATCATGGAATCATGGACCACGACCAGCTTAAGATTGTCATAGAAGCTGCCGTCGGCCTCAGCCCTGTCAGAAACAAAGTCAGGGGTCCCGCCGATGGAGTGTTTTCCTCCTTTGGAACGGTTTTGAACTTCAACGCGATAATAAGTCGTCTTGATTTCAGAAAAACACAACATTCTTCTGTAGACCCGGTGGTCATAATACGCATGGAAAATCACCATGAAAAAATTACGCTGCTGCGCTGTATCGGAGCTTATCGTCGCGCAGCAAAACAACAACTATGCTTGCATATGATGGGCTTCGACTCACAAGCAGCTCTCTATGTCAATGAACAGCTCTTGAGGGAGCACTATGTAATATTTAAAGAGGCAATGAAGCTTAAAAAGCGCAGACTGCTCTCTGCTGTTTTTGCCCGCAGAGGTCTAGTCCACGTCCGGTGCAGTGATAATATCTACTGCATAGAGAGTATGGATTAGCTTTTGCCGCTCTCGCAAGACCATGACGCTTATAAGCTCTCTTCATCGTCGCGCGCTGCAACTTCGTCATCTGCGATGGACGGAATCGCCGCAAAATGTGAGGGATTTCGCCGCTGATATATTCTTTTATCTTAATCTAAATATAACTAGGTAGTTTAAATTCAGATATTCTCTCTACATTAGACTTAAGATTTTTCAAACTCTTAAAGTTTGACTCTCTTAATTAGGTTTCTCTCTCTCTCGAGACTCTTTTTTGTGTTTAATAGTGGTGCGTTAACTAATTATTATATGAATATATCGTCTGGTCTGCTGATGATGGATGACAATGTATGTTCGCCGAGAGCGAGCAGCTATACGAAGCTTAGAGTACTTGGAAATCAGAGAACTTGCATTCGTGTACGCCCTATTAACGCTCAAAGCTTAGTAAATAAATTTGAAGAGTTTAGGTGTTTATTTGTTAATTCTAACATCGAAGTTATATGTTTGTCCGAAACATGGTTTTTGTCTTATGTTAGTGATTCGTTAGTAGAGTGTAGTGGTTATGATCTCTTTCGTTCCGATCGAGGTAGCCACGCTGGGGGATTAGCCATGTATGTAAGTAAACATCTTAATGCAAAGTTTGTCTGTAACCATCCGAGTGATGGCTTCGTTGAATGGATATTTGTTCAGATCACATATACATTATACTCATCAAAAACTTTAATAGGCTGAGTTTATAGACCAAACCGATTTATTGACTACCAAAATTTAATAGACTTATTGTAATGTATTCCAGCATGATTTTATTCAAAGTGTGGCCGTCACTCTTTAGTACCAAGAGCTCTTATATCGATTACGCAGGCAAAGATAACGATCGAAAGCTTAACGTACGATATATACTAAATATGTGATATATAACATGTCCCTTTCAAAGGTTTTCTTCATATTTTCAATTTCAATTAATTAATGATTCTAATATTTCAATACTTGCAATTTCAATTCATTGCTTAACGACCTTTCCCTCCACTCGGGGTCTAAAGTTTCTTTTGGGTGTTATACTCCTTATTGGGATTCTAGAGGAAGAATCCACACATACTTTAGATTCCTCATTTTGTGTATCAGCATTATTCCACACTTGTGCACATTTGTGAGCCTGATCCGTATTGTCCATCCGTTTTGTGTTATCCTCGGGAGCTCGGATTTAATCGGTCTGCCGCTTTATTATTCTGTGGTTGTGAGCAAGGTTGCACAAATATGTTCGAGATCCTAAGCTCTTGTCTATTGTTGCCTGTGACCAAGATGCCTTATTTGGATTCGTGTAATGAATTGAATGATTCTAGACGATTCCCTTTATAACCTTTTAAGCTTTTTTCTTGCTGTTGCAAAATTCTTGAACTGACTGTGGGTGGACTTATGAGATTAAATCTAGTTTTTAGACATCTACCAAAGAAAAGCTTTGCTGGGGTTTCTCCCGTTGTACAATGAGGTGAATTTCGATAGTCTGCTAAGAACCTGTTTGTAATGGTTTCTAAACTTCCGTGACAGTCCTTATCAAGTGTTGCTAGAATGGATTTTTTTATGACCTTAACGACAATCTCTGCCCGTCCGTTCGTGGCAGGATGACCTGGAGCGGTTAAAACATGATTTATTCCATTTATTTCCATGAAAGTTTTAAACTCCTGCGATGTAAATTGACGCCCGTTATCAGTGACTAAGACATCTATTAATCCATACCTATAAAACATTTCTCGTAACTTTTCCACTGTAAAGTTACTTGTAATTTGTTTTGTGATTAAAACTTCGCTCCATTTCGAATACGAGTCGACCACAACCATGAAGTAATGATTTCTGATCGGCCCAGCAAAATCAACATGAATTCGTTTCCATACTGAGTCTTCAGGGTTCCATGGAATTAAAGCACTTTTGCTGGGACTATCCATGAGTTTTTGACATGGATCGCATTTGCTAATCATGTACTCTATGTCCTTGTCTAACCCTGGCCACCATACGTAGTTTCTGGCCAATGCTTTGGTTTTAACAATGCCTTAATGCGATCTATGTACAGATTCAAGATCTTCCTTATAAAGTTTCTTGGGTACAATGGTACGATATCCCCACATTTATCAGCCGTATTCAATTGATAGCTCTGTGTGTTTCTGAATGAAGGGTTATTACTTTTGACAATGTAGGATCACGTCGGGACAGTCTGACTATGCATTGAAAATTTAAGTTTAAATGCTTATGTTGAGCTACGAAGTTCACATAACTGCACTCTTCAGTCTGTGTCTGTGTAAATGGAACTTGCGGAATTCTCGATAAACTATCTGCCTCATTCACTGATCCTATTCTACACTATAATCAAGCCCTGATAAATTTAAGGCCCATCTTTGTATTCGAGCTGACGCCATTACAGGCAATCCTTTACACTCGCCAAATAGAGTAAGTAGAGGCTTGTGATCAGTACGCAACGTAAATCTGTTGCCCAGTAGATACTGGCGAAGTTTGTTAACGGAAAAGACAGTTGCTAACGACTCCTTTTCCACAGTGCTGTAATTTCATTCACTCGACTGAAGGTCTCGCGAAACAAAGGCTATTGGTTTTAAAGAACCGTCTTCGAACTTGTGTGAAAGAATACCTGCTACTGCTGTATTACACGCATCTGTGGTTAAAACTATTTCCTGGATTGAAGTGTACCAACACATGATTAGATGCAACATCTTCTTTAATCTGTTGATAGGTACTTTGACATTGATTCGTCCATTTGAACTATACACCTTTTCTGAGAAGCTGATAAATCGGATCCATTTTCTCGGAAAATCTATCATGAACTTGGAATAGTAGTTTACCATTCCGGTGAATGCACGAACTTCAGAAATTTTTCTTGGATTTGGTGCGTTCAGCACACACGAAACTCGTTCCTTGATTTTGCTGAGACCGTCCTTGTCAATATTGAACCCTAAATATTTTATTTTGTTTTTGAAAAACATGCACTTTTCTTTATTTAAGTGTAACCCTGCTGACTTAAGCTTTCCTAAAACCTTTCTTAATGTGTCTACATAAGATTTCAAATCTAAACTAGTGATGGTTATGTCATCTTGATAAATGACAACATAAGGAATGATTCGAAGCAAAGATTCTATTGTCTTTTGGAATATGGATGCTGCAGTTTTATTGAAAATGGAAATCTTTTGACCTTAAAGATTCCTACATGTGTGCTCCACGTGCATAATGACTGAGACTCCTGATCAAGTAATAACTGATTGTATGCTTGGGATAAATCCAGCTTTGTAAAACGTTGGCCTCCCTGTAATGCTGCGAATATCTCGTCAATTCTTGGAAGCGGGTACCGAAACTCATTAAGATATTTATTAATGGTAACTTTGTAGTCTGCGCAAACCCTCAATTCACCATTAGGTTTCAGTATGGGAACAAGAGGGGTCCCCCAATCTGAACAATCTACTTGCTCAAGCATGCCCTGGTCTACCAGCTTTCTTATCATTTGCTCTACCTTTGACTTCCACATAAATGGTAAGGGTCTCGGCTTGTGAAAGATAGGTTTAGCTTCTTCCGAAAGTCGAAGCTTGACTGTTTCACCGTGATACGCTCTTAATTCATCTGAAAAATCCGAAGAAAACTCGTTTTGAATTTGATCTACTAGCGTTTTAGTGCTTTCACTGCTCTCTATGGCATTGACTTGACATAATTCGAAGTTGAATGCTCGTAAAAAGGATCTTCCTAATAGAGGCATATTTTTAGACTGGGTCACGACAAAAATAGAATTGGCATAGGTGTCTTTGAATTAAATTTGTGCAACAAACTCACCCAGAATCCTTATTGGGTCACCATTGTAATTTACATATGGCGTTTCGCAAGATTTTAACTTGGGCGTTTTCATTTCTCGAAATAGATCTACAGGGATCAGGATACAAACTTTACATTTCTGCCTTTAGTTGCTTTGCATACAGTTGCAAGATGTCCAATTTTGCCACATTTATGACAAGTACTGTCCTTGTATTTGCGCTCCTGTGATGAATGTTTTCGCCATGGTTTTCAGCATGGTTTTATTCAAAGTGTGGCCGTCACTGTTTAGTACCAAGATCTCTTATATCGATTACACAGGCAAAGATAACGATCGAAAGCTTAACATACGATATATACTAAATATGTCCTATATAACACTTATTGTCCTCTATGTCTATCCCTTATTCGGATGTTTTCCTTGCTGGGGATTTCAACAGTAATATTCTAAAGGAAAATAAGTTATCGGAGGACATCGAATCTATTGGCTTAAATTTAGTAAACTCATCAGTACCTTCACATTTTTCAAACCACTGTGATACTCTACTTGACTTATTTGTTGTAACTGACTGTGATAAATTTTTCCATGTATAGTCAACTTTTAATACCAATGTTTTAAAAACACGATCAAATTTATTTAATTTATAATATTAATACAGAATTAACTGAAAACCTTAAAAATATTGACTACGCCTTACTAAGTACCGACATTAATTTATGTGACTGGGACTTATGACTATTTATATAATTAATAATCAATTGACTGTCATAAAAGATTATATAATATACTAATATAATCGATCAAATCCATTAGTGACAAAAATGACCCAGCCACGTGAAAATCCATGGTTTAGTTCAGCAATTAAAGTAATTATTGAATTTAAAAAATTAAAGCAGTACAAGACAAGCCAACATGCAGCGCAATATAAAACTCTAAGAAAAAATGATTCACAATTAATTAATCAAGAAAACCGCAAATATTTCTTTACCAGACTTAATAAAGCAACAACGATCTCATCATCTGCTTGTCCTACTATTTGGAATGATTCTTTTATTATTCCTCTCCATAAAAAGTGTGCGAAGGTGAATGTCCAGAACTATAGGGGGCATCTCCAAGTTGGCTGCAATTCCTAAAACATTTGAACGCATTATTACCTCTCATTTGCAACATTTATGCTCCTCTCTGATATCAACGTGTCAACATAGTAGCCATGTCCGTCTGTACGTTTTTCTACAAAATAGTCTTTCAATTTCAAAGCTAGCGGGATGAAACCTTTCCAAAAGTCTTATTTCTATTGCAGGTAGTATCGTCGGTCGGATCGAATATATATTCTTGATCAGGATCACTAGCCGAGCCGATCTAGGCATGTCCGTCTGTCTGTATGATCGCTGAAATCTCGGAAACTATATTCCAAAGCTTCTTGCGCAGCGCAAGTTTGTTTCAGCAGAGTGTCACGCCCACTCTAACGCCCACAAACCGCCCAAAACTGTGGCTCCTACAGTTTTGATGCTAAAATAAAAAATTTAACTGAAATGTATTTTTCTCATCAATACCTATCGATTGACCCAAACAAAATTGCCACGCGTACTCTAACGCCCACAAGCCGCTTTTCACGCTAGAAAAAATTTTTAACAGATATGTATTAGTCTCGTCAATACCTATCGATTAACCGAACAAAAAAATTGCCACGCCCAATTTAACGCCCATAACGCTTAAATCTGTCTACCGCCCACATAACCATATATTGAGATCACGGGTAGGTGGCGATTCAATCTCGCTTTGCTGCTTGCATGTCTCCATTTCCTTTTCGTCCTTTTAGCTGAGTAACGGGTATGTGATATTCGAGGTAATCGACTATAGCGTTTTTTGATATGTTTTCTTGTATTCCTAGGAATATCATTTTTTAATATTTAAAAACTTTTAAATAAATTTAAAAAAAATTGGAAGATAGACGAAGCGTATCAGGAGAAAAAGCGAAGGCGACATACATACAGTATGTAGCCCCAGAAATGAAAATCTGTTGTAATAGTTGGATCGTAGCGAGTGATACCCTAAACGAAAGGTATCGGAAAAACTTAAAGGATGATATGAAGACTTAAGGAAAATCAATTGGCTTGGGAAAAGGAACAGTGGAAGTGTAAAAGTAAAAATGATGAAAATTTGAGCTGTTGCGACCAGTGGGAGCGGCCATTTTATTAGACCTCTGACATCTTATTTGTTAAAATCAAATGCTCGGTTCAAAAGTTAATTAATTCGATACTAATTTAACTAAATAAATACACTTTTTAAAATGTTCTCATTCGGCAGTCTGCTAGAAGCTTAGATATTTCTCTGAAGAGGGCAGAATTAATGAGTGTATTTATTTAGTCGAAAGTAAAAGCATTTTTCGTTGAAATATTTGATATCTGAAATTTTATATGCATATGCTTGTCGTAACCAACCCTTACCTCATTAAAATGTGTTTTTATTCGATATCATATAACTGCCATAGGAGTCGGAAACGCTTCCTTCTACCTGTTACATACTTTCCGATGATTCTAGTATACCCTTCTTCTCTACGAGTAACGGGTATAAACATTGGAAGGCTCTATACCGTGGAAAACTATATACCATAGCTCCCATAGGAAGGATACAAAAAATTTGTTTTACGTAATAACAAATTTTATTGCGGGTTTTTTGACACATTAACTTCTACTCTTGGGATGATCATTTTTTTAATATTGCAGAACTTTGAACAACATTTTTTAAAAAATCGGACGAATTTATCATGTTGCTGCCATGGGAACGACCGGGAACATTATCTTTATATTGCGGCAATTCGTTTTTAGTTTTCCTAAAATCGGAAAGCTCTGTACATGCAATGGTTCCACGGTAACGACCTGTAAGGGTATGAAAACTTCGGCGTGCCGAAACTAGCTTTCTTTGGTGTTTTTGACTTAATATCTTTTACCTTAATAGTTCCATGTGGTCTGTTTGTTAGGCTAAGCAATTTTAAAAGAGCTATCATCATCTCTGTAGAAGAATTTTCTTTCCATCGAAGTCTGTTATTGCTGCGCATATCATAATAATATATGCCCGTTGGACAATGTAATCGTCAATCATGTTTGCAGTGTTTTGTTTGAAATTGCTGTCAGGAATTTTTTTCGATTCGGAATTTTTACAGACTTTGGGGTTCTCGAGCGTATATGGAATTGTTAAACTATGTATTTTCTAAGTTTTTGGGAATACATTTTCCGAGGGTTTGATTTCTTTCTCTCCGTCAAAGTCTTGATTTTCGATGTCTCTTTCCATTTCTTCTTTATCCAATTCTTAAACTGTATTTAGTGTAGATGATCTTTAAAATTAGTTAAATTTAATTTAAACTTAGAAAGTTATTTTTATAACCTTGCAGAGCGTATTATGATTTCAGTCAGAAGTTTGCAACGCAGGATGCAGGAGACGTTAAAGTATATATATTCTTAATCAGCAACAGTAGACGAGTCAGTCTACCCATGTCCCTCCGTCCCTCCGTCTGTCCGTTTCTACTCAAAATAGTCTCACAGTTTTAAAGCTATCGGGACGAAACCTTCGCAAAAGTCTTATTTTTATTGCAGGTAGTATAGAAGTCGAAACGAGCCGGACCGGAAAACCATATCCTATAGCTTCCATTGGAATACTTTTTTTTTCTTTTTTCTTACTTTGCTTTAATTTTAAAATCTTTTCTTAGTTTACATGTTCCTAATATTTATTGCAGTATGGAAAGGTCATTACGGCGAAGACGAGATCAGCTGCTCACTCTGGTTAGGGCTCTCGCGAGGTGGTTTGGGTGTGCTGACAGTTTATTGTAGTATCTTTCCATGGTTTCCACTTTTTCATCTCTGACGGGGAGTGTATTCATTTCTTTCTGAATGTTGTCGTTCCGAACGTACCACAGTGCACCGGTGATTGTTCTGAGGATCTTCGACTGAGCTCTCTGCATAATTTCTACGCTGCTGTTACTGGAGCTCCCCCAAGAACACTGCCTTTAGGAACTCCAGCTTTGATGTCATGGTCAGCAGATATGGTGTTGTTGCATCTAACCGCGAACTTCCTATTGTAGAGGTATGCCTTTAGGAATTTGTGAGTGCTGCTAGGGAGCTTTAAAGTAATTTTATGCATTAGGCCGTTAAGCCGTACCCTGTCAAAGGCCTGAGAGACGTCCAAGAACGTGGCAGTACAGTATTCCCTGTTCTCAAATTCGGTTCGAACTTCCGATGTTATACGGCTTACCTGCTCGATGGTACCATGTTTTTCGCAAAAGCAGAATTGACGTGCTGGGATTATTTTGTGGTTTCTTAGGTACTTAGGTTCGCTTTTCAAGGAGCTTTGATAGGCATGATAGTAGACGTACGGGTCTATAAGTTGAGACGGCTCTGCGGTGTTTTCCAGGCTTAGGTATCATTATGATGATCGACTTCTTCCACTTCTCAGGAAAGCAGCCGACTCTCATAATTGCATTGAAGAGCTGAAATATGGGGAATACGGCACATTGTGGAAGCTCAATGATCATCTTCAGATCATAGGAAAAATGAAAAAAAAATAATTTGTAATTAAAGCTTCGGTGTTTTTTGATATGTTATCTTCTATTCCTTGGAATATAATTTTTTAATATTTAAGAACTTTTAATTAAATTTAAAAAAATTAAATCCACGTAGAGAGACGAAGCGCATCAGAAGATAGTGCGAAGGCGACTACTATATGTAGCCGCATAATTGAAAATCTGTTGCAATAGTTGGATCCTAGCAAGTGGTATCCTAAACGAAAGGTATCGCAAAAACTTAAAGGATGACACGAAGACTTTAAGAAAATGAATTGGTTTGGGAGAAGGAACAATGGAAGTGTAAAAGTAAAAATTTAGAAAATTTGAGCGGTTGCGACCAGTGGAAGCAGCCATTTTATTAGACTGCTGACACCTTACTTGTTAAAATCCAATGCTCCGTTCAAAAGTTATACCTTAATTCGATACTAATTCAATTAAATAAATACACTTTCTAAAACGTTTTCATTTGGCAGTCTGCAAGAAAATATACCTTTGTATGTTAGAAGCTTAGATATATTGCTGAAGAGGGCAGAATGAAAACATTTTAAGAAGTATATTTATTTAATTGAAAGCAAAAGCATTTTTCGACGAAAAACTTGATGTCAAAACTATTGTATGCTTAAGGGGCAACCGTCATCAAGGCTAGTAAAAAGAGTTTGGTTGGATATATCAGTTACAAGCAAATAATAAAGAAAATATACCCATTATTCGGTATTGGGCTGTCAAAAGTATATTGGTCTCTTTAGACACCTTACTTTTCTCAAAATGAATAGACGTTTTAGTTATTTTTTTAATCTTTTCTTGCGGTTTTAGTGTTTGACGCGGAAGACCGCATACATGTCAATTTAATTTTTTCTCTTTTTTTGATATACATTATTATCCCATGAAAATACAAGTGGTGCTCACTGTTTTCATGCTAGAATAAAGTGTTATCTGAAATGTGTTAGTCTCGTCAATTCCTATCGATTGACCTAAAATAAAGTTTGCCACCCCCACTCTAACGACCACTAATGTGTGGACGTGGACTCGTGGACATAAAGACGAGGAGTGGTTCTTCCTTAAACACAGATCGCAACCTTTGGGTATCGAAACTATCGCTGAATTGAAGGAACTTATTTTTAAAAATGTTCGATTTGTGTCTTCGATGGCGCTCTGAAATAAATGAACTTAGCTTAGATATTACTTGGGCCTAAACTGCGCAGCGGCCTTATATGTAAGCTTATATTTATATCTGAGAGCTTTTTTAAGAGACAGGGAATTTTATGAATTTTATTTTGAATCAATTTGTTTCCAGGCTGTCGGAACACGCCGGTTATCACTGGTTTAAGGCGTGTGTATGCACTTGAAGAGTTCTGATCTTGCATAATTTGCATTAACATTGTTGCCAAGACTACTGTGTGTACTCGGTATGTGTGCATACTACACGGGGTCATCCACGCAACAAATTTGCAGACTGTGCAATAATAGGGCAACAACGAGTCAGCAGAAATGGGCTGATATTAGAAAACTAGGCATTGGTAAATCCAACACTACCCGATGTGATGCCAATCCTGATGAACTTAACAATAAATTTTTAGACTGCAAAGTACCTGATGTAACTAAAGATGACTATCTTGATCACCTACCTCAAAATACATATCGAAATTGTGATTATATGAATTGCGGCTGTGATGGTAACTGTGATAGTAGATTTAGTTTCGCGTGTGTAACTGAGTCTGATGTCCTAAAATAAAAATTACTAATTAAGTCAAATTTCAATAGGAAATTGTTAGCCAATTTGAAATTTAAAATTAATTTAAAATTCATCAGGATTGGCATCACATCGGGTAGTGTTGGACTTACCAATGCCTAGTTTTCTAATATTCTAATTGCTGTTAAAATCCCCAGCAAGGATAACATCCGAATAAGGTATAGACATATAGGACAATAAGTCAATTAAATTGTGGTAGGCAATAAATCGGTTTGGTCTACAAAGGCCGCCTATTAAAGTTTTTGATGAGTTTAATGTATTTATGATCAGAACAAATATCCATTCAACGAAGCCATCACTCGGATATTTACAGGCAAACTTAGCATTATGACGTTTACTTACATATATGGCTATTCCCCCAGCGTGGCTGCCCCGGTCGGAACGAAAGAGATCATAGCCACTACACTCTACTAACGAATCACAAGCATAAGACAAAAACCTTGTTTCGGACAAACATATAACATCGATGTTAGAATTAACAAATAGATACCTAAACTTTTTAATTTTATTCACTTAGCTTTGAGCGTTAATATGGCGTACACGAGGGCAAGTTCTCCGGTTTCCAAATACTCTAAGCATCGTATAGCTGCTCGCACTTGGCGAATATACATTGTCATCCAACATCAGCAGACCAGACAATATAATCATGTAATAATTAGTCTACGCACCACTATTAAACTCAAAAAAGAGTCTTGAGAGAGATATTTCGTTCTTAATTAAGAGAGTCATAACTTGAAATGTTTGAAAAATCGGAAGTCTAATGTAGAGAGAATATCTGATTTTAAACTACCTAGTTATATTTAGATTAAGATAAAATAACATATCAGCGGCGAAATCCCTTTCATTTCGCGACGATTCCGTCCATCGCAGATGACGAGGTTGCAGCGCGCGACGATGAAGAGAGCTTATCAGCGTCATGGTCTTCAGAGAACCCCCAAAGCTGATCCATACTCTCGATGCAGTAGATTTTATCACTGCACCGGACATGGACTAGACCTCTGCGGGCAAAAACAGCAGAGAGCAGTCTGCGCTTTTTAAGCTTCATTGCCTCTTTAAATATTACATAGTGCATCTCAAGAGCTGTTCATTGAGATTGAAAGCGGCTTGTGAGTCGAAGCCCATCATATGCAAGCATAGTTGTTGTTTTGCTGCGCGACGATAAGCTCCGATACAGCGCAGCACCGTGATTTTTTCATGGTGATTTTCCATGCGTATTAATACCACCGGGTCTACAGAAGAGTTTTGTGTTTTTCTGTCCCGGAATAGCTCCTTAATTTTCGGTGCTATCTTAAGTGAAAAACAGAGCTGGTTATACGGCACCTTTAAATTTCCCCCCTCAATAAATGGAATTCCATGTACGCGTAAGACACACGCCTGATTTGCCATTTTCTGTGCTGCCAATCTTGGCTCGATCACCCCCTCTCTCTCTCTCAGGGTGGTAGCACGCCAACCTCCCGATCCAGATGCTTGACGCTTTCACTCAGCTGATCCCTTCCAGCGCGTAACTGTGCCACCTCGCCTTCCACGATGGTGAAACGAGATCTTATTACCCTTTTAACTGGTGTCTTCGCTTATTTTAGCTATAAGTTCAGAGTGAAAACTATTTTTCTTTGGAGCTTAGAAAAAATACGTCCATTCGTTAGCTCTTTCGTATGCCAAAAAAAAGAAAAAAAAGGGTATTTTTTTGTTTTACCATTTACTGTTAATGGTTGCTTCTTATTTAAATACATGTACTTAACGGAAAAATTAAAAAAGGTGTTTAAATGAACATTGAATCAATCGAATAACGCTTAAATCTGTCTACCACGCACATTGCCATATAACGAGATCGCGGGTATGTGGCGCATTTCAATCTCGCTTTGCTATTTGCCTATCTCCATTTCTCTTTAGTCCATTTAGTTGAATAAGTGGTATCTGATAGTCGAGGTGCTCGAATATACCGTTCTTCCATGTTTTAATATATAATTTTTTAGCAAGATGTAGTATGCACAGTCTGCAAATTTGTTGCGTGGATGACCCCGTGTAGTATGCACACATACCGAGTACACACAGTAGTCTTGGCAACAATGTTAATGCAAGTTATGCAAGATCAGAACTCTTCAAGTGCAAACACACGCCTTAACCCAGTGATAGCCGGCTTTGTCACCTTATTCCGACAGCCTGGAAACAAATTTATTCAAATGTGTGTGCGCATAACATTCAGATAACAATTTATTCTAGCATGAAAACACTGAGCACCACTTGTATTTTCATTTTAACGTTCAACAATAATTCTGGAAGGAGGTGGCTGTAGGGTAGTGGCATACGCAGACGATGTCGCCATCATGTTCAAAGGAACAAGGAAGATCGCTATAGTCGAGTACCTCGACTATCAGATACCCGTTACTCAGCTAAAGAGACCAAAGGGAAATGGAGATATGAATGAGATTGAAATGCGCCACCGGTAGACAGATTTAAGCGTTATGGGCGTTATAGTGGGCGTGGCAAACTTTTACAATACATTTCAGTTAAAATTATTATTCTAGCATCAAAACTGCAGGAGCCACAATTTGGGCGGTTCGGTTCGGGCGCTGAAATCTCTGAAACTATAAGAGCTAGACTTTTGAGATTTGGCATGCAGATTCCTGAGCCTTTTACGCAGCGCAAATTTGCAATGTGCCACTTCCACTCTAACGCCCACAAACCACCCAAAACGGTGGCTCCTACAGTTTTGATGCTAGAATAAAAATTTTAACTGAAATGTATTGTTCTCATCAATACCTATAGATTAACCCAAAAAAAAATTTGCCAAGCCCACTTTAACGCCCACAAACTGCGCTCAGAAACTATAGAAGATGGAGAATTGGGATTTCAGATTTAGATTCTGTAGCCTTTCACGCAGTGCAAGTTTGTTACGCGAAGATGACACGCCCACTTTAACGCCCACAAACCACCCAAATCTGTGGTGCCCACAATTTGTATGCTAGATAACAAATTTGAACTGAAATAAATTAGTCTTGTTAATACCTATCGATTGATCCAAAAAAAAATTTGGCACGCCCACAAACCGCCTAAGTCTGAGCCGCCCACAATTTTCATGCTAGAAAAAAGTGTTAACTGAAATTTATTAGTCTCCTCAATACCCATCTGATAGTCGAGGTACTCGACTATAGCGTTCTCCCTTGTTTCTTTTTAGGAAACATAGGAGTTTAGGAATGCTTACGCCCTGAACGGCCGCAAGGTTTGGAAGTGTGTAGCTCCCTAGGGTTTAAAAACGCTTGAGGTTTTGCGCTGGGCAGACGCATAGGAGGTGTTCAATGCTCTCCTCTTCGTCTAAATGCTTACTGGTGCGGCAGTAGTCGTGTTTGCTGAGTTCCAGCCTACGCGCGTGAGCCCCTAAAATACAATGAGAGTTGAAATGTCTTCCCTGTTGAATTGTAGGAGAGTTTTGGTTTTTTTCGGGTTATAATTTGGCCAAGTGAGCCTGGAATTGTGGCATGTTGAGATTGTGTTCCATAGTTTGTTGGAGAGGGTTTACAATCTCTGGCTGAGGAGGAGCTTACAGGTAGCCATGGGCGTACCCACCGTGTTCTTGTCGCGATGGATATCGGTGGTTGTCCCTTGTCCGGCTAGCGCATCTGCTATGCGGTTGCCCTTAATGTTACGGTGTCCAGGCACCCAGATAAGGTTGATTCTCAGAAGAGTGGCCATCTCGTTCAGAGATTTGCGGCATTCAGAGATAGTTGCTGAGTTTGTTTTATAGGAGTCGAGGGCCCTGAGGGCTGCTTGACTGTCCGAAAAGGTGAAGATATCTATGTCTTGATGTACAGACGTGTTCAGGTGGGTAGTGGCTTCCTGAATTGCAATCACTTCCGCTTGGAAAACACTACAGTGGTCTGGTAGGCGGAATGAGACTTTTATGTCTAGTTCGGGAGAGAAGACTCCCTCACCTGTTTGGGAGCTAAGCTTGGAGCCGTCTGGGTATATGTTGACGGCGTTTTCGAGTTGGTGTGGGAGGTTGTCCCAGTCTGTACGGGTGGGTATGAAGATCTTGTATCTTCTTTCGAAGTTGACTATAGGTGGAACGCAGTCTGCACTATGTGGTATGGATGTCTGGTTTGCTAGGATACTGGAGTGACCCGTAGAGCCTGTTGTCCATGCCGCTGCTTCGCGGAGCATCAGCGCTGTTGCAGATGCCCAGCTTTTGGCAAGTAAGTCAAGGGGTTGGAGGTCGAGAATTATGTTTAGTGCTTCAGTGGCAGTGGTGCGGAGCGCCCCACTGATGCAGAGTTCTGCGCTTCTTTGGATCTTGTGAAGGATCCTGGGGTTACAATTCTTTTCTAGGGAAGATCACCGTACGATGTTTCCGTAGAGGAGAATGGGCCTGACTATTGCAGTGTAGCCAGTGAACAATCATGGGGGAGAAACCCCACTTCCTCCCTATGGCTTTTTTACAAGCGAAGAGAGCTATGGTCGCTTTGCGTGTGCGATCTAGGATGTTGTCTGTCCAGTGGAGCTTTTTGTCAAGGATGACACTTAAGTACTTGGCTTGATTGCAAAGGGTAAGGCGCGCTTGGTATAGTTTTGGGAGAGTTAGATTTGGTATCTTATACTTCCTTATAAAAATAACTAGGTCGGTCTTTTCTGGGTTAACTCCCAGTCCACAGACAGCCGTCCGCCTTGAGAGGGTGGATAGGGCTGCCTCCATTAGATTGCAAAGAGTTTGCGGGAATTTGGGGGTATGCAGTAGGATAACCACGTCATCCGCGTAGGCTACCACTTTAGTGCTTCTAGAATTGATAGTAGTTTGTTGACCACTATTACCCATAGAAGAGGTGAGAGTACACCCCCTTGCGGGGTTCCTCTGCTGTCAATCCTGGTCGAGTGGGCTGATCCCATAGTGGAGTACACTACTCTGCTGGTAAGCATGGTGTGCATGTCAGTCAGAGCACCAGTAATAGACGTTGGGGTGACGTTGTTGAAGGCGCCTTCTATGTCTAGAAACGCTGCCAGAGAGTATTCCTTATTACAAAATACTAGAGAGTGGAGGGCGGTATCTGTTGATCTGGCCTTACGGTACGCGTACAAGGCAGCCGTGGAAGAAGGCTGGTTAGGGATATATCTAGTGTCCGTTGTAGCTCAGCCGGGAAGAACCCGTCCGGGCCGGGGATCTGAAGGGCTTAAAAGAGTTAATGACCCACTTAATGCGGTCAGGGTTCGAGATGTTGTCTATGCTCTGGTCGTCAAGGCTCTCCTCTATGTAGACGTCCTACACTTCTTGGTTGTTCTTAGGGAAGTGGGTGTCTAACAGTAGTTCAAGGGTTTCCTGAATGTTTTCCGTCCAGCTGTCAGCATTAGTTTTTAGGTAGCCAATGGTTGCTGGAGATTTTGCTAAAATTCTTCTGAGCCTGGATGCCTCCGCAGTAGATTCTATGCTAGTACAGAAAGTAGCCCATGCTCTTCGTTTTGATATTATTATTTTGATATATTATTTCCTTTTTGTATAGGCTTAGCTTTGTATGGTATAAGTTCTAGGAAGATTGGCTATTGTTGTACTTAGCTCTACTGAAGTAAGTTCTTCACTCTCTTTTAAGGTTCGCCAGGGTTGACCATGGGGGTTTGTGCTTTGCTTTGATTGTTCTGCTTGGGCAAGCCCTTTTTATGGCCTCACCGCATATGTCAGTGAAAGTATTAACTAGGTTTCCTAGCTCTTGTCCGTTGAGTACGTGCGTCGATGGTGCGTGTAGGTTTCTATTAAGGAGATTTTTGTAGTATCCCCAGTTGGATAATCTTAGATTAGTAATGTTCTCGGCGGGAGGACAGTCTAGAGTTATTGTAAATTCTATGTATCGGTGGTCTGAGAATGAGTGCTCGATCCCCACCTTCCACGCTTCTAGCTGGTTAAGTAGAAGATCAGATATTAGTGTAATGTCTAAGACTTCCCTCCTATTTCTAGTGATGAAAGATGGGTCAATACCTTTGTTGCAGATGAATATATTCGATTGAAGGAGATATTCGTAGAGTAACTCACCCCTTTTGTTTGTGTTCGTGCTTCCCCATTGTGTGTGGTGTGAGTTAGCGTCCCCACCCAGGATGAGTTCCTTAGATGAGTGAGTATGTATGAGATGTTGTGTAGTGATGTTTGGTAGTGGCTCTTCGTAGTCGTGAGCCAGATAGAATGATGCTATGGTGTGATGAGAATAAGAATTATTTTACATCTATCTATGGGAACCAAGCAAAAATCTGTGTGTTGAAACGAAGGTTAATAACCGATATATTTCTTACAGAAAGTGGAGTAAGTAAATTAGTTATATATAATAATATATAATATAAGTTTTGGCCGGACATGGCCAGAGGGGGAGGATTCTCCCCGATATTACCTAGTTAAGATCAGTCTCATTGCGGTTCCTTCTCTTGGGTAGACTTCTTCGTCTTCTTCCTTCTAAGCCTTTTCAACTTAGTTAACGAATTTACTTTTAAAATAAAACAGTAAACGTTCTTTAACGTTACAATTGGTTTTATTATTCAAAATGTTAGGTCTAGGCTGGTCAGGGGTACAAATGCAAGTGAAACTAAAGTCATTCCTCGAGTCGCTGGTTGGCTTGGACGGTACCGCCCGTCAGCATAACGTTGGCAGAGCGGCTCCGGAAACCCGATGCCGATGGCAGCGGTTTTGGGTATTTTGCCCAATGTGTTGCTAAGTCCCATATGCTAACGCTGCATTTCCGTTAGGGCGCAGCGATGGGTAGGGGTAGCGGCGGCTATAGCTGAGGCAGCTAGCGGGCGGTCAGCGCTCTTGCATTGTCGCGCTGCTGCCGTTGCACTTCTCCCGCTGACGTCCTGTCGCTGTGCTGTCGCTCTGACGCCGCCGTCGCTGCGTCGCTGTCGTTCTGACGTTGCTGTCGCTGCGTCGCAGACGTTGTCTCTGCTGCTGCATCGCTGCTGCTCCATCGCTGCTGGTACCATAACTTAGCGGCTGCATTATTGTAGCCACTTGAAATTGTAGCCACTCGAATGTTTTGGTGTTGCTGGGTGGCCGAGAGGGGTGAGGGCAATGGGCCCTAGTTTGCGGGTGGCCGAGAGGGGTGATGAGAGAGATGCGGTGTCCAGTATTGGGGTCGAGAGGGGGTGAAGGGAAGGGGGCGTTTGGCCGGTGTTAACTTATATATTTAATTATGAATTTAATAAAATATGTTTTTAATAATAAAATAAATAAAAACGTATTAAATAAAATGTATATATACATAAAATACATATTGAGTTGTAATTTGGCTATGTGAGTTTAGAATTGTGGCATGTTGAGATTGAGTTCCAACGGTTGTTGGTTGGTGTGTACAGTCTCTGCCTGAGATGGAGCTTGCAGGTAGCCATGGGCATACTTACCGTGTCCTTATCGCGAAGGATGTCGGCGGTTGTCCCTTGTCTTCCTAGCTCGTCTGCTATGTAATTCCCTCAATATTACGGTGTCCAGGCACCTAGATGAGGTTGATTCTCAGATGAGTGGCCAACTCGTTAAGAGATTTGCGGCATACAGAGATTGTTTTCGAGTTTGTTGTGTAGGAGTCGAGGGCCCTGAGGGCTGCTTGACTCTCCGAGATGATGAAAATGTCTATGTCGTGATGTCCTGATGTATCCAGGTGGGACTTGGCTTCCTGGATTGCCATGATTTCCGCCTGGAAACCACTACAGTGATCTGGTAGGCAAAATTATACATTTATGTCAGGAGAGAATACTGCCCCACCTGTTTGCAAGTTAAGCTTGGACCCGTCTGTATTATTAAAAAGTTTCTTAAATGTAGACTTTTCATAATATTTGTTGGCGCATTTTCTGAATTGATTGCTTACTAATAATTTTCCATCGGTTTGGGAAATGGCACTAGCGTATCTGGCATCTGTTTTTTAATAATTGGGTACTTTATATAACTTATTGAAAGTTTTTTATGCAGTACGGTTTTGAATACAGAGATATCCACTAGTCAGCGATAATTACTGGCTTTTGTTCGTGCTTTAATATTTCTTTGATGTCTACTGTTTAAAATGATTGTATAAAAAATATCAATTTTTGTCAGTGTGAGTAGTATCAATTAAATGTTGTATGACAAATGTCAATAATCGTAAGCGATGTTTTCTTAATGGTAAATCTTAATCAATAAAACCTTTTTTAAATCTTCAGAAAGAGATATTATTTCTTTAAAAAATTTGGAATTTATAGTAAATTGTTTATTATTATTTTCAATTAAGTCATGGATTTTATTTCTCACTTTTTGGAATCGTCATGATCAGGAGTTCCAGCGAACCACTTCCACACGGTGCCTTACTCATTTATTCCCCCTTTTGATTACTTCTATATCGTATTTAATTTTCTATTGTGACCTTTTAGAAGAATCCATTTTTATATTATCTGATTTTATATTTATTGTTTCCTTATAAAAACATAAACTTGATACCTGAAATAAATCGTTGTAGGATTCAAAAGTCAGAACATCCTTGTTGTCATTAAACAGAAAACATTTTTGTATCGTGTAATCAATTATTTCTGAACTGGCCAATATCATGACTGATAAAAGAGGTTTTAAGGAATAATATCTTTGTGTATAAATCTGTTTCTACTATTGACTATTATTTTATTAGGCATAACCTCTCTAACTACCTGGTATTTATGGCTTAGGTTAGGTAAGGTTAGGTTAGGGCGGCTGTCGGACACACTTAGACCTCTATGGGTCCATTGTTATACCGCATGATCTCGTTTTTTCCCTCTCTGGGATCCCATAACTTATGTGTTTCAACCTGTGTGTAGCTGATCAGCATGTCTTCCACCCGGAAGATTTCATAAAAGCACTTATATTTTTAAGATTAATTTCCGATATTTCGGTAAGATCGTCGATGAAGGGGTTTCCTAAGTGTTTTATTCTGAGTCTGCATAGGGCTGGGCAGAAGCAGAGAAGGTGTTCTACCGTTTCTTTTTCTTCTTCATAAAGCTTCTACAGCAGACATTTTTGGGGCTTTTAGAATGCCGGCATGTGTGCCAACGAGCCAGTGGCCTATTTCCGAGTAATATAAATAATAAATATAACAATAAAAATTTGCTTATCACAGGCTTAGGTTAGGTAAGGTTAGGTTAGGGCGGCTGTCGGACACACTTAGACCTCTATGGGTCCATTGTTATACCGCATGATCTCGTTTTTTCCCTCTCTGGGATCCCATAACTTATATGTTTCAACCTGTGTGTAGCTGATCAGCATGTCTTCCACCCGGAAGATTTCATAAAAGCACTTATATTTTTAAGATTAATTTCCGATACTTCGGTAAGATCGTCGATGAAGGGGTTTCCTAAGTGTTTTATTCTGAGTCTGCATAGGGCTGGGCAGAAGCAGAGAAGGTGTTCTACCGTTTCTTTTTCTTCTTCATAAAGCTTCTACAGAAGACATTTTTGGGGCTTTTAGCCTGCCGGCATGTGTGCCAACGAGCCAGTGGCCTATTTCCGAGTAATATAAATAATAAATAAAACAATAAAAAATTGCTTATCACAGGCCATGTCTGGTGAGAAATACGACACTGTGGTGCGTCTTGCCAATAGGTGTTGGCTCGTTTGTTAAAATAGTTTTTTATATTTAGCTTGCAAGTTTCCATGGGCATGCCGACATTCTCCTTTCCTAGGAGGAGATTCATGATGGTGCCCTGCCTGGCTAACTCGTCCGCTATCCAGTTGCCTACGATATCCCGGTATCCCGATATCTGTGACAGTCTTCTGCGAGTAGATCGATTTAATAGCCGCTTGGCTGTCACTTTATACATTTAGGTGTCCTCTTTGGAGGCTTATCATCCCTAAACAGTTTAGTGCTTTTTTATAGCGAGAACCTCCGCTTGGAAGACGCTACAGTGGTCCGGGAGCCTGAATGACTTCCTGATATCTAATTGTTCGAAGTATACACCTCCGCGAACTTGTCCTTCTATTTTGGAGCCATCTGTATAGAAGCAGATTGGGTCCATCGCGATCGGTCGGCCCTGCTCCCATTCCGCTCTATCTGGAATCATGGCCTCAAAGGTGTGTGACTGTATTCACGGGATTTGCTTAGATCCGTTTTCTTCTGAATCGATTTATCATGCTGGAGAATTTTAGCATGGGCATAAAATTGGGCTTTCCACTGCCCGGTGTCCATCAGTCGAATAGCTGCCAATTTGGCCCTTTCCAAGCCTGCTAGGTCTAGGCTAGGGAGGTTCAAGAACGCACTCAGCGCTTCATTCGGGTTGGTTCGAAGGGCTCCACTAATACACAAAGCCGCCATACGCTGTACTTTGTTAAGGGGAGTCAGTATGCATTGTTTGTGTAGAGCGGCTCACCACAGAGCCACACCGTATAGTAGGATTGGCTTGACTACCGCTGTGTATATCCATTTGACTATTCTAGGGGACAAGCCCCATCTTAGCCCAATTGCATTTTCAAAGGAGTAAAGAGCAATGGTCGCTTTCATGGTTCTCTCTTGGTTATTTAAGCCCCATTTAAGATGCTTATCTAATACTAACCCCAAGTATCTGGTGAGATCGCTAAAGGAGAGATTAAAATTGTTTAGAATAGGTGGGATGAGTTGTGAAATTTTGTATCTATTTGTAAATAGAACAAGTTCCGTTTTTGAGGGATTTATTACAAGTCCGTTCTCTATCGTCCATTCCGATAGTATTTTAAGTTTAGCGGTCATAAGATCGCAAAGTGTTTGTGGATATTTATACCCGTTACTCGTAGAGTAAAAATGTATATTCTTGATCAGGATCACTAGCCGAGTCGATCTAGCCATGTCTGTCTGTCCGTCTATCTGTCCGGATGAATGCTGAGATCTCGGAAACTATAAGAGCTAGGCTATGCTGGCATGCAGATTCCTGAGCTTCTTACGCAGCGCAAGTTTGTTTCTGCGTTGTGCCACGCCCACTCTAACGCCAACAAACCGCCCATAACTGTGGCTCCTGCAGTTTTGATGCTAGAATAAAAATTTTAACTGAAATGTATTGTAAAAGTTTGCCACGCCCATTCTAACGCCCATAACGCTTAAATCTGACTACCGGTAAGTGGCGCATTTCAATCTTATTCATATCTCCATTTCCATTTGGTCCCTTTAGCTGAGTAACGGGTATCTGATAGTCGAGATACTCGACTATAGCGATCTCCCTTGTTTTTATTAAACATGATGGCGACATCGTCTGCGTATGACACTACCCTACAGCCACCTCCTTCCAGAATTATTGTTGAACGTTGATGCACTAAGAGCAGTACAAACAAGTGGCCCAAACGACACCAAGCACGTGTCTGTTACACGCGGACCCATTTTTATTTCGCGCAAATACGGTTCGCGAGGAAGGTACATAGAACAAATAAAGACAGGACAAAACAGAGATAGATAAGTGGTGTAGAATAAAAACGTTTTATTTCCCGATTTGAGTGGACTGTATTTCAATTGTTAAACTTTGTCACATTTTCTTGTGTGTCCGATGCTTTCAGTTGTAGTCTTAACACTAAGTCCTAAAAAATCTCTAAAGTGTGACGCAGCACCAAAATATATTAAAAAGGGCAAAGTTAGTATTTCATATACCAAAGATAGAATAAGATTAAAAATTAAATAACGGCTGCAATGCGTTCATCAACATCCCGGGCCGACCTGAAACAATGTTTCAGAATTAGGCAGGACAGCTAACTTGGTGATGGGCCGGGTCATCTCTTCAGTAGACGTCTCAAGTTTTACAGCGCGTACAAGCCCATCTGGTCCAGGATGAGCTTCCACTACACGGGCTAGTATCCAAGCTGCTGGAGGGAGATTTGAGTCCTTGACGAGGACTACATTGTCTACTGCGATGTTGCGTTCCTTTTCGTTCCACTTTTGACGTTGCTGTAGGGATGTCAAATTCTCTTGATGCCAGCGTTTCCAATACCCTTGATACATCGACTGCAAGTGCTGCCAATAGTCCAGACGATTGATTGACATTTGTGAATGGGCGTCCAATTAAGAAGTGTGCCGGAGACAAGTAGGTAAAGTCAGTGTCAGGTGTGTAGCATACCGGCCGCGAGTTTACCACTGCACTGATCTGAGCGATTAGAGTTTGCATTTGTTCAAAGGTTAGAACAGTTTTTCCCACAACTCGACGCAGATGTAGTTTAACGGAACGTACTGATGACTCCCACTTCCCTCCCCAATGTGGCGAATGGGGAGGTATAAAACTCCATTTGATTCCATCATTGGCCAGCGATTGTGTTAGATTGCGTTGATGGTCCTGCGAAGATAAATGTTGCTGCATCTCATCTAATGCCCGTTTGGCACCAACAAAATTCGTCCCGCTGTCGCTGAAGATCTGTGAGCATTTTCCTCGAAGGGACATAAACCGCCTTAGACATGCCAGGAATGTGTCTGTGCTGAGATCGGTGGCCAGTTCCATATGTATGGCTGATGTTAAAAGGCAATCAAAGAGGCATAGCCCTTAGTTTTTCGGGGATTGCGCCCTCTCCTTTCCTTTAGTATAAATGGACCAGCCTAGTTACAGCCTGAGTGCTGGAAGGGTAAAGCTTCTGTTATACGGATGCCTGGTAGATCTGCCATGAATTGGTGCTCCGTGAGTTTTCGTTGGCGAAAACATTTGATGCAGTTGTGAACCAGATTTCTTATCAGGTTGCGCGCACCGAGGATCCAGTACTTTTGACGAACAATTACAAAAAGTGCAGAAACTCCTGGATGAAGATTTGTCGTATGCTCGTCCACCAACTCGAAGATAATCGGCGAGAGCTTCACCAACTGGGAGCTTCTGTGAAGTGGCTTGTTTTCCGTCAGTAGTTTGCGGTCTTCCATGAAACATTTCTGAGCCTCTTGCAGACAAAGAATGCGAGCAGCCTGAATCTCCTCAAAGGTGAGCATCTTTCCCTTTGCCAGCGTTACAGATTTAATGGCCTTAATCTTTTGGATGCAGCGTAAGGCGTAAGCTACAACGCGTACCAGCTTTGTCCAGGACGAGACGCGTTGAGTCAAAGCTTCGATTGGTGATAATAAGCAGCTTTCCTGTGTGGTTAATGCGGTGGTCTTCACTTCTTCTACGCCATGGTTTTCTAAAAGGGAAAAACAGAACTTTTTAGAGGTCAACTTTACCGCAAGCATTTCTAGATCTTGCAGCCATGAAGGTCCCATCCACCATAAGTCGAAATGGAGCAGGTCCGAAGCAAGCATTCCTCGTGTGGCGCAGTCCGCCGGATTCTCCTTTGTGTTTACATGATGCCATGCGTTGCGGGGTAAGGCTTCGAGTATTTCTGAGGTTCTATTGGCTACAAATGTTTTAAGCTTAGATGAAGGATGTGAAAGCCAGGCTAAGACAATGGTTGAGTCACACCATGCATGTACTTCAACGTCCTTGTGCTGTAGTGCAGCCTTGACTGATAAGAACAGTCGGCTCAGTAGCAAAGCGCCACACAGTTCGAGACGCGGTAGAGACTGCTGCTTCAGCGGAGCAACTCTGGTTTTTCCTGCTATGAGCGAAACAGATATGATGCCATCTGCTCGCACCACTCTGCTATAGATGACTGCGGAATATGCCTTGATGGATGCATCTGAAAATCCCTGCAGTTCGATGTGATCTTCATTGTTTTGGACAAATCGTGGCAGGCGTAGGTCGCGAAGGATGTGTAGGTCGTTACGGCATTTATCCACCAGTCCGAAATTTTTGCAGGAAGCTCCGTGCCGCAGCCCAGATCGGGCAGCCACAATTCTTGGAACAGAATTTTAAACTGCACTACCACTGGCGACAGAATACCCAGCGGGTCAAAAATGCGTGCCACATCTGACAGCATTTGGCGTTTGGTGTTGTGCGGATTTGTTGTAAGGCAAACTTTGTAGGATAACATATCCTCTTCTGGAACCCAATGAATGCCAAGAACTTTTGCTGTCGAATTGGATCCTTTGCCTTGTACTTCGGTTGTAGCGAGAGATCTGTCAGCGACAAGTGATGAATTGGAAACCAATTTACCAAGTTCCATGCCTGTACATTTCATCAACTGGATCAACTCATTTTGATTGCGAATGAGCTCCTCCTCGGTATGTGCTCCGGTCAGTACGTCGTCCACATAAAACTGCTCCTTCAAGATCTTTGCAGCGGTAGGAAAGTCCTGCTGATGGTCGTGAGCTAACTGATCCAGGACCCTAACTGCTAAAAATTGTGCGCAGGATGTGCCGTATGTTACCGTGGACAGTTCATAGTGTTTAATAGGAGTCGTTTCATCTTCTCTCCAAACAATTCGCTGATAGCCACAATGGTTGGCAGCCACCCAGATTTGTCGATACATTTTGACAATATCTGCTGAAAATACGAACTTGAACATTCTGAAACGCATACAAATCGAAAAACGGTTTCGTAGAATGCTGGGTCCAATGTGCAGAGCTTCGTTTAAGGACCGTCCATTCTTGTCCTTGAATGAGCCGTCAAATACGACCCGTAGTTTTTGGGTAATTACAGGATGATGTGGCAAGTAAAAGCTCGGCTTTTTGTCAATGTCTTCTGGCGATAGTTCTCGCATGTGGCCCAACTGAAGATACTCACGCATAAATGGCACGTACTGTGAATGCAGATTGGGGTCTTTCTTTTGGCGTCGCTCTACACCACTGAATCTTCTTAGCGCTCCCTGTAAAGTATCCGAAAACTGTTCCTTGGAGTTTTTGAACGGAAGTTCGACGATGTAACGCCCCTTAGAGTCCCGAGTGTGCGTCTTCACAAAGTGCTGTTCAACTTCATCGTCCTCTGGTTTCCCATGGAATTCCTGGTTGACATCCTCCAGCTCCCAAAAGCGCCGTAGCGATTCGTCAATGTCTATAGCCGTGTGCATTGTTGTTGTAGATGAACATCCGATAGTAACGATAAATGTTATGACCCATCCAAATATGGTCGAAATGGCGATGATGTTGCCCTGGCTGTCGAACATCTTTTGACCGGTAAACACGGTCCAAACGTAGTCGCTGCCCAGAAGTATATCAACTGGCGCCAACGATTGATAGTCAGAATCCGCAAGCTCAAAGCCAGCGAATGCCTTGAGTGCTGAGGCGGCGATATCGTGTCTTGCCAACGTGGAGGTAATTTTGCTGAGTAAGTGAGCACGTACCTTCATTGTGTGATCTGAGATCCTTGACTGCAAGTCCAGTGTGCTGCAACCTCTAGTTGTCTCAGCCTTGATTGACGAAATTCCAGTCACCAAAATTCGTGACGGTGAGCGTGCCAGTCCGAGCGCCTGTACGCACCGCTCGGAGATGTACGACAGTTCCGAACCACTGTCCAAAAGCACCCGGCAGGTAGTGTGCGATCCTGTTGCGTTTTTAACAAACACTAGAGCTGTTGGCAATGCACTTTTTCGTAGCCCTTGTGGCTGTGTTGCGGTTGTTGATTCGTTGCACAAGGATTCAGCTGTGGGAGCCACTTGTGCCTGAGCGATATGGCTGATGGTGACCGTAGCATCTTCGGGAGCGCTTGGGATGTGCCTTTCATCATCTCGTGAGTGTGTCGAAGTGACAGCGGCCTGCGAATTAAGAATATCTGCATGTAGCAGAGAGTGGTGACGATTGTGGCAAAACTTGCATGTGAATTTGGATTCACACGTTCGCGACACATGCCCAGGCTTAAGGCAGTTAAAGCACAGTGATTTTGCCTTAACAAATGCGCGTCTCTGCTCGATTGACAATTCACCAAACTTTGAGCAGGCGTAGATCTTGTGCTCCTTCGAGTTACACTTCACACAAGTGTTTGCTTCCATCGATACTAAAGCGTGTGACGATCGCTTTGCCTTGCCATGTTGTGGGCCAACCTTGGAGTCTATATCTGGCTCACTTTTGCTGAGCTCGAATTCCTCGCAACGTCGGTCTGAAAACTTTAGTAGATCATCAACAGACGGAGATTCCAGTTCCCGGCTTCATTCAGTCCATTTGCGTCGGGTTTCAGCATCGATCTTGGCCAGAATGAAGTGTATAATCCAGCAGTCCCTATTAGTTTGCCCTGCTGCATCCAGGCCGCGTAAAATTTTGGTGGATCCGTCCCTCACCTTGTGCAGAACCGTTACATCTGCTCTCCAAGCAGCCTCGTAATCTGCATCCGTTATTGGCATACGTCGTATCAAGTCAGCTGCTTCGCCAGTGATGGTCGTTTCCAAGTAGTGCAACTTTTGTATTGCTGTTAAATGCTGCTTGCTATGGATCGTACTCTCGAAGATGTTTTTAAAGGCTGGCCACTCCTTGTAGTCGCCAGTGAATAGCTTGATGTGGATTTTTGGCAGTTCTTTATGCATTACATTTGCTGCCGAGTTTGCCCTTAAAAGCGTTGCTTGTTGCTCAGCCAAACGCTCGTTGAGCTGCTGTTGTTGTTCCAGAAAACGAACTAGGTTTTCGTTTCCCACTCCTGATGCCAATGGTGCGGCCTCATCAGGGTTGCCAACTTGTCTGAAGTTATTGCCTTCTCTTTCATTCTCTTGAGATTCTTCACAGGTGCGTATGAGGTTGCGAAATAATGTGCTTGCTTGTAAGTACTTGTCCTCGTACCTTTCGTTGTCGATGGCTGGATCGACGTACCATTCCTTTTCGTCAAAAAGGACCATTTGGTCGCTGATGGACTCGAATTCTTCCCAGACGATGTTGAGCCTTTGTAATGAAACTTGTAGTTCATCAAGCTTCCATTTTGATCCCGCACGTGGATCTTGAGACGACGTTAGCAAACACGTAATGCTTGCCTTCGCACGACTTCTAGCTGCCTTCAAAAGTTTAAACTGATCCATGTTAATCAGTAACTAAATTTGGCTAGAAGGACCAAAGATATGGTGTAGAATAAAAACGTTTTATTTCCCGATTTGAGTGGACTGTATTTGAATTATTAAACTTTGTCACATTTTCTTGTGTGTCCGATGCTTTCAGTTGTAGTCTTAACACTAAGTCCTAAAAAATCTCGAAAGTGTGACGCAGCACCAAAATATATTAAAAAGGGCAAAGTTAGTATTTCATATAACAAAGATAGAATAAGATTTAAAATTAAATAACGGCTGCAAAGCGTTCATCAACAATAAGACTAAAGCAAATGAGCTAAGATTTTAGTTTTTAATATCGGCATAGAAGTTGAGAAACAATTTAAATGAGATAAGGTGTTATAGTTATTAGAAAGAACGCGAAAGGGCTCGTGCTGACTAAAATTAGATGAACATCGTGGCAAGTTGATAGGATAGTAGTTTCGCATTAGTCTAACAGGAACATTGAAAGTTGGTTGGCTTACCAAATCTACAGAATCAATATCGCCTTTGATAAGATTATTCATAAAAATAGTTCCAAGCATAGTTCTACGGTTTACTAGACTAGGCAAATTAATTAATAACCATCTACTCGAGTAAGAAGGCAACCTGACGTTTTGATCCCTGTTCAAACCACGTAAGGCAAAAAGAAGAAATTGTTTCTGTACGGATTCTATACGGTCAATGTGCACTTGATTGATTGAACAGTATCTTAAACTAGGACGGACAAGAGAGGTAACTAATAATTTGGTAGTGTATGGATCATAAAATTCTTTAGATCAACGCTTTATAAACCAGTTACAGTAGAGGTTATGTGGGAGTCAAATTTAAGTTAAGGATCTAGGAGAACACCGAAGTCATTTACTGAGTATATTCGGTCCAGGGACATGTTCTTAAGAAAGTAACTCATGAACGTTGGCTTACAACTATAAAAAGTTGCTTTAAGATAGTTTAAATTCAAAAAGTTGTACTGACACCATTCCTGGAATCTAGTAATGTCCGACTGCAAGTAGAAACCAGAGTCAATATAATTACATGATAAACAAATCTAAACATCATCAGCATACATTAGTACACTAAAGTGAGTTACGATAGAGGGAAGACAATTTATAAACAGAGTAAACAGCAAAGGGCTTAAATGAATGCCCCGAGGCACTCCAGATGTCACGTTGATCATATTGGAAACAGCGTTTTTGAATAAAACCCTCTGAGATCTAACATTCTAATAACTTGAAATCCAAGTTAACAGATTATTCGGAAACCCAAGCTGATCTAATTTGAATAAAAGAAGAGAGTGGTTTACAGAGTCAAAGTCTTTACCAAAATCTGTAACGTCTGTCTGCAATTTTTTTGTTAAATCAATCTTTTACAAAGATGTCAATTCGAGCACGTTAGTGGTGGTCGATCTTCGCTTAACAAAACCATGTTGAAACGGATACATCAAAGAGGTGCACAAATGTTGCAAATGAGAGGTAATAATGCGTTCAAATGTTTTAGGAATTGCAGACAATTTGGAGATTCCTCTATAGTTCTGAGCATTCACCTTCGCACCGTTTTCGTGGAGTGGAATAATAAAAGAATCTTTCCAGATAGTAGGAAAAACAGGTGATGACATAGACAAATTAAAAAGTTTAAGAATGGGTTTACAAATAGTTCGGGCACAAAACTTAAGGGAGTCCATCTGGCCACGGAGAGTATGTTGGCGTTATAGTTTCTAAATCACTTAAAATAAAACTTTCGGTTATTACTGAAAAAAAAAAAATTTACCCTGTTTAAGTGATTACGATAGCTAGAACTAGACCAAGAAACATAACTATAAGTAGATTGGAAGATTTCAGCAAATAAATCTGCAATTTCGGGATCCGTAGATGCCTCAATAGAGTTTAATCGTACTGATAATGGCAATGCTGAAGACTTTCGCTTAGCATTAATAAAGTTATAAAACTGCCTCGGATCCTTTGAAAATTCAAATTTACATACAAGTAAAGGAGATAGGGTATCAACGCAGGGAAGGACAAATTGTAAGTTCCAATGTGGGATGTTACCGGTCTTCTGGCACAACTAGTGGGTCAATTCTAGACACCGTGGCTTGAGACGGATATAAAACAAATACAAGATTTAGTTGTCTGTTTAGTGAACTGCGTATAAAGCTTACTTGCTGTAATGATAATTCTAACAGACCGTCAATGAAGTCATGGACAGATAAAGGGGTAGAGACAAGTGAGTCAGTGGAAGGGGACCAATAATTGTCAGGGAGATTGAAATCACCCAAAACAATTAAAAGATCCCTTTCGGAAAGATAAGATAGAACAGTTTTTATTGCAGACAAATGTTGCTCATTAATTGTTAAGTCGGATCCAGGTGAAATATAAGAACAAGTTACATAAATAGAAAAGGATTCCAAGGAAACTTTAACACCAACGAATTCTACATCACTGAATTTATGAAAGTATATTCTCTCCGATGTTAAAGTAGAGGTAACTGCAATCAGCACCCCACCACCCTACGAGGAGAGCGATCAGTTCTATTCGTATTAAAATTTTTAGACAGAACTCAGTAAAGTCTCAGTAAAGCCCAGAACGTCTTCAGAAAAGGCAGGGGAGTCAGCATAAAGCTTACGTAGCTTCATATTAAGTCCCCTAATATTTTGATGGGCCAAAAGTAAACTATTAAGTTTTTTGACGCAGGTACTTCCGTAGAAGGCCTATTATTAATTCTCCGTCTGTTTGGAACAAATTCTTTAATGACCAATTCATCATTAAGCCCAAAACTTTTAGAAGTTAGTACATTTAATACTTCAGAAGGAGCAGATATTTTAAATGAAGACATCCTAGGAACATATGGAAATTTAAACTCCTCCACTGTGATGTTTTGAGATGGGAATTCCTGGTGTACGAGTACAAATTCCAAAAAAAGGAGACACAAATAATTGCTTCCTATATGAAATATCCGAGAGTCTCTTTCTTTCGTCACCAACAATCTGAACATCGTTCGTCCGATTATCGAGACCAGGGACTCCTATAGAGCTTACTTCACCTGAGGGCACAGAAAGCTGCGTAGTGTTCGATTCCTTAGCCTGACTAGCAGAAACAGGGACTCCACCAGAGCTTTTGGTGCCAATGGGTACTGCTGGCAGTGAAGCTTTAGGACCCCAGCGCCAGTGGATGCCGACATAGTTGCCATTACACGACGGGTAAAAATATTTATAGCTAAGTTGGGATTTGGAACTGATGTCTTTACTTCAACAGATTTTAAGGGAGCGGTCTTTTTGCGTTTAGGTGACCCTACTAACATTTTTTTGTTATCAAGGTCGGCCTTAAACTCTCTGAAATCAGCAACTACGCTCATAAGTTCATCAAACATTTTCATAAAACGATCATTGGTCAGCGCCACATAGCCATCCAAATCACTGTCTATTTCAACGCATGAGGCATAAGTCCACGAAAAACCAACACGTAGATCAATATAGTCTTTTACTCTGCCAACAAGTCCAGTACGTTTCGGATGTAGGACTATGTTGCAGAGACGACAGTAAATAAAAACGTCATTAGGTGACGCTACAAACTGACAATCTTTTTTGAAACAAAATAGAGGAATTTTTTTAAGTACTTTAATTTAAGAAAAAAAATTAAGTATAATAGCGCGTAGAGACTGCGAGAGCGAGAAAACGCTACAGAGTGGCTATCGACTGAGCGTGGATTGCGAAACACAAACAAAGTATACACGACAACGGTTTAAACGACAAGAAACGGGAGAGAGATTGCAGAAAGGTATGGGAAACAACAACAAAAGCTATTGAAACAAATGCACCACAACGTACAGAAGTTACAATAACAAAATGCACAGGCTAAAAACAGAGTTTGGATTTGTTAAAATTGCTACAATAAAAAAAAACCAATTAAACATGAACAGATGATGTAAAACACAAGCACGTCTGGTTATGTTGGACTAATTGACAAATTGAGCACAAGACAACCGGTCACAAGCGACGCTAAATAGTTTATTTACTGCGATATTCTGGGGTCCAGGTCTCTAGTGTGGCTGTGACCATTCTGCTTATGAGCAATTTATGGATCAACCCCACCATTGGCGGCTCAACCCCAAGTTCTGTGAGATCTGTTATAGCAATGGGAAGCACGTTATTGAAGGCTCCCTCTATGTCCAGGAAGGCGATCAGTGTGTATTCCTTGATGTTGAGTGATTTATCGATGCTGCTTACCACCAAGTGTAGCGCCGATTCGGTTGACTTACCTTTGGTATAAGCGTGTTGTGCCCTTTTGATATTTGTGTCGGGTCGATTGTGGCCCTTATGTGTAGGTTTATCATTCTTTCAAAGCTCTTAAGAAGAAATGATGTTTGGCTTAATGGCCAAAAATCCTTTGCTGTGGTGTGGGTGGCCTTCCCTGCCTTGGGAATGAAAACCACCTTCGTTTCTTGCCATGCTGTTGGTAGTTCTCCTACCGCCAGGCTGGAGGGGAAGATTTTTTTCAACCAGTTTATGGCTATTTGTCCTGCTTGTTGGATGTGTGCCGGTTTTATCCCGTCCGGTCCCAGCGATTTGTATGGTTTGAAACTTTGAACGGACCATTTCATGTTGCGGTCTGATAGGAGGAGATCTAATTTAATTCCTTCTCCGGCACTTTTTTCTGGAGGGTGACATGTTTGCTGGTTCCCTGGAAAGTGAGCGCCATGGATCAGGTCCAAGGACTCTCTACTGGAGTCTGACCATGATCCATTTGCCTTCTGAAGATAGCCCAAAGGCGCGGCGGTCTTAGAGAGTATTTTCCTGAGCCTTGCGGCATCAGTTGTTTTTTCTATATCAGAGCAGAAGGTCTGCCATGCAGTTCCTTTCGCTCTTCTTCTTTTTGTAAGAGGCTAGTTCATGCTTGTAGTTCTGCCAGTTAGTGTCTTCATTTCCCGCCTTTGCTCTGTTAAACAGGCATCTGCACTTGGATCTAAGGATTGATAGTTGTTGGGTCGACCAGGGGGGTTTTTCCTTCCCCTTGGTTTCCCTGTAGGGCATGCAACTTTGAAGGCAGTGTTGCATGCTTCTGTGAATTTATATACTATTCTGTCCAGCTCCCGTGGTTCTGTAATGCTTTCTGGCGGTTCCATGGGCAGGATATTCGTCAGAACTTCTTTGTTAACTGACCGGCAAGGGCGATTTAAGGGACAATATTGTTTCTTTGAATCTATGTTCTGAAATATAGTGCTCGTCAGAGACTGCCCAGTTTTTGACTGCGCCTACGAGTGAGTCTGATACCAAAGTTAGATCTGTGATCGATGGAAAGTTTTAGTTACGAATGTAGGGACATTGCCCCTATTGCAAGAATGGGGTCGAATTTAGAATAAAATCAAATAGAGACTCACCTCTGTCGTTGTTGTTTGGGCAACCCCACTGGGTGTGATGGGCGTTGGCGTCACAGCCTATTACCAAACCTTTCCTGAGCTTTTCGAATTCTTCTGCCAGTCCTCTGACCAGCGCATCTGTGGGGTTTTCCTTTTCAAAGGCCAAGTAGGCGGATAGTAATTGCAAATCAGAAATATACTAAGATGCCTTTTGGCTAATATGCAGGTTCGATTTTAACCTTCTTTACCTTCCTTCTTTGCCTCCCACTACCCAAGGTTCCTGTACAACCTTGCCTACCACTACCCAAGGTTCCTGTACTAAGACTAGGTCGGCTCCGCCTTCGGTCAGGCGAAGCAAAAGTGCAACAGACGCTGCTCTACTGTGGTCCAGGTTTATTTGTCTTATTGACATCTACAGCTGCAACCTCCACCACAGTGACGTCGGCCTCCTCTGTGTCGCTGAGGTCCACGTCCTCGATAGCCGGTCCGAGCGCTCGCATCTCTATGCTCAGCGACGAATCGGTGGAGTAGCCGTCCTCCGGCCCACCAGAAGCCTCCAACTCCTTAGAGCTTCCAGCGGCGTTGGAGTCGCCCTTGTAGATCTTTATGTGGATTGCACTAATCCCGGAGTTCAACACTCCTCGAGCAGTCTCGATTGGAGCAACGGACTCCTTGTTTAGGACCAACACCGCCTGGTTGACATCCCCTTCATGCTCCTCCATCTTGACTTTCCAGTTCTTCGTGGGGAGGTGCAAGTTGCATTCTTGCAACATGTAGAGGATGACCTCCGGCGCCTTGATCGCTGATCGGGGCTTACTGGGAACATCACACCAGTCTAGTGCGACAATGTTCGGCCCTTCGTAGTCCTCACCGAGCTTGTTCGTCGCCTGTTTGTTAGGTCTGACGACCGCTGACTATCGCAGGCCACTACCTTGACGCTGCCCTGGTACCAGCCCGCATCCATGCAGCAGGGCAATGTGCCTGGCTTCTCCCACACCATGTGGGAAAGAGGGACTCCACTGCCTTCCACTTATTCCTGGAAATCCTGCCCTCCGGATTGCCCTTCTCTATGAGGCCGAGCAAGACTCGGTCCTGGGTGATTTCGGCGAACGAGACCGATGGCTGGATTTTAGATCTCTTCGCCGATGGTCCGGGTAGATCGAGGAAGTGCTGCCTTTTCGCCTGAGCCCCTTCTTAGGTGGGCTTATCCTGCCCGCTTCCTAACTGGAATAAGTGGAAGGCAGTGGAGTCCCCTTTTCCTTGCCCATTCTACCTTATTTTGCCATTCACGGGAAGGTGCGGCAATGTTGCTCCTAACACGAGAGCGCAGAGTCTGGGCAGCAGTCCGCCTTTCTGCTTAAGTAAATTTATTTGCGCCAGCAGGTGGCCCGAGCGCCTTTGCTGTGCCTACCGCTGTTTTGGGCGCAAAAACGCCCGTGGCGTAGGCATTCGCGTCTGGCTTTCTGCCGCCCGACATCCTCAGTTTGGGATGCGGCCCTTTCAGGACCGTGCTGGTGCGGATGTTGGAACCAGTGTTCGGCATTTCCGTGGGTTTTTTAAGAGTTCCCGTCTCTGTTTTCTGTTTTGTTGTCCATAGTTGGTCCCACGAGTTGCGGAGAAGGGGAAAGATCCACCCGGGCAGAGATCCGCGATGTCCGGGTAAGGCGATAGTTAGAACAGGGGGTCACCAAATCCCTGAGCACACCGTTTGAGACTGGGCTAGTTTTTGATCCGGGCCGCCAGCCAGGATGACTCTTGGCACGGTCCGTATTACACCGTAGTTCGGCCCGGAGTGATGGTAGCAACTATTTAGATGCGGCTAAACAATTCGCATCTTCGGTATTACTTCGTTGCAGGATACCCGCTGGCTGTCCGGGACTGTTTATATACTGTCCACAATTCCGTGTTTGACTTCCCCCACCAGCTTATTCACAGTTGACCTCGAGAGAAGTCGTCCGCTATCCGCAACATGCGACCCGCTCGGTTGTCCCAGCTAGGCGACTTTGGATCCATCTAACAAGTTCCTCAGCCGAGATTTATGGCTTGCTTTAAGTTTATTTCTTTCCCAATGTTACTTTTCTCTTTACTTTTTTCATTATGTGTTTCTAGCATGTTCTATTGAGTTTTTTTTAATATTTCAGAAAAATTTTCCAGCTCGTTTTATTATAAGGATTGTCAAAAGGCTTTTGGTTCGTTGTCGAATTAATATTCAGATTATAATCTTGGACAGCTACTATAACAATCTTGGAATAGTCAAGTACATTAAATTCTTCTTTTATGCAGCGAAGTAATTCCATTACCTTGATTTCGATGTTAAATTTATTTTAAATTTCTTAAACTACTAAGAATTTCGAGTATGCGTCAATACAAGTAAGAAATGTAAGACTTTGCGCATAGTATATATCAATGTGTACATTTTCTTTTTCATTAGTTCGTATTGGGGCTTCTCCAATTTGAATTTTAATTATGTGTGTGCGCCGAGGGGTGGCGGGGTACCATGGTGGCGATGATGGAATGGCGTGGGAGGCGACGGCGGAAAACTGGCGGCGTCGGCGGGCTGCTGGTGCGGCGGAAGCTGTAGGGGAGAAACCACTCGAAACGCGTATTTGCCCCTTGATCGAAAAGAATGTAAGCACAAAAGTTAACTTGGAAAGTAGGCGGGGGTACGACCGCGGTTTATTCAGTTTTAACTCCAGAATCGAACTAACTAAGTCTAAGCTCCGCTCTGCGCTCCAAAGCGCAGCGGAGACTTAACGGAGGGAGCTAGGAACAGCGCAGGAGAGCGGGAGCGCGAGAGAGCGGGAGAGCGGTAGAGCGGTGCAACTGGATAGCGGGGCCAGTACAGATTCGCCGGACAGTGGGCCTGAACATTCCGCCCCCCTTGCAATCGCTAGCGTTGCAAAAAATAAAGGAGACGGAACTTCGGCCAGTCGCCTACGCCTCAAGCCTACGTACAGGCGCCGGAGAGGATCCACCCGAACACCGTCTTCTGGGCTACTGGCAGTCCCTCGTCGACCATGTACCACCTTCGGGTAGACGTCCGCGCCCAGGATCAATGAAATAGTGGCTGGCCGGTGGAAAACCTCATCCGCGAGCTTTAGCTCCTTAAATTTCTGGACGACGCTCTCACTGAGCGCACGGATGGGAGTGCGGATGCACACGTTCGGCTCGATCTTGAGGACCACCTCCAGCTTGACGGCCTCGTTGACCTTCGAACGAATCGTCGCCGTGCATATGCTCTCATCGCCCACGTTTGTTGTCGGAAAACGAAACGCGGCGGCCAGGGATGCATCGATAGAGCTTGTCGGGGTGCACGGATCGATGAGTGCGGCGGTGTCGAACGTCTTCTCTCCGGTCTCGACGATCACCACAGCAGTCGGGAGGACATTGACGCTATGACGCTGGAGAAGTGCGGCGAGCGACGGAGCTGGTGTCGAGGATGCTGAGCGCGGTGGAGGGGCAGGCGTTCGGCGAGTTGGCGGATCTTGCCGGCGCGAACGCTGCGGAGAAGCGGGCTTTTGCTTGGAGCCGGACTTTTTCCGGGAAACAAGGTCGTGCATGTGCAGCAGCGTGTGATGGTTCCGGTTGCACGTTCTGCACCGGTCACCGCTACGACAGCTCCCAGTGGAGTGCTCGTTTGCGAGACAGTTCGCTCAATACTTGTTAATGAGAACTGCCCGCAGCCGCTTCTCTGCGCTCAGCTTTAGGAACCTCTGACACTTCCGAAGAGGATGGATTCCGCGGCAGACTCGGCATCGGTAGGACTGAGTACCTCTAGTACGTCTGCTATCCAAAGCCTGAGCGCTACGTGGACGGGGAGCCATTTTCCTGTTTAGAGTGTGGATAAAGAAAAAACAAACAGGGCTGATTAACAATGACGTGGATAATGGCTACGGACTAAGGTGTGTAAGAAACGCGTCTCGTTACGAGGTCATTTTGGGCGGCTCTCTTGGTAGAAGAACCATCTTGGTCACTGGACGTTTGACAATGCCGCGTGTCGTACGAATGTCGACTACGCGGACATTGCCATCGGCTCCCGGAAAAACGGAGTCTATTCTTCCGAGTCGCCCCTCTTTTGAGGGCAAATTGTCATCCTTAATCCAGATCGCCAACACGCAGATTTTCTGTGGGGACTTGCCACTTGTTGCGCTTGTGGAGCTCCTTAAGGTACTCATCCTTCCATCGAGTGCGGAATTGTTGATGAAGAGACTTTAAGTGCTGCCACCGGTTCAGAATGGACTTGGATTCACCCTTTACTTCAGGTTCCACTATGGATAGAAGAGGTCCACCAACAAGAAAGTGCCCTGGTGTCAACGCTAAGAGATCAGTTGGATCCTCGGACATGGGAGATAGCGGTCTGCAATTCAGACAAGCTTCGATTCTCGCTAGGAGGGTGGACAACTCTTCAAAGGTGTACTTCCGTGTAGCGGTGGACTTGTAAAACAAGGTCTTGAAGCTCTTGACACCAGCTTCCCATAGGCCTCCCATATGGGGTGCCCCAGGAGGAATGAATTGCCAGGTGAGCTGCTGATGACTATACGCATCGGTCACAGACTCCTTAACGGCTTGCAGGAAGTCTCGGGAAAGCACGGTGGAGGCTCCGACGAAGGTCTTTCCATTGTCAGACTGGACGAGGACACCCTCTTCTAGAGACGAAACGAGCGAAAGCGGCAAGAAACTTTTCAGTCGTTAAGTCGGATGTAGGCTCTAGATGGATGGCCTTTGTAGAAAAACAAACGAAAACCAACACATACCCTTTCGTAATGAGACAAGCTCTTCCGGTATAATTTTTTATATCAAACGGGCCGGCGTAGTCCATCCCTGTGTACGTGAACGGACGGGAAAACGACACTCGCTCTTTCGGAAAACTTCCCATCATCTGGACTTGCAATCTCTTTTTGTGGATAACGCAGACCTTGCAGGAGTCACCAAGTTCTTTATTCTCGGAACCCAGTATCTGGACCGGGTGAGACGCACCACTAACTGGTTACCACCATGTAACGTAATGAGATGCGTGAATTTGACCAGAAGCCGCGAGAGTGCACATTCGTACGGCAGGATTATCGGATGTCGTTCATCATACCGCAAACTGTCGGAGGCCGTTACGCGGCCGCATGCCCTGATTATCCCTTTCTTATCTAGAAAGGGGTTCAGGGAGAGAATCGAACTCGCCGCGGGCACAGGACGCTTCTGACTCAAGCAGCGGTATTCTTCAGAAAAATACATGCGCTGAGTGCAAATTGTCATAAGTTCTTCCGCGGCGGCAACGTCCTGGGCCTCTAGACGGACCCCGGAAGGCGGTGATTGTCTTCGACATCGTTGGACAAATCGATGGACATACGCGAGGACCCGCAAAGCTCTATCTAAATTGGAAAAGCGATCTAGGAAATCTTCTGACGGCATAGACGCCACATGGACTTTAACGGCACGCTTTTCGATCTCAGTCACCGGCAGGTCGGTTCCCTGGCTGGGCCACTGATCGCGTGGACGTTGCAGCCAAGTGGGTCCATGCCACCAAAGCGGGTTATCCACCAGCTCTTGAAGGGGAACTCCTCGACTAGCCAAATCAGCTGGATTATGTTCGGATTGAACGTGCGACCAATTGGCCGCCTCAGTGGACTCGGTGATCTTCGTCACCCTGTTGGCAACGAACGTAGTCCAATGGCACGCTGGTTTTGCTAACCATGCTAGCACAATCGTGGAATCGGTCCAACAGTGGAATTTTGAGGTCAGCCTCGGCATATTTGGAAGAATGGCTTCGGCCATCTCGGACAAAAGGAGAGCCCCACATAACTCCAGCCTGGGAAGGGACACCGTTTTGACTGGCGCCACACGCGTCTTGGCCGTGAGCAAGTGCACCATCGTCTTATGGCCCACTTCTACGCGCACTTAGATCGCAGCACCGTATGCCTTTTGCGAGGCGTCACAGAATCCGTGATGCTCTACGCGGAACTCTGGACGGAAGGAAACCCATCTGGGTATTCTGACCTGGTCTAGGACCGAATAGCTCTGGAGAAAGCTGTTCCACCTTTGGCACAGCTCAATTGGAAGTTTATCGTCCCAGCCTAGATCCTGAAGCCAAATCTCTTGCATAAAGATTTTGGCACACACAACAAATGGAGCGAGCCAGCCTGCTGGATCAAATAGCTTGGCAATTTGGGAAAGGACTTGTCGTTTCGTGTGGGAGATTTCCGTTGCTAAATCTGGTGGGACGAAAAAGAACTCATCGGACGTCGCCTTCCATCGTACGCCGAGAGTTTTGGCTGTGCTCTCAGTGTCGATCTCGAGGAAGTCGGCTGTCAGAAGATGATCGCTTTGGATATGAGCTAATATTTCTTTGTTGTTGGAGGTCCATTTTCTCAGTGGAAACCCCGCGGAATCTAGAGCACTTTGTAGCTCGCGAACAATGGACTTAGCGTCCTCGGCGGAGTCAGCTCCCGCAAGGACATCGTCTACATACATATTATTTCGAATGACATTGCTCGCTCTTGGATGGCTGAGCTGCACGTCAGTTGCCAACTTTTGCAGGACTCGAATGGCCAGGAATGGCGCGCAATTGACTCCAAAAGTTACCGTCTGTAATTCGAAATTTCGAATGTGCCCCTCGCTGTTGCGGAATAAAATGCGTTGGAACGGGGAATGCTTCGGATCTACCCATATCTGCCGATACATTTTCTCGATATCGGCACTGTAGACGTATCGGAAATATCGCCACTTCAGGATCTGGATAGTTAGATCGGACTGTAAGACTGGGCCAGCATGAAGGATATCATTTAAGCTGACCCCATTCTCTGAAGGGCTGGAGGCATTGAAAACCACACGTAACTTAGTGGTTGTACTTTCCGGCTTGAGCACGGCATGATGCGGAAGGTACTCTTGAATCACGGAGTCGTATTTGGCGTCTTTAGGCGTTGCTCGGTTCTTTGAAACTGCGACAACGCGGAGGATCTGGAGTGACCGAGGGCGGATTTTACGTTTTGAGGATCACGAAACGGAAGACTTACGACATACCTGCTGTTATCGTCTCTCGTAGTCGTTCGGAGAAAATTTTCCTCACATGTCAAATCGGAAGATTTTGTCACTTTTACTGGCAGATCCTCCGCCTCCCAAAATTTGGTGAGAAGCCTATCCAGGGACGTGTCAACTGTGTGGGAGATTCGTGTGGAAAAAACGGAAATCTGATTTTCCCTTGGAGCAGGAACGGGTCCTGTTAGGATCCACCCGAAAATGGTTTCTTGACCGAGGAGAGAGCCACAAATGTTCGGCCGGGTGCCGCTTAGGAGAATGGATGGCAGTATGTCGGCCCCGACCAGAATATCTATCTGTGCGCTCTCGTAGAACTTTGGATCCGCTAGTGACAGTTCGGGAAGATCCCGTAGAAACTGTTGCGGAATCGGACAAGATGTGAGGTTTCCAGCTAATTGAGGAAGAACATAGGCCGTCGTGTTTATTTGCAAGCCAGGCCTGGTCGGAGAACGGATGGTAAACTGACAGAGCTTTTTGGATTCAGCGGATACTGTCTGGTTTAAGCCTGATACTTGGGCTCGGATTACCTGGTGAGGCAACTTAATTAGTTTGAACAGCCGCTCAGAAATAAAGGTTGATTCTGATCCTGAATCTATCTACCAGGTGACATATGTCAATTATGGCGGTGCCCAGCAAGACGGATCTATACCCCGTCGCGAAGTAATTTTGGACTGTAGAGTCCGTGGACCGGGAAGCGGTGGCAACTGGTGTACATAATCTTGATCTGGGTCTTGGGGCGGGATTCGAAGGCGATTGGGAGGAGTTGCCTCTGTGTAGTAAGGTGTGATGGCGGCCGCGGCACGTAAAGCAACTATGAGTGCTTTCACAATTACGCAGCTGATGCCCTCGTGCGAAGCAGTTTAGACACAGCTGCTTCCTCTTTATGTCTTTATGTCACATCCTTTTGGCTTGGGTGCTACCCTTGTCTCGTAAGAATTTATTCTTCGAGGCGCTGCAGTGGGGGCGGATGTTTTTGGCAGAGATTGACCCGAGCCTGACGGCCGTACATCGTCTATGGCTTCTAAGGTCCGGTGACGCTCCGTAATGAAGGCCTTCAGTTACTGCCACGTCGGAATCTCTGCCTTATTGTGCAGGGACTGTTCCCACAAGGATAGCGTGAGCTTAGGAAGTTTGGAGGAGCACATGTACACTAGGAGGCAATCCCAATTTTCGGTTTCAATTCCAGACATTTCTAAAGCCGTAAGGCAACCCTGGATGGTATGTTGAAGTTCACGGATAGCTGAGCCAGATTCCTGATTAACGGAATGCACGTTGAAAAGTATTTTTAATTGGCTATTTACTAACAACCGCTTGTTTTCGAATCGCTCAGTTAGGTTAGCCCAAACTGAGCGAAAGCCGTCGTTAGTAAGGGGGTAGTTCGACACTATCGTGTGTGCATCGCCGCTTGTTTTGGCATTTAGGTGAAACAATTTTTCTACTGGCGTCAGTCTTTGATTGTTTATATAAATGGCCGTAAACAGATCCCTAAAGGTCGGCCACCGCAAATAATCTCCGGTGAAAACCTCGGAATCGCACGGAGGCAGCCGACATCCAGAGGGAATGTGAGTCTGGGTAGGAACAGCTTGAACTTGGGGAGCCTGGGCTATCATATCCGCGATGTGAGCCCCACATCTCTCGTAAACGAAATAGCAGTAGCCGTATTTAGCCTTGAGAACTGGCAAACTATCAGCTGCACTGTCTCCGGCTTCTGCTATGCACCCGGTGAATTCATCGTATTCTGCCTTGATGCGGTCCCATAACGCGCGTATTTCTTCGCGGCGGATGTTCAGCATGGACAGAGTAGGAGGGATCGGCGAAGGAGTGTTTGTTCTGGATTCAAACTCACTGAGACCTCAGTAAATTTGCTTAGAGCGATTTGGGAAGGTTTTAGTGCCATTTTGCAGTTTGGACGGGTGACCCTTTTTCGGGGCGACGAGGTCTTGGCGGTTAGTTCGGGTGTGGGCGGATCTACGGATATGCCTGGGACTACGGCAGGTGGAATAGACAACTTATTGTTATCACTTCCAACGGACATTTAAAAGAAATGAACTTTTTTTTTTTTGGGTCAGAATCTGCTCGCCTTTGTTTATGTCGGATAAATAGGAAACCTGGCCCACTTGTTGAACAGTGGAACGAGGTGTCGACAAGAAAAAGTAGTGGATCGGAGAAATAGAAATTGGAAACAAGTACCAACCTGGTTACTTTGCGGAATTAAGCCCAATGATACGGATTAGGAACGGTGAGTAAGGAGTTCATATATCACCCGTTGAGAAGTAATACTATAATATTTAACCCTTTTGGTATATGTATTATGGTTGGGATCAAGTTTGGTATATTTTTGCTGGTATTTTTTGCGTTTGGATAAATTGAGGTGGAAAAATACCAACTATTTGTATATATATAGTGCCCGGTGAAGTAATTGTAATATTTTCGCCTTTATTTAAACTTCTGAATGAAGAAAAAATACCAAAATTTGTTGGCTGGAGGATGCGATCGGTTGATTATTTAATATTGCAGTATTGCTTTAATTTGATTTAATATTCCGAGGGAAAAATACTAAAAATATACTAAAAAAATTGGTGGACGAAGGATGCTATGCATGCAGTGGAGTGCTGGTATTTTTCTCGTTTAAATAAAATAAATTTTACGGAGTAAATACCAAATACCGAAAAAAATAGTAAAAAGTTTGATGGTAAATAAAACACAATGACCAAAAAATTTTCACGTTGGTTGGTGTAATTTTTTATTTAATTATTTTTGACCGGATGGCCGAAGGAAAACTTTAATTAGTCGGAACGGGATGGCGGAGTTAAAAATTATATGTAGATATTTGTATGTATATTTGTATTGATGTAGATATTTATATGTGTGTAGATATTTGTATGTATGTAGATATTTGCATGTATGTAATTTCCGCCGATTTTAAATTTATTAAATAATTATTGCCGGCGGGGTATGTGCTGTTGTGGAAGGTTTCGATTTATTGTGTGGACTGTATTTGGAAAAACGAAAAAATATGTGCAAGTATTTTAGCGGCTGCGGATATACAGTGAGAAAAATCTTGAAAAGTTTTGGGGGCCTGAATTGGCAGAACACTAGAAATTTTATAATTCTCACTGTATGCTTGGCTTATATTTGCACAATATTTTTTCTAAGCTTGGAATTTTTGTCGCCGTTGTCGGATTTAATCGGACTAGGATTTTGGACAAATCGTAGAGAAAGTCAAACGAATTATATTTTCGAGTGGCTGACTGCAGACCGGCAATTAATAAGACGAAAAGCTTTACTTATCTAATCCGGCTCGAAGGATCAAAATGTACGCCGTTGAAGAGCGGGGTACCGTGGTGGCGCTGATGGAATGGCGACGGCGGGAAACTAGCGGCGTCGGCGGGCTGCTGCGCTGGGCTTCGGCGGTTTGCTGCTGGTGCGGTTTGCTGCTGGTGCGGCGGAAGCTGTAGGGGAGAAACCACTCGAAACGCGTATTTGCCCCTTGATCGAAAAGAATGTACGCACAAAAGTTAACTTGGAAAGTAGGCGGGGGTACGACCGCGGTTTATTCAGTTTTAACTCCAGAATCGAACTAACTAAGTCTAAGCTCCGCTCTGCGCTCCAAAGCGCAGCGGAGACTTCATGGAGGGAGCTAGGAACAGCGCAGGAGAGCGGGAGCGCGAGAGAGCGGGAGAGCGGTAGAGCGGTGCAACTGGATAGCGGGGCCAGTCCATATTCGCCGGACAGTGGGCCTGAACAATGTGTCCGTTAAATTTGTTTTCATTTCATATCTTGCAATTTTTAAATATATTCTTTAAGTTCTTTATATAAATTGGGCCAATAATATAATCCTCAGCGTCTTCTAAGTCTTGTAAAAATATTTTCGTAAAAATAAATTCCTTACTGAAATTATTTTTCAAAGATACTTGAATATGATATAAATCTTCTTAACTACAATGAATTCCTACCGTTTTGTTAGGTGAAAGATGCCCTCTTTATATAGGTACTAAGTTCTCAGCTGCAACATATTCCATTATGTGTGTTGTCTTGCTAAAATCTTCCAGTGACTCATGTATTGTATACCTTTCGGTTATTAATAACAATTGTTGTTTGAATTGATTTAACGGTTTACAGGTCTTTTGTATTACATTTTCAAAACTACTTTCAGCAGAATGCTGTGTGTTGGTTGGTCTGAGTTGGACTGCTCAGATAGATCTAAACCGATGTTTGTAATATTATTTATTTTTGTTCGTGATAATGCATCGGCTACAACATTTGTTGTTTCGGGATTTTATATCATCTTTGGGGTACAAATTCTCATTTCCACTTTTGGATTTTTATCCGAAACTGTAAAGGATAAGGATTGATGGTCCATTTGTATATCTCTGCCAACGAAGTTTTTACTATAATCTAGTTGGACTAATTCAGCGTGTGCTATGAGATTTTCTTTTAGCTCGTTAAAAGCCTGTACAGCTGATTCGACAAATTGTATTAAAAATATTTTAGACATTCTTTTAGAAACCTTACCCTTTTCACCTCGTTAGGCCTAGAAGACTTCGGAGCTTCGTGATATTTTGTAAGTCTGGCAATTTTTGCAAGATCCGTTTTATTTACATTATGAGAAACAACTTAACATAGAAATGCGGTTTCTTATTTAAAGAACTTAGATTTTTGGAGAGAAATTTGCATATATGCTCGTTGTAAAATAATATTAAAATGTTGTTCAATTGTGTTTGAAAAAATAATATTTTAATCTTTTATTAAAATTTGGTGGAACCACGCTTCAAATCAATTGTTTAATTATTTAGCCCTTCCTAAACTATCTAAAACTACAGACGGGTCTTGCATCGGGTATCTGTGCGGTATAGTATTTTCGATTAGTTTTTGTAATCTATTACTGTTGGCGAACGCATTACAGCAGTTATTTAATTTTGAATCTTTTTCTATCTTTGGTATATGATATACTAACTTTGTCCTTTTTAATATATTTTGGTGCTGCGTCACACTGTAGAGATTTTTTAGGACTTAGTGTTAAGACTACAACTGAAAGCGTCGTACACACAAAAAATGTGACAAATTTAATAATTGAAATACAGTCCACTCAAATCGGGAAATAAAACGTTTTTATTCTTCACCATATCTTTGGTCTTCTAGCCAAATTTAGTTACTGATTAACAAGGTACGAGGACAAGTACTTACAAGCGAGCACATTATTTCGCAACTTCTTACGCACCTGTGAAGAATCTCAGGAGAATGAAAGAGAAGGCAACAACTTCAGACAACCTGGCAACCCTGATGAGGCCGCATCAATGGCATCAGGAGTGGGAAACGAAAACCAAGTTCGTTTTCTGGAACAAAAACAGCAGCTCAATGAGCGTGTGGCTGAGCAACAAGCAACGCTTTTAAGGGCAAACTCGGCAGCAAATGTAATGCATAATGAACTGTTCACTGGCGACTACAAGGAGTGACCAGCCTTTAAAAACATCTTCCAGAGTACGATCCATAGCAAGCAGCATTTGACAGCAATACAAAAGTTGCACTACTTGAAAACGTACATCACTGGAGAAGCAGCTGACTTGATACGACGTATGCCAATAACGGATGCAGCTTACGAGGCTGCTTGGACTTACCTACTTGATCGGTACAATAGACCACGCCACATTGTTAACACTCTGCTGGAGAAATTTGTTAACTTACAGTCCACCGCCAGAGCAGATGTAACGGTTCTGCACAAGGTGAGGGACGGATCCACCAAAATTTTACGCGGCCTGGATGCAGCAGGGCAAACTAATAGGGACTGCTGGATTATACACTTCATTCTGGCCAAGATCGATGCTGAAACCCGACGCAAATGGATTGAATGAAGCCGGGAACTGGAATCTCCGTCTGTTGATGATCTACTAAAGTTTTCAGACCGACGTTGCGAGGAATTCGAGCTCAGCAAAAGTGAGCCAGATATAGACTCCAAGGTTGGCCCACAACATGGCAAGGCAAAGCGATCGTCACACGATTTAGTATCGATGAAAGCAAACACTTGTGTGAAGTGTAACTCCAAGGAGCACAAGATCTACGCTTGCTCAAAGTTTGATGAATTCTCAGTCGAGCAGAGACGCACATTTGTAAAGGCGAAATCCCTGTGTTTTAACTGCCTAAAGCCTGGGCATGTGTCGCGAAAGTGTGAATCCAAATAAACATGCAAGTTTTGCTACAATCGTCACCACTCTCTGCTATATGAAGATATTCTTAATTCGCAAGCCGATGTCACTTCGACTCACTCACGAGATAATGAAAGGCCCAAGCGCTCCCGAAGATGCTACGCTCACCATCAGCCATATCGCTCAGGCACAAGTGGCTTCCACAGCTGAATCCTTGTGCAACGGATCAACATTCGCAACACCGCCACAAGGGTTACGAAAAAGTGCATTGCCAGTAGTATTTGTTAGAAACGCAACAGGATGGCACACTACCTGCCGGGTGCTTTTGGGCAGTGGTTCGGAACTGTCGTACATCTCCGAGCGGTGCGTACAGGCACTCGGGCTGGAACGCTCACCGACTCGAATCTTGGTGACCGGAAATTCGTCAATCAAGGCTGAGACAACTAGAGGCTGCAGCACACTGGACTTCCAGTCAAGGATCTCAGATCACACAATAAAGGTACGTGCCCACGTACTCAGCAAAATTACCTCCACGTTGGCAAGACACGATATCGCCGCCTCAGCACTCAAGGCATTCGCTGGCTTTGAGCTTGCGGATTCTGACTATCAGTCGTTGGCGCCAGTTGATGTACTCCTTGGCAGCGTTTGGAACGTGTTCACCGGTCAAAAGATGTTCGACAATCAGGGCAGCATCTATCATAGCATAACATCTATCGTTACCATCGGATGTTCATCTACAACAACAATGCACACGGCTATTGACATTGACGCATCGCTAAGGCGCTTTTGGGAGCTGGAGGATGTCAACCAGGAATTCCATGGGAAACCACAGGACGATGAAGTTGAACAGCACTTTGTGAAGACGCACACTCGGGACTTTAAGGGCCATTTCGTCGTCTAACTTCCGTTCAAAAACTCCAAGGAACAGTTTTCGGATACTTTACAGGGAGCGCTAACAAGATTCAGGGGTGTAGAGCGACGCCAAAAGAAAGACCCCAATCTGCATTCACAGTACGTGCCACTTATGCGTGAGTATCTACAGTTGCGAGAACTATCGCCAAAAGACATTGACAAAAAGCCGAGCTTTTACTTGCCACATCATCCTGTAATTACCCAAAAACTACGGGTCGTATTTGACGGCTCATACAAGGACAAGAATGGACGGTCCTTAAACGAAGCTCTGCACATTGGACCCAGCATTCTACGAAACCGTTTTTCGATTTGTATGCGTTTCAGAATGTTCAAGTTCGTATTTTCAGCAGATATTGTCAAAATGTATCGACAAATCTGGGTGGCTGCCAACCATTGTGGCTATCAGCGAATTGTTTGGAGAGAAGATGAAATGACTCCTATTAAACACTGTCCACGGTAACATACGGCACATCCTGCGCACCATTCTTAGCAGTTAGGGTCCTGGATCAGTTAGCTCACGACCATCAACACGACTTTCCTACCGCTGCAAAGATCTTGAAGGAGCAGTTTTATGTGGACGACGTACTGACCGGAGCACATACCGAGGAGGAGCTCATTCGCAATCAAAATAAGTTCATCCAGTTGATGAAATGTGCAGGCATGGAACTTGGTAAATGGGTTTCCAATTCATCACTTGTCGCTGACAGATCTCTCGCTACAACCGAATTACAAGGCAAAGGATCCAATTCGACAGCAAAGTTCTTGGCATTCATTGGGTTCCAGAAGAGGATATGTTATACTACAAAGTTTGCCTTACAACAAATCCGCACAACACCAAACGCCAAATGCTGTCAGATGTGGCACGCATTTTTGACCCGCTGGGTATTCTGTCGCCAGTGGTAGTGCAGTTTAAAATTCTCTTCCAAGAATTGTGGCTGCTCGATCTGGGCTGGGACACGGAGCTTCCTGCAAAAATTTCGCACTGGTGGATAAATGCCGTAACGACCTACACATCCTTCGCGACCTACGCCTGCCACGATTTGTCCAAAACAATGAAGATCACATCGAACTGCATGGATTTTCAGATGCCTCCATCAAGGCATATTCCGCAGTCATCTATAGCAGAGCGGGGCGAGCAGATGGCACCGTATCTGTTTCACTCAGTGCAGTAAAAACCAGAGTCGCTCCGCTGAAGCAGCAGTCTCTACCGCGTTTCGAACTGTGTGGCGCTTTTCTACTGAGCCGACTGTTCTTATCCGTCAAGGCTGCACTACAACACAAGGACATTGAAGTACATGCATGGTGTGACTCAACCATAGTCTTGGCTTGGCTTTCACATCCACCATCTAAGCTTAAAGCATTTTTAGCCAATAGAACCTCAGAAATACTCGAAGCCTTACCGTGCAACGCATGGCATCATGTAAACACAAAGGAGAATCCGGACCTTCTCCATTTCGACTTATGGTGGATGGGACCTTCATGGCTGCAAGATCCAGAAATGCTAGCGGTAAAGTTGACCTGTAAAAAGTTCTGTTTTTCCCTTTTAGAAAACCATGGAAAAGAAGAAGTGAAGACCACAACATTAACCGCACAGGAAAGCTGCTCATTGTCAACAATCGAAGCCTTGACTCAACGCTTCTCGTCCTGGACAAAGCTGGTACGCGTTGTAGCTTACGCCTTACGCTTCATCCAAAGGACCATGGCCATTAAATCTGCAACGCTGGCAAATGGAAAGATGCTCACCTTTGAGGAGATTCAGGCTGCTCGCATTCTTTGCCTGCAAGAGGCTCAGAAATGTTTCATGGAAGTCTGCAAACTACTGACGGAAAACAAGCCACTTCACAGAAGCTCCCAGTTGGTGAAGCTCTCGCCGATTATCTGCAAGGATGGCCTTCTTCGAGTTGGTGGACGAGCATACGACAAATCTTCATCCAGGAGTTTCTGCACTTTTTGTAAGTGCGCGTCAAAAGTACTGGATCTTTGGTGCGCGCAAGCTTATAAGGAATCTGGTTCACAACTGCATTAAATGTTTCCGCCAACGTAAACTCACGGAGCACCAATTCATGGCGGATCTACCAGGCATCCGTATAACAGAAGCTTTACCTTTCCAGCACTCAGGCTGTGATTACGCAGGACCATTCATACTAAGGGAAAGGAGAGGGCGCAATCCCCGAAAAACTAAGGCTACAAATGCCTCCTTGTTTGCCTTGTAACATCAGCCATACATTTGGAACTGGCCACCGATCTTAGCCCACAGATCTTCAGCGACATCGGGACGAATTTTGTGGTGCGAAAAGGGCATTAGATGAGATGCAGACATTTTTATCTTCGCAGGGGCATCAACGCAATCTGACACAATCGCTGGCCAATGATGAAATCAAATGGAGTTTTATACCTCCCCATTCGCCACATTGGGGAGTGAAGTGGGAGTCATCAGGACGTTCCGTTAAATTGCATCTGCTTTGAGTTGTGGAAAAAACTGTTCTAACCTTTAAACAAATGCAAACTCTTATTGCTCAGATCAGTGCGGTTGTAAACTCGCGACCGTTATGCTACACACCTGACACTGATCTTACCTACTTGTCTCCAGCCCACTTTTTAATTGGACGCCCATTCACAACTTTTCCAGAGGCAGATCTGACTCATCTACCGATCACTCGTCTGGGCTATTGGCAGCTCTGGCAATCGATGTGTCAAGGGTTTTGGAAACGCTGGTACCAAGAGTATTTGACTTCCCTACAGCAAGGTCGAAAGTGGAGCAACAAGGAACGTAACATCGCAGTAGATAATGTAGTCCTCGTCAAGGACTCAAATCTCCCTCCAGCAGCTTGGATACTAGCCCGTGTAGTGGAAGCTCATCCAGGACCAGTTGGACTCGTACGCGCTGTACAACTTAAGACGTCTACTGGAGAGATGACCCGGTCCATCACCAAGTAAGCTGTACTGCCTAGTTCTGAAACATTGTTTCAGGGCGGCCCGGGATGTTGACGAACGCATTATATTTAATTTTGAATCTTATTCTATCTTTGGTATATGAAATACTAACTTTGCCCTTTTTATTATATTTTGGAGCTGCGTCACACACACAAAAAATGTGACAAATTAAATAACTGAAATACAGTCCACTCAAATCGGGAAATAAAACGTTTTTATTCTTCACCAATTACCAATGCATTACCGATTTGCATTAAGTCTAAATTTATTTCCCAGATGTTTATTTTAATTTTTAAAACCATAATACCTGTTTGCAAATTTAGCACGGAAATTGTTTGAGTATAGTTCCTGGAGCTTTGCCAAAGCATTGGACAAAGGGAGAAAAGGGTTCCTGAGATGGAACTGTTGAGGTCAGCGCCACCCTGTCCTCGACTTTACGTAGCACGTCCCGGTTCTAATAAAACTCGCATATATCCAATTTATTATTCAATATATAACTGCTGGCTGTATGGCGTTACATATAGCCGTGAGAAAAATAAGTAAGGGAACCGATTTAAAAATAATTGTAGCGGACGGTGGCTAGGGCTGTACTGAATAAGCGCGGGCGAAGTAAGTGCTCGCGTACCCGACAAGTGCGCTTAAAGCTTGTGTTGAACGGTACAATTCCAGCCACTCATCTGCTGATTGGAACATTATAGCGGGCTCATTAGATCTGTCTATTGTAACAGATTTCGGCGGCGACATTCTCCCCCCGGTAAACTTGGCTCTCCTGCGTCTGGGTTACCCTCAATCTTGCCAACGTTCAATACAGCCAGCTTCGTTACGGGTCGTCGTAAGATGCCGTGGGCAGTCTTGATCGTAGCGCTTCTTACTTGCTGGTCCTTGGCTAAGACCACATCGGTGACTATTCCTTTCGGCCACGTGTTTCGTGGTAAGTTCTCGTCCACTATGAGGACGACGCTGCCAATCGTTAGAGGTGGCTGCTCGGCGTACCATTTCCCTCGGCGAGCTATGTCGGGAACATATTCCCTGACCCATCGTTTCCAGAAATGGTCGGCGAATAGTTGAGCCGATTCCCACATGCATCGAACCGAGAGATTGTTGTCGAAGATGGGCTTATATCCGCTTACTGATCCCAGTAGCAAATGATTGGGTGTGATGGCTTCGTCGTCGTTGGTGTCCAGCGATACGAATGTGAGCGGCCTTGAGTTTATTATAAATTCGATCTCCCAAAGTGCGCTTTGTAAACTCTCGCTAGTAAACTTCATCGCTGGGCAGATGGCGGACAGGACCCTTTTTAAGGAGCCTATAAGGCGCTCCCATGCTCCCCCCATATGAGGCGCTGCTGGTGGGTTAAAGCTCCACTTAATTGTGTCGAACGATCTGTACACTTCGTCGAAGTCAACCCTTGGAAGCTCCTCGCAGATCACCTTCTCGGAAGCTTTAAAATTATTGCAGTTGTCCGTGAATATTTCTCTAGGTGTCCCGCGGCGATTGAAGAAGTTGCGGATATACATAATGCATGACGAGGCGTCGAGGGAGTGAGCTATTTCTAGATGCACTGCCCTGACCGTGAGAGAGGTAAAGATTACTCCCCATCGTTTCTCCTTCCTCCTGCCAACGGTCGAGAATTGATCCAAAGTAATCGATTCCAACGTAGGTAAATGGGCGTTAAAAAGCGGCGACTCTAGCAATGAGAAGTTGGGCCATTAGCGGCGGTTTTGGGGAGGCATTATCGTTTCTGCAGCGCTGACATGCTCGTCGGGCTGACTTATATAAAACTCTTAAGCGTGATATATAATAAATGCCACGAATCCTATTGATGCAGGCCTCGTGCATGGTGTGGTGCATCTGACGGAATTACCAGTTAACAATTAGGCGTGTTACGTAATGTCCATAAGGGAGTACTATTTGCTGTTGGGGGCACAAGTTTTCAGCTCTCCCTCGGATCCGTAGCAACTGGTCATCGTCTAGAAATACATTAAGACAAATTAGTTTTGAATTTGCGTTTAGAGCTTTACCTTTGGAGAGTAAACATATTTCTTTTCGGAACACTGATACTTGCGCGTAGCGTATCAGTGTTGTTTGAACGCGGCGTATCATCTCGGCGTTAATGCTCGTAATCGGAGGCGTTGCGCTGTTGCTTTCAGCTTTTCAATGTATAATATGAACGCTACCGCTCGATATAGCCTCCGCCAGTCGGAAAAGTGTTCTACGTTCACGATGGGGTCCAGTGGTATAGTAGCGACGAAAAACACCTGCTTTACTTCGATGTTGGTTGGGGCTCCTAGGTCGGTACAGGTGGGCCAACGAGAGCGTTCCTGGAGAAGATACTCCGGGCCATCAAACCATTTATGCATGGAAGTGAAACTCGAAGTCTTAGTGGCGATGTCAGCAGGGTTTAAGTCTGATGGCACCCAGTACCATTGGTCGACATTGGTGAGCTCCAACTCTTCTCCTACGCGATGCATTACGTACTGCTGGAACTTGCGCGGGTCCATTCGCAGCCATTTGAGGACTGTTTTGGAGTCCGTCCAGTAGTAATGGGAGTTAACTGATAGCCGAGAATTTGTTTGAATTGACTGGCTAAGCTTGGCACCAGTGACTGCCGCCTGTAATTCCATACGGGGGATGGACAGCGGGCTTAGCGGGGCAACTTTTGTTTTGGCTGCTAGCAGGCTAAGATAAACGGAGTTGCCTTGTTGGATGCGAAGATACGAGACTGCTGCATATGCAAGTTCCCTTGCGTCTACGAAGGTATGGAGCTGCACGTCATGGATGTCCTCGTTGGTTTTGAAGAAGCATCGCGGAATCTTAACCGTGGCGATTAGGGCTAATGCCTGCTTCCATCGATTCCATCTTGGGAGCAGGCTTTCTGGTATGCAGTCGTCCCAGTCGGTGGGGGTCCGCCACACTTCTTGTAATAATATTTTCAGCTCTATAGTGTAGCAGGTCGTACATTTACATAAGTACTTGGAGGAGTTTCCGCTTCAACGGTGCATCGTTTTCTGTCCATATGTCGCGTTTCAGACAGGAGAATTTGAAGATAAACGTTAGGTCGTCCGTTTCCGGGATCCAGTATAGGCCGAGGACTTTCTCGGCGGTGGTGATTTCGACCTCGGTTGACGATGATTCTCCGCCTAGTTCGCCAAGCACAGTCTTCGAGTTCGATGTCCAGTTGCGAATATAGAACCCTCCTGCGGCGTGAATGTGGCGAACTTGTGTGGCGATTTCTATCACCTCCTTATTGTCGTTGCCGCTGTAGATAAAGTCGTCGACGTAGTGGTAATTTTTCACGGCTTGTGCGGCGGCGGGATATTGCTGTTGGAACCTGTCAGCGTTTCTGTCCCGTATGAAGTGTGCGATACATGGTGCGCAGTTTATGCCGAATGTGAGCGCTTCCATCGTGTAGACGCTTGGATGGTGTAGTTCGTCATCTTGGTCGTACCAAAGGAAGCGCTGAACATGGGCATCTTCCGGCTTGACTCGAATTTGATGCAACATCTCCGCGATGTCACCGATGATCGCCACCTTTCCGGCGCGAATTGAGATCAGCAGCTCCACCAATGGTTTCAAGAGGTCGGGACCGGCGTGTATGAAGTCGTTCAGGGACTGTCCCCCTGACTGCGCCGCTGCATCCCAAACTAGACGAACCCTATTAGGTTTGTTCGGGTTTGTAATTAAAAAGGTTGGTAGATACCATACCCTTGCGTGTTCTTTCAATATCTCGGCTGCACTTAGCTTACGGGCATACTTCTTTCGCACGAGATTGTCGATCTCCTTTTCGGTTTGAAACTTTAGTGCTGGTTCCTTGATGAATTTGCGTTGTAGGCACTTCAGTCGTCTAAGGGCGTTTGGGTAACTATCTTGTAGAGCTGCGTTCTCGTTCTTCCACAGCAGTCCAATTTTAAATCTGCCGTCCTCAAATCTGGTTGTCGAGTTCATGATGGCTAGGGCACGGGAGTCAGCTTCAGAATATAGGTGGGCACGTCGAGGAGTCTCTACTGCGAAGGTTTGCTTAATGGCCTCGTGTAAGGCGGTGTCGGCTTCGTAGCATCTACACTCATGGATGTTAACGTGTCCCTCTGCGTTAGATCTTTTGCTCGGTGGAATTTGCAACGTCCATTCCAGTCGAGTTTTGGAAGCAATTGGCTGGCGCCACGCTCCCTCCCGGATTCTAAGAGGTACGGCTAGATTCCAGTTATCCGCTCCAACGATTATAGTTGGTCGCACGTTGGCATATGAGGTAATTCGTAGTCCTTTAAGGTACGGGAACTTCATGGCGAGCTCCTCCATGTTGGCGGACTGTGCTGGTAAGTTTAGGCTTCTGACGCTGCGAACGTCTCTCAGTTTAAATTTGGCTCCGTTCTGCGTGTTGATGACACGTAAAGTCGCTGTTTTAGAAGTTTCTTCGACACGGGTTGTATTGTCGGTCCATTTCAGGCAGAGTGGGTGTGGTACGCCTGTCACCCCCAGCTGCTGGAAGATAGTTTCTTCGATCAGCGTTACTGATGATCCTTCGTCTAGAAAGGCAAGGGTGTTAATTTGTTGAGTCTTATAATCGATTTTGATTGGTACGATACGGAAATTAGTTTGATCCGCATGTCTATGGGCGAGAATGTGACCGCTCTCCAGCTCGGGTGCTGTTGGCTGGCGCGGGTGTTCGGAGCGGTAGAGTTGTTCTGCATGCAGTAGGGGATGGTGACGTTCGCGACAGTTGTTTATGTTGCATGTATTCCTTGAAAGGCACTGGCTTCGGTGATTGTTGAGGCAATTGAGGCACAAGTGATAGGTGCGGGACACGTCCCATCTTTCTGCCGTGTTCATAGCGGAGAAGTTAGGGCAGGTTTGGATCTTGTGGTCTCCGGCATCGCATATCACGCATTTCCCTCTAAAACGAAGTGGCTCCTCACTCACCGAATGGTAATTAAGGCGTTCGCTGCGCCCGAAGTAAAGTGGGGATGATACTTGACTAGCTGCTTCGGCGATTGTGTACATCCATTCGCTGAATACTTTCACCACCGGCACAGCGGTTTCTTTTGGGTGCATGGCCCATTGTAATTTTTGCTGCGAAGGAAGCTTTTCCACTAGATCCTGCACAAGGAGTGGGTTGCTCATGTGGGCGACTAGCTCGCAGGCTTCCATCGTTGAATATATGTTTCTTACGCAGAGTGCGTACTCGATCAGAGGTTCTAGTTTGTCCTTTGGAGGCGGCATTTTCCGTGCTTTATCAAGCATTGTCTGAAGTACATGCTCTGGCCGACCGAAACACATTTGAAGTCTCTGTATGATTTCGGTGACCATCGCTGGTAATAGTACCATACTTTGTACTAGTTCTCGGGCCCTACCTCTTAGGCTTGACTGTAGGCGCATGAGGTTCTCCGCGTTGGTGTAGCCGGCGATCTCTGTGCTAGTTTGAAAGCTGCTATAAAATAATGGCCAAGCTTGGGGGTTGCCATCGAATGCTGGCAACTCCCTTGGGATCGCTTGACGAGCGGCAATCAGCGAAGGTGTTGGTATGCCAGAGGTGAGCATTATTTTGTTGGCTGCGTCTGGTCCCACTAATAAGCGCCCTGCGGCTTCGGCTTCCTTTGGTCTGATCAGCTGTTGCTTAACCGGGGACGGACCATGCGAGGTTAGGTTCGATAAACCGCATGGCGTTTGAGCGGGCTTTTCGCCTAAAGCTGAGATGCCACCCACTGCCATGCTAGTGGTCGTGACCGTCGTCGACGCGGTTTGTGTATTTTTGTTAATGTGTTCCAGAGGGGAGGCTTGATATGACGGGTTGTATGGAAATTTTGCCAATCCGTTTCCTTGCGTCGGTGATGAGGAGGCCTGAGGTTTGTGGAATGACATCGGCATCGTTCTGTGATGACGTCGCGTATTATATTCTCGCAGTCACATTGCCAGCTGTGATCATCATCAACGCCCACTCACTCGCTGTGGTACCAGGAGTGGCATTTGCTGCACTGGACCATTCGATCACAATCCTCATGTGCACATCGCTTGAAATGGTAGACTCCACTTGATAGGTTGTTGGTATCCATGTTGGGAATTGATGTAGGTCGGGCAGTTCCCCGAATATTGTTTTTTTCACTTGGACGGGGCTAATGGACTATTAAGTCGGGCACCACATGATCCGCGTGATTAGTTACGTAATTTATTATGATTATTTTTAAAGATTGTTGAGGCCAGCGCCACCCTGTCCTCGACTTTACGTAGCACGTCCCGCAGGGTAACATATATCCAATTTATTATTCAATATATAATTGCTGGCTGTATGGCGTTACATATAGCCGTGAGAAAAATAAGTAAGGGAACCGCTTTAAAAATAATCGTAGCAGACGGTGGCTAGTGCTGTACTGAACAAGCGCGGGCGAAGTAAGTGCTCGCGTACCCGACAAGTGCGCTTAAAGCTTGTGTTGAACGGTACAATTCCAGCCACTCATCTGCTGATTGGAACATTATAGCGGGCTCATTGGATCTGTCTATTGTAACAGATTTCGGCGGCGACAGGAACCAATTAGCTCACATATTAGAATTCGTAGAGCATTGCTCTTTTTTGCATTGTTTCTTTCCCTAGAAATGATCCTGTCCTTTCCGTATGTCATTATGGTGTTGTTTATAAGTAAAGTCATTTTCCTATTGGCTTCGTTATAATATTCAGTAACCGCCATTCGACCCTATCTTGGGCTATTTAATTCTGACTAAATAACATGAATTGGTCGTTTTTAATTATATGTAAAGATCAATCTAGACCAGACTGCTAGAAAACTTTAAAAGGGTGACACGCAGCTATTTATACCCGTTACTCGTAGAGTAAAAGGGTATACTAGATTCGTCGGAAAGTATGTAACAGGCAGAAGGAAGCGTTTCCGACCCCATAAAGTATATATATTCTTGAGCAGGATCACTAGCCGAGTCGATCTAGCCATGTCTGTCTGTCCGTATGAACGCTGAGATCTCGGAAACTATAGAAGCTACCATACTGGGATTAGGCATGAAGATTCCTGATATTCCTGCGCAGCGCAAGTTTTTTTCAGCAATGTGCCACGCCCACCCTAACGCCCACAAGCTGCCCAAAACGGTGGCTTCTGCAGTTTTGATGCTAGAATAAAAATTTTAACTGAAATGTATTGTTCTCATCAATACCTATCGATTAACCCAAAAAATGTTTGACACGCCCACTTTGACGCCCACAAACTTCAAATTTGAATTCCGTAGTCTTGTATGCAGCGCAAGTTTGTTACGCTAATATGCCACGCCCACTCTAGCGCCCACACCTTGTTTTATTTTGTTTTGTTAGATTGTTAAAGTGATAATTAAACTGACTCTGAATTTTATAAAGACTCATTACAGTTTCTGCAGCTTCCCTTTAACCTATTTATTGTGTGGGTTATCTGGTGAGTTTTGGTTATGATTTTATCACTTCAAGAGTTCTTTCACATTTTATGGTTGGGTCTATTTCTTGAATTTTATAGTCCTCAACTGCGTTTTCGTCTGTAGCTAACTTTTCTTCTAAACCATCTATTTTCTTGCTCATTTCACTCAATTGAACTTTAATTAATATATTAATTAATTCCCATGTTGCTTAGCCTCCGTTTACCAATTGTTACGTACGCCCTCCATACAAAGATTCACATGTGCGTTTTACTTACCAGACTCAAAATTGCACTGGCAGGAGAAAATGCTATTTGGCGATTCACGTGTGGCGTGTGGCCAACCGACTTACTGATAACTACAGGCCGGCAGCTGGCAAAGTGCAACAGCCGGCTGTTGACTCCCAAGATAGGGGATATTAAGAACTAGTAATCCTAGGGAAAGAGAACACCTAGCTAATCTGATTCATACCGGCAGCCAAGTAAAAGCTCTTGTCTGGTATAAAAGATCTTAGCCGATTAGAGAAGAGAGGTAGAATCCAATTTGGATTCTTGCTGACGGAACCCTCCAGCTCCGAGGAAAGGCGACTTTCCCATAGGCAGCCGCCCACGGAGTCTATGCCATCAAGACCAGTTACCCTATCCAAATTTCCCTGACGAGGACCTGAATAGCAGCTCGAAAGAATCTTATGTGCCGCCGCCAGCAGTGTAATCGAAGAACGTATAAGGTCGACATCCGACATACTGTGATGTCTGTGGCCGCAGTACTCGTGATCCCAATGCTTCTAGAAATTGCTAAGATGTACGAGCCATCCGTTCAAAGGCATAGTGACCAATAGCAGACTTTTAGAAAAGTAGTGATGCAATAGAAGTGTGCAAATCGAGCCAATCAAAAGTTAACTTATACGCAATCAAAGCCGATAGCCCCATACAAAACAATTGAAAAGCAAGTGAAAATCAATACATTGGAAACAATGGTGACCCGAGAAGTCGAGTAGGTCAAGAACATAACTTTATAACTAGTGTTTATAACAGTGTATCGCATTGCTCTGCCCATGACCATCAATTAAGCTCCCGAACGTGTGAAGGGGAGGGTATATGACTGAAACACAGCCCAATCGTATTACACTTAAGCGACAGCTGAACTTGTGGGACAGTGTGGACTGACGAACTTTACGCACTAATGTTATTTTCGAGGCACTCTTAATATTTATTTTTGTTATGTTGAGGAGGAGAGAGGCTTACCAAGATCCCACGACTCGAATACGAAGTAGATTATGCCGATAAAAATGGTGCCTGAACAACGGACGCCAATTTGTTTTATAATGGTCTTACTAAATAGTTAAAAAATCTCACTTAAAAATATAAAGAAGTGTTATAAAAAAAAAATTATAATTTTTGTCAATTAAATTGTAAAATTAAAAATGTAAAAAGAAATAACGGTTCAAAAGTGCTGATCTTTTTGTATTGAAATGTTGCTAAAAGTCTTAATGAATTAAACATTTTAAGTTTATCCTTATAAACTGTTTGTTTCTTACTTTTAATGTTTGAGATAAGAATGTTAGCTTTGTTTGCGCACTTTACGCGCTTTATTTTTTTAAATTTGTTGTAGACTGTACGGCGGGAGCGGAAGCGCAATAAAGCTGTCTTCTTCGATTGGTTAAAGGAAAATGTAATATGAAATTAAAGTTCAGTTGTTATATGAAAATCATTGCACACACTCCCTATCGTCCTCGAATAAGTTCTGTATTTTCCTGGAATCAAAAATTTTCGCGTTTTTCCTTAACACAAAATGGTATTTCATTTTCATAGTGACCCCGACGTGATTTGCTGTGGAACTCTATTTTTTGTGAAACAAATTAACAAAATAACAAACACATATCGCGCCGGCTTGCTTAAAAACATTGAAGTTGTTGTTGCAGTGGTCGCCGCTGCTAATTCTTCGTTGATGCTGGTGGAAAAGTTTTGGACGCTGTTTACCTGCAGTTTTTGGGTTTTATCGCCGCTGCTGGACCGTTGTTGTTGTTGTGCTGCTCATCGCCAAGTTCACCGCTCGCTATCCCCTACACCCCAGAAGGAAATCATATGGATTCAAAGAGTGAATCCCGTTCCTTCGAGTTCTCTTTCATCGTCTTCGTTTTCGATCGCTGGAGCGGTGCAAGCGTTGGTCCTTTTTATTGGTGTTTGAGCTTGGCGTGCGCTCCACTACACTACGTGCACTAGGCATATTATTGTGATTGAATTATTAAAATAATACGATTCCATTTATTAATTAAATTTAAAAAAAAATGCCAAAACCAGATACTGGTAACAAGGAAATCGAACAGCTTTAAAACCAACGAGATGGATATATGAGGAGTATAGAGCGAACGCAAAGATTCTTAAATGAGGGTCGATTCTCGTTAAACACGGTTAAGTTAGAATGTCGACTAGAAATCCTAAAAAAGCACTTTGAAAATGCTTTGCTTATTCAAAATCAATTCGAAGCGAAAGATGGAGATGATGTGTACCGCGAAGAGTTAGAAGAGACTGCCATAATACCAAAATCGTTGCTAAATTCCATATTTGCAAAAGCAAGGCGTAAAAGCGTTGACAATTCCGCTACGCCGGCAACGCGCACACCCCAATGCCGATTGCCAAGCGTCGCTCTTCCAACCTTCAGCGGAAAGCATTCCGAATTCAAAAATTTGATTAGCCTTTTCGAAACGTTTGTTATCCATTTAACATGGTGTTTGGCTGGCAGGGCATTTCAAGTCACCGCGGATAATTATCCAAAAGCCCTAGCTAGCCTAAGGCGGGTGTACGCTAGTGATTGTTCACTTTTCTTTGACAATATATCGACCCTGTTTAATTTGCCAACAATTTCCAAGCCATCAGCTATCACCTTTAGAAACCTTATCGACACAGTCACAGGGCTGTACGATTCTCTATTGTCCACTGGGGATCACAAACGTATCACGAATGCCATCCTAATCCATTTAACCATATATTGAGATGGGTAGGTGGCGCATTTCAATCTCGCTTTTCTGCTTGCATACCTCCATTTCCCTTTGGTCCCTTAAGCTGAGTAACAGGCATCGTTCTTACTTGTTTTTCCCATAGGTTTCTGTAACATCTCTCCCGTGTCTTATCGTTTAAGTAATTAACAAGTTACGGGTGTACGAAACTCAGCTGTTTATAGCTGTTTTAAGAACTAAAGTTTTTTATATTAAGCTGTTTAACACCACCTAAAATTTAAAAAAAAAAACATTTTAGGACAAACTGACAAAATGAAAAAAAAAATGTTAATTTTGAGAAATCCCCCAAAATCTTTTTTTAAGTAAAACTTTTAAAAAGATTTTAACAAATTAGGTGTCATTCGACGCGTGTTTCAAAAGAGAATACAACTAGACTAGTAATCCTTTACATATATCCCAACGGCCTCAAAAAAATCAAATTTTCGAAATTTACGCCTTTACACTTTTGCCGCTCTTTTTCCGAAACTAGTTGATGTTTTAAAAGTCTTGGTATGCAGTCCTTTTAGTTTATGCTTTCCATTGATGTACCACTTGTTGCGATTAGATTATCGCAGTAGAATTTTATTTTTTCGTGTATAAGTTAACCCGACTATGGTCATTGATCTGGGGCCAACACCGGATGCACGCGTAGGCGGGAATTGGGCCGGTGAAATCCGATCCAGTCCATGCAAGCAGCAACAGAGTTGCGGGCAGCCAGCAACGGCTGCCCAAAAGTGCAGCATCAGCCGAACGATGAAGTGGCGTGCCGCAGTTTTATTTTGAATTGTATTTTAGTTTCTAAACCGAGCTCAAGCTGCCCTAACGGGATAGTAATAAATAAATAACTCCTACAATATATTAAAATCACTCGTGTTATAAGTGACGCTCAACCGTGGAAAATTCTGCAGCTCCGCATTCATGAAAAATAACCCGTTCAAAGTCGATTAAAAAAATAATAAACGCAATCGTCGTGAAGAAGATTAAATCGGAAAAAATTAATTCAAAATTTTTTTGAATTGCAAAATGTAAAAAAATTGTTTGAATGCAAAGAAATAAAAACGAAATAACGTTTATTAATGGAAGAACAAGAAATGAGAACTTCCAGTTAAAAGTGAAAACAATTAATAATTTTTCCTTAGTTTATTAAGTGCGAAAATTAGAAACGAAATTTCTAGTGCTCTGTAACTGGAGGATAAATTAGCTGCGAATAACCGCAACAGCATTTATCACAACGATTCGCCCCCCACAGGAAAACAATACAAGTTTTTTTTTAAAAAATATATTGTGTTTCCACTTGACAAAATGTAATTAAGGCGATTGTTTATTATCTCTTTAGTAGAATCAAACTTCGAAAAACAAGAAAAGAATTGATTTTGACAGTTCAGAGATTGTGCTTAAAAAATTAATTGAGCTATTGAGGGGGAAAAGGCACAGGCAGTAGTGACAAGGAATTTCTAGAAAGTTGTAGGAACCTCCAAAAAAAGAAATCGCAGCCTTACGAATCCGCAGGGTATATTGGGAACAGTATCACTATGTCGAATAGCGATATTTCTGAAATTGTCCGCGCCGCAGATCAGGCGGCGTTGAACACACAGGCCCAGGCCCTTGAAAAGAAGTTCAAAGAGTTAGAGGGTAGAATAGGTTCAATTTCTCTGACAAAGTCGGAGGTCAAGGCCTATGAAAAGACCATAAATATTGACAGTAGTATAAAGTGCGAGGAGCCTTTAGACATTGTCAAGACAATTCCCGAATTCGACGGGAAGCAGGAGAATTATGTCTCTTGGAGTCAAGCGGCTAACGCTGCATATAACGTCTTTAAGCCTTTTAATGGCAGTTCCAGATACTACCAAGCCGTAGCAATTATAAGGAACAAAGTAAGGGGCAATGCGGATGCGGTGTTAGCCTCCTTTAACACGGTTTTGAATTTTGTCGCCATTGTAGCTCCATTGTAGCTAGTAGGAATTAGATACCATGAGGCAGGGAGAACTTTCTCTAAATTAGTATTACGATGACATAGAGAAGAAGCTAACGCTTAATGTCACACGGGCCTTCTGCTGCTGCCGTGTTGAATCTGAAATTTTGGAGCGATGCTCTGCACACTTTCGTCTCCGGGCTAAGAAAGCCCTTGAGACTCGCAGTATTCCCAGCCCAACCCAAAGATATATCCTCCGCATTAGCACTTGCACAAGAAGCGGAAGCGGCTAATAACAGATGCGCCTACGCCGCAAGCCTGGCTAAGTTTGCAAATGAAAAAAAGCCCCTGGAAACTGGCAGTCAACACAACCAGAAACCGGGCAACGGACAAAAATCCGCATTTCTTTTTCTAATTTTAATCGTTGTCGCATGCTGACGTGTATTTATTGTGTTCAAAGAAAAAGTATTCAATAAAATCATAAAAGTGCAGTGACTTGTTTAATAAATCTACTATTACGCGAAAATACGCTTTCCGCGATGATATCGCGAATGTTTATATTAATTGGTCAATTAATTAATATAAAACTTAACACTTAAAACTCGAACTAGCTTAACCTCGATAACAATGAGTCTAAACGACGTTCTCTCACAACGTCAACGTGAGCAAGACGAGAGACGGCTCTCAGTATAAAGAAATAACGCGTACTTCTCTTTTAAAGCAACCGAAAATTATGCAAGCTCTGATCAAGCGCGGTCAATTACCCCCAAGTTGACCGAATTCTTAAACGCAGCGAGCGAGAGAGCGCGTTCTTGCTCCCCCCAAAGAGCGGTGTATGTACTTCAATGCAGGTATGCAATGACCTACGCTCATCAGCAGTAACTAGCACCGTAATCTCTTTAACAACGTTCACTGTAAAAACAACAACAACCGCAACAACAACAACTGCGTGTTTAACGACATATTCAGTAACCTTGACAACAAAGCTAGCAGCGCAACCATTAATACGTCTGCCGCTGCGCTGTCTGAAAAACAGAACAAAAACAATGAACATGTTAAGTCAACTGTGCAGACTGGTATGGATCGCTACATCCAAATCAAAAGGAAGCTGAGTCCCCAAAATTCTCAACGGAAAATAACCTGTGGTAATGCTAGTCTAGCTGCAATATACACACCCATGAATACATATCGATTTAAAATCTTGGCCTCTGATGCTGAGGAGGCCGAATCTATTACAGTCGAGAAAAGGAAGCCAAAGCCTCCGCCTGTCTATATTCGAGAAAAAAGTTCCAACGTTCTTGTCAACAAAATCGAGCTTATTGGAAAGGATAAGGGCAACTTTCAAGAAACAAAAGTTGAAATGAAGTCTGAAGATAATTACAGAATTTTATCGAAATATCTTGCCCAGAATAAAAAGAACTTTTACGCGTATCAGCTAAAAATCAGCAAGGGCCTGCAAGTCGTACTTAAGGGCATAGAGTCCGACGTAACAATGGCGCTACAAGAGAAGGGATTTACCGTTAAGACAGTCTTCAATATGCTCAACAGGGATAGAGAGCCGCAGCCACTCTTTAAGGTAGAGCTCGCACCAGAAAATAAGCCCCTAAAAAAATACGAAGTGCATCCCAAATACACTCTTCATTTCCTGTTGCACCGCGGAATTGCAATTCAGGAACCGCACAAACGCAATGGCCCGGTACAATGTGCGAACTGCCGAGAATATGGCCATTCTAGATCATACTGTAAACTGCGCCCGGCGTGTGTAGTTTGTGGAGAGCTTCATGACTCCGCTCACTGCCCAGCTAGCAAAGATGACTGCAACTCGAAAAATTGCGGCAACTGTGGTGGCAATCACACTGCTAACTACAGAGGTTGCCCAGTTTATAAGGAGATGAAAAGTCGCTTCCACCAGAGAGGAACTACTGCCCGCACCCAAAATAAACAGTTGACAGCTTCCCGATCAAGCCCTGAAGTCTTCGTCTCGACTGCAGCCAGATCCTCACTAGGACCCATAAACTTTGACAAAAATGTGACATTCGCAAGCGCTCTAAAATCGTGGCTTCTTACACCTGTCTCAAAAAGTTCATTTCTGCAATCAGCATAGCAAGAACCGAACACGGCTCTGCAGCATCAATCGCCGGAGCAGCCAAAAAGCTACTTTGAAGCTATGATTTGCAGCCTGCAACAAAGCCTTTCGGAGTTTATGTCGTTTATGCGCACAACCAACCAAGTTGTAATGCGAAAACAAAATCTGCTGATCCAAATGCTGATCTCACAACAATCCAAAAAATGACTTCCCTACGGATATCTAGGTGGAACGCTAACGGCGTTTCGCAGCATAAGCTTGAGTTAGCTCAATTACTACTCGACGATCACATCGACGTAATGCGACGAAGTGTGCCAAGCACACACACTGGTGATCTCGTCTCGTAACTCTAAGAGAAAAACAACTCTATAATGCTATTATAAAAGCCAAGAACAAGCCCGACTATGTTTCTTCTGGCAGACCAACATACTGGCCGGCAGACCCAAAGAAACTACCCGACTTAATAGACTGTGCAATTACCAAAAACGTTCCAAAAAATCTGAAAAGCGCCGAATGCCATTCGGATCTTTCATCTGATCACTCGCCTATTCTGTTTATGCTACTTCGACATCCAGGAACTTTGGAACAATCGTTAAAATTGACTTGACAGAAAACCAATTGGGTTAAGTACAGGAAATATATTAGGTCACACATTGAGCTAAGTCCTCATCTCAACGATAAAGCCAACGTAGACAGCTTTGTTAATACACTGGAGTCGGTACTCGCCTCTGCAGCTCGAGTTTGAACACCTCAATCTAAAAATACACAAGACAATCCTACAAATAGAACAGCTCGTCCTCGAAAAGCGACGATTACGTCAAGAGTGGCAATTCCACAGATCGCCATCCGCTAGGCAAAGCTTAAGATATGCCTCACGTCAACTCACTAATGCTTTACAACAAGAAGAATCATATGCCCAGCGCCGCAAAATAGAGCAATTGTCAACATCTAGTACTAAATACTCACTTTGGAGAACTCACCCAACTCTAAGCTCACCAAAAGAAACTGTGATGCCCATTAGAAATCCTACAGGCGCCTGGGCTCGCAATGATGTACACAGAGCCAGCACGTTTGCTAACCACCTTATAAATGTCTTCCAACCAAATCCTCTCACTTGCGCGTTTACTTTGTTGACCTTACCATACGAGCCTCAGCTTCGACATGAGGATTTGAGTTTCACCCAAACGAAATCGTTAACATCATAAAAAATCAGCTGAATCCGAAAAAACACCATCCTAAGAAACTAGGGAGAAATCCCGTCACATCAATTCGGAACGCGTTCGAAAAACGAGAGTACTATACTGACATATTTATAGATGTCTATCGAGCATTTGATGGAGTTTGGCTAGAAGGCCTAATGTACAAGGCAATGCTCCCCTACAACACCGACAAGCTTTAAGTGTCATACCTCTAAAACAGAAAATTTGCTGTGAGGTGCAACATTGCTATAACTGACGATTTTACTATTGGAGCTGGAGTTCCTCAAGGTAGCGTGCTTGGGCCAACATTATATGTCCTCTATACAGCAGACATCCCGACAAGCACACCCTAACAACACACCCTAACAACATCCACGTTTGCTGATGACACAGCTATTCTTTGCCGCTCAAAATGCCCGATGCAAGCAACTGCGCAGCTAGCTCTTCATCTGGTCGATGTCGAAAAATGGCTATCAGATTGGCAAATTAAAGTGAACGAACAAAAATGCAAGCACGTTACATTTACCCTAAACAGCAAAAGCTGCACGCCGCTCACGTTAAACAACACTATCTAGGAGTATACCTCGACAGAAGACTCACATGGCGCCGGCACATTGAAGCCAAAAGAACACATCTAAAGCTAATAGCCAGCAGCCTGCACTGGCTTATCAACGCTCAGTCTCCCCTTAGCCTTGAATATAGAGTCCTGCTATATAACTCGGTACTTAAACCTACGTGAATGTACGTCTCCCAGTTACGGGGGAATGCCAGCAATTGCAATATTGACATAGTCCAGCGAGCTCAGTCGAAGAATCTGAGAACAATCACCGGGGCACCGTGGTACGGTCGCAGCGAAAACATACATCGTCACTTAAACATTCTATCAGTCAACGAAGTGATCGCAGAACAGAAGGAAAAGTACTTTACCAAGCTATCTTTGCATTTTAACCACCTGGAGAGAGGTCTAACAAGGTTGAGCAACCAATAAGGTCTCCGTCGAAATGACTTACCCACCCAGCGACCGACTTGAGGGACGCGCAACTAGAATGCAGTTTTAGTATACTGTTAATTAAATTTTAATGTTAAGATTCGTAAACTTATTGTTAGTCTCAAAATTAAGAGAAAATTCGATAAATAAAAGCAAAGTTAAAAAAAAAACGTTTAGTCTGTGCAAGACCAGGCTTACAAGTACATAGATCCCGGTAGGTCTAAACAACGACCGTTTGGTCAAAGGAACCAATATCAGATGCCCGAGGCCTTGTAAGTAGATAATACATCCCGATCAAATCTATACGCAAACATCAAAAATGTTTATGAAGATGTCTCGATAAGAACTCAGAATATGAAAATTAGGCGAAGGCCGAAGCGTCGGATATAGAGGACGTGACATCGGACTTGGAATATTGTAATTTTTTAGGGGGAAGTCTCTGCTTCCGTGCATAACGCGTACGATAGCAGGGCGTACTATAAGGCTCTTAACAGATACCAGTGCCTCAAAAAACTATATTCAATACCTAACGGAGCTAAAACATATATTACCGGTTGAAAAGACCTTCACAGTAAATTCCAATCACGGTGGAACATTCGTAAAACAAAAATGCTTTATTCATCTTTTTAATAAAAACAAGGAAGAACGCTATAGTCGAGTACCCCGACTATCAGATACCCCTTACTCAGCCAAAGGGACCAAATCGAAAATGCGCCACCTACCGGCGGTAGACAGATTTAAGCTTTATGGGCGTTAGAGTGGGCGTGGCAAATTTTTGGATCAATCGATCGGTATTGACGAGACCAATACATTTTAGTTAATCCAAAACAGTAAATACAAACCTACTAAAACACTCGAAGTAACCCAAACAACACTGCCAAGGAACTTTATTAATTAATCACTCAATTTAGTACTAAGTAATACACCTTCTCTTTACATTTAATGCTTAAAATTATTCAATGGAACATCCATGGATATAGAAATAACTACATTGAACTCCAAACCCTGATCAAGACCTTTAACCCCCTAATTCTTGCCCTACAAGAAACACACATAACCAACTTTAACTCTCTACCCATTCCCATTAACTACACACTCTACCAACAATGCTGCACCAACTCTTACGGGGGCGCAGCTCTACTGATACATAACTCAATATCGCAAAGACAAATCTCAATCACCCAAGACTTCGAAGCAACTGGAGTCTCAATAGATACAAAACTTAAACTAAACATAATATCAGTCTACATTTCACCAACTAAGTCCTTTAACAGAAGTAACCTAGAAAACGTCCTCTGCTTCGACAACACACCCACTTTAGTCCTCGGAGACTTTAATAGTTGGCACCCCTACTGGAGCTCTCCTAGCCCTAATACCAGAGGCAATATTATTGCCAAATTCCTAGACCGTTCAGATTACATTTTATTAAACGACAAAAGCCCCACCCACTTCTCCAATCACAACTCTTTCACACATATAGACTTATCATTTTCTTCATCCACTATAGCCCCATAATTTCTCTGGGAAACAATAGACGACCTCTACGGAAGTGATCACCTCCCTATCTTAATCTCAATGAACCTTAATGCCTCCCTCTCATCCTACACCTCCAAACCCTCCTTTAACTTAAAGAAAGCAAACTGGGAAGCATACAAAAAATCTTTTCGTAACAATTCTACTGACAAGCCACCGAGCGAAAATGTCAATAAAGAAGCAGCTTTGTTAAGAAAAATTATTATCCACAGCGCGCACCAATCAATCCCCCAGAACTCTACATTTCAATTCCCTAGAACAGTCCCGTGGTGGAATCAAAACTTATCAGTTTTGAAGAATGCCAAATCGTCTAAATGGTCAATACTAAAACGTAACATTACAACGTATAATATAATAGAATACAAAAGAGCCAACGCTAAACTAAAGAAAGCCATTAGAGAAGCCATACGAATCTCTATTTTTAATTTCACATCCGATATTAGTCCCTTCTCATCTCCAGCAAGAACATGGTCCAACATCAGATGCCTTTGCGGCCTTTTCCCCACAAAGCACATACACTGCATTAACGACCCTTCTTTCCCCACCCCCAGAACATCCCAAAGTGAAAACGCTAACTCTTTTGGACTTGCCTGGTCCAAAGAAGCCGACGACGGTAACTTTTCCACAACTTTTCGCACTAACAAATTCCTCTTAAACCACACATTAGACTACCAACCCTCCAAAACTGCACTAGAAATAGAAAAGGACATTTCGTTCATCGAATTTAGCAGCGCACTCAACTCCTTGAAAGGCAAAACTCCAGGCTTAGATCGCATCTCATACATTATGATCAACAACTCTCCCATATCATTCAAACACAGAGTCCTTAACCATTTTAACTCAATCCCTCAAGCCTACAAACATAGCCTTGTACTTCCCATTCTAAAACCCCAAAAACTCAAAACAGACATTAAATTGTACCGCCCGATATCCCTAAATTCATGCCTAGCAAAAACACTTGATAAGATTATCGCAAAGAGACTGTGGTGGTTTGTTTTAAATAACAACCTAATCAACAGCAATCAGATTGGATTTAGAAGGGGAAGATCTGTTATAGACAGTCTACTCTTAGTAGACCACATAGCAACAAGATCCCTTTCCCTCAAGAAGCACGTCACATTGATCTCTCTTGATTTCAACAAGGCATTTGACAAAATAGGCATCCACTCCGTAATTAACCAGCTGAAGGAATGGTAAATAGGCAATCGCATATTAAATTACGTCCTTAACTTTATGACAAACAGAAAAATAATCATAAAATCCGGCAACATCCTTTCAAACCTTTTCCCACTTAACAATGGCATACCCCAGGGGTCTCCAATCTCAGTAATTCTCTTTCTCATAGCTTACAACACTCTCTCCCATATTATCTCCTTACACAAAGAAATAAAACTAACAGCATACGCCGATGACTTCCATCTCATAATCGAACACAATAAACAAAAAAACCCCACTACCAACCTCCAAACCCTATTTACTCAAATAGACGACTGGTGTACGTACTCTGGATCAATTCTATCAAAAGAAAAATGTCAAGTCCTTCACATATGCAGAAAACATAACTGCTCTTCCAAGATCCTTACAGGCGACACAAATCTTCCCAGTACCAACTCCCGCAGAATACTAGGACTTACTTTTAACAACAAATACACCTGGAACACCCATATTACAAAATTAAAAACAGAACTATCAAAAACTCTAAATATTATTAAACATCTCTCTTCCCTTAAATATAACAGTCACACAACCACTCTTATCAATACTATTAAATCTATCCTCATTTCAAAAATCGACTTTTGCCTGCCTATCTACGGATATTCACCCAAATCTAAATTAAACTGTTTAAAAACAACAATAAACGCAGCTCTAAGAGCAGCCTTAGGAGCCTACCGAACCACACCAGTAAACAACTTACTACTAGAAACTAAAACAAACACTTTAGAACAAAAACGAAACTTCCTTACAGCCAAATTAAGTAAAAATATCCTTTTCGCCCACGGCACCCATATAACAAAACTAATAAAGCCACATAAAAGAAGATACAGATACCCTAGTACCATAGACAGAATAATCCAAGCATGCAACCACCTATCCCTTCCCGTTTCTCCTATCCGAATCAGTAACTGTAAAAAATTTAATATGACTACCATACATAAAGCTATCGATACCAGTCTGTCATCTCATAATAAACAAAATACCCCTGCAACAACTTACCAACAACTTTTCAGGTCCTTACAATCCTCATACCCACAACACAAATTTGTATATACTGACGGTTCTAAGGCCGATGGTATATCTGGATTCAGTATTACTGATGAAAATAACCTTTTAAAATCCGGTCTACTACCAATGTACTCTTCCTCCTAAACGAGCGAGATAACTGCCATGGTAGAAGCCACAAAACTTTGTCAAGGAAAGTCTGGAAAACACGCAAACTGCACCGACTCCCGCTCCTCCCTTAACTCGATTAAAAACATCAATAAACACTCCTACTACATTACATCAATAAGAAACATCATAACCAAAAACTTCCCAAAAATAAGCCTTATTTGGATTCCTAGCCACATAGGAATTAAAGGCAACGAAACTGCTGACTCATTTGCCAAACTTAGCCTTCAAACCCCCCTTATATACACCCCTAACTACAATTTTACTGACATCGCTCGCCACCTAAAACAATGCTTAGATAATAAACTGTTAAAAACCTTGGAAACAGCATCTCCTTGGTAGCAACTTATAAAACCCCTAACATTCCCACACAAACACGAAATGAATAGAAGACAACAAATTATTATTAACAGAATACGACTTGGACACACCAAGTTCACCAATGCGCATTACATTGATAGAAACCTTTCCTCTATCTGCCCCCTGTGCAACATCAGCCCAATAAGCCTAACCCGTATTATTACTTCATGCCCCGCCCTTACCCACCAAAGAACTGCATCGTTCAACTCCCAAAACCCTTTCCACATTATATCAAATCCTACTTTAATCAATACCCAGAAAATCTTACTCTTTCTTAATAATTCGAACATATAATATAAGATATAATAAATTGTAAAATATAATAAAAATAACAATCATCACTACTAAATTACCATTAGCGAGCTTAAGGCCTTTTGCTGCTATAGCTCTAGAATAAACCCACTGTTAGCTTAAAGTTTTAACTATAAGTTAGCATTAGATAATAATAATAATAATAGTTAAAATTTTTTATTTAGCATGAAAATTGTGGGCGTCACAGGTTTGGGGCGGTTTGTGGGAGTCAAAAAGGGCGTGGCAAACTTTTTTCTGGGTCAATCGATATGTTTTGATGAGAACAATACATTTCAGTTAAAAGTTTTATTCTAGCATCAAAACTGTAGGAGCCACAGTTTTGGGCGGTTTGTCGGAGTTAGAGTGGGCGTGGCACATTGCTGAAACAAACTTGCGCTGCGTAAGAAGCTCAGGAATGTGCACGCCAAATCTCAATAGCCTAGCTCTTATAGTTTCCGAGATCTCAGCGTTCATCCGGACGGACAGCCAGACGGACAGACGGACATGGCTAGATCGACTCGGATAGTGATCCTGATCAAGAATATATATATTTTATGGGGTCGGAAACGTTTCCTTCTGCCTGTTACATACTTTCCGACGAATCTAGTATACCCTTTTACTTACGAGTAACGGGTATAAAAACCACCTTTGTCATTTTAAATTATCTAAAGGAATTTGATGGGATTGTGGGTCTGGATTTCCAAATGGAGGTAACAAAAAACATTATAGAATATGAAAGCGGCATAGAGGCCCTTCAATTTGCTGAATTAAAGGATGTAAATTTTGTAAAGGTTGTTGATAAAGACGTACCGATGGTCATTAAAAATTTGTTTCAAAAGATGATTAAATTAAGATCAAACGCATTAGCGGACCCCAAGTCCCTGCGGTATAAAATAAACACGGTTGCTACAATCCCAACGGATGAAGAACCCGTTTATACAAAGATGTACCTTTACCCTCAAGGGGTGTCGGAATTTGTGAACACGGAGGTTAAACAACTTCTTGCTGTTGGCATTATTCGACCCTCAAAATCACCCTACAATAATCACATCTGGGTTGTAGACAAAAAGGGTGTTGACAAAGATGGCCATAAAAAAGAGGATGGTTATTGACTTTTGGAAACTAAATAAAACAACCGATGATGATAAGTACTCCATTCCTAACATATCGGTACTGTCAAATTTAGGAAAAGCCCAATACTTTACAACGTTACTCTTAAAATCGGAATTCAACCAGATATAGCTAAGGGAAAAATATAGAAATTAAACTGCTTTAACAGTAAACAATGGAAAGAACGAATTCTGTAGACTCCCTTTTGGGCTAAAAAATGAGCCTGGTATCTTTGAAAGGGCTATTAATGACGTTTAACGGGACGTCATAGAGAACGGTTTGTTACGTCTACAAAGATGAAGTGATAATTTTTTCCGAAACAAGGAGGATCACAAGTAGTAGGGAAGAATGTGTTTTGGACAATTAGCATATTAATGGCCCCCGACCCCCCTCCCCCTCATTAACTTATGAGGGTTCTAGGACAATTAGCATAAATTAACTGATTTTAATGGGCTTTGAAGTCATAAAAATGTCACTATCATGTCCATAAAGAGTATACTTAATTGCCCCCATCGCCTCGACATCCCCATGTGACAATATTGATCATGTATCCTTCCTCTCACTATGTGCAATTAATAGTCAGGTGAGAAAGGTGCACTTCAGAAAGTTTGCACACCCATATTATCCAAAGGTTGTTATCTCAAAGGAGATTGTCGCCATCGCCCCCACACCCCCATGTGACAATATTGACATTATGTGAAATTAATAGTCAGGTGATAAAGGTGCACGTGAGAAAGGTCGCACACCCAAAGTATTCAAAGATGGTTATCTCAGAGGAATATGTCCGATCATGTTGGGGAAATATGTTTTCTATGATTGTAAAACTAATTTAGAAATCAAGGTCACAAGTTAATGATTCTCAGATGTGGAATATTTTCAAACACACATTTTTCTTTTCTCCCCAGAACGTTTAACTGGTAAATTGTCTAGGATTCTCTCCTTTTTACAAATGGGTCATAAACATGTCATAAAATGGATTCAAGCAAGAGCTACCCGAACATACGCACCTGTCCATCACCTGATCGCAATAAAAGGGGCAAATGCACAGGCCTGTAGGCGCACGCTCATTGACAAACGCAATAAAAGGGAGATATCCACAAACCTGAAGGCGCACGCTCATTGACAAAATCATTGGCCTCACGCCAACGACCTCACGGCTGACTGCTAGCTCTAATACGTCCCATAACAGGGGTTGGTCTTGACCGCGCAACAACTCGCAAGTAGCCGACATATCTTAGTCAAGGAATTATTTTCCATTCTCCGTACCTGTAATTTTAAATCAAAATTAAAAGTCAGAAGTTTATTTTGTAGCATAATAATATGTTTATTCATTTATTTTGGTATTGCGAACATGTTTTATTATATATTTAAATTAGTTTTCTAGATTCGTTCCGGCGATTTGCATAGAGGAGGCAGGCGCAGGTTTCCGACGTCATTTCTGGATTACAAAATGTAAAGTGTTCACCATAATTCGTAGTTTTGATATCATGGCCACCTCGATTCATGAACATAGTTTTTGTGTTTAGAAGGTATTGAAAATGTTGACCAATTATCTGTCCTTTAAATTGTTCAATAAATTGGTCAATTTCTTCATGAAATTTCATTTTGGTCTTTAGACATCTAGTCTGATGGTGTATAACAATTATTTTATTGTTTTGAAGCTACTTTTAAAAAATGTTAAAATAATGGATGCATTGTTTCGAGCACAAACCTCGCCATTAAGGTGGGTTTCACAATAGGGCAACCGGTTTACTTCAAACCTGTTTAATGACGGACAGCCCATTTCCTCGATACTAATGAGCTGATGACTCCCAAAAAACGTCTGTAGAAATCGTTTCTTTTCCACAACTTTACAAATAATTTGTTTTCCGCTTGTAATTGTCCTTAGATACTTTCGAGTTTGTGGAAAACGGTTTTCTCCATCGTTCCAAAAAATGTTGTGATGTGTATTGATTAACCAAATTGTAGTAAAATCATATGGTGGTTCTATTAAAAAACTATTATTCAAGTTTGGATCTTTTTCGAATACAATTCAAATTTCCTATAGAATAATATTATTATTATTATCAACGAAACCTTGAACTTTAATCGAAACAGTATCTTTAAACATTTTTCTAATGTTAAACAACTCGTTGTACTACTCCGTTTGATGGGTTATATTCTAACTAAACGGTCATGTATGAGGAGACAGTAAGCTTAAGTACTAGTCCGTTTAATGGGTTATATTCAACTAAACGGTAACAGTAAGCTTGGGTATTTTCATGACTTGGTGTCTTCAGTTCTATTGAAATTCTCACATCAATAGGACCAGTTTTCACTGATTCGTTTTGATATGAAAGATCAACCACAATAATAGGAGCCTTCTGTTTAAATTCATTTCGGGTCAAAAATAGTTGAGACTCACGATTATAGTAACTAGATTGAAATCTTGTACATATTTCATATAGGTGACCATACTGATTCTTACTGAAATCAACATTCAGATTATCATATGGATGTGACTCAGAATTTAAGTGAACTTTCAAGTTTTAAAAGTTATTTGTTAGCCGACAATTTCACATTCCAGCTGTGTTGACTCCCATACCAACTTGGGGCTAACGTATGAATCCCAACTACGGAACGCGATTGGTAGGTTTACACAACTTTTAATAATATCGTACATCTACATTTTTTGCAAAATCGATCGGAGTTACATGGGGAATTTTCTAGGTTATATTTGTCATTTCCAGCTTAAAAATTTGTTCACTTCTGGTTTGTTCAAACACATCACCATGATTATTACTTAGCATCACCACTAGTTCGCGTTTAAAATTTAACAAAACTTTAAGGTAACTTTCATGTATTCGTGTTGTATAGTAATTCGAATTTCATCGTTTGGTTTAAATGTTTGATTATACGATGAATAAGTATGAAACTCTTTCTTCGAAATACTCTCATCTGAGTGAACTTTTTCTCGAACATTTAAAATTTCGTTCATGGTTTTCCTTTTCACCTTTTTTATTAACTTCAATCCTACCGACTTTAAAAATAGTTTATTTTTCAAAGTAAGTGAGCTTTTTTTTACTGTTGATCCTCTTTCTATAGCTTTACAATTAGTAATGCTTGGCTGAGGACTTAAGCTACGTTTTTATTATAAATAATAATTCTATTAACCGAATGTGCATGCGAATCGAAACGTTTTCACCACGTAAATTCACCAAGTCACCGTTTTGATCAACTATGCGTATAGATAGTGTGCTTATTTCGTCACAGTTGATTGGTAAATAAATTAGGTTGTGTCACTGTCATTTTATACCCAGGCGGAACATTAATGCTAAACTCATGTAATGTATGATTCGGTGTGTTATCTACATATGAACCGCTGATTATGTCACATTCCAAACGAATTGTATTAATTTTTAATATGTTCACGGTCTGATCTGATCGATAGGTAGTGGCTCTAGTACTTTTTGATGGAAACCAAACAGCTGTCCAACCGATCTTTCCTTATTAAAGTAAACTAAATCTCGCATGGTAGTTATTTCAACTTGAAGTGTATTATTATTACTTTGAATCGGTGATATCATTCAATTTATATGATCCAGTTGGAATTGTAATAACTTTGTCATCGATGTGGAAGAGGTTATTTTTTTCATCAATTTTTGGAATCGAATTATAAATATTAAAGTCGATAAGAGCGCATATTTAAATCATCTTGCTTAAACATTATAATAAAGTTGGCATTGTCACGAATCAGATGTTTCGGTATATGACTATATGTTTGACTTAAATAAAAAGAGACGAAATGTCGACCCATACAAAAATAAGATCTTATGCTATCTTGTTTTTCACAAGCTACACCATCCAATATCATAATGGAATTGTTCTTGGCTTCACTGGGGTCTAGTACACCATCATTATGGTGTGGGAGAATGTATGATATCCCATTCCTTTAATCGGTTTGATTAATGTTTCCAAGTACTCATATTTAGGTTGATATAAACTTTTTGAAAATATATAAACATTTTCGAATTTTAATCCATTAGGACTCTCTATTAGACTTAACACAATATTAGTTTTACCACACTTCGAAGGCCCAACAATTAGAGCCCTTATTGTGTTCAGTAAGAGAGCACTATGTCGTTGCGGTAGATTTTTCTCGTTTTCGTCGTTAGTATCTCTAACTAAAATTTGTTGTTTTTGGCTTATTAAACGCATCTTTTAACCTAATGTACCTCATTCATTGAGAAATCTTTGATGATTAAACATCAATGAAATGGGGAAACGTTTTTATAATCGCATCAGTCTTATTTTTAATTGTAAACACGGTGGTGGTCTTGTCGATAAGCTAATCAATACATTACCGTTTGAAGCCCATATTCCGGGATATAATATTTGTGGACCGGGTACAAAGTTACAGAAACGGTTGGAACGAGGTGATCAAGGAATAAACCCATTGGATGAAACTTGCAAAGAGCACGATATTGCATATTCTTAAAACAAGGCATTGAGTGAACGACATAGGGCAGACTCCATATTAATTGACAAAGCCTGGTCGCGTGTCAAGGCACCAGATAGCAGTCTTGGTGAAAGAGCAGCAGCATACTTTGTTACAAATATAATGAAAGACGAGAAAAAATTTGGTATGGGATTGAATAAAACGGAGAGGAAAGGAAGGAAAAAGATATTGAAGAATAAAATGAAGAAGACAAACCTTTCGACTGATATTAATATTGCCACTAAGACATTAAAAAACAAAAACCATCAGACATTATGACTGCAATTAAAGTTGCACGTAAATCAATTCATCAAACATCAATGCGAGAATGGCCAAAGAAGATATGGAGGAGAAAAAACGCCACAACAGGAAAATTGAAAGTGTTGCTGTAGGAGAAGTATTATATCTCAAGCCCTATAGAAAGGGTTATGGTTTCTTTCTTCAGCCCTGTAGTAAGGGGAATGGAATTAAGAAGCGAAAAAACTAATTTCTCTGCTACCCAATAGACCACTATCAAATATCGATATTATACATTTTGCTAAGAAATATATTCCACATTTTCAAGGGGGTGTTTATGAGAGGTCTACTACCAGAAGCACCAAAAAGTCGGGAGTGTGGTATAGTAAACCTAGATAATTCACGATCAAGTGGTTCACATTGTTTTGGATATAATCAAAAATAAAAATAATATACATTATTTCGATAGTTTTGGAAATCTTCAGCCACCTAGAGAAGTTGTGAAATACTTGGGACATAGAATACAATACAATTACGATAGAGTTCAAGACTTTGATACATACAACTGTGGACACCTGTGCCTCACTTTTCTGCTTTCTTTCGTAGAAGATGTGGAGTCAAAACTGTTATATATAAATGGTTAATTTACATTTGGGGGGTTGAAAGTCAATGTATGGGTACGTGTATGTGTGCTCTGTGTATAGTATAAAAAGTGGACCTGCACGCGTTCAAATTCACAGTCAAAGTTTTTACTTCACATCGAACGTCATCAAGAGGACATGAATTTTTGATCATTCTTAACAAAAACTATAACAGCTCATAACAGCTCAAAACAGCTGGTGACCAGTTTATAACAACTAGTAAGCAACTAGTTAACAGCTACTGAACAGATAGTAACCATCTAAAACAACTGGTGAGCAACTACGAAAAAGACACTGCTATCGATGACAAGGATGCCTGAAAATGTGAGATTCCCGACCTTCAAGGCGGAGCGCAAAACAACAAAGGGTTAAAGAACAAAGGGTTAAAAGAATGTACATGCCGGAAAGGTACACCTCTCTTCAAGATGATATCATCAATGAAATGGTTGATGGAAAATTTAATATTTATAAAAGTAATGACAATTTGTATTTAGAAATAAGTCAGTAATCATTAAAAAGATTGAGATTTTAAGAATATAACAATAAATACACTTTTTTAAATATAATGAAGAAAATGTATCGAAACTTTTTTTTATTCGGAAATTATATATAAATACTGTAGATTTCGGCGTTCCCTAAACAGTATTCGTTTAGTAACTGAGGAGTGACTACATGAATTTCGGATATTTTAAATCTTTAAATCTTTTACCTATAAAGTTTGTAAAATATTCTACAATAAATATTTTGTCACAGTTAACCAATGCTAGATTTGCTTTGAAGCGAAAATTCGATGATCTCAAACAAGTCAAAAATCATACGAAATTACAATTGGAGGAAACTTTTAAAGCTATTACTGAACCCTTACATGAACTTGTTAAGGAAAATAAAAAACAAAAGATTTCTAATGTAAAAGATAGTATAAAAGTAAAGCGTGAAATGAAGCAAATTAAAAAACACGATGATGATGAGAGAGAGCTTGACGATTTTTACAGTACAACTAATGAGAAAGGTCTGCAGACTAATCGAAATATAATTCCACCAAGGTCTTTCGATGATAGTGATTCATATAATGAATTCTTTTCACAGACAAATAAAGAGGTAGATGCAGAAGCTGAGAACATGGAGACGGAAAAGAGTAAAGAATAAGGGACAACACCTTTACCAATGTATACAGGAGACGCCGATATGGGTGTGGATGCAGAGCTAGAAGATAATAACATTAGTTATAATTATTATTTTAATATCTGTAATTTGACCAGAGAAAATGTGTTGGATAAAGGCTATGGACCTTAAAAACACTGCAAATAATTCATAAACACTGGGAGATAAAGAATTAAAAATTAAAGTTAATAAAAAAACATTTTCTAGTGGAATCAGTTTTGATCTGACTCCTGGTCTGTACTCTCTAATTTTTCTTAATAAACCTGAAAACTATGATGATCAAGATTTGAAAATGTATAAAAAATTATTTTAGAAACGAATATACATAAAGTAGGCTTTAAACCTAATAACAGAATCAAGGTTAAACGAGCATACAATAATAGCCATATTATTAAGAAGTTGATAGGCAAAGATTTCAGTCCTACAGCGTCTACTCCACTTCGCTCAAAAACAGCTAAAATACAAACTATGTATATTGGAATGATGTAAATGAGTTAGTCGAACGATTGGAAATTTTAGTAGCATCAAAAGGAGCGTGGAACACCAGCCACAATAACAAATTTTTTTCAATATTAGAGAAATTGCGTGAAGAAAGGATTATATTTTAATGGGTATAAATAGGAAGGACAAATATGTTTTACATTTATAAACAGCATGTCTGTCGACAAGTTTGGGCATTTTTCTGTTGATAAGGAACGATCAGAAAATTTGAAAAGACGTGTTAATTCTACTGAGCGATTATTCATCGATGAGGACGGAAATCTAAATGCTCAAAATCAACGTATCAAAAACGGATCTAAGCCTTTAGACAACAATGATCTAGCAACGAAACAATATACTGATGAGATCCTCGGAAAGTTGGGAGGAGATTTAAGAAAAATTATAACTCAAAATATTAATCGTCGACTCACGAAAACTTCCAGCTTAGAAAATAAAATTGAATTGTATAATAAGAGGGCAGACAGTGCTGACCAAATTTTTTCCAAAATTCTGGAAAAGAATAAAAGCATAGAGGACTTCATACTTAAATATGTAACAAAACCTATATCATTACCGAAAAACCACAACTGAGTTAGAAGGTGTCGCGTTTCAGCCTTTTGGAAGAATATGATTAAGCGAGAAATCGCAAATGAGTTGCACGGACCATCTCGAAAAAACTTATAACGAAGACTAGTTATTACAAGGGGTATAAACGAATTGTGGCAAGCAGATTTGGTTGAAATGGGAGCCTTTTCAAAATCACATTTTTGAAATTTGCTTGGGGTGAGGCATTCAAATCAATAAATGCCAAAAATTTTTCTCTAGCCGTGGAGAGAATATTTAAATCGGGTCATGGAACACCAATAAACCTGCAAACTGATGATGGCACTGAACTCCTTACTTCGAAATTTAAGGTATTAATGAAGAGTAAAAGGCTAAATTATTATTCAGCCTTCAGTACTCAAAAAGCATCTAAAGTTTACCGTTTCAATAGAACTCTTAAAGAATTAATGTGACGCGAGTTTAGCTTTAATGGAAAATATAAGTGGATAGATAAGTATAGGAAATTAATTAATAAATATATTAATAGAGTGCATAGAACAATAAAAATGACTGCAAGAAATGTCAATTCTTTTGATGAAAAACACCTGAAAATATTTGTTGCTAGTAAATACCGTAATTTCCGTTCGTATTAGTAAATATAAACAAGTCTTTGAGAAAGGCTATACACCAAACTATAAAACTGAAATCTTTAAAATTAGAAAGGTGAAGAATACATACCCTAAAACATACTTACTTGAAGGCTTAGATGGTAGCCCGATTCAGGGCGGATTCTATAAAGAAGAACTAAAAACCTAGTTGAAAAAGTTGTAAGGCGAAAAGGAAATAAAGTTTTGGTTAAGTGGCTGGGGTTTTCAAGGACTAGCTGGATAAAAAAGGTAGAGCTTTTGTAGTATAAGAAATGATTTATTTAATTAATTTTTATTCATATATTAATTTTTGTTTAACATATATCTTATATTAAGTTTAATATTAATATTTTTGTATAATATTTTAAAGTAAAATTAAAAAATAATAAAAAACTTTTCACAAACTCAAAATAATTTTGATTTATATTTTCCAAAGTCTCGATCATAATAAAACATCTCCAATTCAACTCATTTATAAAACAATTCTTTTTCAATATATTCCTTTTGAAATTAAAGGCTATCTAATGATTCTCCATCGTTCACATAATTATTTTGTATCATCTCACCCAAGCAAAATGAATTTGATTCTAGTCATTCAACATTTTTTAAAATATCTTTTTCAATTAATCTCTGATGTTTTATTGATGTCGTACCATGGTCTTCATTACTTAACTCTAAAAATTGTGTTTCATTAACATTACGTTTTCTTTTGTTATCTTTGCCACAAAGAATTTTTTTATTTACTTTAACTGTAGTTATTTTATGTGCTTTTGATCTAAACATTGTTCTATTACCTTATAGTGAGGCCCCAGATAATAAAACAGTTATATAGTGTTCAATTGTAAGATTTCGTGAACTCACTCGCTTTGCTTTATTATGAGAAGATTAAACTTGTTCTATTCTATAACAATAATCCTTTGAGCACAGACCTAGAAATTCTGTAATGAGTTTACCGTTAAGCTCATCTTAAAAAAACCCTTAACTTCTTTTGTTAACTCTTTTGAACTTACATAGATTAATTCTTTCATCCGATGTCTGATGTATCACATTTTGCTTCAAGATCATTACGAATATCTTTATACAAATTCTCAGTTTTTATTGTATAGATACATGAATCAGTATATATATAATTTAAGAGTAACTTTTCCTGAAACTTTGGCTTCATATATTGATAGTGAAAATCATACATTTTAAATTTTGATAAGTCTAATACTGCAAATCCTAAATACATTGGTTTATTAAATAGATCGGACAATCTTTTCATTTAAATTGCATATAAATTATGGTTAATTTTAATTGCACTATGAAAGTGGGATTTTTAAATTAACGTTTTGGCACAATGTAAGTCTCAATCATGCTTTCGTGGGGTGCAGACGCGTTTTTGCATCGCTGCGAAATTCCCTGTGAAGAGCCTATGGACAAGTCCACCTACGTGGCAAAACCTACTTCTTTTGTGAGTCCGAGTTCTAAAGTCGCGGTGTCAGTGCTTCTATGTTCCGTTAGTTTGGCCTTGTCGTGAAAACAAATCAAGTGGAACAGAAAGTAAAAACTAACAGTTGCATTTGTTGAACGTACAAATCACCGTTATATGGTTCAAATTCGAATTCGAAACATACTTGAATTCATTAATTTCTTCCAAATAAAAGAAATAAAAATTTTTTGAATTTGCTCGCCTCTCGGTGGGTTCGAGCCGGGTATCGCCCGATTGCGGGACTTGCGCCCTACCCCCACGATCGCCTGAAAGCAGGCTGGTCAGAGGCCTTCTGTATACCACAGGTCGGTAAAGCAGTGCACACCAGTACATAATTGCAATAATGGCTGGTCTTTCAGACTCCGAAGATGAGCTAAACATCCGAAACACTGTTGCTTTACAACAGAAGAAAATGAGTGATGCACTAAATTGCTCGTTAACAAAATTTAGTCGCCACGTCTCACAACAACCCACCTGTACCAACCAATGAAGTTGACCGGATCAACTAGCAGCCATAAATGCCGAGGATGAGAACTGTTGGACTCCAAGTTCGGTAAACAGCAATCGTCGTCTTGACTCCAGATCACCGAATTCAGTCACCAAAATAATAAATTCTAATAGCCCAAAAAAGTATGTCTCTGCTAACCATTTTTCAGAACTGTCGAACATGGACATTGACGTCGAAGTTTCTCAAACGGTCAGCCCGAACGACACTGAAAAAGCCAGCAACAACAACGTAGTCAACACTAATGTTGGCAACAATAAGAAACATAGCCAACCGACTGGCAGCCAAGGACAATTACCCTCCCACAAACCACACCCAATTGTGGTTGATCACTGTGAGAATCTGAACGGACTTATTAGATCTACTGACAAGTTCGTAGACCAAGTCCAAGTACTCCCTGAAATGCCACCCGAACAACTCTGTTTCTATTCTGGATGCAGATCCAGATGCATACAGAGCGATAACCAAGTCTCTAACCCTTAAAAAAGTGCCATTCGTGGCAGCTAAAATAAGAGAGATGCGTAGTGCGGATGAAAACATTAAGGAAAGTCTTACCTTGACTGGCCACAAGGTTCGATTTGTGAATTCACCTAGAAGCCGCTTCGACAAGACCAAGTCCGTGAATCAAGTCTTTGTAGAACTAGAACCGGCAGCAAATAACAAAGAAATTCACGAAAATAAGACACTTTGTCGGCAACGGGTTCAAATTGAACTCCCCTATAAAAAGGATGATGTCGTCCAATGCCACCGTTGTCAAGCATTTGGACAACTAAAAATCATTGGCAAAAGCTATCCAACTGCGTCAGATGTGGCCTACAACACGGTTTGGAGGCCTGCGTAAAGGATGTTCACCCAGTCAAGTGCGTAAACTGTGCCGGAAACCATACAGCAAGCTATAAAGGCTGTGTCGTCTATCAGCAAGTTGCATATCGACGAAAAAGTAAAACATCCCATCGTAGCACTGTTCCTCAACAGTCAGCTAATTTGAATGTTCGGTCAAACTTTGTGGGTCAGAACTCCTACGCAAACGCCGTCCGTGGTCAAGTTAGTCGTCCCCAGCACCAACAAGCTCCTGTGACTTTCCCACAGAGTCAACAGTTTCCTCCACTGGCAGCAACAATAGACAGCAAAGTCAGCTACACCATCAAGTAGTACCACCTCGGCAGCAGCTGCAGCTATCACAGCAACACCAAAGGCCTCACCAACAGCAACAACAGCCAAGTCCCCAGCAGCAGTTTTCCCCCAACAACTGCGACGCAGCTCGCAGCAGTTGATCAACGACCAGCAATGGCAGCGTCAAGAACAAATGTACATGCAATTTAACCAAAGTCTGTCGGTCCTCGTCGCTCAGATGGACAAACTGTTCAAAATGATGGTGTCTATTATGGGACTTGTCTCAAAACTTTTGCGTCCAAATTCTACTGCAACTGCTCAAGCATTCGCTGAGTTTCACCCAGTCAATGTTGCACAACCGTGAGTCAAATCGGCCTCAACATTGGTGTGTGGAACGCTGACGGACTTGCCAACAAAGCCCTTGAGCTTGAGCTCTTTGTAAAATGTCATAATATTGACATTATGTTGGTTAGTGAAACACACTTCTGCTCGAGGTCGTACTACAAGTTGCACGAATACGATATACATCAAGCAACCCATCCTATCTTCAATGTTACCAGTTCTATTGTCTACAAAGTCCAAAAGTTCAATGTGTCGCCGTCAAAGTAAAAACAGACCTTGGTGAAACAGCTATTGCGTCTATCTATTGTCCAACAAACTTTCTATGTACTGCTGACGACTTTGAAAAACTCTTCGACGATCTCACAACTGTCTCCGCAACTCAAGCACTCGCGGAAGAGCACTAGCAGACTTTATACAAAGATCAAATGTCCAGATCCTTGAAACCGGAGGGCCAACACACTATCAACACAGTCAAAGAACGCAACCGCCATTGACTTTGCTGTCTACAGAGGGATTCGGCCTGAGAGTCTCTCCATTTCAGAAAATCTTGAACTAAGCACTGATCACATCCCATTAATAGTGAAACTAAGAGGCGCTGCGCAAAAAACTTCCCGTAGGCCTTGCATCCTTACTCAGTATGCGAGCCTCCCACGCTTTCAAGAAGCAGTCAACCGGCTTCTTAACCTAAATATGGTGTTACGCTCTCCTGACGCCATCAACGACGCCGTCGAGCTATTTGTCCGGAACATAGGTATCGCTGCCGAGTCCTCAACCTCAAGTTCAAGCCCCTCCAGTCCACATCAGGCTCCCTAAAAACCTGAGATTATGGACCTGATAAGGCTGAAACGATCCCTACGTCGCAGATATATAAGATCTCAAGATCCTGTCGACAAAAGCGCATATCGTCGAGCGGAGGATGATCTTAAAAAGCTTCTTTATGAAACTAAACGGATACACTTTGATGAGATGCTTCTGAATGCTGACCCCACCAAACCTTACGGCTTTAACCTCTGGAAATGCACACGGAATATGAAACGACAGCCCCTACGAAAGATCCCCATAAAGAAATGTGATGACACATGGTGCAGGTTCGACTCAGAAATTTCATTAGCTTTTGCAGACGAACTTGAAAAACGCTTCCAGCCATTGGAGCTCGCGAGTCGCGAGGATGTTGAAGAAACACTTCCCATCCTTGATGCTCCTTCCCCGGATGCCTTACCGATCCAACACGTCAGCCCAGAAGAAGTTTGTCTTCATATCCAAAAGCTACATCCTAGAAAAGCGCCGGGCTTCGATGGCGTTGATAGCACAATCGCCAAGGCTTTGCCTAAAAGGGGAATCCTTTTCCTTGTTCTCCTGTTTAACTCAATGCTACGTATCCACCACTTTCCCTCTCAATGGAAGTGTGCTGTGATAATGACGATACCAAAACCAGGAAAATCGGAGAACCTTGTCCAGTCATACCGACCGATAAGCTTTCTACCCACTTTCTCTAAAATATTCGAATATTTCTTAGCAGAATCATGGGAGTAAGAAGCGTGCAGGATGCCATTCCAGACCACCAGTTTGGTTTTAGGCATCATCATGGAACCCCAGAGTAAGCACATCGAGTTGTCCAGCATATTTTAGATGCTTTCGAAAACAAACTTTCGACCGCGTATGGCATGATGGCTTACTTTATAAGTTGAAGTCCCTACTCCCGACTAGCCAATTCCTACTACTTAAATCATACCTGCTTGACCGAAGTTTCATGGTCGAGGTGAGAGCTGAAAGTTCAAGCATCAGAATCGTTCGAGCTGGCGTTCCTCAGGGAAGCGTTCTGGGTCCCGTTTTGTACACCCTGTTCATTTCAGATCAGCCATGTCCTAATAAGCCGGGCACGATTCTCGCTACATACGCTGACGACACTGCCTTTCTTGCGAACGCCTCTTGCCCAATCGAAGCATAAAGGATCACCCAGGAATTCCTCGAATCTTACGGGAAGTGGACAAATAGGTGGAACATATCCATAAATGGAAGAAAGACGCAACACGGCAATTTCACCTTGGGAGGAGAGATCCTTCCTAGAGTAGAGCTTCTCGATATGGACAAGCGGCTCACCTGGAAGCACCACAGAACCAAAATAGCAGCTACATGTAGAACTAAGCTGAGGAAAGCCTTGGCAACAAAGTTTTGCTATTCAATTGTGGTGCCCTCCATGACGTATTACATCTAACTATGGGGCATGGCTTCAGACTCGAACGTCATGAAAGTACAAAGGGTCCAAAACCGTGCGCTGCGTATGATTGCAGACGCACCGTGGTACATCAGGAATGCCGCCCTAACAATTGACATCCATGTTCCCTCAGTCAGGGAGCAGATAAACCGGCACTTCAGTCGGTACAATGAACGCCTCACTGCACACCCAAACCACCTAGCAGCTACCTTGGCCCACCCAAGGACTGGAAACAGACTAAAGCGAAGGCACCCCGGTGATCTCTGGACAAGAGGACGTCATGCCTCTCGAGTCCTAAAATATTAATCGTCGACTCACGAAAACTTCCAGCTTAGAAAATAAAATTGAATTGTATAATAAGAGGGCAGACAGTGCTGACCAAATTTTTTCCAAAATTCTGGAAAAGAATAAAAGCATAGAGGACTTCATACTTAAATATGTAACAAAACCTATATCATTACCGAAAAACCACAACTGAGTTAGAAGGTGTCGCGTTTCAGCCTTTTGGAAGAATATGATTAAGCGAGAAATCGCAAATGAGTTGCACGGACCATCTCGAAAAAACTTATAACGAAGACTAGTTATTACAAGGGGTATAAACGAATTGTGGCAAGCAGATTTGGTTGAAATGGGAGCCTTTTCAAAATCACATTTTTGAAATTTGCTTGGGGTGAGGCATTCAAATCAATAAATGCCAAAAATTTTTCTCTAGCCGTGGAGAGAATATTTAAATCGGGTCATGGAACACCAATAAACCTGCAAACTGATGATGGCACTGAACTCCTTACTTCGAAATTTAAGGTATTAATGAAGAGTAAAAGGCTAAATTATTATTCAGCCTTCAGTACTCAAAAAGCATCTAAAGTTTACCGTTTCAATAGAACTCTTAAAGAATTAATGTGACGCGAGTTTAGCTTTAATGGAAAATATAAGTGGATAGATAAGTATAGGAAATTAATTAATAAATATATTAATAGAGTGCATAGAACAATAAAAATGACTGCAAGAAATGTCAATTCTTTTGATGAAAAACACCTGAAAATATTTGTTGCTAGTAAATACCGTAATTTCCGTTCGTATTAGTAAATATAAACAAGTCTTTGAGAAAGGCTATACACCAAACTATAAAACTGAAATCTTTAAAATTAGAAAGGTGAAGAATACATACCCTAAAACATACTTACTTGAAGGCTTAGATGGTAGCCCGATTCAGGGCGGATTCTATAAAGAAGAACTAAAAACCTAGTTGAAAAAGTTGTAAGGCGAAAAGGAAATAAAGTTTTGGTTAAGTGGCTGGGGTTTTCAAGGACTAGCTGGATAAAAAAGGTAGAGCTTTTGTAGTATAAGAAATGATTTATTTAATTAATTTTTATTCATATATTAATTTTTGTTTAACATATATCTTATATTAAGTTTAATATTAATATTTTTGTATAATATTTTAAAGTAAAATTAAAAAATAATAAAAAACTTTTCACAAACTCAAAATAATTTTGATTTATATTTTCCAAAGTCTCGATCATAATAAAACATCTCCAATTCAACTCATTTATAAAACAATTCTTTTTCAATATATTCCTTTTGAAATTAAAGGCTATCTAATGATTCTCCATCGTTCACATAATTATTTTGTATCATCTCACCCAAGCAAAATGAATTTGATTCTAGTCATTCAACATTTTTTAAAATATCTTTTTCAATTAATCTCTGATGTTTTATTGATGTCGTACCATGGTCTTCATTACTTAACTCTAAAAATTGTGTTTCATTAACATTACGTTTTCTTTTGTTATCTTTGCCACAAAGAATTTTTTTATTTACTTTAACTGTAGTTATTTTATGTGCTTTTGATCTAAACATTGTTCTATTACCTTATAGTGAGGCCCCAGATAATAAAACAGTTATATAGTGTTCAATTGTAAGATTTCGTGAACTCACTCGCTTTGCTTTATTATGAGAAGATTAAACTTGTTCTATTCTATAACAATAATCCTTTGAGCACAGACCTAGAAATTCTGTAATGAGTTTACCGTTAAGCTCATCTTAAAAAAACCCTTAACTTCTTTTGTTAACTCTTTTGAACTTACATAGATTAATTCTTTCATCCGATGTCTGATGTATCACATTTTGCTTCAAGATCATTACGAATATCTTTATACAAATTCTCAGTTTTTATTGTATAGATACATGAATCAGTATATATATAATTTAAGAGTAACTTTTCCTGAAACTTTGGCTTCATATATTGATAGTGAAAATCATACATTTTAAATTTTGATAAGTCTAATACTGCAAATCCTAAATACATTGGTTTATTAAATAGATCGGACAATCTTTTCATTTAAATTGCATATAAATTATGGTTAATTTTAATTGCACTATGAAAGTGGGATTTTTAAATTAACGTTTTGGCACAATGTAAGTCTCAATCATGCTTTCGTGGGGTGCAGACGCGTTTTTGCATCGCTGCGAAATTCCCTGTGAAGAGCCTATGGACAAGTCCACCTACGTGGCAAAACCTACTTCTTTTGTGAGTCCGAGTTCTAAAGTCGCGGTGTCAGTGCTTCTATGTTCCGTTAGTTTGGCCTTGTCGTGAAAACAAATCAAGTGGAACAGAAAGTAAAAACTAACAGTTGCATTTGTTGAACGTACAAATCACCGTTATATGGTTCAAATTCGAATTCGAAACATACTTGAATTCATTAATTTCTTCCAAATAAAAGAAATAAAAATTTTTTGAATTTGCTCGCCTCTCGGTGGGTTCGAGCCGGGTATCGCCCGATTGCGGGACTTGCGCCCTACCCCCACGATCGCCTGAAAGCAGGCTGGTCAGAGGCCTTCTGTATACCACAGGTCGGTAAAGCAGTGCACACCAGTACATAATTGCAATAATGGCTGGTCTTTCAGACTCCGAAGATGAGCTAAACATCCGAAACACTGTTGCTTTACAACAGAAGAAAATGAGTGATGCACTAAATTGCTCGTTAACAAAATTTAGTCGCCACGTCTCACAACAACCCACCTGTACCAACCAATGAAGTTGACCGGATCAACTAGCAGCCATAAATGCCGAGGATGAGAACTGTTGGACTCCAAGTTCGGTAAACAGCAATCGTCGTCTTGACTCCAGATCACCGAATTCAGTCACCAAAATAATAAATTCTAATAGCCCAAAAAAGTATGTCTCTGCTAACCATTTTTCAGAACTGTCGAACATGGACATTGACGTCGAAGTTTCTCAAACGGTCAGCCCGAACGACACTGAAAAAGCCAGCAACAACAACGTAGTCAACACTAATGTTGGCAACAATAAGAAACATAGCCAACCGACTGGCAGCCAAGGACAATTACCCTCCCACAAACCACACCCAATTGTGGTTGATCACTGTGAGAATCTGAACGGACTTATTAGATCTACTGACAAGTTCGTAGACCAAGTCCAAGTACTCCCTGAAATGCCACCCGAACAACTCTGTTTCTATTCTGGATGCAGATCCAGATGCATACAGAGCGATAACCAAGTCTCTAACCCTTAAAAAAGTGCCATTCGTGGCAGCTAAAATAAGAGAGATGCGTAGTGCGGATGAAAACATTAAGGAAAGTCTTACCTTGACTGGCCACAAGGTTCGATTTGTGAATTCACCTAGAAGCCGCTTCGACAAGACCAAGTCCGTGAATCAAGTCTTTGTAGAACTAGAACCGGCAGCAAATAACAAAGAAATTCACGAAAATAAGACACTTTGTCGGCAACGGGTTCAAATTGAACTCCCCTATAAAAAGGATGATGTCGTCCAATGCCACCGTTGTCAAGCATTTGGACAACTAAAAATCATTGGCAAAAGCTATCCAACTGCGTCAGATGTGGCCTACAACACGGTTTGGAGGCCTGCGTAAAGGATGTTCACCCAGTCAAGTGCGTAAACTGTGCCGGAAACCATACAGCAAGCTATAAAGGCTGTGTCGTCTATCAGCAAGTTGCATATCGACGAAAAAGTAAAACATCCCATCGTAGCACTGTTCCTCAACAGTCAGCTAATTTGAATGTTCGGTCAAACTTTGTGGGTCAGAACTCCTACGCAAACGCCGTCCGTGGTCAAGTTAGTCGTCCCCAGCACCAACAAGCTCCTGTGACTTTCCCACAGAGTCAACAGTTTCCTCCACTGGCAGCAACAATAGACAGCAAAGTCAGCTACACCATCAAGTAGTACCACCTCGGCAGCAGCTGCAGCTATCACAGCAACACCAAAGGCCTCACCAACAGCAACAACAGCCAAGTCCCCAGCAGCAGTTTTCCCCCAACAACTGCGACGCAGCTCGCAGCAGTTGATCAACGACCAGCAATGGCAGCGTCAAGAACAAATGTACATGCAATTTAACCAAAGTCTGTCGGTCCTCGTCGCTCAGATGGACAAACTGTTCAAAATGATGGTGTCTATTATGGGACTTGTCTCAAAACTTTTGCGTCCAAATTCTACTGCAACTGCTCAAGCATTCGCTGAGTTTCACCCAGTCAATGTTGCACAACCGTGAGTCAAATCGGCCTCAACATTGGTGTGTGGAACGCTGACGGACTTGCCAACAAAGCCCTTGAGCTTGAGCTCTTTGTAAAATGTCATAATATTGACATTATGTTGGTTAGTGAAACACACTTCTGCTCGAGGTCGTACTACAAGTTGCACGAATACGATATACATCAAGCAACCCATCCTATCTTCAATGTTACCAGTTCTATTGTCTACAAAGTCCAAAAGTTCAATGTGTCGCCGTCAAAGTAAAAACAGACCTTGGTGAAACAGCTATTGCGTCTATCTATTGTCCAACAAACTTTCTATGTACTGCTGACGACTTTGAAAAACTCTTCGACGATCTCACAACTGTCTCCGCAACTCAAGCACTCGCGGAAGAGCACTAGCAGACTTTATACAAAGATCAAATGTCCAGATCCTTGAAACCGGAGGGCCAACACACTATCAACACAGTCAAAGAACGCAACCGCCATTGACTTTGCTGTCTACAGAGGGATTCGGCCTGAGAGTCTCTCCATTTCAGAAAATCTTGAACTAAGCACTGATCACATCCCATTAATAGTGAAACTAAGAGGCGCTGCGCAAAAAACTTCCCGTAGGCCTTGCATCCTTACTCAGTATGCGAGCCTCCCACGCTTTCAAGAAGCAGTCAACCGGCTTCTTAACCTAAATATGGTGTTACGCTCTCCTGACGCCATCAACGACGCCGTCGAGCTATTTGTCCGGAACATAGGTATCGCTGCCGAGTCCTCAACCTCAAGTTCAAGCCCCTCCAGTCCACATCAGGCTCCCTAAAAACCTGAGATTATGGACCTGATAAGGCTGAAACGATCCCTACGTCGCAGATATATAAGATCTCAAGATCCTGTCGACAAAAGCGCATATCGTCGAGCGGAGGATGATCTTAAAAAGCTTCTTTATGAAACTAAACGGATACACTTTGATGAGATGCTTCTGAATGCTGACCCCACCAAACCTTACGGCTTTAACCTCTGGAAATGCACACGGAATATGAAACGACAGCCCCTACGAAAGATCCCCATAAAGAAATGTGATGACACATGGTGCAGGTTCGACTCAGAAATTTCATTAGCTTTTGCAGACGAACTTGAAAAACGCTTCCAGCCATTGGAGCTCGCGAGTCGCGAGGATGTTGAAGAAACACTTCCCATCCTTGATGCTCCTTCCCCGGATGCCTTACCGATCCAACACGTCAGCCCAGAAGAAGTTTGTCTTCATATCCAAAAGCTACATCCTAGAAAAGCGCCGGGCTTCGATGGCGTTGATAGCACAATCGCCAAGGCTTTGCCTAAAAGGGGAATCCTTTTCCTTGTTCTCCTGTTTAACTCAATGCTACGTATCCACCACTTTCCCTCTCAATGGAAGTGTGCTGTGATAATGACGATACCAAAACCAGGAAAATCGGAGAACCTTGTCCAGTCATACCGACCGATAAGCTTTCTACCCACTTTCTCTAAAATATTCGAATATTTCTTAGCAGAATCATGGGAGTAAGAAGCGTGCAGGATGCCATTCCAGACCACCAGTTTGGTTTTAGGCATCATCATGGAACCCCAGAGTAAGCACATCGAGTTGTCCAGCATATTTTAGATGCTTTCGAAAACAAACTTTCGACCGCGTATGGCATGATGGCTTACTTTATAAGTTGAAGTCCCTACTCCCGACTAGCCAATTCCTACTACTTAAATCATACCTGCTTGACCGAAGTTTCATGGTCGAGGTGAGAGCTGAAAGTTCAAGCATCAGAATCGTTCGAGCTGGCGTTCCTCAGGGAAGCGTTCTGGGTCCCGTTTTGTACACCCTGTTCATTTCAGATCAGCCATGTCCTAATAAGCCGGGCACGATTCTCGCTACATACGCTGACGACACTGCCTTTCTTGCGAACGCCTCTTGCCCAATCGAAGCATAAAGGATCACCCAGGAATTCCTCGAATCTTACGGGAAGTGGACAAATAGGTGGAACATATCCATAAATGGAAGAAAGACGCAACACGGCAATTTCACCTTGGGAGGAGAGATCCTTCCTAGAGTAGAGCTTCTCGATATGGACAAGCGGCTCACCTGGAAGCACCACAGAACCAAAATAGCAGCTACATGTAGAACTAAGCTGAGGAAAGCCTTGGCAACAAAGTTTTGCTATTCAATTGTGGTGCCCTCCATGACGTATTACATCTAACTATGGGGCATGGCTTCAGACTCGAACGTCATGAAAGTACAAAGGGTCCAAAACCGTGCGCTGCGTATGATTGCAGACGCACCGTGGTACATCAGGAATGCCGCCCTAACAATTGACATCCATGTTCCCTCAGTCAGGGAGCAGATAAACCGGCACTTCAGTCGGTACAATGAACGCCTCACTGCACACCCAAACCACCTAGCAGCTACCTTGGCCCACCCAAGGACTGGAAACAGACTAAAGCGAAGGCACCCCGGTGATCTCTGGACAAGAGGACGTCATGCCTCTCGAGTCCTAAAACAGTAAAATTGTTGTTGTTCAATTATTAAAAATATTGTTAATCACCTTTTCTGTTATGTATTCATGTTAATTATTTCTCTTCGTATACCACGTTTTATAGCCATTAGGTTGGCTGAAAAAAAGGCACAATGTGCTTTTCGTCCAATCTTGGTGCTTTCCCATGTACTAAAAAGCTTATTATCGACCCTGCGTTGGATCTTCCCTTGTTTTTCCTCAAACAGAATTATTCGTTAACTAAAAAATCTTTTTCAAATTTATTTTTTGCATTTTTCGTATGAAAAGTATTTAGACCAATGTAATTTTTTAACGAAGGTTTTTGTAAGAACTGAACTCCTCTATGGATCTTTTTCAGTACTAGCCCATTCTGTATACATTGTTGCAAATTGCGATAATCTATAACATAATTTTTCTTATTTCCCAGGTCAGCAAATAATTTTTTTCCCTTATCCTCTTTTGAGGCCAGACAATTTGACGGACAAAGTGGAAGATCATTATGAAGATCATGTAAACGGTATGGATATATTAAGTCCACTTCCAAAAAATAACCGTATTTTCCGCGGTCTGGAATATTATGAATATCAAAGTTGTCTATGATTGTGGTAGACATCCACTTAAAATATTTATATGGCAGAGGTTCGCTTCCACATACGATAAAAATGAAGACTCCTTCGAGGAATCATAATATGATAAATATTTATTATTTGCTTTTGTATATCTATGACAACATTGAACTAAACCACCTCGAATGCTACTTTGAATAAATCTATACATATCTATATCTCTCAGCAATTCAAGTTGAATATTTGTAGTTTTCAACATTGCCTCCCAAGATAGACCTGGTGTCGTAAAATACTGAGCTGGGTCAAGTGAATAAATTTTCATACAAATTTTTCGGAAGTTTTAAAAAATGTCAGTTAAAAGGAATACATCAGTTTTCAAATATAATTCTAAATAATCTTTAAAAGTGGAAGAGCGTGATCATAATCTTCCTGAGAGCACTCCCTTCCCGTTAAATTACTATAGAATGCTTCCCTTGGTAAGAATCTAATCTAAATATTCATAGGGAAATATATCCTTATTACGCATTAGTCGAAATTCTATATCATTACTGAAAAATGATTTTACAGTGTTTAATTGATCATAAACTAAATTAGAAGCTAGGGTATCTAAACTTGATGTAAATCTATATGTATCGAGAAAACGAATTTCAAAACTATTTCCACTTAAACTTTTTTTTTGAGGCAGAAATATAGTTTTCCTTTTTTATTGGTATTACGGAAATTTCACCGGGAATCTTTCCTAACTCTTGAATAAATAAATGACAGTCGTATTTCGAAAAATTATTGAAAAATACTGAAATAAATCTCTTTACTTTATAATCCAAGTTACATTTAGAGTGGGCTGCACCTCTAAAGCGACCTGTAAAATGACAATGATCTCTAACCCTATCAGTCCCTAAACCTTTCTGACAAATAGAACAATTCAATGAATTATCAAGTATTTGTTGGTCACCCAAAGTCGTTCTCATAGGAACTATTTTGTGTAAGTACTCATCACTAAATTTAGATAAATTTTTTATCAATAAATTTACAAAACTTATTCCCGAATTTTTTCCTGTTTCTAAATCAAATTTATCTAGTCTATATGATATTAGATTACGTTCATTAATATTAAATTATTTTGGGCTCAATTCAAATTTTTCGGTTCCAGAATGCATTCAAAATCCGCGTAAAAAACGAACGGAACATGAAGCTAATGTTGAACTTGGGTAAATTCCAATGTATTATTCTGGGGGTGTGGCATCATTGAGACCTTCCCACTACAGAGCGTTTTGTGTTTCAATGCAGCTTCCTTAGTTATGGAAAAATTTAAACACACATTGTTCAAATATTGCGCCCTTTTCTGATTTCCTCTTTGAGCAGTCATTAGTCTTTGAAACAGATATATATACAAATTATTTAATTGCTTATAAGAGATAAATATTAATAAAATAATTTACCTTGAAATATTTTTAATGTACATATAATGTACATTTCCCCCCATATTGATATGAAGAGGTTTTTCCACTTCCGATCGAAAAAGTGGTCCAAATATTTCCTTCGTATCTTCATTATATCCGAAATCGTTTAAGGTCATATGAGTATTCTTTTTTAAGAAATGTTTTATACATTTTATTTCCAGGGTGAAAGTCAACACTGTGAAATCTAATTTTATTTCATAACTTAAACGAATTATTTCCAGTGATATGTCGATATTATATGCCTTCAGGTTTGTGCATGTGTCCCTTTTATTGCGATTGTCAATGAGCGTGCGTCTTCAGGCTTGTGCATTATTGCGGTCAGGTAAGGGACAGGTGCGCATGCTCGGGTAGCTCTTGCTTGAATCCCTTTTATGACATGTTTATGACCCATTTGTAGAAAGGAGAGAATCTTAGACAATTTACCAGTTAAACGTTCCGGGGTTAAAACAAAAATGTGTGTTTGAAAATATTCCACATCTGAGAATCATAAACTTGTGAGTTTTTATACCCGTTACTCGTAGAGTAAAAGGGTATACTAGATTCGTCGGAAAGTATGTAGCAGGCAGAAGGAAGCGTTTCCGACCCCACAAAGTATATATATTCTTGATCAGGATCACTAGCCGAGTCGATCTAGCCATGTCCGTCTGTCCGTCTGTCCGTCTGTCCGTATGAACGCTGAGATCTCGGAAACTATGGGAGCTAGGCTATTAAGCTTCCTGAGCTTCTTACGCAGCGCAAGTTTGTTTCAGCAATGTGCCACGCCCACTCTAACGCCCACAAACCGCTCCTACAGTTTTGATGCTAGAATAAAAATTTTAACTGAAATGTATTGCTCTCATCAATACCTATCGATTGACCCAAAAAAGTTTGCCACGCCCACTTTAACGCCCACAAACCGCAAAAACCTGTGACGCCCACAATTTTCATGCTAGATAAAAAATTTTAACTGAAATGAATTGGTCTCGTCGATACCTATCGATTAATCCAATTTTCCACGCCCACTCTAACGCCCATAACGCTTAAGTCTGTATACCGCCGGTAGGTGGCGCATTTTAATCTCGCTTTGCTGCTTGCATATCTCCATTTAGCTGAGTAACGGGTATCTGATAGTCGAGGTACTCGACTATAGCGTTCTTCCTTGTTTTTTATTGGGGTTCTTTTGATTTCTAAATTAGTTTTACAATCATAGAAAACATTATTTCCAAACATGATCGGACATGTTCCTCTAAGATAACCATCTTTTAGTACTTTGGGTGTGCGACCTTTCCCACGTGCACAGCATCACCTGTGGTAATGAGGCAAAAGGGTACTATGGTTGTGCGACCTTTCTCACGTGCACCTTTTTCACCTGACTGTGAATTGCACATAATGAGGGGAAGGATACATGATCAATATTGTCACATGGGGATGTGAGGTCGATGGACACAATCTCCCCTGAGATAACATCCTTTGGATACTATGGGTGTGCGACCTTTCTCACGTGTACCTTTCTCACCTGACTACTAATACATGATCAATATAGTCACATGGGGATGTGGGGGCGATGGGAGCAATTAAGTATACTCGTTATGGACATGATCATGACGTTTTTATGACTTCAAAGACCATTAAAATCAGTTAATTTTTTGTATTATGCTAATTGTCCTAGAACCGCGTATGTTAATGAGGGGGGAGGGGGGCTAATATTATGCTTATTGTCCCAGAACCCGTATTTCTTTACTACTATAACATCAAAACTTGTTGATGAGATCCTAAGTCGATTATGCACCTCCGGTATGCGCTTGTCCCAAGAAAAATCAAAATATTTCGAAGAAAGCGTCGTATACCTTGGATTTGTAGTATCGCGAGGGTATAAAAGCTTCCCCAGAAAAGGTACAACTGAAAAATATTTTATCATAGGAGGAAGTAACCCTCATGTATCCCGATTTTTAGTAAACCCTTTGACCTAACTTCAGATGCCTCACAACATGGCGAAAGGTCCGTATTATCTCAAGGTAATCGACCTATTACCATGATATCGCGCGCAATTCGAAATGAAGGCAAATATTAAGGAACCTTACTCATAGTATGGGCGCTTAAAAGTTTGAGAAACTATCCATATGGGGTACAGAATTGAACGATTTACACAGATCACAAGCCCCTGACATCAGCTGAATCACCAAAAAACACAAACGACAAAATAATACGCTGGAAAGCGATTGTCGACGAGCCCAATGCCAAAATTGTGATTGAAGAATCACTGCATCCAGCAACCAAAAACTATTTTCTGTTCCAAAATAAAATGAGACATATTATTTAGTTCAGGAAAAAGGACCCTCTACTAAATTTCCTAAGAGATGTCGTGAAGCCAGAAGTCGTCAACGCAATACATTGCGAAATTCCTGTTTTCTTGGTCCTTTGATTCAGGAATTTCCCCGACGGTCTTTAGATATTCGAAATCTCTTGAAATTGGCGTAACCGATAATTCAGAGCAACTCGAAATAGCTGTGACTGAGCACAACAGATCACATCGCACGGCTCAAGAAAACGGTAAACAAATACTATTAGACTAGTTCTTTCCCAAAATGACAAGAATTGTTACTGAAGTAGTAACGAATTGTAGAGTATGCTCGAAAGGGAAATACAATCGTCATCCTGAAAAACAGGCTATGGCTTAAAAAACCGGTCCCAACCAACGTAGGAGAAATTGTACACGTCCATATTTTTTCTACAGACGGAAAATATTTTTAAGCCGCCGTGAACAAGTTCTCTAAGCTTGCCTCCGTTCAACCCATGAGTTCGCGAGCAATTAAAGATAGTAAAACTCATTTACTTGTCAATCTGTTTCCAAAAATAAAAACCCTTTTATGTATTGTCAATTTTGTAGCTCACATCTGTTTTTGTATTCCTCCATTCTACATAATTGCTCTGTAAACATTTAAGAAAATCTAGCAACTCTGTCAGTTACACAATGAATAAAGCAACTCAGCATGAACGCAACATATTAGCGACTAGGAAAAAAGTGGAAATTTTAGCCGAAAGAGAAAAACTTTTCAAGATGCCGGCAGATAAGATTTTGATCCAAACAATTCTTGCTCAACAGCAGCAATTCACAAAAAAAGATCTGGAACAACAAAGAAACTGTATGCAAGCAATAATGGACAAAAATGATTCTCCAGATCAGGGTGATTCAAGCCATGGTCGTCAACACACCCCTGGGTCTTTTCCAATATCAACGCTTTCCGTACGGAATTGCCAGTGCTCCAGCGATTTTGCAACGATATTTAGAGAAACTTCTAAAGGGAGTAGAAGGATGTGATAACTACTTAGCACCTACAAGCGAACAACATCTAAAGCGTATCGGTCAAGTTCTCAGCATTCTACAGGAGAACGGTATCAGATGCAAGAAAGAAAAATGCTTATTTTTCAAGGATGAAATCGAGTAATTAGGACGAAGCGCACAAGGGATTCTTCCGGACAACTCAGGTTTGGAGGTAGTTGAACTTTTGCGTCAGCCTTCTAATTTGCAACAATTGGAAGCGTTCTTGGGTAAAGTTAATTACTATTGCAACTTTATACCCAACTGTTCTCAGTTGGTAGCTCCATTAAAGCAGCTTCGTAGAAAAAACGTAGCATACTTTTTAAGTCCGCAACAAAAGCAAGCATTTACATTTATGTTACATCATCAACTGTACCCAGCTAGTTCATTTTGATAAAAATCGACCATTAGTTCTGGCAACGGGTGCATCATCTTTTGGCATTGGTGTAGTGGCAAGGAACGCTTGATAAACATCAGGTAAAATATAGCCAAATCGAAAAAAAGGGACTTCCTATCATATTCGGAGTGCAACGTTTCCACCAATATTTGTATTGCCGAAAGTTCACCCTCATGACGGACCACAAGCCGCTGGTAACGATTTTTAACCCAGGCAAGCCTTTTCCTTTGATAACGTCAAATAGGCTACAGCTCTGGGCCATCATTCTCATGGCCTATAATTTTGATACTCAATATCGATTCACATTTGCTCTTGGCAACGCGTCTTCCGGTGGGCACGGATCCGGCTTTCGACAGAAAAAAAGAGCTTGTCACACTGTAATAGAACTGTCAACAGGGATCAACTTTGAAACCGTGCAACAATATCGAAAAGGATAAACTTCTCAAACAGGTCCTAAGGTATGTTACTAAAGGTTGCCCAGGAAAACTCCAGCAAGGCGAGGAAGTATTGTTGCCATACTTCAATCGAAAGTTTGCCCTCACGCTTAACAAAAACTTGCTTTGCCTACCCACAGAAGCTGGTCCTGTAGTAAATTCTGAAGCTGTTAGTTAGTTAGACAACATGTTTGGTGGCCTACAAGGGACGAAGACATTAAAAACTTGGTTTAGTCATGCAGCATTTGCAAGAGCAACAATCCTGCTCCTCCGAAAGAGTACTAAAGTTGGCCTGCAGCAACAAAAGCATGGGAGCGAATTCATATCGACTTCGCCGGCCCAGTAGTTGACTCTATGTGGCTTATCTGTGTAGAAAACTTCTCGCAGTTTCCATTCGTAGTTCAAATGTCGTCCACTACAACCGCCAACACGATCGCTGTACTACCCAAAAACCGTGGTCAGCGATAACGGACCGCAGCTTACGGCTGACACTTTTGAGGAATTCTGCAAACAACACGGAATAAAACACATAACCACAGCACCGTTCCATCCTGCATCCAACGGATTAGCAGAGCGTTTTGTTCAGATGTTCAAACTCACAGTCATAAAGAACATCAACGACATCAACATCCAGTCCTGTCCCTGAAATCCCACAATCAGCTTTCTGACAACCGACGCAAAGAGAAGATCAAGTAGAAACCCCACCTGCTCAACATCTACCCAGCACCCGAGGCAAACTCAACCAGCACGACTGTCATCCGGCATACCTGTGCGCCAAGGCAGTCGTGTTCGCCAGGAAGTAGATCGTTTCATGGCCAAGGGTTTTAAAAAAGCCAAATATCCTAATCGTTCTTAATAAATGGAGGAGATGTGTTATATATTGTATATAGGTGCTCTGTTAACATTTAAGAAAATCTGGCAACTCTCTTAATTCAGAAACTGTAAAATCAATCTTAACAGGAAATTTTGGAATTAGTATTGCAAATTCCACTCATCTGCATAGCATATCAATCGGAACGGTAGAACGTTTTCACAGTACGCTAGCCGAGATAGTTCATTGCCATTGACATTTTGCTATTAGCAACTGTAGAATACAACAAAACAATTCACTCCGTAACAGGTAAAAGACCCGTCAAAATTATGCATTCAACCCCCAACAAACTTGAAATAAAAATTAAGGAAAAAATACAAAAAGCTCAGGAAAACACCCTAGACCACGTAAGCAAATACAGTGCTTACAAAAGTTTTCAGTTGGGGGACAGAGCCTGGTTAAAAACAAATAAACGGCTAGAAAAACGGATACGGTACAGATACGTTGGACACACAGCTAATATAACATTTTACGAGACTTATGCGGACGAAACATCATCATTAACGACAAAGTTCCCAAGGAAACATGTGGAACTAGTAGTACTCTCCGACATCGAAAACATTCGTACACTAGTAGGCACAATTAAAATACACCATAGACAGGGTCTTAGTTTTAACATGTTAGGATCCGCACTGAAAGTAATAGCAAGGACTCCAGACTTTGAAGACTGGGAACAAAAAAATTGAGACAATTCCAGTTAATACAGACTGAAAATAATCAGATAGACATCAATAGCAAGATTCAAACTCAATTTAATCTTCTGTCTTAGAAAGTAAACTCCATTAGAAGGCTGACAAGATAGAGTCCGACCACCTGTACGAGACAGTTCTTCCAAAAAATAGAGCAGTAACAACTAAAGTGGAAAACTTAGTTACATCCATAACTTTAGCAAAAGTAAATTTGTTGAGTCCGGCTATTTTATATAACATTGATGTAAGAAAGCACAATATCGTAATATTAGATTTAGATCAACACAACACTATCATGGGGTTCTGGGGAAAACACTGGATGTGCCAGCCATGGCTAAAATCAACATTACTGAGCACCACCAACTCCTTAGTCTACCGTTTCTGCAGCGAATCGGCGATCTTGGCGGCCAAATTACATATGGCTCCGGCCGCCAGCAGCGCTGCCCAAAAGTGCGGCATCAACATTTTAGCCGAACGATAAAGTGGCGAGCCGCAGTTTCATTTTGAATTGTATTTCAGTTTCTAAACAGGGCTCAAGCTGCCCTAACGGGTTACTAATAAAGAATAAAAAAATAAAATCACTTTTGTTATAATTTATATTTAGTAGTCCCGGTCGCACACTCTCCTGGTGCGCTTCGTCACAGTGATTCTGTGTATTGCAAAAAAGTCGCAAATATATATTATATATTTATACCCGTTACTCGTAGAATACAAGGGTATACTAGATTCGTCGAAAAGTATGTAACAGGTAGAAGGTAGATGTTTGTGCCTAACCGAAGTAGACACTCGCAAGACCATCGCGTCGCGGCAATGGTAACGATGGTTACAGCGATTCCGGACCACAGGCGATTCTAGAACTGCGCTGAGGTTAGGCTAACGTGTTTAGCTGCTAGTTGAGATAGTGTATTACGAGCCCTATAACCGGAAGTGGAAAGTAGTACCGCGGAGTTATAAGTTGCGTTGATGGCTGATTTATTCTTCATTTAATACATGCTTACATAATACTTGGAAGACCGAAGTTTAGTGTAATGATTAGTGAAAAAAGCTATATTCTAAAGTAGGTAGGTAGGTAGGTTTTGATTATGGTAGCAGTTTGCGTAGTTGGTAGTTGGAAGAACGCTGTAGTCGAGTGCCTCGACTATCAGATACCCGTTACTCAGATAAAGGCACCAAAGCGAAATGGAGATATGCAAGCAGGAAAGCGAGATTGAAATGAGCCACCTATTGAAACGACCCCCGGGGATTGTAATTTCTTGTTAATCTGCATGGAACAGAAAAGTTTGGCTGGCTAACCAAGTCGGGGCAATGGATTTCACCGCGAATAAGGTTATGAATAGAGACTGCTCCAAGGATCGTTCTGCGGTTGGCTAGGAAGGGTAAGCTAATTAGGAGTTATCTATTATCTATTATCTACTAGAATAGAAATTTTAAATTAGTTTTGCATCACAGCTTTGGCGCATTAAAGCAAATAGCAAAAAGTTCTTCGGTAGAGATTCTATACGATCAACGTTAACTCCGTATTAGGGACTTTAGGCGGGAGATCCATACTCAAGTATCGGGTGGACATGCGAAATAAGTAAGTTCTGTGTAACATAAGGATCATCAAATTCCTTGGACCACCTTTTAATAAAGCATAATGCACCCCTAACTTTATTCACCATGGACGAAATATGATCAGCAAATCTTAGTCGAGGGTCCAAAAGAACGACAGATTTTACTAGAGATATTCTATCCAATGAGCCCTCAATCAGCGTGTATATTAAGGATTGGCTCGACAAAAAGTCAGTACCCTACACTTAGAGCTATTTAAATCCAGTAAATTGCAAGAGCACCATGTTTGAACATTTTTCAAATCGGATTGTAAGTTGGACTTGCAAAAAAGAATCCTCGTACGGCAGGCATAATTGAACATAACCTGCGTACATTAGTAGACGAGAATGAGTGATAACTGAGGGAAGGTCATTTATATACAAAATAAAAAGCAGCGGCCCCAGGTGGTTCCCTTGTGGACACCGAAGGTAACGTCGAGTATACAAGGGAGAGCATTTTTAAAAAGTACTCTTTGTATTCTGCAATTCAGACAACTAACGATTGTAGCGTGTAACGGTCGACTAAAGTGCAAAGTACTTTTTTGATTCCAAGGATCTGTATTGGCTGGGCACGCTACATATTCCGGCACTAGGTCGTCGGCTTGGGGGACGGAGGTCTTGCTCGTACAGATATGGACACTGTCTACGTATTACTATTATTAAGGTCAAAATTGAGCGTGCAAGTTATCCAACCCGTGAAACGGTTCCACTTATGGAATTTATAAACAAATTTTGGAATTCAATCTCAGCTATGTTACCCTTGCCTTCAGCGACATTGCCTTTGCCTTTGTTTAAGATTCTGCCTTTGACTTTGCCATTCACTTCGAGGGCCGCGCTTGACCGTCCTGCTAAGATAAATAAACCAATCGTAAAGTAAACACAAGCTTCCGTTCGAAGCCCAAACTTTTCCGTTCAAAGCCCACAGTATTGCGTTCTAAGTTCAGAACATATTGCGTTCCGATTTTCAATCAAATTGCATCGGTCAGCATAATTTCATTTCACAATGAGATGCGACAGTTTCAGCATAAGCTTTTATTTTAAACAAAAATTAAAGTTCTGGAAGCTTAAGAAAAGGAAAGCTTCTGGCCGAGGTTCATTGGATAATTTTTTAGAATTAAGATTCAGTCCTATTTTATCCGAGACCGCGATCGGTTCACAATTTTTAAAAAAGTGTCTTGTATTAATTCAGTTTAAGAATAAAGGTTTATCACCCAAGTTTTAAAAATTAAAAATAAATTTTTTTAATTCATCTATTAACGACGAATTTAATTTGCATGCGACAATATCGAAAGCTAGTTACTAAACCGGAGAAACAGATGAATAATTTAGAAAAATAAAGTGTTGAAAAGCAAAAAGGAAGTTATTTAAAGGGGAAAGTGTGAAAGAAAGAGACATCAGCTGAGTTCAGTTAGTTAAAGTTTTTTTAAGCTTCCATTTCATTAATCACTTCACTTTCAGATAACATATATAATTTTACTAAGTTGATTCACAATAGGGTGAACAAATTTCAGTGAGAAAAAAAAAAGATATAAAACTGTTGAACCGCATTGGTAAATGCTGGGCTTCACAGGTGTATATAATTATAGTAAAGTAGTATGGTATAAAGTATATGAGTATAATGAGTGTATGAACATGTGATGAAAAATAGTTAAAAATAAGGATAGTCTACAAGTTCGCATAATATAATTTGTTCACAGATGTAGGATAATGATAACAATATTTTTATGTTCAAAGAAACTCAATAATTTGTTTTTATAAATATTAGTATTCATTTTCATTATTTCCAATGGCTCACGCTATTTATTTACATTTAAGTATATATTTTTTTAATAATTTAATTTATCAAAGAAGAAATTCTCAGTGTGAAATAACAGAATTCCTTTAAAAGTTTAATTTATTGGCAAGATTAAATTTTAAGCAACGGTTTTCTTAAATTTGTAGCGTAGATATTTTTTTTAATAACGTTTATATGGCTTTAATTGATTTTCATATTTGTTCTTCTGTTAAATAAAAATAAAGGTAAAAACAACTCACACAGCTGGTTCCTCGGCGGACGATCGATCTTCGGACACAGGTAGGCTGTAAAAGAAAGCAAAGTATTTATCTGCTTTGGAATTGGATTATATGTACACTTATAAACGCTTCATTATTTTTCGAATCAAAACGAATTTAAGAAAACTTTTTCCAGGGAGAGAGTAACCGTAAGTTAACCGCGCATCAGATGAATTTTTACTTATTTATAATCTTCATAATTATTTAATTTAATTTAATTTTTCCATGATATAGTTATCATTATTAAACCACTTTTTCTTTCGGTAAATTTTTCTTCTTGTTAAATTGACTGACTCTTCCAATGTTAAGAAAATTCTCCCAGTGTAGCCTTGTTCACTTTTATGCACGTGGAATTTTTTTCCGCCATCTTGATAGTTTAAAGGCTACAAAAAGGGTTAGAATCGATGCCTAAGCGGTAGATTTTACATGTTGATGATCTGGGTTAGGGCCGATTTAGTCGGGCAGGCTTTCGCAATTCACGGGGCTATTTGGTAGAGGAAATTCCTAGACTTGCTATAATTAGGGTTCTCCTCGCTGCAACTGCCGATCGCTGAGCAAATTGGGGTGCTCCCCAAGGTAACTCAGAATATGAACAAATAGGCGTGCCCCCCAAGTCAAACTGCAGAACGCTGGACACGGTAGGGTGCTCCCCGAAGCAACTGCAGATCGCTGGACACGGTGGGGTGCTCCCCAAGGAAAATGCAGATTGGTGGTCGATGCGGGTGCTCCTCAGGGCAACTCCGAATCGGTGGTCGATGTGGGTGCTCCTCAGGACAACGGATGAAGACAAACTGGGCACCTAGCGAAAAAGAACGACCTACGTGTGAGAAAAAACCTTCGATCACTGAAAACTTTACCAATAAACCTTGCAAATGCACTCGCGCTGCTGGTTTGCCATGGCGGCCGAATCGGGAATCGTTGAATTTCAGCCTTGAAGAAGCACAGAAATTCAGCACACGAAATGATTTTGCGAAAAAAAAAACTCACTTCTTTGATTTGTTACTTGAGAAAACCACTTTTAGATAAAATCGTTCTGCCACGTGCTTTTATATATCGAAGTTTTGCCGAATTGGTACGCTTAAAATGTTCCACGTCTGTCTGCCACACCGGTTCAATTAAAAAGGAAGTTCAAAAATCCTACGGCGTTGAATTCGGCTATTGCCGGAAATTTCAGCCAGCTAAGAAGTCCGCCATTTCGAGTTAGAACAAGTCTTTCGGTGCTACCCTGCAACAGCTGATTCAAGCCCCACCTGGCATCCCCAGCAGAGATACTAATTAGTTTTTTTTTTTTAACACTAATTACCGACACTAATATGGGCATGCATCTGGCTGGATGCAAAGGTAACTTAGAGACTTTCAAATTGGAGCATAGTTTTGGGCCGAACATTACTGAGAACGTTCTTTAGGCGCCGCTACATGATCCATCCTAAAAGATCAACAGGGAACTCTAAAAAATAAAGATTTCTAACCAGAAGAAAGTCATTTATTGTGTCAAATGCTCTACTAAATTCAGTGTAAATGGCATCTGGTTGAAGATGTTTTTTAAATCCCTGCATCACAAGTTATGTCAGTTCCAAAAGGTAAGTGGTTGTTGATCTGCGTTTCATAAAACCGTTTTGACTCTGATATATTACTGACCTACAGGGGTGCTGCAAGTGGGGAGTAATAATATTTTCAAAGAGCTTTGGGATCGCTAATAATTTAGAGATACCTCTATAATTGCATGCTTCCTCTTGATATCCTTCTTGTTTAGGGGAACTACAAACGATCCTTCCACTTATGGGGAAATTGTGAAGATTCTAAAGATAAGGTATACGAGTATAGTTTAAGAAAGGGCTTGCAGCCAGGAATTCAATCAGGTCCAGGTGAATTTACAGGCTTGTTACGTTGAAGATCAACAAGCAAAGAGCTTTCATTTCAGGTGGGCCAGAATATTCAACTCGACTTGGATACAGTGTAAGAATAAGGCTGTGAAAAATGGGGTAAATGAGGTAGTATTTTCAAAAGATAGCAAAATTATAAAACTCTCTCTGATTATGAGAAAATTGAACTTTACAACGATTAAAATAGTTTTTGTAACACAAAGAGTTTAGCAAGGTAAAACTTGAGTACCTAGAATAAATAGATTGAGAAGCGGTATCTTTGAATTTCTTAAAAAGTCTGGACTTCTTATTTCTTAAGTGTGTCAACTCTTTACTAAACCAAGGTGGCTTGTTGGAGTCTGACGGATAGTTTATATATCGTAACATAAGAATTAAAAACCGAATTTACTCAATTATAGAAATTATTTATAGCATCATCCAAATTTTGGGATCGGACCAATTAAAGCATGATATATAAAAATATAGCCGCTGAAAGTTAGCCTTGCGAAAACAATGCAATCTCTTAGTTGACCTCTCTGATTTTTCTTCTAACAGCACCAGTGTCAATTGAGACCTCGAAAGCAGGATTATATGGATCTTCGGGTTGAGTATGAGGTCCTACTTTGGACAGAAACACGCAGTCCGGATTAGTTACAAAGCACAGGTGCAGTAAACAGCCTAAAAAATTTGTAATGTAGTTAACTTGAAATAAAGATATGTCAAGCAAGCCTTCAGTGAAATCATGATGGGCTAAAGGAAGTAAGACATTTGTTTTTTCATCTGTGGACGTGAACCAAGTCATATTTATGTACTCATTTCTGATTTGATAAAGCGAGCAAGCAGTCTCTCGCATATAACCTCCACGATACGAACAATTAAATCTACCCAATCGGTGGAGCGACAATCAGAACCGACTGAGAAATTAGAAATTGTATAATTCATATACTTTTTAGAGCTTTTTTTAAAGCTTCATTCACAGCTTTGAATGTACTTGCCTCCAAAAATGTTTTTATTTTTCCCTGAAAGTGTCTGCGTGCTTAGCACTTAATCCTTCATTTATATATGAAGCTTCTAAGAATTTTCAAAAATTATCTACACCAGTGGTAAATTGCGTCGCAGTTTTTTCTTTCTGGTGTATACTGGCAAGTTTGGCTTTGATTACATTGTGTTTGTGCCTAACCGAAGTAGACACTTCTGGATCACACCGCGGGACAAGGGGGTAATGAGTACTTGTCGCTGGCACTGGGACGCTTTGCTGGCAGGACGATTGCGTCGCGGCAATGGTAACGATGGTTACTGCTATGCCTGGCCACAGGCGATGCTGGAGCTGCGCTGAGGGTGAGCTAACGTGGTTTGCTGCTAGGTGAGATAGTGTATTACGAGCCCTATTCCCAGATGTAGGAAGTAGAACCGCGGAGTTAAGAGGTGTGTTGATAACTGATTTATTCTTCATTTGGTACATGTTTATATACTACTTGGACCACGGAAGTTTAGTGTAATGATTTGTGAAGTAGGCTATATTCTAAAGTAGGTCAGGGAATTATGATTATGGTAGCAGTTTGCGTAGTTGACTTTGCGTAGTTGGCTGACACTGCAAAATGTGCTGACTGCATTGGGGGGTCAGTGTGCCGTTGAGTCGGTGAGACGGTGAGTTAGTGAGACATATAATATGCTGATCAGCCATTCTCATATGCAGTGGGTGCTACTGAGCGCCTGGTACTGTTCCCAACTTGGCTACTGCTTGATTTGTTGGGTGTGGTCATGTTGAGTACCTTTGGGTACGAACACATTGAATGATTCGCCAACTATTGTTGCCTAAAATATTGGGGTCTTATTTGGTACCTTGTACAATGTGGGACCAATTACACAGGAACGCAAAGTTGAACATTTTTCGGGAACCAGTCATAGTTTTCCACAATAATTGGATCCTACTGAGTAAAAGTCCCATACAAACTTGTGTTCCATCACCTACAGGTTCCGCGGTACAGCTAGGAATACAAAAAAACCGATGCTTGCCCACATATTGAGTTATGTGGCCTACGTCATTGAACCTACCTTAAATATTTTTTCTGAAACACACTCTCAATACATGATGACATTACTAAAAAATACTGTCCATCCATAAGCAATTGTCCATGCCTTAGGAAATTAAAGCCAAAGTTAAAGCTTACAAGTTTTCACAATTTCTCTGATGGACAACCGCATGCAAAAAATAAATCTTCTATGGAACTAATTTTTATTTTTCTTTGAATCGATTGTCCACTGTACGCTTTAATTTGGGCTCAAATAAATTCACGAAGACATTATAATGAATTTGTGTCACGATCCAGTTCCGATGGAGAAGCATTGCACAGCAACTGTGTGGCAACTCCGAAGCCAGTTGGCGAGTAATTGTGGAACGAGAACGACACATCGCAACGTACAAATTTCATAAGCCGATATATCTATTCATATTTTGTAATCCATTCGTTTATCATTAAAATACTATAACTAATAACACGAGTTAGTGTAATTATTCACCGTAAGTCGCGCTATCTATTCGCCTTATTCCTGACAAACCAACAGCAACTCACACATTCCCCTATACAACGCCTTAGTATTGGGATGTATGTGACATTTGTTATAGCAATAAAACCGTTTTTTCGTTTCATTAGCTACTCCTTAATGTTGTCAAATTTTAAATAAGTCATTGCAACCTATAGAGTTCAAAAAAATGTGTATGTTTTTATATGTTCTTCCTTTTGAATCCTACAACGATTTTTTCTCGTAACTAATTTACTTTTTTATAAAGAAAAAACAAATATAGAATCAGATAGTATAAAACGTGATTGGGATAAAAGGTCACAATGGAAAATAAATACGACATAGAAGTAATTGAATTAATTCTATCGAAGTTACTATCAACTAGATCAAAAAAGGAAAATAAATAAGTAAGGCACCGTGTGGAAATGGTTGGATTTACAGTACAAAATAAAATCGACGACTTCATTAAAAATAATAACACAAAATTGTTTAAAGAATAATAATCTCTTTCTGAAGATCTTAAAAAGTTTTTATTGATCCAGATTGACCATTAAGAAAACATCGCTTACGATTATTGACTTTTGACATACAAAATTTAATTCATACTGCCAAAAATTGATGTTTTTAATACAAACATTTTAAATAGTGAAAACATCAAAGAAGTATTAAATATAAAACACGAACAAAAGTCAAATATTATCGCTAATAGAATGCGTATCTCCGTATTAAAAATAGCCACGAATAAAAAACTTTTAATAATTTATATAAAATACACAATAAAAACCAGATTTCGAGTTAGAACAAGTCTTTCGGTGCTACCCTGCAACAGCTGATTCAAGCCCCACCTGGCATCCCCAGCAGAGATACTAATTAGTTTTTTTTTTTTAACACTAATTACCGACACTAATATGGGCATGCATCTGGCTGGATGCAAAGGTAACTTAGAGACTTTCAAATTGGAGCATACTTTTGGGCCGAACATTACTGAGAACGTTCTTTAGGCGCCGCTACATGATCCATCCTAAAAGATCAACAGGGAACTCTAAAAAATAAAGATTTCTAACCAGAAGAAAGTCATTTATTGTGTCAAATGCTCTACTAAATTCAGTGTAAATGGCATCTGGTTGAAGATGTTTTTTAAATCCCTGCATCACAAGTTATGTCAGTTCCAAAAGGTAAGTGGTTGTTGATCTGCGTTTCATAAAACCGTTTTGACTCTGATATATTACTGACCTACAGGGGTGCTGCAAGTGGGGAGTAATAATATTTTCAAAGAGCTTTGGGATCGCTAATAATTTAGAGATACCTCTATAATTGCATGCTTCCTCTTGATATCCTTCTTGTTTAGGGGAACTACAAACGATCCTTCCACTTATGGGGAAATTGTGAAGATTCTAAAGATAAGGTATACGAGTATAGTTTAAGAAAGGGCTTGCAGCCAGGAATTCAATCAGGTCCAGGTGAATTTACAGGCTTGTTACGTTGAAGATCAACAAGCAAAGAGCTTTCATTTCAGGTGGGCCAGAATATTCAACTCGACTTGGATACAGTGTAAGAATAAGGCTGTGAAAAATGGGGTAAATGAGGTAGTATTTTCAAAAGATAGCAAAATTATATAACTCTCTCTGATTATGAGAAAATTGAACTTTACAACGATTAAAATAGTTTTTGTAACACAAAGAGTTTAGCAAGGTAAAACTTGAGTACCTAGAATAAATAGATTGAGAAGCGGTATCTTTGAATTTCTTAAAAAGTCTGGACTTCTTATTTCTTAAGTGTGTCAACTCTTTACTAAACCAAGGTGGCTTGTTGGAGTCTGACGGATAGTTTATATATCGTAACATAAGAATTAAAAACCGAATTTACTCAATTATAGAAATTATTTATAGCATCATCCAAATTTTGGGATCGGACCAATTAAAGCATGATATATAAAAATATAGCCGCTGAAAGTTAGCCTTGCGAAAACAATGCAATCTCTTAGTTGACCTCTCTGATTTTTCTTCTAACAGCACCAGTGTCAATTGAGACCTCGAAAGCAGGATTATATGGATCTTCGGGTTGAGTATGAGGTCCTACTTTGGACAGAAACACGCAGTCCGGATTAGTTACAAAGCACAGGTGCAGTAAACAGCCTAAAAAATTTGTAATGTAGTTAACTTGAAATAAAGATATGTCAAGCAAGCCTTCAGTGAAATCATGATGGGCTAAAGGAAGTAAGACATTTGTTTTTTCATCTGTGGACGTGAACCAAGTCATATTTATGTACTCATTTCTGATTTGATAAAGCGAGCAAGCAGTCTCTCGCATATAACCTCCACGATACGAACAATTAAATCTACCCAATCGGTGGAGCGACAATCAGAACCGACTGAGAAATTAGAAATTTTATAATTCATATACTTTTTAGAGCTTTTTTTAAAGCTTCATTCACAGCTTTGAATGTACTTGCCTCCAAAAATGTTTTTATTTTTCCCTGAAAGTGTCTGCGTGCTTAGCACTTAATCCTTCATTTATATATGAAGCTTCTAAGAATTTTCAAAAATTATCTACACCAGTGGTAAATTGCGTCGCAGTTTTTTCTTTCTGGTGTATACTGGCAAGTTTGGCTTTGATTACATTGTGTTTGTGCCTAACCGAAGTAGACACTTCTGGATCACACCGCGGGACAAGGGGGTAATGAGTACTTGTCGCTGGCACTGGGACGCTTTGCTGGCAGGACGATTGCGTCGCGGCAATGGTAACGATGGTTACTGCTATGCCTGGCCACAGGCGATGCTGGAGCTGCGCTGAGGGTGAGCTAACGTGGTTTGCTGCTAGGTGAGATAGTGTATTACGAGCCCTATTCCCAGATGTAGGAAGTAGAACCGCGGAGTTAAGAGGTGTGTTGATAACTGATTTATTCTTCATTTGGTACATGTTTATATACTACTTGGACCACGGAAGTTTAGTGTAATGATTTGTGAAGTAGGCTATATTCTAAAGTAGGTCAGGGAATTATGATTATGGTAGCAGTTTGCGTAGTTGACTTTGCGTAGTTGGCTGACACTGCAAAATGTGCTGACTGCATTGGGGGGTCAGTGTGCCGTTGAGTCGGTGAGACGGTGAGTTAGTGAGACATATAATATGCTGATCAGCCATTCTCATATGCAGTGGGTGCTACTGAGCGCCTGGTACTGTTCCCAACTTGGCTACTGCTTGATTTGTTGGGTGTGGTCATGTTGAGTACCTTTGGGTACGAACACATTGAATGATTCGCCAACTATTGTTGCCTAAAATATTGGGGTCTTATTTGGTACCTTGTACAATGTGGGACCAATTACACAGGAACGCAAAGTTGAACATTTTTCGGGAACCAGTCATAGTTTTCCACAATAATTGGATCCTACTGAGTAAAAGTCCCATACAAACTTGTGTTCCATCACCTACAGGTTCCGCGGTACAGCTAGGAATACAAAAAAACCGATGCTTGCCCACATATTGAGTTATGTGGCCTACGTCATTGAACCTACCTTAAATATTTTTTCTGAAACACACTCTCAATACATGATGACATTACTAAAAAATACTGTCCATCCATAAGCAATTGTCCATGCCTTAGGAAATTAAAGCCAAAGTTAAAGCTTACAAGTTTTCACAATTTCTCTGATGGACAACCGCATGCAAAAAATAAATCTTCTATGGAACTAATTTTTATTTTTCTTTGAATCGATTGTCCACTGTACGCTTTAATTTGGGCTCAAATAAATTCACGAAGACATTATAATGAATTTGTGTCACGATCCAGTTCCGATGGAGAAGCATTGCACAGCAACTGTGTGGCAACTCCGAAGCCAGTTGGCGAGTAATTGTGGAACGAGAACGACACATCGCAACGTACAAATTTCATAAGCCGATATATCTATTCATATTTTGTAATCCATTCGTTTATCATTAAAATACTATAACTAATAACACGAGTTAGTGTAATTATTCACCGTAAGTCGCGCTATCTATTCGCCTTATTCCTGACAAACCAACAGCAACTCACACATTCCCCTATACAACGCCTTAGTATTGGGATGTATGTGACATTTGTTATAGCAATAAAACCGTTTTTTCGTTTCATTAGCTACTCCTTAATGTTGTCAAATTTTAAATAAGTCATTGCAACCTATAGAGTTCAAAAAAATGTGTATGTTTTTATATGTTCTTCCTTTTGAATCCTACAACGATTTTTTCTCGTAACTAATTTACTTTTTTATAAAGAAAAAACAAATATAGAATCAGATAGTATAAAACGTGATTGGGATAAAAGGTCACAATGGAAAATAAATACGACATAGAAGTAATTGAATTAATTCTATCGAAGTTACTATCAACTAGATCAAAAAAGGAAAATAAATAAGTAAGGCACCGTGTGGAAATGGTTGGATTTACAGTACAAAATAAAATCGACGACTTCATTAAAAATAATAACACAAAATTGTTTAAAGAATAATAATCTCTTTCTGAAGATCTTAAAAAGTTTTTATTGATCCAGATTGACCATTAAGAAAACATCGCTTACGATTATTGACTTTTGACATACAAAATTTAATTCATACTGCCAAAAATTGATGTTTTTAATACAAACATTTTAAATAGTGAAAACATCAAAGAAGTATTAAATATAAAACACGAACAAAAGTCAAATATTATCGCTAATAGAATGCGTATCTCCGTATTAAAAATAGCCACGAATAAAAAACTTTTAATAATTTATATAAAATACACAATAAAAACCAGATGCGAAAACTAATAAAAAACAAGGAAAAACCCTATAGTCGAGTACCTCGACTATCAGATACCCGTTACTCAGCTAAAGGGACCAAAGGGAAATGGAGATATGCAAGCAGCAAAGCGAGATTGAACTGCACCACATACCCGCGATCTCAATGTATGGTTATGTAGGCGGTAGACAGATTTAATAGCTATGGGCATTAGAGTGGGCGAGCCGAATTTTTTTTTGGGTCAATCGATAGGTATAGACGAGACTAATACAATTCAATTAAAAATTTTTTCTACAAGGCTATGGAATCTAAATCTAAAATTCCAATTCCCTATCTTCGATAGTTTCCGAGATATCCGCGATCGATTTTTTGAAGTTAATGGGCGTTAAAGTGTGCGTGGCAAAATTTGTTTAAGGTGAACCGGTAGGTATTGACGAGAAAAATAAAATTCAGTTTTTTCTTGCACTAAAACTGTAGAAGCCACAGTTTTGGGCGGTCTGTGGGCGTTCGAGTGGTCGTAAGACCCTGCTGAAACAAACTAGCGCTGCGCAAAAAGCTCAGGAATCTACATACCAAATCTTAGCTAGCAAATCTTAGCTAGCAAATTCTAGCTTTTATAGTTTCCAAGATCTCAGCGTTCATACGGACGGACGGACAGACGGACAGACGGACATGGCTAGATCGACTCGGCTAGTGATCCTAATCAAGAATATATATATATACTTGATGGGGTCGGAAACTTCCTTTTGCCTGTTACATACTTTCCGACGAATCTAGTATACCCTTTAACTCTACGAGTAACGGGTGTAAAAATTATTAATAAGTAAAATTCAAAATGCGCAAATACATATTATGAAATAGTATTAGAAATCATTGCAATTTAAGTATGGAAACCAATTTGTAAGAAAAAAAAAGGGCAGTCCGATAAGTACTTAGCCTCACCGCCCGATGGCGTCACTATCGCAAGAGAAATTTACTATCGTGTAGTACATTCTCGTAGTGGGATACTGTCGAAATTTCAGCCGAATCGGACTCGTAGTTTTGTTTTGACTGCGTGCGGATTCGGACGTGTCCGCGGATTATAGAAAAATGGAGAAAGAGCAATATCGGTCTGTGATTTGATTCTTGTTTTTCGAAGGGAAATCGCGCAGCGAAATCAAAGAGTGCTTGGATGCTGTGTACGGTGACTCTTCTCCTTCGATGGCGACCGTCAAAAATTGGTTTAACGAGTTTCAACGTGGTCGCACGTCGGTTTTTGATAAGCCACGCCCAGGTGCCCCGAAAACGGCTACCAAGGAGGATAACGTGACAAAAATCCACGATCTCGTATTGGCAGACCACCGATAGAAGATACGAGAGATACCTGAGACAGTAGGCATGTCAAAAGACCGCGTGGGTCATATCCTGCATAAAATTTTGGGCATGAGAAAGCTGTCAGGGCGATGGGTGCTGCGTTTGCTCACTGCGGACAACAAACGCAACCGTGAGACCACTTCAGAGCAGTGTTTGACGCTGTTTGCGTCTGCGTCGTTTCGTGACACACCAGAGACCAAGGAACAGTCGAAACAGTGGACTTCACACGGCGAACCTGCTCCGAAGAAGGCGAAGGCTGTGCCATCGGCCGGAAAGGTGATGGCCACCGTTTTTTGGGATTCACAAGGTGTGATCTACATCGACTACCTGGAGAAGGGCAAAACGGTCACAGGATCCGATTCGCCACCGAAGTGCAGAAAATACGGCCCCATTTGGCGATGAAAAAAGTGCTCTTCCATCATGACAACGCACCGGCTCACACTTTCGCCCTCGCCAATTGGTCCAATTGGGCTACGAACTGCTACCCCATCCACCATATTCTTCAGATTTGGCCCCGTGTGACTTCTTTTTGTTTCCAAACTTAAAAAAGTCAATCGCTGGACAGAAATTTGCGCCGAATGAGGTGGTCGTCGCCGCCACAGAGGCCTATTTTGCAGACCTCGAGAAAACGTATTTTTCAGACGGGTTAAAGAAGTTGGAGCATCGCTGGGTCAAGTGTATCGAGCTAAAAGGAGATTATGTTGAGAAATAAATCTCCACTTTTCCAAAATTTTCGTTTTGATTTTGGAGGCTAAGTACTTATCGGACCCCCCTCGTACAATACCAATTCAATACCAATTCAGAGAACAGAACTACTAATAATAACTACGAACCACTTCAAAAATTATAAAATATCCGATTATATATTATCAAATAACACGGAACTGTTTTTGCCGAAGATAACTTCCGTTCTTGTTGATTTTGCCTTTGTCTTTGCCATTAACTCAAATAAATAAGCCAATCGTTAGGCAAACACAAGCTTCCGTTTGAAGTCCAAGCTCTCACGTTGGAAGCCTAAACTGTTGCGTTCTAACTTAAATTCAAATTGCGTTCCAGTTTTCAACGCTTAGTCGAGTACCTCGACTATCAGATACCCGTTACTCAGCTAAGGGGACCAAAGGGATATGGAGATATGCAAGCAGCAAAGCGAGATAGAAATGTGCAACGATCTCAATATATGGATATGAGGGCGGTCTTATACATTTCAGTTAAAACTTTTTATCTAGCATGAAAATTGTGGGCGCCACAGGCTTGGGCGGTTTGAAGGCGTTAGAGTGGGCGTAGCATATTCGCGTGATAAACTTGGGCTGCGTACAAGGCTACGGAATCTAATTCTGAAATCCCAATTCTCCATCTTTGATAGTTTCCGAGATATCTGCGTCCATATGTAGGATTTTTCGAAGTTTGTGGGCGCTATTTGGGCGTTTAAGTGGGCGTAGCAAACTCTTTTTGGGTCAATCGATAGGATTTGATGAGAACAATAAATTTCAGTTAAAATTTATCTAGCATCAAAACTTTAGGAGCCACAGCTTTAAGCGATTTGTGGGCGTTGGAGTGGGCTACATACCAAATCTAAACTTTCTAGCTCTTATAGTTTCCAAGATCTCAGCGTTCATACGGACGGACGGACAGACGGACAGACGAACAGACGAACATGACTAACTCGACTCGGCTACTGATCCTGATCAAGAATATATATACTTTATCGGGTCGGAAACACTTCTTTCTGCCTGTTACATACTTTCCGATGAATCTAGTATACCGTTTTACTCTACGAGTAACGGGTATAAAAACTGACTAAAAAAGTGCGATAGTTTCTTAATTTAATTAACGAAAACAATCTGGAAAGTTTAATAAAATGTTTTGGTGAATAAAAATTAACAACGTGTGTGGCACGATTCCTCAAAAGGATTTGGGCCGAGGGAGAGGCGACCTATGTTTAGCCACCATTTTGCTGTCATAAGCTACGTCGTTTTGGGTTATGGGATCTTGGTAAGCCTCTGTCCTCTCCATCATAACGAGAATCAACATTTAAAATGCCTGAAAAACAATTTTAGTGCGTAAAGTTCGTCAGTCGCCAGTCCACACTGCCCCACCAGTTCAGCTTTCGCTTATATTCCCTCTCCTTCAGACATTCCTGTGCCAAATTGATCGTCACGGGCCGTGCAATGCGATACACTTAATAAACACTAGTTATAAAGTTATGCTCTTGACCTACTCCACTTCTCGGGTCACCATTGTTTCCAATGTATTGATTTTCAGTTCTTCTCCAATTGATTTGTATAGCCCCGGCTTTGGTTACGTATAAGTTCACTTTTGATTGGCTCGATTAACACATTTCTATAGCATCACTACTTTTCCCAAAGTATGCTATTGGTCCCTACGCCTCTGAACGGATGGCTCGTACATCTTAACAATTTTCAAGAGCACGGGGATCACGAGTACTGTGCCCACAAGCTTAACAGTATGTCTGATGTCGTTCTTATGGTTGATCCCCTCCACGTTCTTTGATTACACTGGCGGCGGTGTTCCGTCGGCGGCGGTGGTCCGAGCTCCTAACCAGGGACTTTTGGATGTGGTAACTGGTCCTGGTGGCATAGACTCCCCCGGCGGCTGTTCATGGGAAAGTCGCTTGTGGCTTCCATCAGCAAGAAACCAAATTGGATTCTACCTCTATTCTCTAATCGGCTAAGGTCTTTTATGCCAGACAAGAGTTTTTACTTGGCCGCCGGTATGGTTCAGATTCACTAGGTGTTCCCCCTTTCCAGGGACTACTAGTTCTCGATCTCCGCTATCTTGGGATAGCGGCTGTTGCACTTTGCCAGCTGCAGTTGTGTGGTTATCAGTAGGTCGGTCGTGGCCGTTGGTCTGGCCACACGACACACGTAAATCGCCAAATAGCATTTTTATGTCTGAGCTAATTGGTTCAATCTCAGAAACCCTTTTCTCCCTTTGTCCAATGCTTTGGCAAAGGTCCAGGAACTATCTCAAACAATTTCCGTGCTAAATTTGCAAACAGGTATTATGGTTTTAAAAATGAAAATAAAAATATGGGAAATATATTAAGATTTAATGTAAAAAGGGGAGCTTATGAATATAAAGTGAAGACAGAAAAGTACATATTTTATGACAATGTAAAACATAACGAAATAAGTTCAATTGAAATTAATAATACTCTTTGGTACCCAAAGAAGCTCAAATGTAAATGACAGTTCTAAATAAAGATTGGTAATAGTCTGTAATATTAGCTAATTTAGGAAGGGCTTATTAAATAAAAAATTGATTTGGAAGCGTGGTTCTACCAAATTTTAATAAAAGATTAAATTATTATTTTTTCAAACAAAATTGAACAACATTTAATTAATATTTTACAACGAGCATATATGCAAATTTCTCTCTAAAAATCTGAGTTCTTTAAATTAGAAACCGCATTTCTAGGTTACGTTGTTTCTCAAAATGTAAGTAAAACGGATTCTGAAAAAATTGCCAGACTTACAAAATATCACGAAGCTCCAGTCTTCTAGGCCTAACGGGCCGTAACTATGCCAAAATTCCTAAGGAAAATGGTAATAAAAACAAACAGCTGAACAAGCATTTATCGAGCTAAAAGAAAATCTCATAGCACACGCTGAATTAGTTCAACCAGATTATAATAAAAACTTCGTTTTAACAATTACATAACATGAGGTATAGCTATCGGGACAGTCTTAACACAGGATAACAAATCAATTACTTTTATTTCTGCAGCATTAAATAAAACGAAACAATTTAATGCCACAAATAAAAACAAGGGAGAACGCTATAGTCGAGTACCTCGACTATCAGATACCCGTTACCCAGCTAAAGGGACCAAAGGGAAATGAAGATATGCGAGCAGCAAAGCGAGATTAAAATGCGCCACCTACCGGCGGTAGACAGATTTAAGCGTTATGGGCGTTAGAGTGGGCATGGTAAATTTTATTTGGATCAATCGACATGTATTGACGAGAACAATACATTTCAGTTAAAATCTTTTATCTCTTAATGTGGGCGTGGCAAACTTTTGTTTGGGTCTATCAATAGGTATTGATGAGAACAATTCATTGCAGTTAAAATTTTTATTCTAGCATCAAAGCTCAGGAATCTTCACGCCAAATCTCAATAGCCTAGCCCTTATAGTTTCCGAGATCTCAGGGGACAGTCGGACATGGCTAGATCGACTCGGCCAATGATCCTGATCAAGAATATATATACTTTATGGCGTCGGAAACGCTTCCTACTGCCTGATACATACTTTCCGACGAATCTAGTATACCTTTTTACTCTACGAGTAACGGGTATAACGAGTTGTTACATAGAGTAATTGGCATAGATATACAAACGGACCATCAATCCTTATGTTTTACAGTTTCGGATAAAAATCCAATCGTGGAAATGAAAATTTGTACCCCAAAGATAATATAAAATCCCGGAACAACAAATGTTGTAGCCGATGCATTATCACGAACACAAATTAATAGTATTCCAAACATCGGTTTAGATCTATCTGAGCAGTCCAACTCATATCAAGCAACACAGAGCATTCTGCTGAAAGTAGTTTTGACCTGTAAATCGTTAAATCAATTCAAACAACAATTGTTATTAATAACGGTGAGGTATACAATACATGAGTCACTGGAAGTTTTTGACAAGACAACACACATAATGGAATATTTTACAGCTGAGAATTTAGTACCTATATAAAGAGGGCATCTTTCACCTAACATAACGGTAGGCATTCATTGTAGCTAAGAAGATTTATATCACATTCAAGTATCTTTGAAAAATAATTTCAGTAACATATTTCTTTTTACGAAAATATTTCGACAAGTCGTAGCAACGCTGAGGATTATACTCGTATTATTGACCCAATTTATATACAGAACTTAAGGAAAATATTAAAAATTGCAAGATATGCAATGAAAACAAATTTAACAGACACATAATTAAAATTCCAATTGGAGAAGCCCCAATACGAACTAATGAAAAAGAAAATGTACACATTGATATATACTATGCGCAAAGTCTTACATTTCTTACTTGTATTGACGCATACTCGATATTCTTTGTAGTTTATGAAATTCAAAATAAATTTAACATCGAAAATAAGGTAATTGAATTACTTCAACAAAATCCCCAATTCAAAGTACTAATGGCCGAAACCGGCTTTTTACCCCAATTAAAATCTTTCTTTTTTTTTTCTTTCAACTTTTCACTACGCAGACCAGATGCACAGTACCTCAAACGGACAGGTTGAATAGGCGTTATCAGAATTACCTTGCTGCATAAAGGAAGATAATGGTTATAGTAGCCGCTCAAGATTATAATCAGAGTATTAGTTCCACAACCAACTAAAGCCCTTTGACAATCCTTATAATAAAATCGACCACGAAAATATTTCTGAAATATAAAAAAGAACTCAATAGAACATGCTTTAAACACAAAATAAAAACGGAAAAGAAAAAGAATATAATATAGGAAAAGTTGTTTATGAAAGGAAATATGGGGAAAGAAATAAACTGCAAGCAAGCCAGAAATACCAGGTAGTTAAGGAGGCTATGCAAACTTAATTAATAGTGTAATAAGTTCGGAGCTTCCATAACAATAGTCCAGACTTAATTGTATTTATAATTATATACTTAGAGAGCGACTCTACAGGTCGCTTCTCTCGATCTTGATCGAATGAATATGTGTAACCACTTTAACTTGAATGAAGTCTTAAATCGGAGCGCAGCGCTGCTGCTGAGGACAGCAGCAGAGCGGCTGCGTTGTATATTATATATATGTTTATAAATATATAGAAGAGGAGAATCTGTGTATGGTTATGTTATTCATATATTCATATATGTGACTGTAGCCGGGCAGCATAAGAATGCTGACCATACATTTATGCCTAATGCGCCTTGGTGGAGGATCATATAACACTTAAACTGAAGAGAAGTGTATATGTACACATTACAACAAGTGTCACAATGTTTTAGTTGATATTATTTATTAATGTACTTGAGTACAGTGGTCATTAGATACACTACAATACAATACAATATTAGGAACAGATTTATACACTAAGATATTTTTAAGGATTAATAAATTATATTTTTAACTTACATAAAATGCTTTTCCTTATACCTATTTTATCAATCATAATATTGGCCAGTTCAGAAATAATTGATTACTCGATCCATGCATTTTTTCTGTTCGAGGACAACAATGATGTTCTAATAACGATTTATTTCTCGAACTAATTTATGTTTTTATAAGGAAAAAACAAATATAGACTAAGATAATAGAAAACGGGATTTTCATAAAAGGTCAGAATGGAAAAATAAAATCGACAGATAAGTAATCGAATAGTTAGTATCGACTAGATTAAAAGGGGAATAAATGAATAAGGTACCGTGTGGAAATGGTTGGCTGGAACACCTGATCATGAAGATTTTATTAGAAAAAAAAAGAGAAAAAAATAAAATCAATGATTTGATTGAAATTAAAAATAAACAATTGCTTATCATTTTCAAATTGTTTAAAGAATAATAACCTCTTTCTGGAAATTTTTAAAAGTTTTTATTGATCCAGATTTACCATTAAGAAAATATCGCTAACGATTGTTGACATTTGACATAATTGGTACTGCCAAAAATTGATATTTGTAATAAAAACATTCAAAGTAGTGAAGACATCAAAGAAACTTTAAAACAAACAAAAGGCAGTTATTTTCGCTGACATAATGGATATCTCTGTATTCAAAATAGCACTGGATAAAGAACTTTTAATAATATATATAAAATACCCTACAAAATCCATATGCGAAAACTAATAAAACAAAAAAATTAATAAATAATTGGAAAATGCGCACGTACATATTATGAAATGTCTACATTTTAAAAAGAAATCTTTAATAATTATTGCAATTTAAGTATGAAAAAAATGGTTTTACACGATTTTTAAACGGTGAGAAATCAATTTGTAAAAAAAAAGAGTTAAAAAAAAGACATTGTCCAAGATGGTGCCATTCTTTTAAGTGGTACCAATATTGTGAACAGCTTCCAATAAACGGGTTATTTCTAATAACATTTAATGGTACGACCACAATTAATAACATTTCATATTCCAATTTAGAGAACAGAATGTTTAACTTTATACCTACGAACCACGTTAAAAATGGTGTAACATTCGATTACATGGTATCAAATAACACGGTACTGTTTATGGTTAATATTAACATTTATAATCCATTTATTCAAATTAGAAACACCTAAATATCTATTTCCTTTATATTAATAACTTTAATCATTATTAATTTGGTTTATTTACCTATTATTAAATACAAAAATGTATTTGTAACCGAAAAACAAAGTTTAGAAGGGGGAGAGTTGTTCAACCAGTGAAACGGTTCAACTTATGGAACAATTTTCAAAATCCAATCTCAGCTATATTGCACTTGCCTTCAGTGATATTGCCTTTGCCTTTGTTTTTGATTTTGTCTTTGCCTTTGCCATTTACTTCGAGGGCTGCACTTGGCTGTCCTGCTAAGATAAATAAACCAATCATTAAGTAAACACAAGCTTCGAACGAAGTCCAAACTCTCACGTTCGAAGCCCAGACTATTGCGATCCAATTTCAAAACACATAGCGTTCCAATCTCAATCAAATTGCATCGGTCAGCATACTTTTATTTCACAGTGGGATGCGAAAGTTTCAGCATAAGCTTTTAATTCAAATAAAAATTAGAGTTCTAGAAGCTTTAAAGAAAGATTTCTAACCGAGATTCGTTGGATAAGATCTTAAAATTAAGAAGTCAGTCTATTTCGGATTGAAGCTGCTATCGGTCATACAAGTATAGAAAGTAAAAGTGTCTTGATGTAATAGTGAGTAAAGTTAGTTTAGTTTTAATACCAATCAAATAAAAATAAAAACATGAAAAGACGGGTTCGGTTGAAAACCCGATTCAAGTCCCTTGCCAGAAGATTTTGGTTTTTTTTTTTTTTAAATGCTTTGCTATTTATTTATTGAATCTGCTCCCTTTGGATACTAACAATAAGTGTATCAAATCTTAGACTAATTAATCTAACTCACAGTCATATGACTGATGTTGTGCTAAAGGGTCCCGAAAGTTATAGCAGGCTTGGCAGGTCGTTGCGTTGTAGACGGGATCGGCTGGAAACCCAAGTCAAGACTCTTGCGAGGCGATTGGGGTGCACAGAGAGTTTTTCGTTGTAGGACGCTTTTTGTTTGTCTATTTCATCTTTTACGGTAAGAATGCTTAGGTCCCTGTGGATGTTTTGGTTGCGAATATACCATGGTGCCCCAGTGATAGTTCGCAGGATTTTCGATTGAACGCGCTGTATAATGTCTATGTTGCTTCTGCTGGCGTTCCCCCATAGCTGGGAGCCATATGTCCAGATGGGCTTGAGAGTGGAGTTGTAGAGCAAAACCTTGTAGTCCAGACGCAGGGGCGAACGAGCGCTAAGAATCCAGTGGAAGCTGCTGGCCTTTAGTTTTAGATGTACTTTCTTGCGTTCGATGTGTCTTTTCCAGGTTAGTCGTCTGTCAAGGTGCACGCCGAGATACGTTACATCGTTGACTTGGGGAATCTGCGTATTATTCAATAACAGTGGAGGGCATGTTTGCCTGTTGAGAGTAAACGTTATGTGTTTACATTTTTGTTCATTTATTTTAATCCGCCAATCAGATAGCCACCTCTCTACTACGAGGAGGTGGTTTGCTAGCTGTGTTGTGGCTCGGCCTGGGCACCTCGAGCGACTTAAAATTGCGGTGTCGTCAGCGAACGTAGATGTTGTTAGCTGCTCGTTCGTGGGAATATCCGCTGTGTATAGGAGGAACAGAGTAGGCCCTAGCGCGCTTCCTTGCGGGACTCCAGCTTTGATAATGTAGTCGTCGGATGTTGTTGTATTGCATCTTTCTGCGAAGGTCCTGTTGTATGGATACGACTCAAGAAGCTTGTGAGTGTAATCAGGTAAGTGTGTTTTGATTTTGTGCATGAGGCCATCTAGCCATACTCGATCGAAGGCTTGAGATACATGGAGGAATATTGCGTTGCAGTATTCCCGATGCTCAAAGGCTGTGCGTATTTCTGATGTTATTCTGTTAACTTGTTCGATTGTTCCATGGTTTTGACGAAATCCAAATTGAAGAGCATGGATAACATTGTGTGCTCCTAGATATGGTGTTATGCGAGTTAGAAGGCATTTTTCGAACAGCTTAGACAAATACGATAATAAACTAATTGGTCTGTAGGATGACGGAATTGTGTGGTCTTTTCCGGGCTTCGGTATCATAATGATAATAGATTTTTTGCATTTTTTCGGATAGTAGCCGAGAGTTATAATCCCATTGAAGAGCTTACAAATAACCTCAATGGCAGAGTTTGGAAGTTCAATTAACATTTTTGGGGTTATTTGGTCACCGCCAGGGGCCTTTTTCGGTTTCAGTTCCCCAATGACTTTCGCGATCTCCTTTGGCTGAAACAATGGTGGTAGGGAAATAGATTAAGATTCGATTTGTGGTAGGAAAAATGAACCAGTGGCAGGGTTCGGTTGGAAGACGTTTCTTAGATGTAAAGCAAAAGTTTCGGCTCTATCTTCGTCGCTGCGGGCCCAGATGCCAGATGAGTTTCTTATCGGAGTGACTGTTTCGATTGGAGAGCTCAGATTTGGGTGAGCCCTCCACAGAGGATGTTTTGTACTGGTTGGCGATAGTTATACCCGTTACTCGTAGAGTAAAAGGGTATACTAGATTCGTCGGAAAGTATGTAACAGGCAGAAGGAAGCGTTTCCGACCCCATAAAGTATATATATTCTTGATCAGGATCACTAGCCGAGTCAATCTAGCCATGTCCGTCTGTCCGTCTGTCCGTCTGTCCGTCTGTCCGGATGAACGCTGAGATCTCGGAAACTATGGGAGCTAGGCTATTGAGATTTGGCGTGCAGATTCCTGAGCTTCCTACGCAGCGCAAGTTTGTTTCAGTAGACTGCCACGCCCACTCTAACGCCCACAAACCGCCCAAAACTGTGGCTCCTACAGTTTTGATGCTAGATAGAAAATTTTAACTGAAATGTAATGTTCTCATCAATACCTATCGATTGACCCAAAAAAAAATATGCCACGCCCACTTAAACGCCCACAAACCGCAAAACCCTGTGACGCCCACAATTTTCATGCTAGATAAAAAATTTTAACTGAAATGTATTGGTCTCGTCAATACCTATCGATTGATCCAAAAAAAAATTTGCCACGCCCACTCTAACGCCCATAACGCTTAAATCTGTATACCGCCGGTAGGTGGCGCATTTTAATCTCTCTTTGCTGCTTGCATATCTCCATTTAGCTGAGTAACGGGTATCTGATAGTCGAGGTACTCGACTATAGCGTTCTCCCTTGTTTTTATTTCAATTGCACACATATGTACATACATATATCGTGTATAATGTGTATTTGTTTATATATATATATATATATATATATATATATAAAGAAATACACATTATACACGATATATGTATGTACATATGTGTGCAATATATATATATATATATATATATATATATATATATATATATATATATATATATATATATATGTAATACACACACACATATATATATAATACACACACACATATATATATATATATGTGCACATACATACATACAGCTGTGTTCATTAAAATAGCAGTGCGACAGAAGCGAAACTATATAACGGTTTATTAGCATAGTCCTTTTCATTAGTTAATCGCTAGTACATCTCTTTTGTAGAATGGATCATAGAGATACAAAACAAGCAAAAACCGCATTAGATTTGGTCTGTTTTTGGGTTTCTTTCATATTTTTGCACACGGACACAACATTTCGGCTGTTCACTAAAACAGCAGTTTTTGATTTTTATTTCAGGAAAAGTCCCGAAAATGTTTGTAATTTGGTAAAAATTGGTTCTTAATGAAGACCATTATTATAAATTGAACCATAATACACTATAACTATAGAAAAAAATTAACTTTAGTGGGTAGAGGACCTCATTGCTTCAAGGGAGAAAGGAAAAATTCATTGAGCTTAGAAAGGAGGGCAAAACGTATCAATATATTCAAAGTCCCTTAAAATGTACAGCCAATATGAGTTACAATGCCATAAAATATTAACCGAAGCCCGAAAAACGTTATGCGATACGGAAAACCACAATTATAGAGGACTTTCGCAAGGTGCGCTTCAGCAAAACTTATCCTTTTGCATCCTGTAGGACTATAAATGCGGATGTGAGCTTGGGAATCAGCGATGGCACTATTCTCCGAAGTCTGTTCGATGAAAATTTGAATGCTAGAAGTCCACCAAAGGAGCAATTACTTGGTAAAAGACACCTCAAAGACAAGTTGAAGTTTGCCAAAAGCCACTTGAACTAGCCACTTTCAAAAGGTCGATATATCCTTTGGACAGATGAGTCTTAGCTGGTGTTTTTTGGTGGAACAGGTTCAAAATAGTATGTCCGTCGACCATCAAACACCGGGTACCACCCAAAACAAAATCTCAAGACCGTTAAGCAGATGGCCTTAAAATCATGGTATGGGCAAATTTCTCATATAGCGGTGTGGGCCCCTAACGTTTGATCGATGAGATCATGGACCAAAATGTTTACGTAAATATACTGAGAAACGTCATTCTGTCGTATACTGATGATCAAATGTCCTTAATATGGACATTTCAGCAGGACAATGATCCTAAACACACCAACAAATTGGCCACACCAACATTTAGCCAAAAACAAATTGACGTAATGCCGTGTCCAGCACAGTCCCCGGATTTTAATCCGACTGAAAACTTATCGAGGGACATAAGCGTTTTGTTGTCAAGAAATCCCCGACTTCTTAGCCGCAGCTTTGGCAAGCTGTGCAGGAGGGACGGGGTCAGAGTTCCCGCAAACGTTGCAAGGACTTGGTGGACACTATGCCACGTAGGTGTTAGCCTGTAATAGCCAATAAAGGCCATACAACAAAATATTTGGTCGTAATCAAATCGATATTTAGTAGGATTAAGTTATTAATGAGCCATATTGAATTTTATCATATTTTTCTTTTAAGACTGCTATTTTAATGAACACCATAATTCAGTCTTTCTTTTTTGTTATTATCCATATTTGCTAAAATATTGAAGTACCCAACAGGAAAAAACAGCTAATTATTTAAAAATAAATAATTAAAACTGTTGTATTTAAGTTTTGTTTTAATGATGTGTTTGTAATATTGTTTTTCGATTTTATACGTGCAGGTCGTATGCACTGCTATTTCAATGAACACAGCTGTATATGTACATATGTATGTACATAAATATATACGAGTATATGTATGCCGGTGTGGCAACACCAGTTCTATGCCTACGTGACGAACGGTGTGCAAAAAGGATAGTGCAATTGAAAATGTTATGTGCTTACTATGCGTATATTTTTTTCCCTTATTCTGCGTGAATTTTTGTTTGTATATATTTTATTTTCTTTCACTTTCACTATTTACTATTTCACTATTTTACCTCGTCCCCAATGTATTAACCCGGTAACCGTACCAATAATACCAACAATTTTTAATCGATTTTATATATATATTTATGCTCGGTAGTCTGTTCACTGCGGCTCAAAGAATTAGACTAGAAAACAAGAATAGATGAGAGTCAAAGTATAGCCTTATTGAAAGTCATAATGACTGGCTCTCTCGCTCTTAGAGATCATCGGAGGTAAGGCTCTTACAAGATGCAATACAGCATACTTGGGATAACATTATTAGTCCTGTACACTTCTGATATCCCAACAAAAGAGCGGCTAACTACATTAACATTCGCTGATAGCGACGGAAGAAACAGCTCAACTAGCTGATAATCTTGTAATAGTTTCGAGCAAAAGTGTAAGATTACAACATTTACCATCAATAGGCAAATGTGACCTCCGCTTGAACTAAATATTACTCGGATCCCCATAGCAAACGTATGACGAATCCCGGTATTCACCTTGACAGGCGCCCAACCTGGCGGAGACTTATTGAATGCAAGAAACTTCATCTAAAAATGAGTACCAACCATATTCACTGGCTCATTAACCCGTGGTCGCCCCTATGCCTGGACTTCAAGGTTCTATACTACCACTAACTTTAAGCCAATCGGAACTTACGAATACCAGCTTTGGGGTAATGCGAGCAGCAGAAGCATTAAGGTGCGCGCGCACTGGGGCGCTCAAGCGAAGTCGTCCGGCCGCATGTACTCGCGTCAAATAAAAAGTTTGATACGAATAAAATAAAATAAAATAAAATATGTACCCTTCCATTATTCGACTTTTATTTGTATTTCATAATATTAATTTTTTTATTATTCAACTCGTATTTTTACATTACGGTTTATAAAGTGTATTCTTTTATTTGGTATATCAATATGACAATATTTACATCTATCGGTTTTCCGAGTCAAGTATTTACATTGATCACATTTTTCTCATATAAGTAATGCAGTCTTAAATATGTGATATATGTGATTTCTTATTTTAAAAATACCCGCACTATAAATGGTACTCTCGTAAGTTTTTAATTACAGTACACGCGGCAAACGAGCATTCGAGTGGATGCTCCTTCGAGAATTCGAGCGGAACGCGCTGCTTCCCGCCTCGTCTGTGTGTGGGCTTCCATTTAATTACATGCAAACTTCTCTAGTCGGTCAAAACCGCACCGCGCCGCGCCGCCCTGCCCTAGTGTGCGTACCATCCTGAATTCTGAGTACAATCACTGCGGCACGTTGGTATGTTCGGAGCTAAAACCTCCACAGGTCTTGGCATCCTACTAGAAAAATATGAAATACATATACTACCACAAAAAGCTTGGTCTTCACCAAAATCTCCACATAAAAGGAACGGCCCAGTGCAATGCACAAATTGTCAGGAGTATGGACACACCAGGGCATACTGTTCGCTTCGAACAGTCTGTGTAGCTTGTGGAGACTTCCACAATTCGGCTAACTGCTTTGCCAACAAAGAAGACCAAAGAAGACCCCAAAAAGAAAAAATGCGTTAACTGCCAAGGTAACCACACGGCAAACTACAGGGGCTGTCCGGTCTACAAGGAGATAAAGGACCGCATGCGAAAAGTGATAGCAACGCGTCATCAGAATACCCAAAATGCGTACACTTACTCGCGTACGACGCCGGCAGTATTTTTCGGCACGGCTGCAAGATCCTCCTTTGGTTAACTAAATACCCAGAAGGGATTCTTATACGCCGATGCCCTTCGATCGGGGCAAAACGACCATGCAAACACTGGTTCAAAACCAGAACATGGTGTTACAGCTACTTGCAGCTAAGCAGTCTAAATAATCAGATGGCAAATGTACGAATACCAATGTGGAACGCCAATGGCGTTTCACGGCACAACCTTGAAGTAACACAGTTCCTGAATGAAAATCATATCGACATTATGCTACTGGTAGAGACGCACCTCACAAACAAATACAACTTCCAAATAAGAGGATACACTTTCTACCGCACAGACCATCCAGATGGTAAAGCCCACGGCGGAACCGGCATCCTAATCAGGTAACGCATCAAGCACCCCTTTCACCAAAGGTTTTCAACTAATTACTTGCAAGCCACGTCTATCAAAGTGCAGTCAGGCAACGGAAACCTCACCATAGCCGCTGTCTACTGCCCGACTCGCTTTACAATTTCTGAAGGACAATTCATGGACTTCTACAACTTGCTTGGAGACCGCTTTATAGCTGCAGGGGACTATAATGCCAAACACACGCACTGGGGATCACGCCTTGTGACTCCCAAAGGAAGGCAATTATACAATGCAATCATAAAACCGAACAACAAATTAGACTATGTTTCCCCTGCCAGCCCCACATACTGGCCAACAGACCCCAGGAAAGTTCCAGACCTAATAGACTTTGCGGTGACAAAAAACATTCCCCGCAATATAATAAGCGCCAAAGCGCTTTCGGACCTGTCGTCAGACCATTCGGAAGTGCTAATAACTCTTCTTCAAAGCACAAAAACCACAGATCACCCCCTCAGGCTGACGTCGCACAGAACCAACTGGTTAAAATATAAAAAGTAAAAATAAATAATAAATATAATAAAAAATATGAAGAAGTATTCGTGGAGGCAGCCACTATCTCAACACCACAAGGCAGGGACGTGCAAGCCAACCACTTCAAAACTAGTCTGCAAATTGAACGGTTAGTCCTAGAAAAGATGCGCCTGCGACGTGCGTGGCAAACCAACAGATCGCCGTCATCAAAACAACGTCTTAAGGAAGCCACTCGCTCACTAAATCGAGCTCTAAAGCAAGAAACAGAAAATGCACAGCTGCAGTACATTAAAAAACTATCGCCAACCAGTACAAAACATCCTCTGTGGAGGGCTCACCCAAATCTGAGCTCTCCAATCGAAACAGTCACTCCGATAAGAAACTCATCTGGCATCTGGGCCCGCAGCGACGAAGATAGAGCCGAAACTTTTGCTTTACATCTAAGAAACGTCTTCCAACCGAACCCTGCCACTGGTTCATTTTTCCTACCACAAATCGAATCTTAATCTATTTCCCTACCACCATTGTTTCAGCCAAAGGAGATCGCGAAAGTCATTGGGGAACTGAAACCGAAAAAGGCCCCTGGCGGTGACCAAATAACCCCAAAAATGTTAATTGAACTTCCAAACTCTGCCATTGAGGTTATTTGTAAGCTCTTCAATGGGATTATAACTCTCGGCTACTATCCGAAAAAATGCAAAAAATCTATTATCATTATGATACCGAAGCCCGGAAAAGACCACACAATTCCGTCATCCTACAGACCAATTAGTTTATTATCGTATTTGTCTAAGCTGTTCGAAAAATGCATCTAACCAGGCCGAGCCACAACACAGCTAGCAAACCACCTCCTCGTAGTAGAGAGGTGGCTATCTGATTGGCGGATTAAAATAAATGAACAAAAATGTAAACACATAACGTTTACTCTCAACAGGCAAACATGCCCTCCACTGTTATTGAATAATACGCAGATTCCCCAAGTCAACGATGTAACGTATTTCGGCGTGCACCTTGACAGACGACTAACCTGGAAAAGACACATCGAACGCAAGAAAGTACATCTAAAACTAAAGGCCAGCAGCTTCCACTGGATTCTTAGCGCTCGTTCGCCCCTGCGTCTGGACTACAAGGTTTTGCTCTACAACTCCACTCTCAAGCCCATCTGGACATATGGCTCCCAGCTATGGGGGAACGCCAGCAGAAGCAACATAGACATTATACAGCGCGTTCAATCGAAAATCCTGCGAACTATCACTGGGGCACCATGGTATATTCGCAACCAAAACATCCACAGGGACCTAAGCATTCTTACCGTAAAAGATGAAATAGACAAACAAAAAGCGTCCTACAACGAAAAACTCTCTGTGCACCCCAATCGCCTCGCAAGAGTCTTGACTTGGGTTTCCAGCCGATCCCGTCTACAACGCAAAGACCTGCCAAGCCTGCTATAACTTTCGGGACCCTTTAGCACAACATCAGTCATATGACTGTGAGTTAGATTAATTAGTCTAAGATTTGATACACTTATTGTTAGTATCCAAAGGGAGCAGATTCAATAAATAAATAGCAAAGCATTTAAAAAAAAAAAAAAACCAAAATCTTCTGGCAAGGGACTTGAATCGGGTTTTCAACCGAACCCGTCTTTTCATGTTTTTATTTTTATTTGATTGGTATTAAAACTAAACTAACTTTACTCACTATTACATCAAGACACTTTTACTTTCTATACTTTTATGACCGATAGCAGCTTCAATCCGAAATAGACTGACTTCTTAATTTTAAGATCTTATCCAACGAATCTCGGTTAGAAATCTTTCTTTAAAGCTTCTAGAACTCTAATTTTTATTTGAATTAAAAGCTTATGCTGAAACTTTCGCATCCCACTGTGAAATAAAAGTATGCTGACCGATGCAATTTGATTGAGATTGGAACGCTATGTGTTTTGAAATTGGATCGCAATAGTCTGGGCTTCGAACGTGAGAGTTTGGACTTCGTTCGAAGCTTGTGTTTACTTAATGATTGGTTTATTTATCTTAGCAGGACAGCCAAGTGCAGCCCTCGAAGTAAATGGCAAAGGCAAAGACAAAATCAAAAACAAAGGCAAAGGCAATATCACTGAAGGCAAGTGCAATATAGCTGAGATTGGATTTTGAAAATTGTTCCATAAGTTGAACCGTTTCACTGGTTGAACAACTCTCCCCCTTCTAAACTTTGTTTTTCGGTTACAAATACATTTTTGTATTTAATAATAGGTAAATAAACCAAATTAATAATGATTAAAGTTATTAATATAAAGGAAATAGATATTTAGGTGTTTCTAATTTGAATAAATGGATTATAAATGTTAATATTAACCATAAACAGTACCGTGTTATTTGATACCATGTAATCGAATGTTACACCATTTTTAACGTGGTTCGTAGGTATAAAGTTAAACATTCTGTTCTCTAAATTGGAATATGAAATGTTATTAATTGTGGTCGTACCATTAAATGTTATTAGAAATAACCCGTTTATTGGAAGCTGTTCACAATATTGGTACCACTTAAAAGAATGGCACCATCTTGGACAATGTCTTTTTTTTAACTCTTTTTTTTTACAAATTGATTTCTCACCGTTTAAAAATCGTGTAAAACCATTTTTTTCATACTTAAATTGCAATAATTATTAAAGATTTCTTTTTAAAATGTAGACATTTCATAATATGTACGTGCGCATTTTCCAATTATTTATTAATTTTTTTGTTTTATTAGTTTTCGCATATGGATTTTGTAGGGTATTTTATATATATTATTAAAAGTTCTTTATCCAGTGCTATTTTGAATACAGAGATATCCATTATGTCAGCGAAAATAACTGCCTTTTGTTTGTTTTAAAGTTTCTTTGATGTCTTCACTACTTTGAATGTTTTTATTACAAATATCAATTTTTGGCAGTACCAATTATGTCAAATGTCAACAATCGTTAGCGATATTTTCTTAATGGTAAATCTGGATCAATAAAAACTTTTAAAAATTTCCAGAAAGAGGTTATTATTCTTTAAACAATTTGAAAATGATAAGCAATTGTTTATTTTTAATTTCAATCAAATCATTGATTTTATTTTTTTCTCTTTTTTTTTCTAATAAAATCTTCATGATCAGGTGTTCCAGCCAACCATTTCCACACGGTACCTTATTCATTTATTCCCCTTTTAATCTAGTCGATACTAACTATTCGATTACTTATCTGTCGATTTTATTTTTCCATTCTGACCTTTTATGAAAATCCCGTTTTCTATTATCTTAGTCTATATTTGTTTTTTCCTTATAAAAACATAAATTAGTTCGAGAAATAAATCGTTATTAGAACATCATTGTTGTCCTCGAACAGAAAAAATGCATGGATCGAGTAATCAATTATTTCTGAACTGGCCAATATTATGATTGATAAAATAGGTATAAGGAAAAGCATTTTATGTAAGTTAAAAATATAATTTATTAATCCTTAAAAATATCTTAGTGTATAAATCTGTTCCTAATATTGTATTGTATTGTAGTGTATCTAATGACCACTGTACTCAAGTACATTAATAAATAATATCAACTAAAACATTGTGACACTTGTTGTAATGTGTACATATACACTTCTCTTCAGTTTAAGTGTTATATGATCCTCCACCAAGGCGCATTAGGCATAAATGTATGGTCAGCATTCTTATGCTGCCCGGCTACAGTCACATATATGAATATATGAATAACATATCCATACACAGATTCTCCTCTTCTATATATTTATAAACATATATATAATATACAACGCAGCCGCTCTGCTGCTGTCCTCAGCAGCAGCGCTGCGCTCCGATTTAAGACTTCATTCAAGTTAAAGTGGTTACACATATTCATTCGATCAAGATCGAGAGAAGCGACCTGTAGAGTCGCTCTCTAAGTATATAATTATAAATACAATTAAGTCTGGACTATTGTTATGGAAGCTCCGAACTTATTACACTATTAATTAAGTTTGCATAGCCTCCTTAACTACCTGGTATTTCTGGCTTGCTTGCAGTTTATTTCTTTCCCCATATTTCCTTTCATAAACAACTTTTCCTATATTATATTCTTTTTCTTTTCCGTTTTTATTTTGTGTTTAAAGCATGTTCTATTGAGTTCTTTTTTATATTTCAGAAATATTTTCGTGGTCGATTTTATTATAAGGATTGTCAAAGGGCTTTAGTTGGTTGTGGAACTAATACTCTGATTATAATCTTGAGCGGCTACTATAACCATTATCTTCCTTTATGCAGCAAGGTAATTCTGATAACGCCTATTCAACCTGTCCGTTTGAGGTACTGTGCATCTGGTCTGCGTAGTGAAAAGTTGAAAGAAAAAAAAAAGAAAGATTTTAATTGGGGTAAAAAGCCGGTTTCGGCCATTAGTACTTTGAATTGGGGATTTTGTTGAAGTAATTCAATTACCTTATTTTCGATGTTAAATTTATTTTGAATTTCATAAACTACAAAGAATATCGAGTATGCGTCAATACAAGTAAGAAATGTAAGACTTTGCGCATAGTATATATCAATGTGTACATTTTCTTTTTCATTAGTTCGTATTGGGGCTTCTCCAATTGGAATTTTAATTATGTGTCTGTTAAATTTGTTTTCATTGCATATCTTGCAATTTTTAATATTTTCCTTAAGTTCTGTATATAAATTGGGTCAATAATACGAGTATAATCCTCAGCGTTGCTACGACTTGTCGAAATATTTTCGTAAAAAGAAATATGTTACTGAAATTATTTTTCAAAGATACTTGAATGTGATATAAATCTTCTTAGCTACAATGAATGCCTACCGTTATGTTAGGTGAAAGATGCCCTCTTTATATAGGTACTAAATTCTCAGCTGTAAAATATTCCATTATGTGTGTTGTCTTGTCAAAAACTTCCAGTGACTCATGTATTGTATACCTCACCGTTATTAATAACAATTGTTGTTTGAATTGATTTAACGATTTACAGGTCAAAACTACTTTCAGCAGAATGCTCTGTGTTGCTTGATATGAGTTGGACTGCTCAGATAGATCTAAACCGATGTTTGGAATACTATTAATTTGTGTTCGTGATAATGCATCGGCTACAACATTTGTTGTTCCGGGATTTTATATTATCTTTGGGGTACAAATTTTCATTTCCACGATTGGATTTTTATCCGAAACTGTAAAACATAAGGATTGATGGTCCGTTTGTATATCTATGCCAATTACTCTATGTAACAACTCGTTATACCCGTTACTCGTAGAGTAAAAAGGTATACTAGATTCGTCGGAAAGTATGTATCAGGCAGTAGGAAGCGTTTCCGACCCCATAAAGTATATATATTCTTGATCAGGATCATTGGCCGAGTCGATCTAGCCATGTCCGTCTGTCCCCTGAGATCTCGGAAACTATAAGGGCTAGGCTATTGAGATTTGGCGTGAAGATTCCTGAGCTTTGATGCTAGAATAAAAATTTTAACTGCAATGAATTGTTCTCATCAATACCTATTGATAGACCCAAACAAAAGTTTGCCACGCCCACATTAAGAGATAAAAGATTTTAACTGAAATGTATTGTTCTCGTCAATACATGTCGATTGATCCAAATAAAATTTACCATGCCCACTCTAACGCCCATAACGCTTAAATCTGTCTACCGCCGGTACGTGGCGCATTTTAATCTCGCTTTGCTGCTCGCATATCTTCATTTCCCTTTGGTCCCTTTAGCTGGGTAACGGGTATCTGATAGTCGAGGTACTCGACTATAGCGTTCTCCCTTGTTTTTTAATGTACTGCAGCTGTGCATTTTCTGTTTCTTGCTTTAGAGCTCGATTTAGTGAGCGAGTGGCTTCCTTAAGACGTTGTTTTGATGACGGCGATCTGTTGGTTTGCCACGCACGTCGCAGGCGCATCTTTTCTAGGACTAACCGTTCAATTTGCAGACTAGTTTTGAAGTGGTTGGCTTGCACGTCCCTGCCTTGTGGTGTTGAGATAGTGGCTGCCTCCACGAATACTTCTTCATATTTTTTATTATATTTATTATTTATTTTTACTTTTTATATTTTAACCAGTTGGTTCTGTGCGACGTCAGCCTGAGGGGGTGATCTGTGGTTTTTGTGCTTTGAAGAAGAGTTATTAGCACTTCCGAATGGTCTGACGACAGGTCCGAAAGCGCTTTGGCGCTTATTATATTGCGGGGAATGTTTTTTGTCACCGCAAAGTCTATTAGGTCTGGAACTTTCCTGGGGTCTGTTGGCCAGTATGTGGGGCTGGCAGGGGAAACATAGTCTAATTTGTTGTTCGGTTTTATGATTGCATTGTATAATTGCCTTCCTTTGGGAGTCACAAGGCGTGATCCCCAGTGCGTGTGTTTGGCATTATAGTCCCCTGCAGCTATAAAGCGGTCTCCAAGCAAGTTGTAGAAGTCTATGAATTGTCCTTCAGAAATTGTAAAGCGAGTCGGGCAGTAGACAGCGGCTATGGTGAGGTTTCCGTTGCCTGACTGCACTTTGATAGACGTGGCTTGCAAGTAATTAGTTGAAAACCTTTGGTGAAAGGGGTGCTTGATGCGTTACCTGATTAGGATGCCGGTTCCGCCGTGGGCTTTACCATCTGGATGGTCTGTGCGGTAGAAAGTGTATCCTCTTATTTGGAAGTTGTATTTGTTTGTGAGGTGCGTCTCTACCAGTAGCATAATGTCGATATGATTTTCATTCAGGAACTGTGTTACTTCAAGGTTGTGCCGTGAAACGCCATTGGCGTTCCACATTGGTATTCGTACATTTGCCATCTGATTATTTAGACTGCTTAGCTGCAAGTAGCTGTAACACCATGTTCTGGTTTTGAACCAGTGTTTGCATGGTCGTTTTGCCCCGATCGAAGGGCATCGGCGTATAAGAATCCCTTCTGGGTATTTAGTTAACCAAAGGAGGATCTTGCAGCCGTGCCGAAAAATACTGCCGGCGTCGTACGCGAGTAAGTGTACGCATTTTGGGTATTCTGATGACGCGTTGCTATCACTTTTCGCATGCGGTCCTTCATCTCCTTGTAGACCGGACAGCCCCTGTAGTTTGCCGTGTGGTTACCTTGGCAGTTAACGCATTTTTTCTTTTTGGGGTCTTCTTTGGTCTTCTTTGTTGGCAAAGCAGTTAGCCGAATTGTGGAAGTCTCCACAAGCTACACAGACTGTTCGAAGCGAACAGTATGCCCTGGTGTGTCCATACTCCTGACAATTTGTGCATTGCACTGGGCCGTTCCTTTTATGTGGAGATTTTGGTGAAGACCAAGCTTTTTGTGGTAGTATATGTATTTCATATTTTTCTAGTAGGATGCCAAGACCTGTGGAGGTTTTAGCTCCGAACATACCAACGTGCCGCAGTGATTGTACTCAGAATTCAGGATGGTACGCACACTAGGGCAGGGCGGCGCGGCGCGGTGCGGTTTTGACCGACTAGAGAAGTTTGCATGTAATTAAATGGAAGCCCACACACAGACGAGGCGGGAAGCAGCGCGTTCCGCTCGAATTCTCGAAGGAGCATCCACTCGAATGCTCGTTTGCCGCGTGTACTGTAATTAAAAACTTACGAGAGTACCATTTATAGTGCGGGTATTTTTAAAATAAGAAATCACATATATCACATATTTAAGACTGCATTACTTATATGAGAAAAATGTGATCAATGTAAATACTTGACTCGGAAAACCGATAGATGTAAATATTGTCATATTGATATACCAAATAAAAGAATACACTTTATAAACCGTAATGTAAAAATACGAGTTGAATAATAAAAAAATTAATATTATGAAATACAAATAAAAGTCGAATAATGGAAGGGTACATATTTTATTTTATTTTATTTTATTCGTATCAAACTTTTTATTTGACGCGAGTACATGCGGCCGGACGACTTCGCTTGAGCGCCCCAGTGCGCGCGCACCTTAATGCTTCTGCTGCTCGCATTACCCCAAAGCTGGTATTCGTAAGTTCCGATTGGCTTAAAGTTAGTGGTAGTATAGAACCTTGAAGTCCAGGCATAGGGGCGACCACGGGTTAATGAGCCAGTGAATATGGTTGGTACTCATTTTTAGATGAAGTTTCTTGCATTCAATAAGTCTCCGCCAGGTTGGGCGCCTGTCAAGGTGAATACCGGGATTCGTCATACGTTTGCTATGGGGATCCGAGTAATATTTAGTTCAAGCGGAGGTCACATTTGCCTATTGATGGTAAATGTTGTAATCTTACACTTTTGCTCGAAACTATTACAAGATTATCAGCTAGTTGAGCTGTTTCTTCCGTCGCTATCAGCGAATGTTAATGTAGTTAGCCGCTCTTTTGTTGGGATATCAGAAGTGTACAGGACTAATAATGTTATCCCAAGTATGCTGTATTGCATCTTGTAAGAGCCTTACCTCCGATGATCTCTAAGAGCGAGAGAGCCAGTCATTATGACTTTCAATAAGGCTATACTTTGACTCTCATCTATTCTTGTTTTCTAGTCTAATTCTTTGAGCCGCAGTGAACAGACTACCGAGCATAAATATATATATAAAATCGATTAAAAATTGTTGGTATTATTGGTACGGTTACCGGGTTAATACATTGGGGACGAGGTAAAATAGTGAAATAGTAAATAGTGAAAGTGAAAGAAAATAAAATATATACAAACAAAAATTCACGCAGAATAAGGGAAAAAAATATACGCATAGTAAGCACATAACATTTTCAATTGCACTATCCTTTTTGCACACCGTTCGTCACGTAGGCATAGAACTGGTGTTGCCACACCGGCATACATATACTCGTATATATTTATGTACATACATATGTACATATACAGCTGTGTTCATTGAAATAGCAGTGCATACGACCTGCACGTATAAAATCGAAAAACAATATTACAAACACATCATTAAAACAAAACTTAAATACAACAGTTTTAATTATTTATTTTTAAATAATTAGCTGTTTTTTCCTGTTGGGTACTTCAATATTTTAGCAAATATGGATAATAACAAAAAAGAAAGACTGAATTATGGTGTTCATTAAAATAGCAGTCTTAAAAGAAAAATATGATAAAATTCAATATGGCTCATTAATAACTTAATCCTACTAAATATCGATTTGATTACGACCAAATATTTTGTTGTATGGCCTTTATTGGCTATTACAGGCTAACACCTACGTGGCATAGTGTCCACCAAGTCCTTGCAACGTTTGCGGGAACTCTGACCCCGTCCCTCCTGCACAGCTTGCCAAAGCTGCGGCTAAGAAGTCGGGGATTTCTTGACAACAAAACGCTTATGTCCCTCGATAAGTTTTCAGTCGGATTAAAATCCGGGGACTGTGCTGGACACGGCATTACGTCAATTTGTTTTTGGCTAAATGTTGGTGTGGCCAATTTGTTGGTGTGTTTAGGATCACTGTCCTGCTGAAATGTCCATATTAAGGACATTTGATCATCAGTATACGACAGAATGACGTTTCTCAGTATATTTACGTAAACATTTTGGTCCATGATCTCATCGATCAAACGTTAGGGGCCCACACCGCTATATGAGAAATTTGCCCATACCATGATTTTAAGGCCATCTGCTTAACGGTCTTGAGATTTTGTTTTGGGTGGTACCCGGTGTTTGATGGTCGACGGACATACTATTTTGAACCTGTTCCACCAAAAAACACCAGCTAAGACTCATCTGTCCAAAGGATATATCGACCTTTTGAAAGTGGCTAGTTCAAGTGGCTTTTGGCAAACTTCAACTTGTCTTTGAGGTGTCTTTTACCAAGTAATTGCTCCTTTGGTGGACTTCTAGCATTCAAATTTTCATCGAACAGACTTCGGAGAATAGTGCCATCGCTGATTCCCAAGCTCACATCCGCATTTATAGTCCTACAGGATGCAAAAGGATAAGTTTTGCTGAAGCGCACCTTGCGAAAGTCCTCTATAATTGTGGTTTTCCGTATCGCATAACGTTTTTCGGGCTTCGGTTAATATTTTATGGCATTGTAACTCATATTGGCTGTACATTTTAAGGGACTTTGAATATATTGATACGTTTTGCCCTCCTTTCTAAGCTCAATGAATTTTTCCTTTCTCCCTTGAAGCAATGAGGTCCTCTACCCACTAAAGTTAATTTTTTTCTATAGTTATAATGTATTATGGTTCAATTTATAATAATGGTCTTCATTAAAAACCAATTTTTACCAAATTACAAACATTTTCGGGACTTTTCCTGAAATAAAAATCAAAAACTGCTGTTTTAGTGAACAGCCGAAATGTTGTGTCCGTGTGCAAAAATATGAAAGGAACCCAAAAACAGACCAAATCTAATGCGGTTTTTGCTTGTTTTGTATCTCTATGATCCATTCTACAAAAGAGATGTACTAGCGATTAACTAATAAAAAGGACTATGCTAATAAACCGTTATATAGTTTCGCTTCTGTCGCACTGCTATTTTAATGAACACAGCTGTATGTATGTATGTGCACATATATATATATATATGTGTTTGTACAAACAAAATACACATTATACACGATATATGTATGTACATATGTGTGCAATTGAAAAAAAAACAAGGGAGAACGCTATAGTCGAGTACCTCGACTATCAGATACCCGTTACTCAGCTAAATGGAGATATGCAAGCAGCAAAGCGAGATTAAAATGCGCCACCTACCGGCGGTATACAGATTTAAGCGTTATGGGCGTTAGAGTGGGCGTGGCAAATTTTTTTTTGGATCAATCGATAGGTATTGACGAGACCAATACATTTCAGTTAAAATTTTTTATCTAGCATGAAAATTGTGGGCGTCACAGGGTTTTGCGGTTTGTGGGCGTTTAAGTGGGCGTGGCAAATTTTTTTTTGGGTCAATCGATAGGTATTGATGAGAACATTACATTTCAGTTAAAATTTTCTATCTAGCATCAAAACTGTAGGAGCCACAGTTTTGGGCGGTTTGTGGGCGTTAGAGTGGGCGTGGCAGTCTACTGAAACAAACTTGCGCTGCGTAGGAAGCTCAGGAATCTGCACGCCAAATCTCAATAGCCTAGCTCCCATAGTTTCCGAGATCTCAGCGTTCATCCGGACAGACGGACAGACGGACAGACGGACAGACGGACATGGCTAGATCGATTCGGCTAGTGATCCTGATCAAGAATATATATACTTTATGGGGTCGGAAACGCTTCCTTCTGCCTGTTACATACTTTCCGACGAATCTAGTATACCCTTTTACTCTACGAGTAACGGGTATAAAAATGTGCGGAAGTATAAGACTATCTGACAAAGATCAGAGGAAGTTAGCCACAAACTAAGCTGACAAAGGTCAGAGACAGTTATAATAATAATAGCAAAAAAAAAGAAAAGAAGTAATCTGAAAAGAAGTTTTCAGAGGCAAATAGCCATATACATATGTACCAAGCTGACAAAGGTCAGAGACAGTAACAACATAACGCAGTTGGACACAGATTAGACTGACAAAAGTCAGAGAGAGAGAGAGAGAGAGAGAGAGAGAGAGAGAGAGAGAGAAAAGAACGTACGTATGTGCATAAGTTAAGCAAAGTATGTACATGGTTCATGATACGAACTGACTGAAGTCAGTGACAGTATTAAGTGAAGCGAAACTCAGTTTCATTATTGATGTGTCTGCTCTGCGATTTCTCAACGGCTACCAGTTCAATGAAATAAAACCGTTCACAAGCAATCAAAATCGCCAATTTCGGCTTTGATTAAAAACGTTACAGACGCTTGAGATCCCGCAATGCAATCAAACAAAGAAATTTGATTAAGTCCGAACGTCAACAATGACGCAATTCCATAAACGTGAAAATCCAATAAGATCGCAAAATCTAATAAGACCGAATTATGTAAACATAATCAAGCAAGTGGCGATCGCATCATCCACTTGCGCTTGCGTCACCTAATGCACTAACAGTAAATTCTAATTTTTATTCATGATTTTTTATTCATCTAAATGGCGCAGTCGGTAGGATCTCTTTAAAAAATATCCTTGCGAAAAAACGAAGTCGGGAGCTTACTGATCAATCAAAAGGATATTTCTAAACTACTAGGATATCCAGATCAGCGCGTGGAATTGCCCACAAGTAAGCAATTTAATCAACTGGCTCGGAAATGCCACTAAGAGATCCTCAAAAGAACCTAAGTGCAAATTAAAGGCACTGATAAAAAATATAAAAATAAATTATATTTCAATCGACTACTAAATAAATCCAATCCGGTCAGTGATAAAGTTGAGTGGAATTTAATTAAACACAATAAAATGGACCAACAACCACCATCTCAAGGGCATCCACAAATTGGGGTGGCACCCAACCGATTGACGGAGCAAAACTTAAATCATCTTTTGTCCCAGACACGGAATATTCCAACGTTTGAAGGAGATCCATCTACCCTAGGAACCTTTGTCAGAAGGGTTAACTACCTTTGGCGTCTGTGTCCTACAACCAAAGATCGACAGACAAGCGTTATATTTGGAGCAATTGAACTTCAAATCACCGGTGATGCTCAGAGGATTCTGCAAGTTCTACAAGTCAACAACTGGCCAGATCTTAGAGCAGCCCTAATCGACGAGTAAAAAACGCAAACCCCTGTGGAGGGACTATTAAGGCGATTATACAATACTAATTTTCAAGGTAACCTAAGAAAATTTTGTAATGAGATCGAGCTTAAACACTTAATTATAAGCAACAAATTAGAACTTTAGGGAAATCCACATGAATTAATATTGTACACAGAAGCAAATTTGAGGACTACAAAAAACCTAACACAACGAAAGTAAAGTGACAGAATTTTTATGACACTAGCAAGAAGCGATATTTTAACAGTACTTAAACTGAAACAAGCGGCTCAGCAAAAAGGGCTATACGAAGAAAATTAAAATTTAAAACATTATAACACCAATGTTAATAAAATTCAAAAGCAACAACAAACAAATTATACACGTAACCCCTACCCTTACACTAATTTGTACAACACCCAACAATTTAATCCTGGCCCAGCTCTTTCAATTCAACCACACCCCAATCAACCCCAAAGAATGGTTCCACAAAATTATAGGTTCCATTCGAATAACAGAAATAATACTTTTGACAAAAATAGGGGAAGTTACCACGAGTTTCAAAGAAATTTAATTCAGGGACAGCAAAATAATACAATGAATCAAAACCAACAGCCAAGTGGACGATCGGGCTCAGTACCCAACCAATCACAAAAGAGAGTCAGAGAAAGTAATATTGGACAATCTAAAATGCGAGTAGATGAAAATTATTAACAAAACAAAGAGTACAAAGAAGATGATGATGAAAATGAATATTTTCCAATGCAAGCCTCGGACCAATTATATACATAGAAATAACTATAAATAATGATATTTATCGTTGCCTCGTCGATACCGGTTCATCAATTAATTTAATGAAAAATAATTTTCTTAACGGGAGCATACATAAAGATCCGACAATTATACGCACTCTGACAGATCATTATAAACTAAACGAATTTGTAAAAGTTGAACCTAATAGTCTATTTACTCAAGAACAAATATTTTATATTCACGACTTTTCGTTCAATTATGACATACTACTAGAACGAAGTTACTAGAGGTTATTGATTGATTGATTATTATTTTTATTATTGATTATTAAGATAATCGCACTACTATTAGTGGGTGCATTTTTTTACACGATAACATTAGTTTGAAAAATCCAACACAAATAAATGATTTTGAGGCATTGCTAAAATATAAAAATTATACTGATGAAATAAATTATGCCGTTCAAAACGAATTAGCAGAGGGAAAAATTATCGTTTAGAACACTTAAATGTAGAAGAAAAAGTTAAATTATTAAAATTAATAGACCAATATAAATGCATTCATGGACAAAATATGACCTTTGCGCATGTTGTTAAGCATGAAATAAAAACGCATCATTCATTTGAAAAAGAAGTTGAGTCTCAAATACAGGATATGTTAAAGCAAGGAATAATTAGGCACAGCCAGTCACCTTATTGTAGTCCATTGTGGATATTACCAAAAAAGAAAGATGCTTCAGGTAAATAAAAATTTAGACTTTTAGTAGACTATAGGGGCTTAAATAAGATCACTATTGGTGATAAATTTCCCATTCTCAATATGGACGAAATACAAGGCAAGCTAGGACGGTGTCAATATTTTACCACCATTGATTTGGCTAAAGGTTTCCACCAGATCGAAATGGATAAAAATTCCACAAACAAAACAGCGTTTTCCACAAAGTACGGACACTACGAGTACACACGAATGCCATTTGGATTAAAAAATGCACCTGCAATTTTCCAGCGATGCATGAACAATGCCCTTCGTGAATTAATAAACAAGCATTGCCTTGTATACTTGGGAAAAATAATTGTTTTCTCTACGTCCCTTGACGAACACCTTACTTCATTAAAAATCGTTTTTATAAAACGTAAAAACGCTATTCTAAAATTACAAATAGACAAATGTGAATTTTTGAAAAAAGAAAATAACTTTTGGGACACATAGTTGGACCAAACGATGTAATGCCTGTGGGGGCCAGTCGTAAATGGAAATAAAGTCATTTTGCATGTAAATTCGCATATGTCTAACAGCTAAAAGCAGAGTATAGCAGAGAGCAGCGAATATCGTCTAGCTGACCCGCTTACACGTACAGTCTGTCAGCATAACAGCCTCTCTTTCTCGCGCGCACCGAAAACGTGTGAAGGCAGAAAGGAGAACAGAATCTGGAAAGATCCCGTTAGGTGTGCTTAGCAACGCCGCAGGGTACAGCCAACTTCTCGCGTCAAGAGTTCTCGTTCACTTCGTTTAAAACTTTGAATGAAACGGACGCAAGGCTGCTGCCGTAAGTAGAATACAAACGGAAAATTACAACCCACGCGGTTCGAATTCTGTCTAAGTGTGTGTGCACCAGCCAAGTCTACGCTAACAGGAGGATCATATATATTTTTACACCCAACTACTGGTAAATAAGAACACACGAATTTAACCGCATAGGCAGGCTATTAAGTGGAGTGTATTTCTATGTATTTTTTTGTAATAGGAAAAGAAAAGAGATTCTGTCGAAGCCGGCCGGCAACATCAGCGCCAGCGCGGCGTGATTGTGCCGTTTTTAATTTCGCAACCGGTCGGCCAAGACGAGACTTTTTCTGGGTGTCAGTTCAAGCAAACCTGCCACGGCGGGGTTGCCACCTGCGGACACGTGTCGCGCTAGGAGCCCCCTGCGATCAGCAAAGGCGCGAACATTCTGGAAGGTGACCGAGGCTACAGATTGCCGCGAACGGCGTAAATCTCTGGCCCGGCATCCCACCAACCGCATGCCACGTGCGGCCTTGTAAGAACCGCCCTAATCGAAGGAAGTCTACCTGAGTGACCACTGTGGCTAGTGCATAACCTCACCCACACGCGCCACGCGCGGCATCCACCGCCCCAGCTCTGGCTAAGCCATAGAGCGACATTTTGGAGGGTTATGGTACCAGTACAGCAGCCATTTTTGGACCACTGATCGAAGCCGTGGTCGTACATGGATAAGGAAGTGAACGGATACCGGATGTAACTTTTGCTACTACACCCACATCGCCTCACCCACACGCGCCACGCGCGGCAACGGAATTCTCAGCCCTGGCTAAACCAGTAAGCAGTATCTCTGAAGGAAATTTGTAGAGCAGCAGACCCGGCACTTCGCCCGTATTCGCCACGTGCGGCTTGCCGATGGGAGAAGCCTCACCATAGGCAAATGTATCTGGAGGAGAGCATCTATTGATCAGACCTGCTGTCTGGCATGCGAAGGCGCAGATCTCTTCGTATGTAGTGAGCTGTCGGAGGCGCTAACTTTTGTGTAGTTTAACTTTCGATCTATGTAGAGTAATTTTTCGGTACTAGCTTATGTAGCGTACCTTGGTATTGATTTAGTAGTAATTTTCTTTAAGTTCTGACAATGACCATCCGTACATTCTACATAATTTATCTTGTCAGAAATTAATATGTTAACTCGTCTTAAAAGCATCCTTGCACAGCGTCTTCGATGGGCCCACCGAACCTGCATCGCCGGAGTTATGCGTAAGTGAAATATTGTTACCACCATATTGATTTTCTGACATTTGACCCATATATAAATGATATTATGATTAGGCGTGCCAAAGCCAACGGACAGTTATTCGGTCAGATTGAGTCTTGTTATATTCTGAGTTAAACTTGATTTTTGAAGATGAAAGGATTTAAGTTGTATTGAAATCATGATTGATTGTAGTTTCTAATTTTCTTTTGTTAATTGAAGTTGATAGTTCAACAATGGTTGAATAAATTTGTAACGCGGAATCGTGATTGATCTTGCTATGCCGCCGCTATATAAAGTAAAAATTAGAATAATGAATAAACATTGAATAAGGGATAACCGCAAACAATTTCACACGAGTTATCATGGTAGGGAGGGTACAGAAAGGGGCGGCAATATCATCGAGCCACCCTAACTCTTAATGTTTCCTGATTCGCTTGTGCCTTCAACGTCCGTGCGCGTGCCTTGAGTCCGTTTACACCCATTATTTTGTTGTTCGATCCTTTTAGATTACCGCTTAGTGCACTTAAAACTTTTTTCGCGTAGTACGGTGCGTGTTATAGAAAAGACTAGCAAGATCCGACGAGCTTAGCACCGAGCAATGCTAGAAGTGCACGAACCCGCATCTTCCTATACACTAGGTTATCCATAGTCTAGTGAACGCAGGCCTGAAAACCCTAGCTGTCTACTACATTCCAAATCCATAAAAGGTTAAGGCAAACAATAAATTTCCGATTCCCAAAACTCAAAAAGAAATGAAATAATTTCTTGGTCTTTGCGGTTATTACAGAAAATTCATGCAATTTCAAAACCTTTAACTAAATGCTTAAAAGCTGGTTCTAAAATGACATTCAAAGATGATACATTTTTTGCAGCATTCAATTAATTAAAACAACTTATCATAAACGATCCCATACTGATTTGTCCAGATTTTGAATAAAAATGTCAATTAACTATTGATGCTAGCAATTTTGCATTAGGAGGAATTCTTTCTCAGGATAACAACCTTAGGACCATATTTATTCAGAAGAAGATTTGAGATATTAAGTGACCATGAGCCGTTAGTCTGGCTAAACAATATCAAAAAACCTATTATGAAACTGCAAAAATGGAAGATAAGGTTAGGCGATTATGACATCGAAAAAAAATATTTAGAAGAAAGGCAAAATCACGTAGCCGATGCATTGTCAAAAATCAAAATTAACGAAGTATACTATGGCACTAACAAAGCAACAGCACATAGCGCTGAAGAAGATAATGAAAATTTAATAACAATTACTGAAAAACCAATCAATCATTTCGCAAGACAAGTAGAAATGATTTGAAGCATTACAGAAGGTGAAGAAAGTGAAAATTATTTTAAGAAAGTCAAGATTAAAATAATGTTTCAAAAATTAAACATTGAAAAAGCTAAGCAAATATTAATAAACCCCTTTTGTAACAAGTCAAGTGCACTTTACATCGAACACGACTCTGATTTTAAAATCATTCAACCAGCTTTTAAACAGGACATGAACTCTACTACAAAAATTGTAAGAGCAGTAATTAAATTTCAGGGCATAAAAACTTACGCTGAATTTAAAGAAATTATTGTTAGCAACCACGAAAAACTATTGCACCCAGGAATTGAAAAATGGGGTAAGGCTTTTCAAAGAAATGTATTATTATCCCGACTACCAGAATTTAATTCAGAATTTAATTAATGAGTGTAATGTTTGTAAGCAAGCAAAAATCAAAATTACCTAACTTGTATTGATTTATACTCAAAATTTGGAACCGCGACTGAGTTAAAGTGAAAGGACTGTATGGAAGTTAAAAGAGTACTTTTTTGAATATTTAATTCAATAAAAACCCAGAACCTTGAAAACAGATAGGGATGGTGCTTTTATGAGTATAGCGCTTAAAAAACGTAAACAGAAAACGTAAATATTTAGATAAAAACAAGTAAAAATGGAGTATCAGATGTAGAAAGATTACACAAAACAATTAACGAAAAAAAACGTGTGATCAAGACCAGCGACAATACGGAAAACAAACTTATGAAAATGGAAGTAAAACTGTATACTTATAGTCACAAAAAAAAACACAATGCAACATGTAGAACACCAGCTGATATTTTTATTTATGCAGGTACCCCTGCATATAATAACCAAATTATAAAAGAAGCTCAAATAGAACAACTTAATAAAAAACGACAACATTTTGAGGTAAACACCGAATTTAGAAAGGCTCCCATAATTCACGGGAAATTACACAATCCTTATAAAAAGACAGGAAATATAGAACAAATAGATAATGATAATTTTGAGGAGACTAAAAGAGGTCGAAAGATAAAACATTACAAAACAATCTTCAAGAGACATAAGAAAGTTAATGAAGTAAATAATACGTAAATATTTGCAAGAGGACCCGGACAAACCCCACTACATTTTTTTTTTTTAGTTACTATTATTTTTTTTGAAAAAACTTTTTGCACCACAAAAGTAAAGTTTTCTTGATCCCGATCAAGAAACGATTCGGTCGGAAACGATTCCTTCTGCCTGTTACATACTTTCTGAAGAATCTAGTATACCCTTTTACTCTATGAGTAATGGGTATAACCAGATTTACAAAATAATTGTAATTGTAACACTGGGTCTTTTAATATTAAGTTTCCCAGTCGGACAGTAAGGCATGTGGTGCTTGGTTCCACAATAAATTCCATAGGAAAAATTCAGGGGTTGGCCCCAAGTGAACATTTGTAGGGGTTTCAGGCCTTTTTCCATAGGAATTTACTATATAAAGCGGTCGCGAACGTTTCAGTACTGAAAATTTTGGACAGCCCTAATAAAAGCGAAAGGACTTTGTCCATAATGGGAATGTGAGCCTGCAGGCCTTTTCCATAGAAAAAATGTACATACCCAGGTCCAACTGGGATAGAATATAGAAAAGAATACTTATTAAATACAATAACACAAAAGGTGACGACCTAACAATAGAAACACAAGAGTTACAAAACTCACAAGATACAAGAAATAACAAAACTATACCCCAAAATCACATAAATAACCATATGATTATGTCTAAGTAATGGGGGAGTGACGCGTCTGAAAGAAAATTGATTAAGTCCGAACGTCAACAATGACGTAATTCCATAAACGTGAAAATCCAATAAGATCGCCAAATCTAATAAGATCGAATTATGTAAACATAAACAAAGACGTGGCGATCGCATCATCCATTTCCTATTGCGTCACCTAATGCACTAACAGTAAATTATAAGACGCAGACCGAGGTTTCATTCTAACCAATTCTGTTATATACAATTAGTCTTTTTCCAACGTTCTAATAAAGAATAACCAACAAATTTTAAAAATCTCCTGATTTTTTATTCGGACCAAGAACGACTAATTTAAATATATATATATATATATACACATATATAGAGATATTAAAATTTATTACAGATGGACGTGGAGTTACCCATTAAACCATTCTTGTGTGAAAGCATTGACAAAGCACTGCTTCGTTGTGCGTTATGCTGAATCAGAGAAAAACACTCCGTGCAAGCAAAAGAGAACTAAATTACTCCATCTAGGTGGAACACAGCTGCAATAAGTAGCGTATTCACTACCCGATGCCGTAGTCGATTTCGACGAAGTTGAACAAAATTATGTATTCTAGGTATTGGTGGACAAGTTAAGCTCGTCATTTGAAAGACATATGTTCAGGAGCTTGATTCCATTTGGCGACGAAAGTTTTGCCAAATTTGTTTTGCGCCTAAGGCAACAAATTAAGAGGTGCGATTTTGGATCAACGAAAGCTGATATCGAAGAGATTTGCCTCAAAGATAAAGTAATCGACGCATGGGCGTCAGAAGATCTAAAAAGGAAATTATTAGAAAAGGAACATTCACTGGATGAAATACTCGTAGCTTGACAAGTTCACAAGGAAAGAAAAAAGGAATCAGCGATGATGATAAAGAATACAGAGGAGCCTGTAAATAGAGTCACGACAAGTTAACCGAAAGGAAAAAGGCGACATTTCGAATGCGGGAGAAGTGGACGTTCTGGCCACAAAGATGACTGTCCTGCTTGTCCAGCTCGACAGTCGAAATGTAATCGGTGCGGTCATTTTGGACGAAAATGTAGGACGAATTTAAAAAGGCAACATTTCCAATCGAGATCTACTAACCAAGATAAAACGTGCTCCTACACTAAAAAGCCAAAAACGGAGGATTGTTTCAAAATTAATTGCGATGAGCAAGAAGAATGGATTAAATGCAAGATCGGGGGAGCAGACATATCTCTGATCGTTGATTCGGGGTCTCGCTATAATCTATTCTGTCAAGACGACTGGTCCACTCTAAAAGGGAATAAAGCTACAGTGTTTAAAGTTCGCCCCAACTCACAGAAACCAGTTCAAAGGTGGCGAACGCGCCTTTAACAAAAATTTCTGATATCAACAATTGTGACGAAAAATTATATTATATTCGATAAAATAAAAAACTGTATTAAATTTATGATTTCGGCCCGCAACAGTAAATATTTAATTACCTACACGTAAGTTTTCTGTTGTAGCGTGCCGAATACAAAAATTTAATATAGTTTATTTATTTTATCGAATGTAATATCATTTTTCGTCACAGTTGTTGATATCAGATTATTTTTTTTTTTTGATACTAGAAGTTTGTTTTTGCGCAAGAGTTTAAGTACCCCAGTACCATGACTAGGAGTCGTCCCCATATGGCTTGGCTATTGAAAAACCAAACACACAGATTCGACCCCTAATCTTAGCTGAACGCCACCTTAAATAAGGCACTGTAGCGTCATTATCAGTCGGCACCCTCGAGGAGGGTTCAGTATGGGAATCTCAAGGGCTGTATAGTTTCAGATTCCAAGAGAAATCTGTCGTTTTTTACATTTCCCGCCGAACTAGAGCTTTTTTCCAAAGTGTTACCACAAGTTTATCATGTTGACCCTAAAACCATAACATATTTTCCGTTTGAAAAAATCAAATAAGAATTTTTTTTATCAAATTGGTTTTTTTCTTGTTTATTCCAATAAGTATGAAATATTTCGTATACGGAGCTGAAACGAGTTGCACTTTTTATCGCTTCATATCTTTCAAACGGTAATTTTTAGGGCAAAAAGTGTTGTGTACCAAAAGTTGAGGAATCTCAAGGGCTAAATGATTTGAAAAGTAAAAAGAAATCGTTCGACTCAATTTTGAGAAAATAGTCAAAAAGTGGTTTTGAAAAATAACTTCTTGTCCTAACTATAAATCTATTATACTCAGACAATTTTACTATATGAAGAGTATCTAGCAAATTAAATTATCTTTTCAGAAATATATAGCACGTTTCTGTAGCATTAATTGTTTAGATACTATAAGCATTTTAAAACTAGCTTTTTTTTTTAATTTTCCGCTAAACTAGCGGGTTTTTCCAAAAGTCGTAGAACAAACGTTTTCTATTTCAAGCTACTTTATACACCCATAGGGTTTCCAACACCCTAAAACTAAGATGGGATGCATACAAGCCCACAAACAAAGGGACAAACATTTTTTCTTTTTGGGAAGAAGAAGAAAACTTTGCTTTTTGAATTACTTTTGAACGGAACATCGGATTTCAACAAATGAGGTGTCATTCGCGAATTCTCAGTAAGAATAAAACTGGCTAAACAGCCGGGGGCTTTTATCCCCACCGTATCCAGCAGCTCCAATTTTCTAAATTTTTACTTTTACACTTTCACCGCTTTTTCTCCCAAAGTCTTGGTATGCAATCTTCTTAGTTTTTGCAATACCTTTTGATTGGTGTATCACTCGTTACTATCGGACCATAATGGCAGATTTTCAATTCTGCGGCTATATATAGTAGTTGTCTTCGCACGCTCTCTTGCGCGCTTCGCCACTTCTTGTACTGCCGTCCAAAGTGATTTGTTGGGTCACATTTTATCGAATCATGGCATTGAGGCCGAACCAGAGAAAATTAACACCATTACATCTTTTCGACCTCCAAAGAACAAGGAGAAGATTCGTAGTTTTCTGGGCCTTGTAACATATGTAGGAAAATTTATTCCAGAGTTAGCAAATAAAACTGACCCATTGCGACGACTGCTCAGAAAGGATGAGAAGTTCATCTGGGGTGCTAAGGAACAGGATGCGTTTGATAAACTATAATCCTGCCTGGCGAAAATTCCAAACTTGCAGTATTTCAATCCAAAGCACAAAACACAGTTAATTGCAGACGCCAGTCCTGTTGCATTAGGAGCTGTATTGCTACAATTTCATGGAGACGATGAACCGAAAATAATATCTTTTGTTAGTCCAAGCCTGACAGATGTCGAAAAGCGCTATTCGCAGACCGAGAAGGAGAGCCTATCAATAGTGTGGGCAGTGGAAAAATTCTTCTACTATCTAGGTAAGTTAGAATTCGAACTAATAACCGATTATAAGCCACTAGAGACCATTTTTAAACCATCTTCGAAGCCCCCGGCGAGAATCAAAAGATGGCTTCTCCGCCTCCAAGCTTTCAAATTAATAGTCAAATATAAAAACGGAAAGAAGAACATTGCGTATACCTTTTCTCGACTGTGTTAATTAAACCGAGGATATTGCTTCGACATGAAAGGCAAACATAGCATTCTCCACGTAATCGAAAACGCGAATCCGTCGTCCATGACGATCACTGAAATTGCAGAGAAACGCATTCACGACCAGGAGATCGTAGATGCAATTTCGTGCCTGCAGAACGAATCGTGGAACGGATTCATTCAACAGTCTGTTTCCGTTCAGACATGAACTCTCACTTATTGAATCTATTATGATGCGAGAAACCCGCATAGTTATTCTATCGGCGTTAAGACAGGCGATTCTAACGTTGGCACACAAAGGCCATCCAGGAGAGTCAGCTATGAAGCGACGATTACGGTCCAAGGTGTGGTGGCCACAAATAGATCGAGACGCGGAGAAATTCGTCAAATCATGCAGAGATTGCATAATGGTATCGCAAGCATTAAGCCCCACTGCTATGAAACGAACCACATTTCCAGAAGGACTTTTGTAGCTACAGACCTATTGGGACCGTTACCTAACAACGAACACATCCTAGTTTTCATCGACTATTATTCGAGGTGTATGGAATACAAGTTTCTAAAATCGATCTCATCAATGTCTTTAATCAAACAAAAACACATCTCAACGAGGTAAAAAGTAGTGGCGAACGCGCCAGTAACAAAAATTTCTGATATCAACAATTGTGACGAAAAATTATATTAAATTCGATAAAATAAAAAACTATATTAAATTTATGACTTAGGCCCGCAACAGTGCCGAATACTAATAAGATAATAATAATAAGAATTTTTTTTATCAAATTGTTTTTTTTTCTTGTTTATTCCAATAAGTATGAAATATTCTGCATACAGAGCTGAAACGAGTTGCACTTTTTATCGCTTCATATCTTTCAAACGGTAATTTTTAGGGCAAAAAGTGTTGTGTATCAAAAGTTGAGGAATCTCAGGGGCTAAATGATTTGAAAATTAAAAAGAAATCGTTCGACTCAATTTTGAGAAAATAGTCAAAAAGTGGTTTTGAAAAACAACTTTTTGTCCTAACTATAAATCTATTATACTCAGACAATTTTACTATATGAAGAGTATTTAGCAAATTAAATTATCTTTTCAGAAATATATAGCAGGTTTCTGTAGCATTAGTTGTTTAGATACTATAAGCATTTTAAGTCTGGGTCATCTGGGGTGCTAAGGAACAGGATGCGTTTGATAAACTATAATCCTGCCTGGCGAAAATTCCAAACTTGCAGTATTTCAATCCAAAGCACAAAACACAGTTAATTGCAGACGCCAGTCCTGTTGCATTAGGAGCTGTATTGCTACAATTTCATGGAGACGATGAACCGAAAATAATATCTTTTGTTAGTCCAAGCCTGACAGATGTCGAAAAGCGCTGTTCGCAGACCGAGAAGGAGAGCCTATCAATAGTGTGGGCAGTGGAAAAATTCTTCTACTATCTAGCTAAGTTAGAATTCGAACTAATAACCGATTATAAGCCACTAGAGACCATTTTTAAACCATCTTCGAAGCCCCCGGCGAGAATCAAAAGATGGCTTCTCCGCCTCCAAGCTTTCAAATTAATAGTCAAATATAAAAACGGAAAGAAGAACATTGCGTATACCTTTTCTCGACTGTGTTAATTAAACCGAGGATATTGCTTCGACATGAAAGGCAAACATAGCATTCTCCACGTAATCGAAAACGCGAATCCGTCGTCCATGACGATCACTGAAATTGCAGAGAAACGCATTCACGACCAGGAGATCGTAGATGCAATTTCGTGCCTGCAGGACGAATCGTGGAACGGATTCATTCAACAGTCTGTTTTCGTTCAGACATGAACTCTCACTTATTGAATTTATTATGATGCGAGAAACCCGCATAGTTATCCTATCGGCGTTAAGACAGGCGATTCTAACGTTGGCACACAAAGGCCATCCAGGAGAGTCAGCTATGAAGCGACGATTACGGTCCAAGGTGTGGTGGCCACAAATAGATCGAGACGCGGAGAAATTCGTCAAATCATGCAGAGATTGCATAATGGTATCGCAAGCATTAAGCCCCACTGCTATGAAACGAACCACATTTCCGGAAGGACCATGGATTTTTGTAGCTACAGACCTATTGGGACCGTTACCTAACAACGAACACATCCTAGTTTTCATCGACTATTATTCGAGGTGTATGATTCCATACATACATACAAGTTTCTAAAATCGATCTCATCAATGTCTTTAATCAAACAAAAACACATCTCAACGAGGTAAAAAGTAGTGGCGAACGCGCCTTTAACAAAAATTTCTGATATCAACAATTGTGACGAAAAATTATATTAAATTCGATAAAATAAAAAACTATATTAAATTTATGACTTAGGCCCGCAACAGTGCCGAATACTAATAAGATAATAATAATAAGAATTTTTTTTATCAAATTGTTTTTTTTCTTGTTTATTCCAATAAGTATGAAATATTTTGTATACAGAGCTAAAACGAGTTGCACTTTTTATCGCTTAATATCTTTCAAACGGTAATTTTTAGGGCAAAAAGTGTTGTGTATCAAAAGTTGAGGAATCTCAGGGGCTAAATGATTTGAAAATTAAAAAGAAATCGTTCGACTCAATTTTGAGAAAATAGTCAAAAAGTGGTTTTGAAAAATAACTTTTTGTCCTAACTATAAATCTATTATACTCAGACAATTTTACTATATGAAGAGTATTTAGCAAATTAAATTATCTTTTCAGAAATATATAGCAGGTTTCTGTAGCATTAGTTGTTTAGATACTATAAGCATTTTAAATCTGGCTTTTTTTTAATTTTCCGCTAAACTAGCGGGTTTTTCCAAAAGTCGTTGAACAAACGTTTTCTATTTCAAGCTACTTTATACACCCATAGGGTTTCCGAAACCCTAAAACTAAGATGGGATGCATACAAACCCACAAACAAAGGGACAAACATTTTTTCTTTTTGGGAAGAAGAAGAAAACCTTGCTTTTTGAATTACTTTTGAACGGGACATCGGGTTTCAACAAATGAGGTGTCATTCGACGCGTATTCTCAGTAAGAATAAAACTGGCTAAACAGCCGGGGGCTTTTATTCCCACCGTATCCAGCAGCTCAAATTTTCTAAATTTTTACTTTTACACTTTCACCGCTTTTTCTCCCAAACAAATCTATTTTTCAAAAGTCTTGGTATGCAATCTTCTTAGTTTTTGCAATACCTTTCGATTGGTGTCTACCTCGTTACGATCGGACCATAATGGCAGATTTTCAGTTCTGCGGTTTTATATAGTAGTTGTCTTCGCACGGTCTCTTGCGCGCTTCGCCACTACGTGTACTGCCGTCCACAGTGATCAGTGCCATGAAAGAAATTTTCACCGGATTAGGCTATCCTAAAAAGCTAAGAACTGACAACGGAAGACAATATGTTAGTGCAGAATTTAAGGAATACTGTAAGCAATGCGGAATAGAGCAAGTAGCATCGCCACCTTATTGGCCTCAAGCCAATGGGGAAGTTGAGAATATGAACAGGTCGTTAGTAAAAAGGCTAAAAATTGCATACACCAAGAAGAAGAATTTCAAGGAAGAAATTCAATCATTTGTTATGATGTGTAATGTGACTCCCCATGGAACCACAGGGTCTGCACCAACGGAATTAATGTTCAATCGAGTAATAAGAGACAAGATTCCGGGTGTTCAGGATTTAATGGGAGAATACAGTGATTCAGTAGAAAGAGACCGTGATTTGGTAAACAAAAAGGCAAGAATATGCCGACAAGAGGAGAGGAGCCAAAGAAAGCAATGTTGAAGTGGGAGACAAGGTTTTTTTTCAAAATGTAATTTTTCCCCACAAGCTTACACCAAATTTTGACACCACCGAATACGTCGTAGAAGAAAGAGAGGGAGACATTATAAAACTAACAGGTGGAGAAAAGACTTTGACAAGAAATGTGAGCCATGTGATAAAGGTTCCACAAGCAAAGTCTGCAGGTGAGACCGGTGATCACTCTTCACACTCCCGAAGCACAGGTGACGTTCTGCTGCCTTCCAATTTCAGGACACTGTATGAATCAGAACAGAATCGACTATTGAGAAGACATCGGAACCCAGAGAAGGACTGAAGATATGAGATATCGGGTGCAAATTCATTTTTCGAACACTTTTGACAGACTAGATAGCAGCCTTATTGGTCTGTACGATGCTGTACATGTAAGATCTTTTCCATTCTTCGGTATCATTACAAGAATTGAATTTTTTCTTTTTGCTATAAAATACCAGATTGTTATTGTATTGCTAAAGAGTTTAGCAAGAAGGAAGTTAACTTCGGCAAGCCGAAGTTTGTATACCCTTGCAGTTATAATTATTAAATTTACCAAGGAAGAACGCTATAGTCGAGTACCTCGTCTATCAGATACCCGTTACTCAAAGGGAAATGGAGATATGCAAGCAGCAAAGCGAAATTAAAATGCGCCACCTACCGGCGGTAGACAGATTTAAGCGTTATGGGCGTTAGAGTGGGCGTGGCAAATTTATTTTTGGATCAATCGATAGGTATTGACGACACCAATACATTTCAGTTAAAATTTTTTATCTAGCATGCAAATTGTGGGCGTCACAGGTTTTCGCGGTTTGTGTCCGTTAAAGTGGGCGTGGCAAACTTTTTTTTAAATCAATTGATAGGTATTGATGAGAACAATACATTTCAGTTAAAATTTTCTATCTAGCATCAAAACTGTAGGAGTTACAGTTTTGGGCGGTTTGTGGGCGTTAGAGTGGGCGTGGCAGTCTACTGAAACAAACTTGCGCTGCGTAAGAAGCTCAGGAATCTGTACGCCAAATCTCAATAGCCTCGCTCTCATAGTTTCCGAGATCTCAGCGTTCATCCGGACAGACAGACGGACAGACGGACAGACGGACAGACGGACAGACGGACAGACGGACATGGCTAGATCGACTCGGCTAGTGATCCTGATCAAGAATATATATACTTTATGGGGTCGGAAACGCTTCCTTCTGCCTGTTACATACTTTCCGACGAATCTAGTATACCCTTTTACTCTACGAGTAACGGGTATAAAAATACAAAAAATGATATTCCCAATAGTATAAGATAATATGTCAAAAAAACCGAAGCTATAATTTGTTTCATATTATTTTCCCACCAATTTTCCGAACGTTCCTATGGCAGCTATATGATAGAGTCGTCCAATTTTGATAAAATTAAATTCAAAGTTCAAAACTAGTTAAAAAATGTTATTTCCAAGCGTAGGAGGTTATATGTTAAAAAAAACGGAAGCTTTAATTTGTTTATGGCAGCTATATGATATAGTCGTCCGATTTTGATAAAATTTAGTTCAAAATTCAAAACTAATTAAAAAATGTTATTTCCAATTTGAGGAGATTATATGTTTAAAAACAATGGTATCGCAGGCATTAAGCCCCACTGCTATGAAACGAACCACATTTCCAGAAGGACCATGGATTTTTGTAGCTACAGACCTATTGGGACCGTTACCTAACAACGAACACATCCTAGTTTTCATCGACTATTATTCGAGGTGTATGGAATACAAGTTTCTAAAATCGATCTCATCAATGTCTTTAATCAAACAAAAACACATCTCAACGAGGTAAAAAGTAGTGGCGAACGCGCCTTTAACAAAAATTTCTGATATCAACAATTGTGACAAAAAATTATATTAAATTCGATAAAATAAAAAACTATATTAAATTTATGACTTAGGCCCGCAACAGGGCCGAATACTAATAAGATAATAATAATAAGAATTTTTTTTATCAAATTGTTTTTTTTTCTTGTTTATTCCAATAAGTATGAAATATTTTGTATACAGAGCTCAAACGAGTTGCACTTTTTATCGCTTAATATCTTTCAAACGGTAATTTTTAGGGCAAAAAGTGTTGTGTATCAAAAGTTGAGGAATCTCAGGGGCTAAATGATTTGAAAATTAAAAAGAAATCGTTCGACTCAATTTTGAGAAAATAGTCAAAAAGTGGTTTTGAAAAATAACTTTTTGTCCTAACTATAAATCTATTATACTCAGACAATTTTACTATATGAAGAGTATTTAGCAAATTAAATTATCTTTTCAGAAATATATAGCAGGTTTCTGTAGCATTAGTTGTTTAGATACTATAAGCATTTTAAATCTGGCTTTTTTTTAATTTTCCGCTAAACTAGCGGGTTTTTCCAAAAGTCGTTGAACAAACGTTTTCTATTTCAAGCTACTTTATACACCCATAGGGTTTCCGAAACCCTAAAACTAAGATGGGATGCATACAAACCCACAAACAAAGGGACAAACATTTTTTCTTTTTGGGAAGAAGAAGAAAATCTTGTTTTTTGAATTACTTTTGAACGGGACATCGGGTTCAACAAATGAGGTGTCATTCGACGCGTATTCTCAGTAAGAATAAAACTGGCTAAACAGCCGGGGGCTTTTATTCCCACCGTATCCAGCAGCTCAAATTTTCTAAATTTTTACTTTTACACTTTCACCGCTTTTTCTCCCAAACAAATCTATTTTTCAAAAGTCTTCTTCGTTTTTGCAATACCTTTCGATTGGTGTATACCTCGTTACGATCGGACCATAATGGCAGATTTTCAGTTCTGCGGTTATATGTAGTAGTTGTCTTCGCACGGTCTCTTGCGCGCTTCGCCACTACGTGTACTGCCGTCCACAGTGATCAGTGCCATGAAAGAAATTTTCACCGGATTAGGCTATCCTAAAAAGCTAAGAACTGACAACGGAAGACAATATGTTAGTGCAAAATTTAAGGAATACTGTAAGCAATGCGGAATAGAGCAAGTAGCATCGCCACCTTATTGGCCTCAAGCCAATGGGGAAGTTGAGAATATGAACAGGTCGTTAGTAAAAAGGCTTAAAATTGCATACACCAAGAAGAAGAATTTCAAGGAAGAAATTCAATCATTTGTTATGATGTATAATGTGACTCCCCATGGAACCACAGGGTCTGCACCAACGGAATTAATGTTCAATCGAGTAATAAGAGACAAGATTCCGGGTGTTCAGGATTTAATGGGAGAATACAGTGATTCAGTAGAAAGAGACCTTGATTTGGTAAACAGAAAGGCAAAGAATATGCCGACGAGGAGAGGAGCCAAAGAAAGCAATGTTGAAGTGGGAGACAAGGTTTTTTTTCAAAATGTAATTTTTCCCCACAAGCTTACACCAAATTTTGACACCACCGAATACGTCGTAGAAGAAAGAGAGGGAGACATTATAAAACTAACAGGTGGAGAAAAGACTTTGACAAGAAATGTGAGCCATGTGATAAAGGTTCCACAAGCAAAGTCTGCAGGTGAGACCGGTGATCACTCTTCACACTCCCGAAGCACAGGTGACGTTCTGCTGCCTTCCAATTTCAGGACACTGTATGAATCAGAACAGAATCGACTATTGAGAAGACATCGGAACCCAGAGAAGGACTGAAGATATGAGATATCGGGTGCAAATTCATTTTTCGAACACTTTTGACAGACTAGATAGCAGCCTTATTGGTCTGTACGATGCTGTACATGTAAGATCTTTTCCATTCTTCGGTATCATTACAAGAATTGAATTTTTTCTTTTTGCTATAAAATACCAGATTGTTATTGTATTGCTAAAGAGTTTAACAAGAAGGAAGTTAACTTCGGCAAGCCGAAGTTTGTATACCCTTGCAGTTATAATTATTAAATTTAAAAATACAAAAAATGATATTCCCAATAGTATAAGATAATATGTCAAAAAAACCGAAGCTATAAATTGTTTCATATTATTTTCCCACCAATTTTCCGAACGTTCCTATGGCAGCTATATGATAGAGTCGTCCAATTTTGATAAAATTAAATTCAAAGTTCAAAACTAGTTAAAAATTTTATTTCCAAGCGTAGGAGGTTATATGTCAAAAAACACGGAAGCTTTAATTTGTTTATGGCAGCTATATGATATAGTCGTCCGATTTTGATAAAATTTAGTTCAAAATTCAAAACTAATTAAAAAATGTTATTTCCAAGTTGAGGAGATTATATGTTAAAAAACACCAAAGATTAAAAAAAAAAAATTGTATCCCTATTATTCCTATGGGAGCTTAAGGGAGCCTTGTCCAATACGGATGCTTCCGACTTATATACTACCTGCAAAAAAAAGAAGAGTTTTGGGAAAGCCCGATAGCTTTACAACTGTGAGACTAATTTGCGTATAAACGGACGGACAGACTGACAGTCGGACAGACGGGCATGGCAAGATCGACTCGTCTTGTCATGCTGATCAAGAATATATATACTTTATGGGGCCGGAAACGACTCCTTCACTGCGTTGCAGACTTCTGACTGAAATCATTACACCCTCTGCAAGGGTATAAAAATGACTTTACTAGCACAGATAGGAAGTTCATTGATCATTTTGGGTGTTAACACCTCCTGAGCTTGTTTCAGTTGATTTCTGATGACTTTTGCAACCTCTTCTGGCCCAAAAAATTTGACTTCACTTTCTCTGCTAGTTGTCGCTCACCTCTTTGGCGAGATCTCTAGTGCGAATTATTGGCATTGTAGTCTCCTGCCATGATTCGTTCCCAAGCGAATTGCATAAGTCCATGAATTGTTCTTCGGGGATTGTAAGGCAGGGCGGGCAATAGACGCCGGTAATGGTAAGGTACCCGCTACCAGTTTTCATTTTGATAGAGGAAGCTTGCATATAGGTTGAAGCAAACCTGGCATAGATATGATTTATATAGAGGAATTACGTATATTCAGTTTATGCCGTGAGATGCCGTTAGCGTTCAATATTGTGTCACGATCCAGTTCCGATGGGGAAGCATTGAACAGCAACTGTGTGGCAACTCCGAAGCGAGTTGGCGAGTAATTGTGGAACGAGATCGACACGAGCAACGTCAGCTCCGCGAGAACGACACATCGCAAAGTACAAATTTCATAAGCCCATATATCTATTCATATTTTGTAATCCTTTTGTTTATCATTAAAAAAACTATAATTAATAATACTAGTTAGTGTTATTATTCACCGTAAGTCGCGCTATCTATTCACTTTATTCCTGACAAACCAACAGCAACTCACACATTCCCCTGTACAACGCATAAGTATGGGATGTATGTGACATTCTCAGAAGTGGGATAGTGCGCAATAAGTGAAACCGAGCAAAATTTAATGGACACAACGTAAAGCGAAATTAATACACTATGCCAGGAAAGAACTATTTGACTAAGAGAGCCCTACAACATAAGTGCAGAGAAGCGGGACTCTCGACATCGGGAAACCGCGAAGACATGCTAAAAAGACTGAACTCCCAAAACAGCGAAAACCAATCACTGAAAAATCAAAAAAACCAATCAACCGCATAACATGATCTTTGCTACGTCACAGCAGAACGATGTCTACCCAACTCAACTACACAACATGCACTTTGCTACGTCACAGCGAAATGTTATCCACCCGATTCAGCCAAACACCGTGCACTTTTCTACGTCACAGAAATTTGCAGACTGTGCTACATCACAGCCAAACGTAAACATCCCGGTCACTTACTCAAACTTTGAAAATTTTGTAACTTCGGGAATCGATTTTAACCAACATCCAGTACCGATGTATAACGAGTATCCGTATGCTCGTGCTGGCTACTTGGATAACAGGATCCCTACTGGCAATGAAAACCTTAATCCCTCCTATGGAAACATCAGTGATATTGTCGCGCTGCTTCCGGAATTCAATCCATCGTCTGGTAAATCCTTGAACTCACATCAATTTTTAATGCGTGTTAACTCCCTTCGTAACGCTTATCGTTGGGATGATCGTAAGGTAATATTTGCAGTCCAACAAAAGATGCTGGGTGACTCTACGGATCGAATATTTCAAACATGGCCCCAGTTTACTGCACGATTTTTAAATGACTTTCCATGTTTTAGCAATCCGGCAGACGTTCATCTAAAGATGTCAAAAACGCATAGAGATTCGACCGAGTCACCGTCAGATTATTTCTACAAGACGCTAGCCTTAGGTAAAAAGGGTGAGCTTCCAGATTCATCAATTTGCACACACATTATCAACGGGATTAACGACTACGATTTAAAGAGAGGGTATCCAACGACTCGAAAAATTCTTTCGAATTCTTAAAGAGAGCGGCTTAACACTTCGCTATGATAAATGCAAGTTTCTTCAATCAGAAATAACTTTCTTGGGCCATATTGTCAACAAAGATGGTATCACTCCTGGAGAAAACGAGGTGAGCGCTATTAAAAGCTTCAAAGTCCCCAATAACGTAAAGGATGTCAGACCATTTTTGGGTCTAATAGGATTCTTTCGAAAGTTTGTTGAAACTACTCCTTAATAACAAGACCCCTTACACGATTGTTGCGTAAATCAGACCAAAACAGTTTTGATTGGGGAAATGACCAGCAACGGGCTTTTAACGAGCTAATCGACAAATTGTGCTGGGTTCCAGTTCTGGTTCTGTATGACTTTGCAGCACATCATGAGGTACACACAGATGCTTGTGCGATCGGACTAGCAGGAGGAGAAACACTACAAAGGTTTAGGGTGTATATTCTAGGAAAACCCTTCCGACTCGTTACTGATTGTTCCGCCATCGCTAAAGCAAAACTCAATAAAGAATTAATCCCGCAAGTCGCACGTAGGTGGATTAAGATACTGGACTACGACTGCGAATTTGTTCATCGTGATGGCAGTAAAATGGCCCATGTGGATGCCATGAGCCGCGCTCCCGATTGGCCTCCTGGAAAATCCTTACAAGAAGTAGTGCGCACCATAATTACGGACGTCGATGACTGGTTGCTAACTATGCAGCTTCAGGATGAGGCCCTTGTTCAAATATTTGCTGTATTGAAAGGACATCGTACCGGAAATCAGCTAAAGCAACTTCAAGCTGATTACGTAATCAAAAATCACCGTCTATATCGCAAGGTCGAAAATGGAATAGCTTTCGTTGTACCAAAGAACGTGAGGTGGCGTGATTTTGGACATTTCGGTCTTGACAAAACAATCGAACGAATTCAACAAAAATTCTGGTTCCCAAAAATGCGGAAATACGTGAAAGAATATATCTCAACATGTATTCAATGCTGCTACTACAAATCCAAAGGAGGCAAGCCCGAAGGTTGCATGCATTATAATGACACCGATCCAGTACCATTTCGCAGGCTACACATTGATCATTTGGGACCCTTTGTTCGAAGCAAACGCGGAAATACCCATATACTAGCCATACCCGATCCCTTCAGTAAATATCTGATTGTAAAGGCAGTTAAAAACACAAAAACTCTGCCAGTGCTGAACATTTTAAATGAAGTTTCTAGCTACTTCGGTCTGCCAACGATAATAATATCCGATCGTGGAACAACGTTTACCTCGAAACAATTTGAAGAGTACTGCAAGCACAACCAAATTCAACACATTAAAAACGCTGTGCGAACACCTCGTGCAAATGGACAAGTCGAGCGAGCAAACCAAACTCTTCTCAACTATGTACGCGCCATGAACGACAACCCGAAGGATTGGGATCTTACTTTACACAATCTTCAGTAGAGTGTAAACTCTCAAAAGAACGAAACATCAGGATTCAGCCCAATTGATTTGGTGTTTAACTTTAATCCTATTGACGTCGTCCAGAACCATCTCACGGCAGCTATACCCGCCGATTTGGGAAAAGATGAGAAGGAATCTGTCATCGACAACAGATACCAAGCGCTCGTCAATATTGCAAGCAAGCGAGCTAAATGGAAACAACGGTTTGACACGAAACACGCTAACCCTTCTATCTACTCCACAGGTAATCTTGTAGTCGTTGAAAACGAACCAGCTGCTACAGGCGAGTCGCGAAAGCTCGAACCACGTTACCGAGGACCCTATATCGTCGTCAAGGTCCTTGGAAATGATCGTCATGTAATCGAAGACATCTCAGGTATTCAGATTACAGGACGTAAATACAGTTCTGTCTACTCCTCCGACAAAATCAAGCCGTGGTGCTCCAACATCCCTGAGCTGTATGTTCCCGACGATGACGATGATCGAATCGAGGACGATCCGAATGCAGGATTGGCCGAGCTGTCACGATCCAGTTCCGATGGGGAAGCATTGAACAGCAACTGTGTTGCAACTCCGAAGCGAGTTGGCGAGTAATTGTGGAACGAGATCGACACGATCAACGTCAGCTCCGCGAGAACGACACATCGCAACGTACAAATTTCATAAGCCGATATATCTGTTCATATTTTGTAATCCTTTTGTTAATCATTAAAAAAACTATAATTAATAATACTAGTTAGTGTTATTATTCACCGTAAGTCGCGCTATCTATTCGCCTTATTCCCGACAAACCAACAGCAACTCACACATTCCCCTGTACAACGCATAAGTATGGGATGTATGTGACAATTGAGACTTAAAGGCAGTCAGTGTGTTTTGGTTTTGCATAAGATTTTGCACAGTTTTTTTATAAATGACGTGAAGAGCATCATCTTTTGCAGAGTCATCATCATAGCTTCAATGCTGCTATGTGGTTGACACATTTGATAAAATTAAATTCAAAGTTCAAAACTAGTTAAAAAATGTTATTTCCAAGCGTAGGAGGTTATATGTTAAAAAACACGGAAGCTTTAATTTGTTTATGGCAGCTATATGATATAGTCGTCCGATTTTGATAAAATTTAGTTCAAAATTCAAAACTAATTAAAAAATGTTATTTCCAAGTTGAGGAGATTATATGTTAAAAAACACCAAAGATTAAAAAAAAAAATTTTATCCCTATTATTCCTATGGGAGCCTTAAGATATAGTTGTCCAATACGGATGCTTCCGATTTATATACTACCTGCAAAAGAAAGAAGACTTTTGGGAAAGCCCGATAGCTTTACAACTGTGAGACTAATTTGCGTATAAACGGACGGACAGACTGACAGTCGGACAGACGGGCATGGCAAGATCGACTCGTCTTGTCATGCTGATCAAGAATATATATACTTTATGGGGCCAGAAACGACTCCTTCACTGCGTTGCAGACTTCTGACTGAAATCATTACACCCTCTGCAAGGGTATAAAAATGACTTTACTAGCACAGATAGGAAGTTCATTGATCATTTTGGGTGTTAACACCTCCTGAGCTTGTTTCAGTTGATTTCTGATGACTTTTGCAACCTCTTCTGGCCCAAAAAATTTGACTTCACTTTCTCTGCTAGTTGTCGCTCACCTCTTTGGCGAGATCTCTAGTGCGAATTATTGGCATTGTAGTCTCCTGCCACGATTCGTTTCCAAGCGAATTGCATAAGTCCATGAATTGTTATTCGGGGATTGTAAGGCAGGGCGGGCAATAGACGCCGGTAATGGTAAGGTACCCGCTACCAGTTTTCATTTTGATAGAGGAAGCTTGCATATAGGTTGAAGCAAACCTGGCATAGATATGATTTATATAGAGGAATTACGTATATTCAGTTTATGCCGTGAGATGCCGTTAGCGTTCAATATTGTGATCCAGTTCCGATGGGGAAGCATTGAACAGCAACTGTGTGGCAACTCCGAAGCGAGTTGGCGAGTAATTGTGGAACGAGATCGACACGAGCAACGTCAGCTCCGCGAGAACGACACATCGCAAAGTACAAATTTCATAAGCCCATATATCTATTCATATTTTGTAATCCTTTTGTTTATCATTAAAAAAACTATAATTAATAATACTAGTTAGTGTTATTATTCACCGTAAGTCGCGCTATCTATTCACTTTATTCCTGACAAACCAACAGCAACTCACACATTCCCCTGTACAACGCATAAGTATGGGATGTATGTGACATTCTCAGAAGTGGGATAGTGCGCAATAAGTGAAACCGAGCAAAATTTAATGGACACAACGTAAAGCGAAATTAATACACTATGCCAGGAAAGAACTATTTGACTAAGAGAGCCCTACAACATAAGTGCAGAGAAGCGGGACTCTCGACATCGGGAAACCGCGAAGACATGCTAAAAAGACTGAACTCCCAAAACAGCGAAAACCAATCACTGAAAAATCAAAAAAACCAATCAACCGCATAACATGATCTTTGCTACGTCACAGCAGAACGATGTCTACCCAACTCAACTACACAACATGCACTTTGCTACGTCACAGCGAAATGTTATCCACCCGATTCAGCCAAACACCGTGCACTTTTCTACGTCACAGAAATTTGCAGACTGTGCTACATCACAGCCAAACGTAAACATCCCGGTCACTTACTCAAACTTTGGAAATTTTGTAACTTCGGGAATCGATTTTAACCAACATCCAGTACCGATGTATAACGAGTATCCGTATGCTCGTGCTGGCTACTTGGATAACAGGATCCCTACTGGCAATGAAAACCTTAATCCCTCCTATGGAAACATCAGTGATATTGTCGCGCTGCTTCCGGAATTCAATCCATCGTCTGGTAAATCCTTGAACTCACATCAATTTTTAACGCGTGTTAACTCCCTTCGTAACGCTTATCGTTGGGATGATCGTAAGGTTATATTTGCAGTCCAACAAAAGATGCTGGGTGACTCTACGGATCGAATATTTCAAACATGGCCCCAGTTTACTGCAAGATTTTTAAATGACTTTCCATGTTTTAGCAATCCGGCAGACGTTCACCTAAAGATGTCAAAAACGCATAGAGATTCGACCGAGTCACCGTCAGATTATTTCTACAAGACGCTAGCCTTAGGTAAAAAGGGTGAGCTTCCAGATTCATCAATTTGCACACACATTATCAACGGGATTAACGACTACGATTTAAAGAGAGGGTATCCAACGACTCGAAAAATTCTTTCGAATTCTTAAAGAGAGCGGCTTAACACTTCGCTATGATAAATGCAAGTTTCTTCAATCAGAAATAACTTTCTTGGGCCATATTGTCAACAAAGATGGTATCACTCCTGGAGAAAACGAGGTGAGCGCTATTAAAAGCTTCAAAGTCCCCAATAACGTAAAGGATGTCAGACCATTTTTGGGTCTAATAGGATTCTTTCGAAAGTTTGTTGAAAACTACTCCTTAATAACAAGACCCCTTACACGATTGTTGCGTAAATCAGACCAAAACAGTTTTGATTGGGGAAATGACCAGCAACGGGCTTTTAACGAGCTAATCGACAAATTGTGCTGTGTTCCAGTTCTGGTTCTGTATGACTTTGCAGCACATCATGAGGTACACACAGATGCTTGTGCGATCGGACTAGCAGGAGTCCTATTGCAATATGAAGACAAAACGAATTGGCGACCTGTCTGCTATTTTAGTAGGCACTGTACTGACGCGGAAAGTAGATACCATAGCTATGAACTCGAGACGTTGGCCGTCGTAGAAACACTACAAAGGTTTAGGGTGTATATTCTAGGAAAACCCTTCCGACTCGTTACTGATTGTTCCGCCATCGCTAAAGCAAAACTCAATAAAGAATTAATCCCGCAAGTCGCACGTAGGTGGATTAAGATACTGGACTACGACTGCGAATTTGTTCATCGTGATGGCAGTAAAATGGCCCATGTGGATGCCATGAGCCGCGCTCCCGATTGGCCTCCTGGAAAATCCTTACAAGAAGTAGTGCGCACCATAATTACGGACGTCGATGACTGGTTGCTAACTATGCAGCTTCAGGATGAGGCCCTTGTTCAAATATTTGCTGTATTGAAAGGACATCGTACCGGAAATCAGCTAAAGCAACTTCAAGCTGATTACGTAATCAAAAATCACCGTCTATATCGCAAGGTCGAAAATGGAATAGCTTTCGTTGTACCAAAGAACGTGAGGTGGCGTGATTTTGGACATTTCGGTCTTGACAAAACAATCGAACGAATTCAACAAAAATTCTGGTTCCCAAGAATGCGGAAATACGTGAAAGAATATATCTCAACATGTATTCAATGCTGCTACTACAAATCCAAAGGAGGCAAGCCCGAAGGTTGCATGCATTATAATGACACCGATCCAGTACCATTTCGCAGGCTACACATTGATCATTTGGGACCCTTTGTTCGAAGCAAACGCGGAAATGCCCATATACTAGCCATACCCGATCCCTTCAGTAAATATCTGATTGTAAAGGCAGTTAAAAACACAAAAACTCTGCCAGTGCTGAACATTTTAAATGAAGTTTCTAGCTACTTCGGTCTGCCAACGATAATAATATCCGATCGTGGAACAACGTTTACCTCGAAACAATTTGAAGAGTACTGCAAGCACAACCAAATTCAACACATTAAAAACGCTGTGCGAACACCTCGTGCAAATGGACAAGTCGAGCGAGCAAACCAAACTCTTCTCAACTATGTACGCGCCATGAACGACAACCCGAAGGATTGGGATCTTACTTTACACAATCTTCAGTAGAGTGTAAACTCTCAAAAGAACGAAACATCAGGATTCAGCACAATTGATTTGGTGTTTAACTTTAATCCTATTGACGTCGTCCAGAACCATCTCACGGCAGCTATACCCGCCGATTTGGGAAAAGATGAGAAGGAATCTGTCATCGACAACAGATACCAAGCGCTCGTCAATATTGCAAGCGAGCGAGCTAAATGGAAACAACGGTTTGACACGAAACACGCTAACCCTTCTATCTACTCCACAGGTAATCTTGTAGTCGTTGAAAACGAACCAGCTGCTACAGGCGAGTCGCGAAAGCTCGAACCACGTTACCGAGGACCCTATATCGTCGTCAAGGTCCTTGGAAATGATCGTTATGTAATCGAAGACATCTCAGGTATTCAGATTACAGGACGTAAATACTGTTCTGTCTATTCCTCCGACAAAATCAAGCCGTGGTGCTCCAACATCCCTGAGCTGTATGTTCCCGACGATGACGATGATCGAATCGAGGACGATCCGAATGCAGGATTGGCCGAGCTGTCACGATCCAGTTCCGATGGGGAAGCATTGAACAGCAACTGTGTTGCAACTCCGAAGCGAGTTGGCGAGTAATTGTGGAACGAGATCGACACGATCAACGTCAGCTCCGCGAGAACGACACATCGCAACGTACAAATTTCATAAGCCGATATATCTGTTCATATTTTGTAATCCTTTTGTTAATCATTAAAAAAACTATAATTAATAATACTAGTTAGTGTTATTATTCACCGTAAGTCGCGCTATCTATTCGCCTTATTCCCGACAAACCAACAGCAACTCACACATTCCCCTGTACAACGCATAAGTATGGGATGTATGTGACAATTGAGACTTAAAGGCAGTCAGTGTGTTTTGGTTTTGCATAAGATTTTGCACAGTTTTTTTATAAATGACGTGAAGAGCATCATCTTTTGCAGAGTCATCATCATAGCTTCAATGCTGCTATGTGGTTGACACATTTTCTGATGCATATTTTACATGTTTTGCTCGTGCTTTTCTAGACCTGTTTTCATCGCGCTGCCATAATAGTTGTCCTTGTGTATGTTGTACCGTTCAAAAGAGGATCTAGTTTATACTAGTAAAGAAGACGCAGGAGTTGTTTGAGAATGTTGGAGGGCGTTTTGTTAATTTTGCTTGCCGCTTGTGGTCGGTTCTGATTCTTCACCTCCTTGTTAACGTTCCTATGGCAGCTATATGATAGAGTCGTCCAATTTTGATAAAATTAAATTCAAAGTTCAAAACTAGTTAAAAAATGTTATTTCCAAGCGTAGGAGGTTATATGTTAAAAAACACGGAAGCTTTAATTTGTTTATGGCAGCTATATGATATAGTCGTCCGATTTTGATAAAATTTAGTTCAAAATTCAAAACTAATTAAAAAACGTTATTTCCAAGTTGAGGAGATTATATGTTAAAAAACACCAAAGATTAAAAAAAAAAAATTTTATCCCTATTATTCCTATGGGAGCCTTAAGATATAGTTGTCCAATACGGATGCTTCCGATTTATATACTACCTGCAAAAGAAAGAAGACTTTTGAGAAAGCCCGATAGCTTTACAACTGTGAGACTAATTTGCGTATAAACGGACGGACAGACTGACAGTCGGACAGACGGGCATGGCAAGATCGACTCGTCTTGTCATGCTGATCAAGAATATATATACTTTATGGGGCCGGAAACGACTCCTTCACTGCGTTGCAGACTTCTGACTGAAATCATTACACCCTCTGCAAGGGTATAAAAATGACTTTACTAGCACAGATAGGAAGTTCATTGATCATTTTGGGTGTTAACACCTCCTGAGCTTGTTTCAGTTGATTTCTGATGACTTTTGCAACCTCTTCTGGCCCAAAAAATTTGACTTCACTTTCTCTGCTAGTTGTCGCTCACCTCTTTGGCGAGATCTCTAGTGCGAATTATTGGCATTGTAGTCTCCTGCCATGATTCGTTCCCAAGCGAATTGCATAAGTCCATGAATTGTTCTTCGGGGATTGTAAGGCAGGGCGGGCAATAGACGCCGGTAATGGTAAGGTACCCGCTACCAGTTTTCATTTTGATAGAGGAAGCTTGCATATAGGTTGAAGCAAACCTGGCATAGATATGATTTATATAGAGGAATTACGTATATTCAGTTTATGCCGTGAGATGCCGTTAGCGTTCAATATTGTGTCACGATCCAGTTCCGATGGGGAAGCATTGAACAGCAACTGTGTGGCAACTCCGAAGCGAGTTGGCGAGTAATTGTGGAACGAGATCGACACGAGCAACGTCAGCTCCGCGAGAACGACACATCGCAAAGTACAAATTTCATAAGCCCATATATCTATTCATATTTTGTAATCCTTTTGTTTATCATTAAAAAAACTATAATTAATAATACTAGTTAGTGTTATTATTCACCGTAAGTCGCGCTATCTATTCACTTTATTCCTGACAAACCAACAGCAACTCACACATTCCCCTGTACAACGCATAAGTATGGGATGTATGTGACATTCTCAGAAGTGGGATAGTGCGCAATAAGTGAAACCGAGCAAAATTTAATGGACACAACGTAAAGCGAAATTAATACACTATGCCAGGAAAGAACTATTTGACTAAGAGAGCCCTACAACATAAGTGCAGAGAAGCGGGACTCTCGACATCGGGAAACCGCGAAGACATGCTAAAAAGACTGAACTCCCAAAACAGCGAAAACCAATCACTGAAAAATCAAAAAAACCAATCAACCGCATAACATGATCTTTGCTACGTCACAGCAGAACGATGTCTACCCAACTCAACTACACAACATGCACTTTGCTACGTCACAGCGAAATGTTATCCACCCGATTCAGCCAAACACCGTGCACTTTTCTACGTCACAGAAATTTGCAGACTGTGCTACATCACAGCCAAACGTAAACATCCCGGTCACTTACTCAAACTTTGGAAATTTTGTAACTTCGGGAATCGATTTTAACCAACATCCAGTACCGATGTATAACGAGTATCCGTATGCTCGTGCTGGCTACTTGGATAACAGGATCCCTACTGGCAATGAAAACCTTAATCCCTCCTATGGAAACATCAGTGATATTGTCGCGCTGCTTCCGGAATTCAATCCATCGTCTGGTAAATCCTTGAACTCACATCAATTTTTAATGCGTGTTAACTCCCTTCGTAACGCTTATCGTTGGGATGATCGTAAGGTAATATTTGCAGTCCAACAAAAGATGCTGGGTGACTCTACGGATCGAATATTTCAAACATGGCCCCAGTTTACTGCACGATTTTTAAATGACTTTCCATGTTTTAGCAATCCGGCAGACGTTCATCTAAAGATGTCAAAAACGCATAGAGATTCGACCGAGTCACCGTCAGATTATTTCTACAAGACGCTAGCCTTAGGTAAAAAGGGTGAGCTTCCAGATTCATCAATTTGCACACACATTATCAACGGGATTAACGACTACGATTTAAAGAGAGGGTATCCAACGACTCGAAAAATTCTTTCGAATTCTTAAAGAGAGCGGCTTAACACTTCGCTATGATAAATGCAAGTTTCTTCAATCAGAAATAACTTTCTTGGGCCATATTGTCAACAAAGATGGTATCACTCCTGGAGAAAACGAGGTGAGCGCTATTAAAAGCTTCAAAGTCCCCAATAACGTAAAGGATGTCAGACCATTTTTGGGTCTAATAGGATTCTTTCGAAAGTTTGTTGAAACTACTCCTTAATAACAAGACCCCTTACACGATTGTTGCGTAAATCAGACCAAAACAGTTTTGATTGGGGAAATGACCAGCAACGGGCTTTTAACGAGCTAATCGACAAATTGTGCTGGGTTCCAGTTCTGGTTCTGTATGACTTTGCAGCACATCATGAGGTACACACAGATGCTTGTGCGATCGGACTAGCAGGAGGAGAAACACTACAAAGGTTTAGGGTGTATATTCTAGGAAAACCCTTCCGACTCGTTACTGATTGTTCCGCCATCGCTAAAGCAAAACTCAATAAAGAATTAATCCCGCAAGTCGCACGTAGGTGGATTAAGATACTGGACTACGACTGCGAATTTGTTCATCGTGATGGCAGTAAAATGGCCCATGTGGATGCCATGAGCCGCGCTCCCGATTGGCCTCCTGGAAAATCCTTACAAGAAGTAGTGCGCACCATAATTACGGACGTCGATGACTGGTTGCTAACTATGCAGCTTCAGGATGAGGCCCTTGTTCAAATATTTGCTGTATTGAAAGGACATCGTACCGGAAATCAGCTAAAGCAACTTCAAGCTGATTACGTAATCAAAAATCACCGTCTATATCGCAAGGTCGAAAATGGAATAGCTTTCGTTGTACCAAAGAACGTGAGGTGGCGTGATTTTGGACATTTCGGTCTTGACAAAACAATCGAACGAATTCAACAAAAATTCTGGTTCCCAAGAATGCGGAAATACGTGAAAGAATATATCTCAACATGTATTCAATGCTGCTACTACAAATCCAAAGGAGGCAAGCCCGAAGGTTGCATGCATTATAATGACACCGATCCAGTACCATTTCGCAGGCTACACATTGATCATTTGGGACCCTTTGTTCGAAGCAAACGCGGAAATGCCCATATACTAGCCATACCCGATCCCTTCAGTAAATATCTGATTGTAAAGGCAGTTAAAAACACAAAAACTCTGCCAGTGCTGAACATTTTAAATGAAGTTTCTAGCTACTTCGGTCTGCCAACGATAATAATATCCGATCGTGGAACAACGTTTACCTCGAAACAATTTGAAGAGTACTGCAAGCACAACCAAATTCAACACATTAAAAACGCTGTGCGAACACCTCGTGCAAATGGACAAGTCGAGCGAGCAAACCAAACTCTTCTCAACTATGTACGCGCCATGAACGACAACCCGAAGGATTGGGATCTTACTTTACACAATCTTCAGTAGAGTGTAAACTCTCAAAAGAACGAAACATCAGGATTCAGCACAATTGATTTGGTGTTTAACTTTAATCCTATTGACGTCGTCCAGAACCATCTCACGGCAGCTATACCCGCCGATTTGGGAAAAGATGAGAAGGAATCTGTCATCGACAACAGATACCAAGCGCTCGTCAATATTGCAAGCGAGCGAGCTAAATGGAAACAACGGTTTGACACGAAACACGCTAACCCTTCTATCTACTCCACAGGTAATCTTGTAGTCGTTGAAAACGAACCAGCTGCTACAGGCGAGTCGCGAAAGCTCGAACCACGTTACCGAGGACCCTATATCGTCGTCAAGGTCCTTGGAAATGATCGTTATGTAATCGAAGACATCTCAGGTATTCAGATTACAGGACGTAAATACTGTTCTGTCTATTCCTCCGACAAAATCAAGCCGTGGTGCTCCAACATCCCTGAGCTGTATGTTCCCGACGATGACGATGATCGAATCGAGGACGATCCGAATGCAGGATTGGCCGAGCTGTCACGATCCAGTTCCGATGGGGAAGCATTGAACAGCAACTGTGTTGCAACTCCGAAGCGAGTTGGCGAGTAATTGTGGAACGAGATCGACACGATCAACGTCAGCTCCGCGAGAACGACACATCGCAACGTACAAATTTCATAAGCCGATATATCTGTTCATATTTTGTAATCCTTTTGTTAATCATTAAAAAAACTATAATTAATAATACTAGTTAGTGTTATTATTCACCGTAAGTCGCGCTATCTATTCGCCTTATTCCCGACAAACCAACAGCAACTCACACATTCCCCTGTACAACGCATAAGTATGGGATGTATGTGACAATTGAGACTTAAAGGCAGTCAGTGTGTTTTGGTTTTGCATAAGATTTTGCACAGTTTTTTTATAAATGACGTGAAGAGCATCATCTTTTGCAGAGTCATCATCATAGCTTCAATGCTGCTATGTGGTTGACACATTTTCTGATGCATATTTTACATGTTTTGCTCGTGCTTTTCTAGACCTGTTTTCATCGCGCTGCCATAATAGTTGTCCTTGTGTATGTTGTACAGTTCAAAAGAGGATCTAGTTTATACTAGTAAAGAAGACGCAGGAGTTGTTTGAGAATGTTGGAGGGCGTTTTGTTAATTTTGCTTGCCGCTTGTGGTCGGTTCTGATTCTTCACCTCCTTGTTAACGTTCCTATGGCAGCTATATGATAGAGTCGTCCAATTTTGATAAAATTAAATTCAAAGTTCAAAACTAGTTAAAAAATGTTATTTCCAAGCGTAGGAGGTTATATGTTAAAAAACACGGAAGCTTTAATTTGTTTATGGCAGCTATATGATATAGTCGTCCGATTTTGATAAAATTTAGTTCAAAATTCAAAACTAATTAAAAAACGTTATTTCCAAGTTGAGGAGATTATATGTTAAAAAACACCAAAGATTAAAAAAAAAATTTTATCCCTATTATTCCTATGGGAGCCTTAAGATATAGTTGTGGTAGTCTCCACAAAGAAAGCAGGCTGAACGTGAGTTCAGAACCACACAGTCGTTTGTAACAGTCCCAGAAAAGCAAAATGAATCCTTTATTCGGTTGCATAAAAACTCGGTTTAAGGATCAAAACGGGATCCAAGCCTAAGGCATGCCAAAGCGCCACCTGTGAAGTTCACCCCACTGCCGTAGTCTTTCATAATTCCATCCGAATTTTTATTTTTTTCTCAATTATTTGTTTTTGAGCTTTAGTCAAAAAAAGCAAAGGTAAAAAATTTCACCAATAGAAATAAAATAGACATTATAGATTTTTGAAAATGTTTAGAAACATGCATTTGAGCCATATTTTCTGTTTTTTTTAAATATTTTTCGCAGTTACTATTATTTTTTTTTTTGAAGAAACTTTTTGCATCACAAAAGTTAAGTTTTTAAGACAAGGAATAAAGTTTAACAAGAAAGAAAGTTAGCTTCGGTAAGCCGAAGCTTATATACCCTTGCAGCTATAATTATTAAATTTAAAAACACAAAAAATGATATTCCCAATAGTATAAGAAAATATGTCAAAAAACACCGAAGCTTAATTTGTTTCATATTATTTTCCTACAAATTTTCCGATCGTTCATATGGCAGCTATATGATATAGTCGTCCGATTTTGATAAAATAAATTCGAAATTCAGAACTAATTAAAAAATGTTATTTCCAAGCGTAGGAGGTTATATGTTAAAAAACACCGAAGCTATAATTTGTTTCATATTATTTTTCCACCAATTTTCGATCGTTCCTATGGCACATATATGATATAGTCGTCCGATTTCGACAAAATTTAATTCAAAATTCAAAACTAATTAAAAAATGTTATTTTCAAGCTAAGGAAGTTATATGCTAAAAAACACCAAAGATATAATTTTTTAAAATTTTTTTGTCCGAATATTCCTATGGGAGCTATAAGATATAGTTGTCCTATCCGGCTGGCTCCGACTTATATACTACCTGCAAAAGATATAAGACTTTTGGGAAAGTTTAAGCCCGATAGCTTTAAAACTGAGAGACTAGTTTGCGTAGAAACGGACGGACAGACGGCTAGATCGACTCGTCTAGTCATGCTGATCAAGAATATATTTACTTTATGGGGTCGGAAACGTCTCCTTCACTGCGTTGCAAACTTCTGACTGAAATCAATATACCCTCTGCAAGGGTATAAATAGTAGATTTTCACACAGATTCGTCCTTTTCAATAAGTACTGAATGGGCTAAGAAAAGTATTGTATCATTCAAACGGCATTTAAACTACTGTTTACGTCAAAAGGTCGTTTAGTTTCAGGAGGCAGTGTCGAGCGGCAGTTTTATCCAGATGTGTACATCTCGCGCGCTCGCACTGCCGTCCGCTCTCCCTCTCCATCTAAGTCAGCTCCGCTCTGGAGCGCTTAAGTTAAGTTAGGCTTAACTAGTTCTTATTTCCAAGTGAACCAATAAACATCTATGCACGTCGCGTAAAAACCCCAAGGTACCCCTGTGTTTTTTGCGTACAATTCGGTCTTGGGACTTCTGCTATTCTCAGCGATCAACCCACCCGCCCCAACAATTACCTTCATTGATGTCAAAGTTTACAAGAAGTAAGTTCAAATTATGAGTATATTTAACAGTGTATATACAAATATATTTATATACACCAGTTAACGTTAATTAGACCTCAACCTTTATGTTAAGGCAAATACGATTTAACAGCAGCACGTATAATCAAAACAAATCTTAACATAACTTTTTTTTACGTTCGAAAAAAAAATATATCTTTAGTTAGTTTATTTACTTTTGGTATCAACACTAGAAATTGCACATAGACATATATCTTATCATTTTCTTTATCAATGTTATGCACCCTTGCACGAAACTGTTTAATAACATTATAATGGGATCTGAAATATAATAGTGACTTGGAAGAAACCCATTGAGAAGGGGGAGCAGTTAAAATGAAAGAAGGGGTCAAAAACAATGACAACTTTCGGAGGGAGAGTATGTGGCCGAAATACAGCCCCATCGTGTTACGATCAAGCGACAGTTAAGCTTGTTAAACAGTGAAGACAGAAGACTGACGAACTTACATATTCGATCCACTTTTCAGGATTGATTAGTTTATTCTCGTTATGTTGGAGAGGGAGTGCCCCAGCCGGACTGGGGCGCAACGTCGGAGTTTTCATATATTTTGTTTTTGTTAAGTATTGCTAGAATCATCAGTATTACGGTTTTAGAATTGATGATATGGCATAGCTTTCATTACCAAAAATAATTTGACTGTGTAGGACAACTGATTTAAGTAGTACCAATATAATTTGTTTTTCTGTTAAGTCAAAATTCGTTAGCTCAATAAGGCCTCTCGATCAGGACATTGTCGGCATAACGTGTGACGGCGGCATAACAACTGGCGGTGTCAAGATATTCCGATTACTCTGCTGATCAGTGATCTCATGACAGGGGGGAGGGGGCAAACTGATTGTTCACATACAGCCGACACTATCCGTTTGTATTAGGCAATGCCAGGTTGCTCGATAGGTTCGAGTCTGTGTGGATACCACACAAAGCTATTTCCGTCTGTCTGCGAGCGAGCCTAACTGTTTTACGATGGCTGGGAGAAAGGGGGCTTCGGACACCACCTTCTACAGAAAATCAGCGCTCCGGTGAAGGCTGTAGTCCTGAGAAAGTCAGAAAGACTTGGGCGGAGCTCATAGCTCCAGTGGAGGCAAGTTGAATCCATCCATAGAACTCATCTTTTTCGAGATTTTAAGTAGATCTTTGGGGGCTTTATTTCGGACGGTTTCTTGACCCGTACATACCCTTCCATACCAGTGAACCGGATTTAAGAGTTCGTTTTTTCTGTGTCAAGTACTTGTCAGCTGAAAAACAGCTTGTGCATAAAAATAAGCATAGTCAGCAAATAGTCATTTAATCGTCTACACATTTAAGTCGTAGTCATTGTCTTTGTCCGTCCTTTAAATATTTTGAGGATTTTTTTTTATTCGGTTGTTTTTCTGAGTCAGAGTCTTATTACAGTCAGAGTCTTATTACCGCGGTACGAGCTGAGGCAGCGCAACCGTGAACCGCTAGCTTGTAAGTCACTTTCAACTTTAATATGAACGAAAAAAGAACTTGAGTTGACCAGCTGGACGAGTAAACTAACTAACATCGACTTCTCATTTATTTGGAACTTAACGTATTTTAAAATAACTATCACATGGTAAATTTATCGGCACTTGTTCCCTACACAACATGGCGGCAGTGACTGTTTTCAATCTTTGGATAAACAAACTGACAAGTGAAAATAAGAGAAAAATATAAATTCGACAACTTACGGATAGATGACGACTAAACGGAAAACTAAACCGGAAAAAAAAATAATGAAACAAGGATGGATTGAAACTAAAACTAAAAAAAACAAGGTAGAACGCTATAGTCGAGTACCTCGACTATCAGATACCCGTTACTCAGCTAATGGGACCAAAGGGAAATGGAGATATGCAAGCAGCAAAGCGAGATTGAAATGCGCCCCCTACCGGCGGTAGACAGATTTAAGCGTTATGGACGTTAGAGTGGGCGTGGCAAACTTTTTTTTGGGTCAATCGATAGGTATTGATGAGAACAATACATTTCAGTTCAAATTGTTATTCTTGCATCAAAACTGTAGGAGCCACAGTTTTGGGCGGTTTGTGGGCGTTAGATTAGGCGTGGCACTCTGCTGAAATAAACTTGCGCTGCGCAGGAATCTCAGGAATCTGAATGCCTAATCCCAGTATTGTAGCTTGCATAGTTTCCGAGATCTCAGCGTTCATACGGACAGACGGACAGACGGACGGACGGACAGACGGACAGACGGACATGGCTAGTTCGACTCGTCTAGTGATCCTGATCAAGAATATATATACGTTATGGGGTCGGAAACGCTTCCTTCTTCCTGTTACATACTCTCCGACAAATCTAGTATACCCTTTTACTCTACGAGTAACGGTACCTTTTCGAGGACATATTACTTTTTGTTATTATTGGGTGGTTATTTTAAAGTATTCAATTTCATTACCTCGCATTTTTTTATGAAGTAAGGATTTATATGATGCTGCTGTCAATCTTTTCATATTGTTCAAACATTTTAAGCATGTAAAATTTGTAAACCTTTATATTGTGAACTAATGATATCAATTAAATGGCGAATATTCTCAACTATTTTAATAATGGTAGTGGTGACACTTATATATTTCGGATGCCAGACTGGTTATTGTTCTACCGATTGTTAAAGGAAGGAAAGTAGAATCGAAATTGTTTCATTGACTTTTGTAATTTTTCAATTTTGAAAAGATTGACTTAGTGATTGCGGCATTGAAAACTTATGTTATGTTGTCTAGAATTTTGGGAAGAGTTATTTTTAAAAATTTAGTATTAAGATCGTTCAGGGTATTCGGTATAATATGTAATTTGGCTTCTAAAAATCACATTGACTTGCACAAATACATTCAAAACAAAATATGTTTCTGGCAACGGATTCAAAAGTCAAATACGAGTTAAAGAATTTCTTTATTATAGTCGTCCGCATCATTACGTATTACAGATTTTGTATTGCCGATCTCCAAGTTTCTTTCTCTTGTGACTTGTCAAGTTTATATTGCCCGGGTAAGCTTAGAACCAAAATAAATTTAAATTTAAACTTACCAAAAATAAATTTTTTTACCCGTTTCCTTTCAAATTTAAAAATATAACTTAAATGAATAGTTTGGTTGGATTATATTTACTTTAACTAAAATATATCTTATCTGGTGGCTTTGATTGATTTGCCGTTTTAGATACTTGTAATAATTTGTGGATAAAGCCGTTGGTTGGACAGTACGAAGAGTTGTGATTTGAATAAATTGATGCTAGGGACTCAACTCCCCGTCAAACCTTAAAAAATGTAATTTTATATTTTATGTTCTGATTTTGGCCGCACTTCTTATCACAAATAATCTATGCTTTAAACAATGGAAAACGCCGTAGTCGGTGCGCACTTTATGATTGGCCAATAAAAAGAGCTGTGACTTGAAAAAACAACTATGCCGGTGCTATGTTCAACTTAAGGTTTTTTTAGTTATAAACGGGTGCTAAAGCCCCAACACCGCAGCAAAACTTCACAAAAATTTAATTTTGGATTTTATGTTCTGATGTTGGCCGCACTTCTTATCTATCTAATAATCTATGCTTTATACAAGGGAAAACAACTTAGTCAATGGCCTTGACTTTCAGATACCCGTTACTCAGCTAAGGGGAGTGCGAGGGAGATGAATATATCCAAGCGGAAACAGGTCCGATTTAATAATTTTTTTTTTTTACAGGTATATTCTGTTTCATACCACGGTTGGGGGAAAACAAGAGATTGCTATTCTTGTCACATACGGTAAGCACAATAGTCATTCGTGTACTTTAAAATTTAAACTTCATTTATAAGTCAACAAATACTAAAGGTATACCGAATTGGATTTTTCCAAAATTAAAATAAACATTTCTGAAACATATTTAAAGCATAAAGCATAATGACTTATTCTTTTTAATTTTTTGGCATACATTTTCGTATAATGATTCCTACACTTTATTAAATAAAGGAAATATTAGTTTTTTTTTAATTTTTGTGAAGTTTTAGTAATAGTAATCTAACGACCCACGCAGTTATACTTGCTTATTGTTCGATTTTTCAAGTGCAAATATGTTTTTGATTGTGCTCACAGGATATTTTAGGGTTCAATTTAAACAAGCAATGGTTCAACTAAAAACAAATAAGAAAATTGTGCGTTTAATATAACATACTGTATTAATCGATAATTTACCTAATATTTAGTTTTTCTTGCATATTTTCTATAGATGGATAATGCCAAACTTGTATATACATTCTTGGCAGTACTAGGTACAGCGCAAATATTTAAGGTAAGACTAAAACTTCATTTTCAAAAGTCTTAGCTGCTTATATATCATATAAAAATAGGAAAGGAAGCTAACATCAGTAAATCAAAGATTATATGAATTATGTATATGCAGATGAAATGCAGATGTAGATTACAAAAACCTTATAAGCCTTACAGACTTCCCGTTCTTTGTGGAGGCTTTTGGTTATAGTTCTCCGATCCGGCTCGATCCGACTACTACCTGCAATAAAATGAAAACTTTTATGAAAGTTTCGTTCCGATAGATGTAACAATGAACAAAAAAGGACGCTATAGTCGATTGACTCGACTATCAGATACCCGTTACTCAGCTAAAAGAACCAAAGGGAGATGGAGTTATGCAAGCAGTAAAGCGCGATTGTAATGCGCCATTTACCCACAATCTCAATGCATGGTTACGTGGGCGGCAGTCAATTGATTTAAATCCAATTGACTTAAATCGGACAGACAGACAGACATGGCTAAATCGACTCGTTCAACGTTACTGATCTAGTATATATTACTTTATAGGTCGGAAACGCTTCTCTATCTAATTTAACGTATTAACTATCGGTTCGACTCAAGCCATCCCAGGCACGACGATAGACATTGACAAATTAAAAAATCACACCCTAAAAATAAAGCGCATGCAAATTTTGTTGTTGCATGGATGAACAGGTGTAGTATGAACAGTGTGCAAATTAATTAATTCACTTGCGAAAAGTTTAAAAAAATGTATTTTTATTTTTTATTCACTAAGTTACAACTTTACAACTTTTCCTTAATACCGACTTTTATTCTACTGTTCACAATATTTTCTATTGAACCGATCTTCTCGGATGCAAAAACGGACTGCCTGGTCAAGGGCCGATTATCTGATAAACAAACCTCGGTTTAAGAGAATTGGGGAACTCATTAAGAGTTGGACAAGGGTTGGACTCAAGAGAGCCGGGAAATCGGATGATCAAATTCTCTGCTCGATTGCCAAACGGATTACGCTTCAGTTTTGGGGCTCGCCGGGTGTTGACCGGATCCATTCTTTGGTTTGAGGTTGATTCACTCATATTGTTTATTTAATTGGTGTCGGATAATTCATCGACGGCTTGTTCAGGATTTTTTTATCCCAAACTTGAAATTTTGTCGGATACTTCAACGACGGCGTGTTCAGGATTTTTGAATGCCAAACTAGAATTTTTGTCGGATACTTCAACGACGGCGTGTTCAGGATATTTAAATCCCAAACTTGTTTTGCTTCGATTTGCCTCTTTAGACTCAGTTCTGATTTTGAGCATTTCATCAACGTATTTTTGTATAATAAATTTCTTTAATGGAAGAATTGTTTTTTCTTCAGATAAGGAAAGTTGCTTTAAAGAACTGTCATTATCATAAATCAATTTTTCTTCTTTTCCCCCATATCTTATTACTCCTTTTTCTGTGTCTATTACAGCTCCTATTTTTTTTCAATATGTAGGTTGTAACCTATTAGAAAGTCTGGTTTTAACCCATCTATTTCATAAAATGTGTAACGCGTATCGAATATCGTTACCATGTGATAATATTTAATTGTAGAATATCCATTGACCGTAGATACTCTTTTATATATAGGAAGCTCGTTTTTGTTTTTATATAACCCTGTTCTGATATAGCAGGAGGTTGCTCCTGTGTTAATTAAAATTTTAAGTTTTTTATTTATCTTACTATCGTATCTTGTTAAGTAGGGTAGTCCTACTCCGGATTCTATCCTAAAAAATGGTCTTCTTCGATATTATTTAATCGCATAGTTTTATTAGCCGGTTGGTTAACCGTACCTGTTGGTTCTCTTTTGTTCTGCGGATTATTTTGCGGAGTTGTTTGTGTCTCCTGCTTTTTATTTTGATTCCATTTATTCTGGTTATAGTTGTTGTTGCCATAACTGTTATAACCCTGATTGTACTTTGGCCTACTCTGAATCTGTAAAGATTCATCTACTTCCATCGGTTCTGGCTTGTTTTGTTGAGCTTTATTGGAATTCCAATGATTATGGGAATTATATTGAGGATTATACTGTCTGCCCTGATTCCAATTATAATTTTTATTCTGATTATATATCGGGTTGGTTAAATTTCAAGTTGTTAGTATTCCTCTGATTGCTATTATAGTTATTATGGTTACCTTGTCTGGGATTTTTATTTGAGTTTTGGTACCCGAATAAATTTGACTCATAGTTCTTGCGCTGTGATGATGTAAAATTGTTTGCAAATCATTGTTTGTTCTCAAATCATTGCTTTCTAGTTCTTGTACTCCATAGCGTTCGGTAAATCTGGTGGATTCATAGAAAATATTACGTCTTAGATATGGCCGTTGTGGCCAGTTATGAATACCCTTAGTGCTGTCTTTTTGTGTTTTTCGTTCATTTCAGCAGTTAATGGTTTATTTCTGCCGTAAGTCATAATGGTTTTATTTATTTTATTAACTAACCCATAATATTCCATTATGGGCAGATTCCCATGACTTAGCACTCCTAAGTCTTGTTCAACTATATGGATTGGACATTTGTCGGTAAAAACAAAGTCCAACCTTGCCATTATCGCGTCAAAATTTAATACATCCCATTGTGTGTTAGGGCATCGTTTGCTGTACCAGTTATTTTGTTTCTCAAGATTGACAATGCAGAAAAGAATCTTTCGCTACCTCTAGCATATTGCCCCATGGCTTTTTCTGCTGATTCCCTCCAACTCACATATTTGTCTTCTTCTCCTTTAAATTCCCTGACTGATTTGATAATATCGAATGAAGTTTCACATTTAATATTTTGGTCAATGACTTCTACTTGAAAATCTTCAACCTTTTTTATATTTTGATTTAGTTGTGCTTTTAAACTTACGATCTCATTTCTTAAAGGATTCAACTCATTATTTACAATATGTGCAATTAAATCGCTCACTTGGTTATTAGCTTGGCTGCTAGAAGCCATTGCAGGTTGGGGTTGAGGCATGGTGAGAATTCTTTCAAAATCGTAATAAGGTCTTCCACCTTGTTTGATTTTATTTAAAAATTTTTCTTATAGTACTTAAATAAAAAAATAAACAGTATACGCTCACTAATTGTCTTCTTTTCTTCCTGGGTTTATTATGAGGTCTTCTGTTTTCCTTGATGATCCTGCTGGGGTCGTCCTTCTTGGTTGTTTTTAGCGAGGGATGGCCCTCAGCTCTTCCTTCAATTTATTTTTGTGGTTGTTTAATTTTTGCGAGGGTTTGCCCTCAGCCTTCCTTCGGTTTGTTTTCTGATAGTCACTATTTAGCGAGGGATTGCCCTCAGCTCCTCCCTTTTGTTGAATTTGTATTTTTTAGATTTGTTATTGTATTTGGCTTTTGCTTCTCAGTTGATTTTTTTTTGTATCAAATCTCACAGTTTTAAAATTTTAGTTTAATTTGGTGAATTATTTTTGGAGACCGTTTAGTTTTTTTGTTGAACAGTAGGTTTATTATGCCGATTATTAATTAGCGGATTGTTGTAAGCAAAGGGGATTATTTCATTTATTACTTTCCTCCTATGTTTTTAGCACGAACTTTTCGTCGGTTGGTTAAGTTTTTATTTGACCACGCAAGTTCCTTTTTACTTTAAAACCGTTAGTTATTTATATTAAAGCTTTTAATTGGAACAATTTAAGCGTGGCCCCACGTTGGGCGCCAATAAATTATTTCACTTGCTAATAATTTAAAAAAATTTATTTTTATTTTTTATTCACTAAGTTACAACTTTACAACTTTTCCTTAATACCGACTTTTATTCTACTGTTCACAATATTTTCTATTGAACCGATCTTCTCGGATGCAAAAACGGACTGCCTGGCCAAGGGCCGATTATCTGATAAACAAACCTCGGTTTGGACAAGGGTTGGACTCAAGAGAATCGGGAAATCGGATGATCCGCTGCAGTTTTGGGGCTCGCCGGGTGTTGACCGGATGCTTGTGTTTACATTAGCTGGACCCATCTTAGTTTATGTTAGAAGGACTCCGGCGCAATTGAATCTTAATAATGAACTTCGATTGAAGTGGGGGAGCTAATTGGGATTCTGTGGGAACGCTGAGTAAGGGGATCCCGGCAAAGAATTGTTTATAAGAAATTGTTTACGACTTGGGTAAGGCGGCTGGGCGCTCAAGCTGGAAAGCGTTCTCAGCTAAGAATTGTATATGAAGAGTTTGTTTATAAATTGGGTAAGGAGGCTGGGATCATGAGCTGGATAACTTGCATTGCCCACATACTGAGTACACACTGTACTCTTGGCAACAATTTTAATGTCAGCTCTCTTTAACTACAAACGAAATTTAACCACACACGCCATAAGCGAGTGATAAGCGGCTGCGTCGGCTTGTTTACAAAGCCTGTAGCAACAGCAAAAAATTGATTCCAATGTGTGCGCACATAACAATTCCTCTCTCCGAGCGCCACTCTCAGCTATGAATATAAGCTGGCATATACGGCTGCTGCACAACTGCCGGCTTGACGAAAAGCGATACCTGCGCAGTTTAGGACCAAGTAATATCTTAGCGAATTAAAGGGGGCAATTAAGCCTCCTTAACCAAGTCACCCAATTTTTTCATATTCCGTTATGTTCGTTGCGACGTCCACATCTCCTCCACATCTTGCTGTCTCGCTCTGTGGCTTATGGAAATAGCCAATCCGTTAAGTTTGACTGCATACCACCATGGAGAATTTGTATTTTTGTTTTTTGGTTTAAGTATATACAATTTAAAGGAACTAAACTAAAAAACGGATCCACTTTTTATAAAATAAATTTTTTTCATTTCAATCATATAAAAAAAAATTTTTTTTTAATGTTTTTTCTTATAAAAATACAAAACTCTTAAAATAATTTTAAAACAATATTTATTTAATAACAAACATAATTGACATATATGACAGACATAATCACTTTGTAACTTCATTTAGAAACACAAATTAACTTAAAGACTTTGGTTTTTTAAGGTTAAAGCTTACACACAATCAATAAATACAATATCAAGGTCACAAACACAAGTAACAAGGCCCTCTGATTGAACGGTTTTTTAAAAAATTTAATCGTTTTGGTTAGTTGTACACTTTTTGACAATTTAAACATTAAGAATAATAGGAGATTAACCAGCGCCTTTCTAACAAAATACCACATATACTATTATAACGGCATTTATTTGTTTAACCATTTTACAATACTTGTGAAGGTTACTTTTTATTTAAACACACGTACCTAACAGAAACATTAAAGCGGCGTTAAATTTAACAAATAAAAATTGTGAAATAATTCGAAGACGCGTGCTAAGTATAAATTGCTACAATTGGCTGCATCACAGGCAAACTTTGTTTAGTCTGTGATATATTTTTCGCGTTCTTCTGTCGAACGGAGAGGTCTTCAGATATCATTATACCATCTCCATATCCAGCGTTTCTGTTTTGTACCCTGTCACGTTCTTAGGAACTCGTGATGGGCTGTTTCTCGCCTTTATTGAGAAGATTATTTCTGTATTGTCGCTACCCATAAAGGTGTCACTAACCTTCCAGCTGAACTCCGTAGCCACACCAAACCTCACAGATGTGAGGTCAACCCTGGTACCGACTTTAGAGAATGTCGGTTTCGTTTGCGCTCGATTAGCGCTTTTCCCCTCGCATTTCTCCGGGAAGAGTCCCAATCGGTGGCCCAAGCATTAAAGTCCCCGACAATTATGACATTTTGATCTAGCAACATTTAGGCAACCTCACAATGGTTCAGGTTTATTTGAAGAAAATTTAATTTACCCCTGAGCCATTGTATTGGTCTTCTGTAGTAGGGACATTTTTCAGTTATTATTGGATGAAAGGCATCAGGCCTTTGCTTTGCACCTACTGGCTAGGTGCTCCCTACCGCGGCAGATGTAACAGAGTTTCGAGCAGTCATCCCGACTCTGCACCAAGTCCATCCCAGCCTGATTTTGCTCTTTGCCCGAGCAGTCATCCTGACTCTGCACCAAGTACATCGCAGCCTGATTTTGCCCTTATCGATGAGCCGTCTCACTATGTCGGGCATGACTGTTAGTGTGGCCGTCTAAGTGCTAGACTCACCACTGAGGGTTCTGGAAGTTCCACGTCAAACTGTGTTTTAACTTCACACTTGAGGTCCGTTTTGTCAGAGATCTCATCTATATCCTTTATCTCGACCAGCATTGTCTCGGTTAGCGTTCTAACGTCAACATTTCACCTTAGGACCACTTTCATGGTGGTCTGTAGCTCTGCGGTCTTAGGGTCGGATACTTTGTTCAGAAGAATTAGAAGTTACCCCTTAACTGTGCGCTTTACAGCCTGTACGACTTGTCCTAGCTCCATCAGCTGCGGCTCAGCCTTTACATATTTCAGGAATGTCTGTGCATCGCCTCTTTATCTGGAGCAGCTTGCGATTTCACTGTTTCTTGCCCCCTGGGTCGCTTACTGTTGCCGCTCGAAAGCAACGCTGACTCTGTGGGATGCTTGTCCACAGTCAGTGTCATACAGATCTAGACGGTCTTTGAAATAACTCGATATTACTACCTGTACGAGGGCAGTCCGATAAGTACTTAGCCTCACCGCCCGATGGCGACACTATCGCAAGAGAAATTTATTATCGTATAGTACATTGTCGTAGACGGCTACTGTCGAAATTTCAGCCGAATCGGACTCTTAGTTTTGTTTTGACTGCGTTTGGAATCGGACATGTTCGCGGATTTTAGAAAAATGGAGAAAGAGCAATATCGGTCTGTTCGATTCTTGTTTTTGAAAGAGAAATCACGCATTCCATGGCGACCGTCAAAAATCGATTTTACGAGTTTCAACTTGATCGCACGTCGGTTTTTTGATGAGCCAAGCCCAGGTGCCCCGAAAACGGCTACCACGGAGGATAAAGTGACAAAAATCCACGATCTTGTATTGGCAGACCGCCGATTGAAGATACGCGAGATAGCTGGGACAGTAGGCATATCAAAAGACCGCGTGGGTCATATCCTGCATGAAATTTTGGGCATGAGAAAGCTGTCGGCGCGATGGGTTCCGCGTTTGCTCACTCCGGACAACAAACGCAACCGTGAGTCCACTTCAGAGCAGTGTTTGACGCTGTTTAAGCGCAATCCGAAGGAGTTTCTGCGTCGTTTCGTGACCGTCGACGAAGCATGAATCGACTGGTAGATACCAGAGACCTAGGAACAGTCGAAACAGTTTACTTCACCCGGTGAACCTGCTCCGAAGAAGGCGAAGACTGTCCCATCGGCCGGAAAGGTGATGGCCACCGTTTTTTGGTATTCACAAAGTGTGATCTACATCGACTACCTGGAGAAGGGCAAAACGGTCACAGGACTGTACTATGCCGAATTATTGGGCCGGTTCGCCACCGAATTGCAGAAAATACGGCCCCATTTGGCGAAGAAAAAGGTGCTCTTCCATCACGACAACGCACCGGCTTAGACTTCCGCCGTCGCCAAGGCCAAATTGATCGAATTGGGCTACGAACTGCTACCCCATCCACCATATTCTGCAGATTTTGCCCCGTGTGACTTCTTTTTGTTTCCAAACTTGAAAAAGTCACTCGCTGGGCAGAAATTTAAGTCGAATGAGGAGGTCGTCGCGGCCACTGAGGCCTATTTTGCAGACCTCGAGAAAGCCATTTTTCAGACGGGTTAAAGAAGTTGGAGCATCGCTGGGTCAAGAGTATCGAGCTAAAAGGAGATTATGTTGAGAAATAAATCGCCACTTAATTGCAATTAAATTATCTTTGAGCTCGTTAAAAGCTCGTAGAGCTGAATCGTCCAACTGTATTGAAGTTTTACGGGACATTTTTTTGGATATGTTACGTGGGCATATTTGTGCCCGAGTCCTGACAAGGACTTGGGCCGAGGAAGAGGCGTCCGATGTTCAGGCACCATTTGCCGGCATAAGCTACGTCGTATTCGGGTCTCCTCTCCAACATAACGGGAACAAATATTAAAAGTGCCTGGAAAATAGTATTAGTCATCAAGTTCGTCAGTCATCAGTCCACACTGCCCAACAAGCTTTGCTGTCGCTTGATCGCAATACGATCGGGCTGTGTGCTGGCCATATTCCCTCCCCTTCACACATTCGTGTGCCAATGGATCGTCGCGGGCCGCGCAATACGATCCCCTATTGTCAAGGTTGTCCGTCGAAAGTTATGTCATTGTTCTTGACCTACTACACTCCTCGCGTCGGCACACCCCCTTTGTTAGAGTTATAGCACACCATGGTTTCCAATTCTTTTTCACATTATAAATTTGTTAGGTAATATATATCTGCGTCTGTTGATTAATCTAATTTAATTGACAATTATTCTGTTAGCGGAGAGTATCGAATTTATCACCTATGAAGGTGCACACATCAGCAAAATACTGACTATTCACGAAAACAAACGTCGCTCAAAGGGCTCTTGCCATTATCATATAACTACAAGGCTGATACTCGCCGCTGAAAAAGTTTATTGTGGTCTATAAAACTGTAGGAAACTGCACGAATATTTATATATGTTTGTTTATAAGAAAGGAACCGTGTCCCGACAAACTTACCCCCTCTCTAAATCCTGGGCGATGAGATCTCGACGCTCCGGATCCTGGGCCTTGGGAAAATATTATATTGGATATATATATATAAATATACGTGCACCAAAATAGGCTGTTCTTAAGTATACCAATTTACTTATATATATAGGTCTGGCATCCTTGCCAACCGAACCCACCACAGATGAACAGCACTACTAATTATTGGCGTGGTGCAAAAGGAGGTCTTGTACAAGCACTTAGAACGAGAGAGAGAAGACGAAAGACGTGAAATATATACGAAGTAAAAGAACGACGCGAGTAATAATCTAAAAGCGCTGTTAAAATCCCTATTGAATACCTAAAACTATAATCAGAACTACTTATCACTATTCCTTTAAATGAAACTATAAACATATTATAATAAAATTACAATTAGTGGGACTTTTCATTTGAACCAGAAAAACCAATCCCACAAATATGGGGGCTCAACCTACGTGAAAAGTGAAAAGTAAAACGATGAAAAGTGTGTCTAAGAAAAGATTTAAAACTACGAAATCTGTGGAAAACGAGGAAATACTTAAAAAACGACGTACGAGTGTGTAAAAACGACGCTACAACCACCGCTGTGATCTGCCATATACATATATAACGACGCGTATGTGTATATAAACGACGGGTAGAGAACGTGAGTGAAAACGACGAATACGAGTGTAAGGAAGAGCAACGAGTACGAGCGAACATTTCCAAGAACTGTTTCTGCAAACATGTCCAGTCTAGCTGATTTTGAATCCGTTTTACAGGCGCTAAAATCTGAAAAAAAGAAGAACGTTGACCAGCTGCACAAATTTGTCTACGAAAATGACGGTGATCGGCATAACCGAAAGCGACTACGGGGTTTCGACGGGTTAGACTTTTTGGAAACTAATGAGCTTTTCAACCAGAAGGTGTCTTACGTTGCGCAAAATTTGTCAAACAGCGACCTTGCCATAATTTGCAACGTTTTGGGCTTGCAACACGACAAAAGTGATCTCATGCTACACATTTTCCGAAATTTGCGCGCAGGAAAACTGCTGGAAGATGCAGATGAAGAGGACTCCGAAGATGATGAAGTAGACGAACGAGAAGAGAATGACGAAGATAACGACGAGAAAAGTTCTAACGGTGACGACGACGAGTTTCGCTCTGTGCGAAGCAATACGGAGAAGCAGAAAAAACTGAACAAGGCACGGGCTGGCACAGTGGCGTCCAACAATAACGATTCCGCCTCAGTACAAAGTATCTCTGTGAATTCGCCGCATTTTTCTGTAAACTTCCGCGATGTAGAAGACTCTATTCGACCGTTCAGCGGAGATGACACCCTTGAAATTGAGGTTTGGATTTCCGATTTCGAGGACATGGCTTCCATTATGTATTGGGATGACCTACAAAAACTCATTTTCGCGAAACGTTCTCTAAAAGGTCTCGCTAAAGTCTTTATAATGAGTGAGCGTGGTATCAAAAATTGGCAAATGTTAAAAAACGCGTTGATCAAAGAATTCAAAGCCGAAGTAAATAGTGCTCAATTACATAAGTTGCTATCCGAAAGAAAAATCAAAAACAATGAAAGTGTTCAAGAATATCTCCTCAAAATGAAAGAAATCGCTTCTCGTGGCAGTGTAGACAACTGTGCACTTATGCAATATGTGATTGACGGCATCAATGATTTAAGTGTTAACAAATCGATTTTGTACAATGCCAAAGACTTGAAGGAGTTCAAGGATAAATTGAAGTGCTACGAGAAAATTCGTGAAAAAACCGGAAAGCTTAAAATTTACGAGGACAAGTCAAAATACCCGATAGGTAAAGAAAGTGCGAGTCATAAGGAAGTTTCAATGCAAAGAAAGATTCATTGCTTCAACAGTGGTGCCGGTGGCCATACGTCTAATCAGTGCCCCAATCGTAACAGTGGTCGAAAGTGCTTTAATTGTAACAATTTTGGACACATCTCGAAGGACTGCCCCACAGGCAAGATAGATACGGTTGAAACTCCGAAAAATACGCGCAAAGTATCCGCTGACAAACTTTCGATGTGTAACGACATTTATATGAAAAGCAACAAGTACACAGCCCTTATTGACACTGGCAGCAAATACAACATTGTAAGTGAAACAACGTACGTAAGCTTAAAAAAGCCAAAACTGAGTGCTGTGAACATTTTCCTTGTCGGTTTCAGGAACAACAACCGGGTAAAACCATTCGGTTCTTTTACAGAAGAATTCGAAGTTGACGATCATGTGTTTAAAGAAAATTTTCTTGTTGTTATATCTGACTTTCTAGACGTCCAAGTTGTGTTAGGTGCCGAATTTTGTAACAACGCTGAAATAGTAATAAATCGTGACGGAATAAAAATACAAAGCCAGGAAAAGCATGCCAAAACTGAATTAGGTGCGCTAATGAAAATCAACGTCGAAAGTGCCGAAAATGTAAACATAAACATTGACGAGAGTGCAACAACTAAGGCAAAACGCGAAGTTTACGATCTGATTAAGAACTATAAACCGACGAGTACAAAAACTACAAACGTTTCGATGCGTATCGTTTTAAAAGACGACACTCCCATTCGCGTCCGCGTAGATTCTCGTTTTCCGAGCGGTGCATTATAGACGATCAAATCGAACAATGGCTCAAGGACGGAATCATCGAACATTCTGAGTCCGAGTACAGCAGTCCGGTCGTCCTGGTAAAGAAACGCGATAACACACCTCGACTCTGCATTGACTATAGAACAAGGATTAACAAGGTAATAGTACGAGATATGTTTCCCCTTCCCTTGATCGAAGACCAATTAGACCGTCTGCAACATGCCCATGTATTCAGCACGCTGGACCTCAAAAACGGATTCTTCCACGTTAATGTCGATGAAGAAGGCCGCAAGTTCACATCCTTTGTAACTCACAAAGGCCAGTACCAGTTCCTGAAAGTCCCTTTTGGCCTCACGAATTCTCCAGGCGTATTTCATTGACACGTTAACGCCATTTTCCGAGACTTGACCCGTTCTGGTATTGCGATTCCCTACGTCGACAATATCATAGTCCCAGCTGCAGACGAAGGCGAAGCAGTAGCCAAGCGTTGTGAGGAGTATGGTTTAGTTATCAACCTAAAGAAATGCTGCTGCCTAAAAAAGAAAATCGAGTTTCTTGGCCATTGTATCGAAAACCAATCGATCAGCATCTCAGACGACAAGACGAAAGCTGTGACGAAGTTTCCTCCTCCGACAAACCAGAAGCAATTACAAAGCTTTCTGGGTCTGGTCGGATATTTTCGCAAATTCATCCTGAGCTTTTCGATCATCGCCCTACCTTTGACCGATCTTATGAAGCATGACGCCAAGTTTTGTTTTTTTTGACAGAGAGATTGACGCTTTTAACAAGCTTAAGAGTTTGATTACCCAAAAACCTGTGCTCAAAATTTTTCATCCACAGCACGAAACAGAACTTCATACAGATGCTTCGATTGATGGTTTTGGGGCAGTATTACTCCAAAAATCTCCTAAGGATAACCAGATTCATCCAGTGTACTACATGAGTAAGAAAACTACAGACGCAGAAAGAAGGTTTTCTAGCTACGAGCTGGAGATTCTGGCAGTGGTAGAAGCTTTCCGATAATGCCGAATATACCTGTTGGGTATGCATTTCAAGCTGATCAGCGATTGCAATGCTTTCACGAAGACGATTGAGAAAAGAGAAGTCTGCACTAGAGTCGCACGTTAAATCCTCGAACTTCAGGAGTTTGACTTTGAAGTCGAACACAGATCAGGCACGCGCATACGTCATGCTGATGCTCTAAGCCGTTACCCCGTAATGATGACCTCCGACAATAGTTTGCACAGCAAATTAAAGTGTGTTCAATCGCAGGACGAGGAATTAAAAGCCATAATAGACATCCTTTCTGAAAAATCTATCCACAACAATTTCTTTTTACGATCTGGATTGCTGTTCAAATTGGTGAACGACGACGAAGTTATAGTTGTACCACCGATCCTTCAACGTGAAATCATTCGACAAGCTCATGAAAAAGGACATTTTTCTGTAAAGAAAACCAAAGAGATCATCGGAAAGAAATATTATATTCCTAAACTTGAAGACAAGATCCAAAGACAGATTAAATGCTGCATTCCACGTATCGTATCCAACCGCAAGCTTGGGAAAAAAGAAGGAGAGTTGCACCCATTGCCCAAGGAAGCGGAGCCACTTCAAACATTCCACATCGATTTTTTGGGACCTCTCGAATCAACTCACAAGGCGTACAAGCACATTCTTGCTGTCATAGACGGATTCACCAAAATTTGGTTGGCTATATCCTACGAAATCAACATCCTCTAAGGACGTCATCTCTAGACTAGAGGCTCAGAGCGCAATATTTGGAAATCCTGTTCAAATAATATCCGATCGAGGTACAGCGTTCACTTCAGACGAGTTCAAGAAGTATTGTAAGAACGAGGGCATTGAACTTCAAGCAGTAACCACTGGAGTTCCGAGAGCAAACGGTCAAGTCGAACGGCTCAACGCCACAATTGTATCTGTACTGTCAAACTGTCATTAGATGATCCCAGCAAGTGGTATAAGTTCGTGAACCAGGTGCAGCAGACAATTAATTCGACGTACTGCAGAAGTACACACACAACTCCATTCGAACTTCTTGTAGGCATCAAGATGCGCACTTAAACAGATGTCCTGTTGAAAGAAATGATTGAGCAAGAGTTGATACAAATGTTTCAGGACAATCGAGACGAGATCCGCAAAGCTGCAAAGCAACAGATCCTGGCTATGCATAATGAAAACAAGCACTCATACAACCTCAGACGTAGACCAGCAGCAATATACAAAGTTGGCGATATTGTCGCTATCAAACGCACTCAACTTGGTGGTGGACTTAAGTTAAAGCCTAAGTACTTGGGTCCCTACCGCGTTACGAAAGTCAAACCGAAGGACACTTACGATGTTGTAAAGGAATCACTAACTACGGACGGACCAAGATACACTACCTCTTGCGCTGAGTATATGATGCCATGGATGAAAATATCCTCCGAGGACGACGACGATACATTCGGGACGAATGTTTAGAAGGATGGCCGAGTTGTGGGACTAGGTCTGGCATCCTTGCCAACCGAACCCACCACAGATGAACAGCACTTCTAATTATTGGCCTATTGAATACCTAAAACTATAATCAGAACTACTTATCACTATTCCTTTAAATGAAACTATAAACATATTATAATAAAATTACAATTAGTGGGACTTTTCATTTGAACCAGAAAAACCAATCCCACAAATATGGGGGCTCAACCTACGTGAAAAGTGAAAAGTAAAACGATGAAAAGTGTGTCTAAGAAAAGATTTAAAACTACGAAATCTGTGGAAAACGAGGAAATACTTAAAAAACGACGTACGAGTGTGTAAAAACGACGCTACAACCACCGCTGTGATCTGCCATATACATATATAACGACGCGTATGTGTATATAAACGACGGGTAGAGAACGTGAGTGAAAACGACGAATACGAGTGTAAGGAAGAGCAACGAGTACGAGCGAACATTTCCAAGAACTGTTTCTGCAAACATGTCCAGTCTAGCTGATTTTGAATCCGTTTTACAGGCGCTAAAATCTGAAAAAAAGAAGAACGTTGACCAGCTGCACAAATTTGTCTACGAAAATGACGGTGATCGGCATAACCGAAAGCGACTACGGGGTTTCGACGGGTTAGACTTTTTGGAAACTAATGAGCTTTTCAACCAGAAGGTGTCTTACGTTGCGCAAAATTTGTCAAACAGCGACCTTGCCATAATTTGCAACGTTTTGGGCTTGCAACACGACAAAAGTGATCTCATGCTACACATTTTCCGAAATTTGCGCGCAGGAAAACTGCTGGAAGATGCAGATAAAGAGGACTCCGAAGATGATGAAGTAGACGAACGAGAAGAGAATGACGAAGATAACGACGAGAAAAGTTCTAACGGTGACGACGACGAGTTTCGCTCTGTGCGAAGCAATACGGCGAAGCAGAAAAAACTGAACAAGGCACGGGCTGGCACAGTGGCGTCCAACAATAACGATTCCGCCTCAGTACAAAGTATCTCTGTGAATTCGCCGCGTTTTTCTGTAAACTTCCGCGATGTAGAAGACTCTATTCGACCGTTCAGCGGAGATGACACCCTTGAAATTGAGGTTTGGATTTCCGATTTCGAGGACATGGCTTCCATTATGTATTGGGATGACCTACAAAAACTCATTTTCGCGAAACGTTCTCTAAAAGGTCTCGCTAAAGTCTTTATAATGAGTGAGCGTGGTATCAAAAATTGGCAAATGTTAAAAAACGCGTTGATCAAAGAATTCAAAGCCGAAGTAAATAGTGCTCAATTACATAAGTTGCTATCCGAAAGAAAAATCAAAAACAATGAAAGTGTTCAAGAATATCTCCTCAAAATGATAGAAATCGCTTCTCGTGGCAGTGTAGACAACTGTGCACTTATGCAATATGTGATTGACGGCATCAATGATTTAAGTGTTAACAAATCGATTTTGTACAATGCCAAAGACTTGAAGGAGTTCAAGGATAAATTGAAGTGCTACGAGAAAATTCGTGAAAAAGCCGGAAAGCTTAAAATTTACAAGCACAAGTCAAAATACCCGATAGGTAAAGAAAGTGCGAGTCATAAGGAAGTTTCAATGCAAAGAAAGGTTCATTGCTTCAACTGTGGTGCCGGTGGCCATACGTCTAATCAGTGCCCCAATCGTAACAGTGGTCGAAAGTGCTTTAATTGTAACAATTTTGGACACATCTCGAAGGACTGCCCCACAGGCAAGATAGATACGGTTGAAACTCCGAAAAATACGCGCAAAGTATCCGCTGACAAACTTTCGATGTGTAACGACATTTATATGAAAAGCAACAAGTACACAGCCCTTATTGACACTGGCAGCAAATACAACATTGTAAGTGAAACAACGTACGTAAGCTTAAAAAAGCCAAAACTGAGTGCTGTGAACATTTTCCTTGTCGGTTTCAGGAACAACAACCGGGTAAAACCATTCGGTTCTTTTACAGAAGAATTCGAAGTTGACGATCATGTGTTTAAAGAAAATTTTCTTGTTGTTATATCTGACTTTCTAGACGTCCAAGTTGTGTTAGGTGCCGAATTTTGTAACAACGCTGAAATAGTAATAAATCGTGACGGAATAAAAATACAAAGCCAGGAAAAGCATGCCGAAACTGAATTAGATGCGCTAATGAAAATCAACGTCGAAAGTGCCGAAAATGTAAACATAAACATTGACGAGAGTGCAACAACTAAGGCAAAACGCGAAGTTTACGATCTGATTAAGAACTATAAACCGACGAGTACAAAAACAACAAACGTTTCGATGCGTATCGTTTTAAAAGACGACACTCCCGTACATTCGCGTCCGCGTAGATTCTCGTTTTCCGAGCGGTGCATTATAGACGATCAAATCGAACAATGGCTCAAGGACGGAATCATCGAACATTCTGAGTCCGAGTACAGCAGTCCGGTCGTCCTGGTAAAGAAACGCGATAACACACCTCGACTCTGCATTGACTATAGAACAAGGATTAACAAGGTAATAGTACGAGATATGTTTCCCCTTCCCTTGATCGAAGACCAATTAGACCGTCTGCAACATGCCCATGTATTCAGCACGCTGGACCTCAAAAACGGATTCTTTTACGTTAATGTCGATGAAGAAGGCCGCAAGTTCACATCCTTTGTAACTCACAAAGGCCAGTACCAGTTCCTGAAAGTCCCTTTTGGCCTCACGAATTCTCCAGGCGTATTTCATTGACACGTTAACGCCATTTTCCGAGACTTGACCCGTTCTAGTATTGCGATTCCCTACGTCGACAATATCATAGTCCCAGCTGCAGACGAAGGCGAAGCAGTAGCCAATCTCAAGATAGTCGTCAAGCGTTGTGAGGAGTATGGTTTAGTTATCAACCTAAAGAAATGCTGCTGCCTAAAAAAGAAAATCGAGTTTCTTGGCCATTGTATCGAAAACCAATCGATCAGCATCTCAGACGACAAGACGAAAGCTGTGACGAAGTTTCCTCCTCCGACAAACCAGAAGCAATTACAAAGCTTTCTGGGTCTGGTCGGATATTTTCGCAAATTCATCCTGAGCTTTTCGATCATCGCCCTACCTTTGACCGATCTTATGAAGCATGACGCCAAGTTTTGTTTTTTTTGACAGAGAGATTGACGCTTTTAACAAGCTTAAGAGTTTGATTACCCAAAAACCTGTGCTCAAAATTTTTCATCCACAGCACGAAACAGAACTTCATACAGATGCTTCGATTGATGGTTTTGGGGCAGTATTACTCCAAAAATCTCCTAAGGATAACCAGATTCATCCAGTATACTACATGAGTAAGAAAACTACAGACGCAGAAAGAAGGTTTTCTAGCTACGAGCTGGAGATTCTGGCAGTGGTAGAAGCTTTCCGATAATGCCGAATATACCTGTTGGGTATGCATTTCAAGCTGATCAGCGATTGCAATGCTTTCACGAAGACGATTGAGAAAAGAGAAGTCTGCACTAGAGTCGCACGTTAAATCCTCGAACTTCAGGAGTTTGACTTTGAAGTCGAACACAGATCAGGCACGCGCATACGTTATGCTGATGCTCTAAGCCGTTACCCTGTAATGATGACCTCCGACAATAGTTTGCACAGCAAATTAAAGTGTGTTCAATCGCAGGACGAGGAATTAAAAGCCATAACAGACATCCTTTCTGAAAAATCTATCCACAACAATTTCTTTTTACGATCTGGATTGCTGTACAAATTGGTGAACGACGACGAAGTTATAGTTGTACCACCGATCCTTCAACGTGAAATCATTCGACAAGCTAATGAAAAAGGACATTTTTCTGTAAAGAAAACCAAAGAGATCATCGGAAAGAAATATTACATTCCTAAACTTGAAGACAAGATCCAAAGACAGATTAAATGCTGCATTCCACGTATCGTATCCAACCGCAAGCTTGGGAAAAAAGAAGGAGAGTTGCACCCATTGCCCAAGGAAGCGGAGCCACTTCAAACATTCCACATCGATTTTTTGGGACCTCTCGAATCAACTCACAAGGCGTACAAGCACATTCTTGCTGTCATAGACGGATTCACCAAAATTTGGTTGGCTATATCCTACGAAATCAACATCCTCTAAGGACGTCATCACTAGACTAGAGGCTCAGAGCGCAATATTTGGAAATCCTGTTCAAATAATATCCGATCGAGGTACAGCGTTCACTTCAGACGAGTTCAAGAAGTATTGTAAGAACGAGGGCATTGAACTTCAAGCAGTAACCACTGGAGTTCCGAGAGCAAACGGTCAAGTCGAACGGCTCAACGCCACAATTGTATCTGTACTGTCAAACTGTCATTAGATGATCCCAGCAAGTGGTATAAGTTCGTGAACCAGGTGCAGCAGACAATTAATTCGACGTACTGCAGAAGTACACACACAACTCCATTCGAACTTCTTGTAGGCATCAAGATGCGCACTAAAACAGATGTCCTGTTGAAGGAAATGATTGAGCAAGAGTTGATACAAATGTTTCAGGACAATCGAGACGAGATCCGCAAAGCTGCAAAGCAACAGATCCTGGCTATGCACAATGAAAACAAGCACTCATACAACCTCAGACGTAGACCAGCAGCAACATACAAAGTTGGCGATATTGTCGCTATCAAACGCACTCAACTTGGTGGTGGACTTAAGTTAAAGCCTAAGTACTTGGGTCCCTACCGCGTTACGAAAGTCAAACCGAAGGACACTTACGATGTTGTAAAGGAATCACTAACTACGGACGGACCAAGATACACTACCTCTTGCGCTGAGTATATGATGCCATGGATGAAAATATCCTCCGAGGACGACGACGATACATTCGGGACGAATGTTTAGAAGGATGGCCGAGTTGTGGGAATAGGTCTGGCATCCTTGCCAACCGAACCCACCACAGATGAACAGCACTTCTAATTATTGGCGTGGTGAAAAAGGAGGTCTTGTACAAGCACTTAGAACGAGAGAGAGAAGACGAAAGACGTGAAATATATACGAAGTAAAAGAACGACGCGAGTAATAATCTAAAAACGCTGTTAAAATCCCTATTGAATGCCTAAAACTATAATCAGAACTACTTATCACTATTCCTTTAAATGAAACTATAAACATATTATAATAAAATTACAATTAGTGGGACTTTTCATTTGAACCAGAAAAACCAATCCCACATATATATTATGCCAGAGGCGTGTGACTTCTTCAACGGCTGGTGGAGAGATTCGTTCTCTCTAATTGTTCATCATGAATCGCACTTTGTCTATTGATTCGGTTGGTTTAAATATATTTCAATACATCTTTGAATGCTTGATTTTCACTTGTTATCCAATTGTATTATTTGAGGATAATTGACCTTGGTTATGCATGAGTTCACTTTAGCTTTGGTTGGCTCGATTAACACATCTATGTTGCATCACTACTTTCTCCGACGTATGCTATTGGTCGCTACGCTCTGAACGGATGGTTCCTACAGCTGAACAAATTTCAGGAGCAAGGAGATCACGGATACTGCGTCCACAAATATCGCAGTATGTCGGATGTCGTCCTTATTGTTGATCCTCTCCACGTTCTTTGATGAAAATGGCGGCGCTGGTTCGACATATATGATTTTTTCGAGCTGCAATTGTGTTCTCCTCAAGGACTGTTGGATATGGTGGCTGGTCCTGGTGGCAGAAGACTCCATAGACGACTGCCCCAGGGAAAGTCGCCTTCCCTCGAAGCTGCCGGCTTCCGTCAGCAAGACACCCAAATGGATTCTCCCCTTTTCTCTATTTGTCTAAGGTCTTTTATACCAGACTAGAGCTTTTACTTGGCTGCGGGTATGGATCGGATAAACTAAGTGTTCCCACCTAGAAGTACTGTTTCTTGATATCTGCTGTCTTGGGAGTCAACGGCCGGCTGTTGCCCTTTGCCAGCTACCGGAGTATGGTTACCAATAGGTCGATAGTGGCCGTTGTTCTGGCCACGCGACACCCGAGAATTGCCGAATTGCTTTTTCTTCTGCCTTTACCAGTATGAGTCTGGTTAGTCACATGTACCCCTCCCCCTGGCTATAGATTCGTCGTTGTTTCTCTATGTGAATCATTTTATGTGGAGGCGTACGTAACAGATACTTTACCATTTTGACCTTCCAAATACTTTGTCAAAGGTTTTGCAATTTTTGCGTAGTTTTGCACAAATTTCCTGTAATAGCCGGTAAGGCATAAGAAGCTTCTAAGCTCTCTAATGTTTTTTGGAATTGAATATTTTAAAATTGTAGATATTTTTCCGGGGTCTGTTTTGATTACATTGTGAGAAACAACGTAACCCAGAAATGTGGTTTCTAATTTGAAGAATTTTGATTTTTCAACTAAAGTTTTCATATTTGCCGTCAGCAATATATTAATTATGACTATTAAGTCCTTGTAGTGTTCTTCTTTTGTTTTAGAAAATATAATAATGTCATCCATATAAACATGACATGTTTTACGTACTTGTTCTCTCAAAATGTCATCCATTGCACGTTTGAATATTCGGAGAGCGTTCGTTAGCCCAAATGGCATTCTCATGAATTCGTATTTTCCGTTATTTATAGAAAACGAAGTTTTTTCAATGTCTGTCTCTTTCATGAGAATCTGGTGAAACCCAAGTCGATCGTGAAAAAGTATTTTGCTTTTCCAAGGTTTGACAAAATCACCGAAGGATCTTGCATTGGATATCTGTCCGGAATGGTATTTTCATTTAGTTTTTTATAGTCTATAACTAATCTGAGCTTTGCAGTACCATCTTCATTAAAACCCTTTTTTGGTATTACTAAAACCTGAGAATTATAAGGGCTTTTGCTTGGTCTTATAATTCCTTCTTTTAACATGCGATTAACTTAAGAGTTTACGAAATCTGAAGCCGATAGAGCATAGTGATACTGTTTGCTATAAATAGCTCTGTCGTTTTCGGTGTTTATTTCACCGCGAATATCAGTCCTGAAAGGGACTTGCATATTCGTCTTCGAGTGCTCTTTAATGATAATATTTATTATCTCATTTTCCAAATCCATTCCTTGGTTTGATTGGTGTCGGATAATTCAACGACGGCGTGTTCAGGATTTTTGAATGCCAAACTAGAATTTTTTCGGATACTTTAACGACGGCGTATTCAGGATATTAAAATCCCAAACTTGTTTTGCTTCGATTTGCCTCTTCCGACTCAGTTCTGATTTTGACCATTTCATCAAAGTATTTTTGTATAATAAATTCCTTTAATGGAAGAATTGTTTTTTCTTCAGATAAGGAAAGTTGCTTAAAAGAACTGTCATTATCATAAATCAATTTTTCTTCTTTGCCCCCATATCTTATTACTCCTTTTTCTGTGTCTATTACAGCTCCTATTTTTTTCAATAGGTTGTAACCTATTAGAGGAACTTGTGAGATGGTTCCAAAGTCGCCTAGCTGGGGCAACCGAGCGGGTCGCAGGTTGCGGATAGCGGACGACCTCTCTCGAGGTCAACTGTGAATAAGCTGGTGGGATAAGTCAAACACGGTACCGTGGACGGAAACCCCAGTAAATAAACAGTCCCTGACAGCCAGCGGGTATTTTGCAACGAAGCAATACCGACGATGCGAGTTGTTCAGCCGCATCTAAATAGTTGCTTTACACAAACCCACTCCCAACACAACACCTACCCAACTCCCCTCCCAAAAAACATCTCACTCCGGGCCGGACTACGGTGTAATACGGACCGTGCCAAGAGTCAGCCTGGCTGGGGGCCCGGATCCAAAAATAGCCCAGTCTCAAACGGTGTGCTCAGGGACATGGCGACCCCCTGTTCTAACTATCGCCTTACCCGGGCATCGCGGATCTCTGCCCGGGTGGACTTTTCCCCTTCTCCGCAACTCGTGGGACCTAATTATGGATCAAAAAACAGAAGAAAACAAGACAAAAAACATAGAGACGGGTACTCTTAAAAAACCCATGGATAAGACGAACACTGGTTCCACCTGCCATACCAGCACGGCCCAGAAAGGGCCGCATCCCAAACTGGGGATGATGGGTGGCAGAAAGCCAACCGCAAACGCCTCCGCGACGTGCGCATCTGCGCCGAAAGCAACGGTAGGCACTGCCAAGGCGCTCGGGCCACCCGCTGGTGCAAAATATACATACGCAGAAAGGCGGACTGCCGCCCAGACTCTGCGCTCACACACCAGGAGCACCGTTGCCACGCCTTCGCCTGAATGGCTAAAGAAGGTAGAGTGGGCAAGGAAGGTGCTCCCAAACTACGGGCAGGAAAAGCCCACTCAAGAGGCGACTCAGGCGAAAAGGCAGCGATCCCTCGAACTACCCGGGCCATCGGCGAAGAGATCAAAGATCCAGCCATCGGTCTCTTTCGCCGAAATCACGAAGAATCGTGTATTACTTGGCCTGATTGACAGGGGAAATCCGGAGGGCAGGATCCCCATTTCCCTCATTTGCCTGCGCATGGTACGAGAGAAGCCAGGCACCTCGCCCTGCTGCATGGACGCGGGCTGGTACCAGGGCAGCGTCAAGGTGGTAGCATGCGACAGTCAGCGGTCGGCTGATATGTACAAAGAGGCGACAAGCAAGCTCGGCGAGGTTTACGAAGGGGCGAACATCGTTGCGCTTGACTGGTGCGATGTCCCCAGTAGACCCCGAGCCAGGATCTGGCTTCCAGTAGCGATCAAGACGCCGGAGGACATCCTCTTCATGTTGCAAGAATGCAACCCGCACCTCCCCACGAAGGACTGGAAAGTCGTCAAGGTGGAGGAGCATGAAGGGGATGTCAACCAGGCGGTTTCGGTCCTGAACAAAAAGTCAGTAGCTCCGATCGAGACTGCTCGTGGAGTGCTGAACTTCGGGTTCAGTGCGATACACATCAAAGTGTATAAGGGCGACTCCAACGCCGCTAGCAGCTCTGCCGGCAACCCAGCCGAGCAGGTGCTTGCTGAGGAGTTGGAGGCACCTGGTGGGCCGGAGGACGGCTACTCTACCGATTCGTCGCTGAGCAGAGAGATGCGTGCGCTCGGACCGGCAATCGAGGACGTGGACCTCAGCGACACAGAGGAGGCCGACGTCACTGTGGTGGAGGTTGAAGCTGTAGATGTCACTAAGACTTCTACAAATAAACCTTCACCACAGTAAAGCAGCGTCTGCTACACTTCTGCTCCGCCTGCCAGAAGGCGGAGCCGACCTAGTCCTTGTACAGGAACCTTGGGTGGTAGGAGGCAAGGTTGCTGGACTAGGAACAAAGGAATACAAGCTTATGCTTGACCCCAAAGAAGGTAAAATTCGAACCTGCATATTAGCCAAAAGGCATCTTAGTATATTCCTACTTCGCAATTACAGCAACGGAGACAACACCGCAGTAAGCCTGGAGCTGCAGAGTGGCTCTATAAGGGTTCTATCGGCCTATTTGGCCTTTGAGAAGGAAAACCCCCCAGATGCGCTGGTCAGAGGACTGGCAGAGGAATGCGAAAAGCTCAAGTACGGATTGGTAATAGGCTGTGACGCCAACGCCCATCACACCCAGTGGGGTTGCCCAAACAACAACGACAGAGGTGAGTCTCTTTTTGATTTTATTCTAAATTCGAACCTATTCTTATGCAATAGGGGCAATGCCCCTACTTTCATAACTAAAGCTTGCCAAACGATCATAGATCTAACTTTGGTATTAGATTCACTCGTAGGCGCAGTCAAAAACTGGGCAGTCTCTGACGAGCACTCCTTCTCGGACCATAGATTCATAGAAACCGTATTGTCCCTTGATTCGCCCTTGCCGGTCAGCTTCGCCAACCCCAGACGAGCAGACTGGCACAGGTACAAAGAAGTTCTGACAAATATCCTCCCCATGGAACCATCAGAAAGCATCACAAACCCACATGAGCTGGACGAAACAGTATACAAGTTCACAGAGGCATGCAACAGTGCCTTCAAAGTGGCATGCCCCGCAGAGAAACCAAGAGGAAGGAAAAAACCCCCCTGGTGGACCCAACAACTATCTATCCTCAGAACCAACTGCAGATGCCTGTTTAACAGAGCAAAAGCGGGAAATGAGGACACCAATTGGCTGAACTACAAGTTTGAACTAGCCTCTTACAAAAAGGCCATTAGAAGAGCAAAACGAACGGCATGGCAGACCTTCTGCTCTGACATAGAAAAAACAACTGATGCCGCAAGGCTCAGGAAAATACTCTCTAAGACAGCCGCGCCTTTGGGCTATCTTCAAAAAGCAGATGGATCATGGTCAGACTCCAGTAAAGAGTCCTTGGACCTGCTCCTAGACGCTCACTTCCCGGGGAGCCAACAAGCAGGTCATCCACCTGAAAGAGGAACAGGAGAGGGAATCGAAATAGATCCACTCCTATCAGACCGCAACATGAAATGGTCCATTCATAGCTTCAAACCATACAAATCGCCGGGACCGGACGGGATAACACCGGCTCACATCCAGCAAGCAGGACAAATAGCCATAAACTGGTTGAAAAAAATCTTCTAATCCATCCTGGCGATAGGAGAACTACCAACAGCATGGCAAGAAACAAAGGTGGTTTTCATTCCCAAGGCAGGGAAGGCCACTCACACCACAGCAAAGGATTTTAGGCCAATAAGCCTAACATCATTCCTGCTTAAGAGCTTTGAAAGAATGATAAGCCTACACATAAGGGCCACCGTAGACCCGACACAAATATCAGAAGCACAACACGCTTACACCAAAGGTAAGTCAACCGAATCGGCGCTACACTTGGTGGTAAACAGCATCGAGAAATCACTCAACATCAAGGAATACACACTGATCGCCTTCCTGGATATAGAGGGAGCCTTCAATAACGTGCTTCCCACCGCTATAACAGAATCTCTCACAGAACTAGGGGTTGAGCCGCCAATGGTAAGGCTAATCCATAAATTGCTGATAAGCAGAATGGTCACAGCCACACTAGGGACCTCAACCCAGACTAGACTAGTGAACAGAGGCACCCCGCAAGGAGGTATACTATCACCCCTCTTGTGGAATATCGCAGTAAATAAACTACTGCGGATTCTGGAGGGAGGAGGTTGTAAGGTCGTGGCATACGCAGACGACGTCGCCATCATCTTTAATGGAAAATATCCACAAACACTTTGCGATCTTATGACCGCTAAACTTAAAATGCTATCGGAATGGACGATAGCGAACGGACTCGGGGTAAATCCCTCGAAAACAGAACTTGTTCTATTTACGAATAGGTACAAAATTCCTCAACTTAACCCACCCATTTTAAACAATTGTAATCTCTCCTTTAGCGATCACGCCAGGTACTTGGGGTTAGTACTAGATAAACGCCTCAAATGGGGCTTAGACAACCAAGAGAGAACCAAAAAAGCGACCATTGCACTTTACTCCTGTAAAAAAGCAATCGGGCTAAGATGGGGCATGTCCCCAAGAATAGTTAACTGGATATACACAGCAGTAGTCAAGCCAATGCTACTGTACGGAGTGGCTCTGTGGTGGACCGCCTTACACAAACAATGCATGCTGACTCCTCTAAACAAAGTACAGCGAATGGCGGTTTTGTGTATTAGTGGAGCCCTTCGAACCACCCCGAATGAAGCGCTGAATGCGATCTTGAACCTCCCTAGCCTGGACTTAGCAGGCATGGAAAGGGCCAAATCGGCAGCTATTCGACTGAGGGACACAGGGCAGTGGAAAGCCCAATTATATGGCCATGCTAAAATTCTCCAGCATAATAAATCGATTCCGAAAATCACGGATCTATGCAAATCTATTGAATATAGTCACACACCCTTTGAGGCCCTGATTCCTTATAGAGAGGAATGGGAACAGGGCCGACCGGGCACGACGGACGCAATCTGTTTCTATACAGATGGCTCCAAATTAGAAGGACAAGTCGGCGGAGGTGTATACTCCGAACAATTAGATATCAGGAAGTCATTCAGGCTCCCAAACCACTGTAGCGTCTTTCAGGCGGAGGTCCACGCTATAAAAGAAGCACTGACCTGTTTAGGGAACCTTAGCCTCCAGATAGGACAGCTAAACATATATAGTGACAGCCAAGCGGCTATTAAGTCGATCTACTCGACAAACACCAACTCTCGTACAATAGCAGACTGTCGCAAATCTCTCCACGAGATGGCAAATCAGTTTACTATCAGCCTTATATGGGTTCCGGGTCACCGGGACATCGTAGGCAACTGCATAGCGGACGAATTAGCCAGGCAGGGCACCACCAAGCCTCTCCTACCAAGAGAGGAAAATGTCGGTATGCCCATGGCTACTTGCAAGCTAAACATAAAAAACCACTTCAACACACCAGCCAACACCCATTGGCAAAACGCACCACAGTGTCGCATCTCTCACCAGACATGGCCTGTGATAAACAACAAGAAAACCTCGGAGTTACTCAAGCTCAGCCGCACAGAGTGTGTCATGTTGATCCGAGCTCTTACAGGCCACTGGCTAGTTGGCGCGCATGCCAGAAGGCTAAAAGCCCCGCAAAATGATTTCTGCAGAAGCTGTAGGGATGAGGAAGAAGTGGAAACGGTAGAACACCTTCTCTGCTTCTGCCCAGCCCTATGCAGACTTAGACTGAAACACTTAAGAAGCCCCTTCATCGACGATCTTACCGAAATATCGGAGATTAATCTTAAAAGCATAAGTGCCTTTATTAAATCTTCCGGGTGGAAGACATGCTGATCAGCTTAACACAAGCTGAAACTACTAGAAACGGGACCCTAGAGAAGGAAGAAACGAGATCATGCGGTATCACAACGGACCCACTGAGGTCTAAGTGTGTCGGACTATAGTCCGACAGCCGCCCAAACCTAACCTAACCTAACCTATTAGAAAGTCTGATTTTAACCCATCTATTTCATAAAATGTGTAACGCGTATCAAATATCGTTACCATGTGATAATATACTCTTTTATATATAGGAAGCTCGTTTGTGTTTTTTTTATATAACCCTGTTCTGATATAGCAGGAGGTTGCTCCTGTGTCAATTAAAATTTTAAGTTTAAGCTCTCTAATGTTTTTTGGAATTGAATATTTTAAAATTGTAGATATTTTTCCGGGGTCTGTTTTGATTACATTGTGAGAAACAACGTAACCCAGAAATGTGGTTTCTAATTTGAAGAATTTTGATTTTTCAACTAAAGTTTTCATATTTGCCGTCAGCAATATATTAATTACGACTATTAAGTCCTTGTAGTGTTCTTCTATTGTTTTAGAAAATATAATAATGTCATCCATATAAACATGACATGTTTTACGTACTTGTTCTCTCAAAATGTCATCCATTGCACGTTGGAATATTCGGAGAGCGTTCGTTAGCCCAAATGGCATTCTCAAGAATTCGTATTTTCCGTTATTTATAGAAAACGAAGTTTTTTCAATGTCTGTCTCATTCATGAGAATCTGGTGAAACCCAGACTCCAAGTCGATCGTGGAAAAGTATTTTGCTTTTCCAAGGCTTGACAAAATCACCGAAGGATCTTGCATTGGATATCTGTCCGGAATGGTGTTTTCATTTAGTTTTTTATAGTCTATAACTAATCTGAGCTTTGCAGTACCATCTTCATTAAAACCATTTTTTGGTATTACTAAAACCTGAGAATTATAAGGGCTTTTGCTTGGTCTTATAATTCCTTTTTTTTACATGCGATTAACTTTAGAGTTTACGAAATCTGAAGCCGATAGAGCATAGTGATACTGTTTGCTATAAATAGCTCTGTCGTTTTCGGTGTTTATTTCACCGCGAATATCAGTCCTGAAAGGGACTTGCATATTCGTCTTCGAGTGCTCTTTATTGATAATATTTATTATCTCATTTTCCAAATCCATTCCTTGGTTTGATTGGTGTCGGATAATTCAACGACGGCGTGTTCAGGATTTTTGAATGCCAAGCTAGAATTTTTTTCGGATACTTTAACGACGGCGTGTTCAGGATATTTAAATCCCAAACTTGTTTTGCTTCGATTTGCCTCTTCAGACTCAGTTCTGATTTTGACCATTTCATCAAAGTATTTTTGTATAATAAATTCCTTTAATGGAAGAATTGTTTTTTCTTCAGATAAGGAAAGTTGCTTAAAAGAACTGTCATTATCATAAATTAATTTTTCTTCTTTGCCCCCATATCTCATTACTCCTTTTTCTGTGTCTATTACAGCTCCTATTTTTTTTCAATAGGTTGTAACCTATTAGAAAGTCTGATTTTAACCGATCTATTTCATAAAATGTGTAACGCGTATCGAATATCGTTACCATGTGATAATATTTAATTGTAGAATATCCATTGACCGTAGATACTCTTTTATATATAGGAAGCTCGTTTGTGTTTTTTTTATATAACCCTGTTCTGATATAGCAGGAGGTTGCTCCTGTGTCAATTAAAATTTTAAGTTTTTTATTTATCTTGCTATAACGATCTCATTTCTTAAAGGATTCAACTCATTATTTACAATATGTGCAATTAAATCGCTCACTTGGTTATTAGCTTGGCTGCTAGAAGCCATTGCACGTTGGGGTTGAGGCATGGTGAGAATTCTTTCAAAATCGTTAATTAGGTCTTCCACCTTGTTTGATTTTATTTAAAGTTTTTTCTTATAGTACTTAAATAAAAAAATAAACAGTATACGCTCACAAATTGTCTTCTTTTCTTCCTGGGTTTATTATGAGGTCTTCTGTTTTCCTTGATGATCCTGCTGGGGTCGTCCTTCTTGGTTGTTTTTAGCGAGGGATGGCCCTCAGCTCTTCCTTCAATTTATTTTTGTGGTTGTTAATTATTTGCGAGGGATTGCCCTCAGCTCTTCCTTCGGTTTGTTTTCTGATGGTCCTTCTTGTTGAATTTGTATTTTTTAAATTTGTAATTGTATTTGGCTTTTGTTTCTCAGTTGATTTTTTTTTGTATCAACTTTCACTATCACAGTTTTACAATTTTAGTTTAATTTTGTGAATTATTTTTTGAGACCGTTTAGTTTTTTTGTTGAACAGCATGTTTATTATGCCGATTATTAATTAGCGGATTGTTGTAAGCAAAGGGAATTATTTTATTTATTACTTTCCTCCTTTGTTTTTAGCACGAACTTTTCGTCGGTTGGTTAGGTTTTTGTTTGACCACGCAAGTTCTTTTTTACTTTAAAACCGTTAGTTATTTAATTTAAAGCTTTCAATTAGAACAATTTAAGCGTGGCCTTACGTTGGGCGCCAATAAATTATTTCACATGCGAATAATTTAAAAAAATGTATTTTTATTTTTTATTCACTAAGTTAAGAGAATTGGGGAACTCATTAAGAGTTGGACAAGGGTTGGACTCAAGAGAATCGGGAAATCGGATGATCAGCTGCAGTTTTGGGGCTCGCCGGGTGTTGACCGGATGCTTGTGTTTACATATCTGGACCCATCTTAGTTTATGTTAGGAGGACTCCGGCGCAATTGAATCTTAATAATGAACTTCGATTAAAGTGGGGGAGCTAACTGGGATTCTGTGGGAAATTGTTTACGACTTGGGTAAGGCGGCTGGGCGCTCGAGCTGGAAAGCGTTCTCAGCTAAGAATTGTATATGAAGAGTTTGTTTATAAATTGGGTAAGGAGGCTGGGATCATGAGCTGGATAACTTGCATTGCCCACATACTGAGTACACACTGTACTCTTGGTAACAATTTTAATATCAGCTCTCTTTAACTACAAACGAAATTTGACCACACACGCCATAAGCGAGTGATAAGCGGCTGCGTCGGCTTGTTTACAAAGCCTGTAGCAACAGCAAAAAATTGATTCCAATGTGTGCGCACATAACAATTCCTCTCTCCGAGCGCCACTCTCAGCTATGAATATAAGCTGGTATATACGGCTGCTGCACAACTGCTGGCTTGACCAAAAGCGATACCTGCGCAGTTTAGGACCAAGTAATATCTTAGCGAATTAAAGGGGGCAATTAAGCCTCCTTAACCTTCTTTTACAGAAGAATTCGAAGTTGACGATCATGTGTTTAAAGAAAATTTTCTTGTTGTCTCATCTGATTTTCTAGACGTCCAAGTTGTGTTAGGTGCCGAATTTTGTAACAACGCTGAAATAGTAATAAGTCGTGACGGAATAAAAATAGAAAGCCAGGAAAAGCATGCCGAAACTGAATTAGGTGCGCTAATGAAAATCAACGTCGAAAGTGCCGAAAATGTAAACATAAACATTGACGAGAGTGCAACAACTAAGGCAAAACGCGAAGTTTACGATCTGATTAAGAAATATAAACCGACGAGTACAAAAACAGCAAACGTTTCGATGCGTATCGTTTTAAAAGACGACACTCCCGTACATTCGCGTCCGCGTAGATTCTCGTTTTCCGAACGGTGCATTATAGACGATCAAATCGAACAATGGCTCAAGGACGGAATCATCGAACATTCTGAGTCCGAGTACAGCAGTCCGGTCGTCCTGGTAAAGAAACGCGATAACACACCTCGACTCTGCATTGACTATAGAACAAGGATTAACAAGGTAATAGTACGAGATATGTTTCCCCTTCCCTTGATCGAAGACCAATTAGACCGTCTGCAACATGCCCATGTATTCAGCACGCTGGACCTCAAAAACGGATTCTTCCACGTTAATGTCGATGAAGAAGGCCGCAAGTTCACATCCTTTGTAACTCACAAAGGCCAGTACCAGTTCCTGAAAGTCCCTTTTGGCCTCACGAATTCTCCATTTTCCGAGACTTGACCCGTTCTGGTATTGCGATTCCCTACGTCGACAATATCATAGTCCCAGCTGCAGACGAAGGCGAAGCAGTAGCCAATCTCAAGATAGTCGTCAAGCGTTGTGAGGAGTATGGTTTAGTTATCAACCTAAAGAAATGCTGCTGCCTAAAAAAGAAAATCGAGTTTCTTGGCCATTGTATCGAAAACCAATCGATCAGCATCTCAGACGACAAGACGAAAGCTGTGACGAAGTTTCCTCCTCCGACAAACCAGAAGCAATTACAAAGCTTTCTGGGTCTGGTCGGATATTTTCGCAAATTCATCCTGAGCTTTTCGATCATCGCCCTACCTTTGACCGATCTTATGAAGCATGACGCCAAGTTTTGTTTTTTTTGACAGAGAGATTGACGCTTTTAACAAGCTTAAGAGTTTGATTACCCAAAAACCTGTGCTCAAAATTTTTCATCCACAGCACGAAACAGAACTTCATACAGATGCTTCGATTGATGGTTTTGGGGCAGTATTACTCCAAAAATCTCCTAAGGATAACCAGATTCATCCAGTGTACTACATGAGTAAGAAAACTACAGACGCAGAAAGAAGGTTTTCTAGCTACGAGCTGGAGATTCTGGCAGTGGTAGAAGCTTTCCGATAATGCCGAATATACCTGTTGGGTATGCATTTCAAGCTGATCAGCGATTGCAATGCTTTCACGAAGACGATTGAGAAAAGAGAAGTCTGCACTAGAGTCGCACGTTGGATCCTCGAACTTCAGGAGTTTGACTTTGAAGTCGAACACAGATCAGGCACGCGCATACGTCATGCTGATGCTCTAAGCCGTTACCCTGTTATGATGACCTCGGACAATAGTTTGCACAGCAAATTGAAGTGTGTTCAATCGCAGGACGAGGAATTAAAAGCCATAATAGACATCCTTTCTGAAAAATCTATCCACAACAATTTCTTTTTACGATCTGGATTGCTGTACAAATTGGTGAACGACGACGAAGTTATAGTTGTACCACCGATCCTTCAACGTGAAATCATTCGACAGGCTCATGATAAAGGACATTTTTCTGTAAAGAAAACCAAAGAGATCATCGGAAAGAAATATTACATTCCTAAACTTGAAGACAAGATCCAAAGACAGATTAAATGCTGCATTCCACGTATCGTATCCAACCGCAAGCTTGGGAAAAAAGAAGGAGAGTTGCACCCATTGCCCAAGGAAGCGGAGCCACTTCAAACATTCCACATCGATTTTTTGGGACCTCTCGAATCAACTCACAAGGCGTACAAGCACATTCTTGCTGTCATTGACGGATTCACCAAAATTTGGTTGGCTATATCCTACGAAATCAACATCCTCTAAGGACGTCATCACTAGACTAGAGGCTCAGAGCGCAATAGTTGGAAATCCTGTTCAAAATAATATCCGATCGAGGTACAGCGTTCACTTCAGACGAGTTCAAGAAGTACTGTAAGAACATGGGCAATGAACTTCAAGCAGTAACCACTGGAGTTCCGAGAGCAAACGGTCAAGTCGAACGGCTCAACGCCACAATTGTATCTGTACTGTCAAACTGTCATTAGATGATCCCAGCAAGTGGTATAAGTTCGTGAACCAGGTGCAGCAGACAATTAATTCGACGTACTGCAGAAGTACACACACAACTCCATTCGAACTTCTTGTAGGCATCAAGATGCGCACTAAAACAGATGTCCTGTTGAAGGAAATGATTGAGCAAGAGTTGATACAAATGTTTCAGGACAATCGAGACGAGATCCGCAAAGCAACAGATCCTGGCTATGCAGAATGAAAACAAGCACTCATACAACCTCAGACGTAGACCAGCAGCAACATACAAAGTTGGCGATATTGTCGCTATCAAACGCACTCAACTTGGTGGTGGACTTAAGTTAAAGCCTAAGTACTTGGGTCCCTACCGCGTTACGAAAGTCAAACCGAAGGACACTTACGATGTTGTAAAGGAATCACTAACTACGGACGGACCAAGATACACTACCTCTTGCGCTGAGTATATGATGCCATGGATGAAAATATCCTCCGAGGACGACGACGATACATTCGGGACGAATGTTTAGAAGGATGGCCGAGTTGTGGGAATAGGTCTGGCATCCTTGCCAACCGAACCCACCACAGATGAACAGCACTTCTAATTATTGGCGTGGTGAAAAAGGAGGTCTTGTACAAGCACTTAGAACGAGAGAGAGAAGACGAAAGACGTGAAATATATACGAAGTAAAAGAACGACGCGAGTAATAATCTAAAAACGCTGTTAAAATCCCTATTGAATACCTAAAACTATAATCAGAACTACTTATCACTATTCCTTTAAATAAAACTATAAACATATTATAATAAAATTACAATTAGTGGGACTTTTCATTTGAACCAGAAAAACCAATCCCACATATATATTATGCCAGAGGCATGTGACTTCTTCAACGGCTGGTGGAGAGATTCGTCCTCTCTAGTTGTTCATCATGAATCGCACTTTGTCTATTGATTCGGTTGGTTTAAATATATTTCAATGCATCTTTGAATGCTTGATTTTCACTTGTTATCCAATTGTATTATTTGAGGATAATGGACCTTGGTTATGCATGAGTTCACTTTAGCTTTGGTTGGCTCGATTAACACATCTTTGTTGCATCACTACTTTCTCCGACGTATGCTATTGGTCGCTACGCTCTGAACGGATGGTTCCTACAGCTGAACAAATTTCAGGAGCAAGGAGATCACGGATACTGCGTCCACAAACATCGCAGTATGTCGGATGTCGTCCTTATTGTTGATCCTCTCAACGTTCTTTGATGAAAATGGCGGCGCTGGTTCGACATATATGATTTTTTCGAGCTGCAATTGTGTTCTCCTCAAGGACTGTTGGATATGGTGGCTGGTCCTGGTGGCAGAAGACTCCATGGACGACTGCCCCAGGGAAAGTCGCCTTCCCTCGAAGCTGCCGGCTTCCGTCAGCAAGACACCCAAATGGATTCTCCCCTTTTCTTTATTTGTCTAAGGTCTTTTATACCAGACTAGAGCTTTTACTTGGCTGCGGGTATGGATCGGATAAACTAAGTGTTCCCACCTAGAAGTACTGTTTCTTGATATCTGCTGTCTTGGGAGTCAACGGCCGGCTGTTGCCCTTTGCCAGCTACCGGAGTATGGTTACCAATAGGTCGATAGTGGCCGTTGTTCTGGCCACGCGACACCCGAGAATTGCCGAATTGCTTTTTCTTCTGCCTTTACCAGTATGAGTCTGGTTAGTCACATGTACCCCTCCCCCTGGCTATAGATTCGTCGTTGTTTCTCTATGTGAATCATTTTATGTGGAGGGCGTACGTAACAGATACTTTTGACCTTCCAAATACTTTGTCAAAGGTTTTGCAATTTTTGCGTAGTTTTGCACAAATTTCCTGTAATAGCCGGTAAGGCATAAGAAGCTTCTAAGCTCTCTAATGTTTTTTGGAATTGAATATTTTAAAATTGTAGACATTTTTCCGGGGTCTGTTTTGATTACATTGTGAGAAACAACGTAACCCAGAAATGTGGTTTCTAATTTGAAGAATTTTGATTTTTCAATTGAAGTTTTCATATTTGCCGTCAGCAATATATTAATTATGACGATTAAGTCCTTGTAGTGTTCTTCTATTGTTTTAGAAAATATAATAATGTCATCCATATAAACATGACATGTTTTACGTACTTGTTCTCTCAAAATGTCATCCATTGCACGTTGGAATATTCGGAGAGCGTTCGTTAGCCCAAATGGCATTCTCAAGAATTCGTATTTTCCGTTATTTATAGAAAACGAAGTTTTTTCAATGTCTGTCTCTTTCATGAGAATCTGGTGAAACCCAGACTCCAAGTCGATCGTGGAAAAGTATTTTGCTTTTCCAAGGCTTGACAAAATCACCGAAGGATCTTGCATTGGATATCTGTCCGGAATGGTGTTTTCATTTAGTTTTTTATAGTCTATAACTAATCTGAGCTTTGCAGTACCATCTTCATTAAAACCATTTTTTGGTATTACTAAAACCTGAGAATTATAAGGGCTTTTGCTTGGTCTTATAATTCCTTTTTTTTACATGCGATTAACTTTAGAGTTTACGAAATCTGAAGCCGATAGAGCATAGTGATACTGTTTGCTATAAATAGCTCTGTCGTTTTCGGTGTTTATTTCACCGCGAATATCAGTCCTGAAAGGGACTTGCATATTCGTCTTCGAGTGCTCTTTATTGATAATATTTATTATCTCATTTTCCAAATCCATTCCTTGGTTTGATTGGTGTCGGATAATTCAACGACGGCGTGTTCAGGATTTTTGAATGCCAAGCTAGAATTTTTTTCGGATACTTTAACGACGGCGTGTTCAGGATATTTAAATCCCAAACTTGTTTTGCTTCGATTTGCCTCTTCAGACTCAGTTCTGATTTTGACCATTTCATCAAAGTATTTTTGTATAATAAATTCCTTTAATGGAAGAATTGTTTTTTCTTCAGATAAGGAAAGTTGCTTAAAAGAACTGTCATTATCATAAATTAATTTTTCTTCTTGGCCCCCATATCTCATTACTCCTTTTTCTGTGTCTATTACAGCTCCTATTTTTTTTCAATAGGTTGTAACCTATTAGAAAGTCTGATTTTAACCGATCTATTTCATAAAATGTGTAACGCGTATCGAATATCGTTACCATGTGATAATATTTAATTGTAGAATATCCATTGACCGTAGATACTCTTTTATATATAGGAAGCTCGTTTGTGTTTTTTTTATATAACCCTGTTCTGATATAGCAGGAGGTTGCTCCTGTGTCAATTTAAATTTTAAGTTTTTTATTTATCTTGCTATAACGATCTCATTTCTTAAAGGATTCAACTCATTATTTACAATATGTGCAATTAAATCGCTCACTTGGTTATTAGCTTGGCTGCTAGAAGCCATTGCAGGTTGGGGTTGAGGCATGGTGAGAATTCTTTCAAAATCGTTAATTAGGTCTTCCACCTTGTTTGATTTTATTTAAAATTTTTTCATATAGTACTTAAATAAAAAAATAAACAGTATACGCTCACAAATTGTCTTCTTTTCTTCCTGGGTTTATTATGAGGTCTTCTGTTTTCCTTGATGATCCTGCTGGGGTCGTCCTTCTTGGTTGTTTTTAGCGAGGGATGGCCCTCAGCTCTTCCTTCAATTTATTTTTGTGGTTGTTAATTTTTTGCGAGGGATTGCCCTCAGCTCTTCCTTCGGTTTGTTTTCTGATGGTCCTTCTTGTTGAATTTGTATTTTTTAAATTTGTAATTGTATTTGGCTTTTGTTTCTCAGTTGATTTTTTTTTGTATCAACTTTCACTATCACAGTTTTACAATTTTAGTTTAATTTTGTGAATTATTTTTTGAGACCGTTTAGTTTTTTTGTTGAACAGCATGTTTATTATGCCGATTATTAATTAGCGGATTGTTGTAAGCAAAGGGGATTATTTCATTTATTACTTTCCTCCTTTGTTTTTAGCACGAACTTTTCGTCGGTTGGTTAGGTTTTTGTTTGACCACGCAAGTTCTTTTTTACTTTAAAACCGTTAGATATTTAATTTAAAGCTTTCAATTAGAACAATTTAAGCGTGGCCCTTCGTTGGGCGCCAATAAATTATTTCACATGCGAATAATTTAAAAAAATGTATTTTTATTTTTTATTCACTAAGTTAAGAGAATTGGGGAACTCATTAAGAGTTGGACAAGGGTTGGACTCAAGAGAATCGGGAAATCGGATGATCAGCTGCAGTTTTGGGGCTCACCGGGTGTTGACCGGATGCTTGTGTTTACATATCTGGACCCATCTTAGTTTATGTTAGGAGGACTCCGGCGCAATTAAATCTTAATAATGAACTTCGATTGAAGTGGGGGAGCTAATTGGGATTCTGTGGGAAATTGTTTACGACTTGGGTAAGGCGGCTGGGCGCTCGAGCTGGAAAGCGTTCTCAGCTAAGAATTGTATATGAAGAGTTTGTTTATAAATTGGGTAAGGAGGCTGGGATCATGAGCTGGATAACTTGCATTGCCCACATACTGAGTACACACTGTACTCTTGGCAACAATTTTAATGTCAGCTCTCTTTAACTACAAACGAAATTTAACCACACACGCCATAAGCGAGTGATAAGCGGCTGCGTCGGCTTGTTTACAAAGCCTGTCGCAACAGCAAAAAATTGATTCCAATGTGTGCGCACATAACAATTCCTCTCTCCGAGCGCCACTCTCAGCTATGAATATAAGCTGGTATATACGGCTGCTGCACAACTGCTGGCTTGACCAAAAGCGATACCTGCGCAGTTTAGGACCAAGTAATATCTTAGCGAATTAAAGGGGGCAATTAAGCCTCCTTAACCTTCTTTTACAGAAGAATTCGAAGTTGACGATCATGTGTTTAAAGAAAATTTTCTTGTTGTCTCATCTGATTTTCTAGACGTCCAAGTTGTGTTAGGTGCCGAATTTTGTAACAACGCTGAAATAGTAATAAGTCGTGACGGAATAAAAATAGAAAGCCAGGAAAAGCATGCCGAAACTGAATTAGGTGCGCTAATGAAAATCAACGTCGAAAGTGCCGAAAATGTAAACATAAACATTGACGAGAGTGCAACAACTAAGGCAAAACGCGAAGTTTACGATCTGATTAAGAACTATAAACCGACGAGTACAAAAACAGCAAACGTTTCGATGCGTATCGTTTTAAAAGACGACACTCCCGTACATTCGCGTCCGCGTAGATTCTCGTTTTCCGAACGGTGCATTATAGACGATCAAATCGAACAATGGCTCAAGGACGGAATCATCGAACATTCTGAGTCCGAGTACAGCAGTCCGGTCGTCCTGGTAAAGAAACGCGATAACACACCTCGACTCTGCATTGACTATAGAACAAGGATTAACAAGGTAATAGTACGAGATATGTTTCCCCTTCCCTTGATCGAAGACCAATTAGACCGTCTGCAACATGCCCATGTATTCAGCACGCTGGACCTCAAAAACGGATTCTTCCACGTTAATGTCGATGAAGAAGGCCGCAAGTTCACATCCTTTGTAACTCACAAAGGCCAGTACCAGTTCCTGAAAGTCCCTTTTGGCCTCACGAATTCTCCATTTTCCGAGACTTGACCCGTTCTGGTATTGCGATTCCCTACGTCGACAATATCATAGTCCCAGCTGCAGACGAAGGCGAAGCAGTAGCCAATCTCAAGATAGTCGTCAAGCGTTGTGAGGAGTATGGTTTAGTTATCAACCTAAAGAAATGCTGCTGCCTAAAAAAGAAAATCGAGTTTCTTGGCCATTGTATCGAAAACCAATCGATCAGCATCTCAGACGACAAGACGAAAGCTGTGACGAAGTTTCCTCCTCCGACAAACCAGAAGCAATTACAAAGCTTTCTGGGTCTGGTCGGATATTTTCGCAAATTCATCCTGAGCTTTTCGATCATCGCCCTACCTTTGACCGATCTTATGAAGCATGACGCCAAGTTTTGTTTTTTTTGACAGAGAGATTGACGCTTTTAACAAGCTTAAGAGTTTGATTACCCAAAAACCTGTGCTCAAAATTTTTCATCCACAGCACGAAACAGAACTTCATACAGATGCTTCGATTGATGGTTTTGGGGCAGTATTACTCCAAAAATCTCCTAAGGATAACCAGATTCATCCAGTGTACTACATGAGTAAGAAAACTACAGACGCAGAAAGAAGGTTTTCTAGCTACGAGCTGGAGATTCTGGCAGTGGTAGAAGCTTTCCGATAATGCCGAATATACCTGTTGGGTATGCATTTCAAGCTGATCAGCGATTGCAATGCTTTCACGAAGACGATTGAGAAAAGAGAAGTCTGCACTAGAGTCGCACGTTGGATCCTCGAACTTCAGGAGTTTGACTTTGAAGTCGAACACAGATCAGGCACGCGCATACGTCATGCTGATGCTCTAAGCCGTTACCCTGTTATGATGACCTCCGACAATAGTTTGCACAGCAAATTGAAGTGTGTTCAATCGCAGGACGAGGAATTAAAAGCCATAATAGACATCCTTTCTGAAAAATCTATCCACAACAATTTCTTTTTACGATCTGGATTGCTGTACAAATTGGTGAACGACGACGAAGTTATAGTTGTACCACCGATCCTTCAACGTGAAATCATTCGACAGGCTCATGATAAAGGACATTTTTCTGTAAAGAAAACCAAAGAGATCATCGGAAAGAAATATTACATTCCTAAACTTGAAGACAAGATCCAAAGACAGATTAAATGCTGCATTCCACGTATCGTATCCAACCGCAAGCTTGGGAAAAAAGAAGGAGAGTTGCACCCATTGCCCAAGGAAGCGGAGCCACTTCAAACATTCCACATCGATTTTTTGGGACCTCTCGAATCAACTCACAAGGCGTACAAGCACATTCTTGCTGTCATTGACGGATTCACCAAAATTTGGTTGGCTATATCCTACGAAATCAACATCCTCTAAGGACGTCATCACTAGACTAGAGGCTCAGAGCGCAATAGTTGGAAATCCTGTTCAAAATAATATCCGATCGAGGTACAGCGTTCACTTCAGACGAGTTCAAGAAGTACTGTAAGAACATGGGCAATGAACTTCAAGCAGTAACCACTGGAGTTCCGAGAGCAAACGGTCAAGTCGAACGGCTCAACGCCACAATTGTATCTGTACTGTCAAACTGTCATTAGATGATCCCAGCAAGTGGTATAAGTTCGTGAACCAGGTGCAGCAGACAATTAATTCGACGTACTGCAGAAGTACACACACAACTCCATTCGAACTTCTTGTAGGCATCAAGATGCGCACTAAAACAGATGTCCTGTTGAAGGAAATGATTGAGCAAGAGTTGATACAAATGTTTCAGGACAATCGAGACGAGATCCGCAAAGCAACAGATCCTGGCTATGCAGAATGAAAACAAGCACTCATACAACCTCAGACGTAGACCAGCAGCAACATACAAAGTTGGCGATATTGTCGCTATCAAACGCACTCAACTTGGTGGTGGACTTAAGTTAAAGCCTAAGTACTTGGGTCCCTACCGCGTTACGAAAGTCAAACCGAAGGACACTTACGATGTTGTAAAGGAATCACTAACTACGGACGGACCAAGATACACTACCTCTTGCGCTGAGTATATGATGCCATGGATGAAAATATCCTCCGAGGACGACGACGATACATTCGGGACGAATGTTTAGAAGGATGGCCGAGTTGTGGGAATAGGTCTGGCATCCTTGCCAACCGAACCCACCACAGATGAACAGCACTTCTAATTATTGGCGTGGTGAAAAAGGAGGTCTTGTACAAGCACTTAGAACGAGAGAGAGAAGACGAAAGACGTGAAATATATACGAAGTAAAAGAACGACGCGAGTAATAATCTAAAAACGCTGTTAAAATCCCTATTGAATACCTAAAACTATAATCAGAACTACTTATCACTATTCCTTTAAATAAAACTATAAACATATTATAATAAAATTACAATTAGTGGGACTTTTCATTTGAACCAGAAAAACCAATCCCACATATATATTATGCCAGAGGCATGTGACTTCTTCAACGGCTGGTGGAGAGATTCGTCCTCTCTAGTTGTTCATCATGAATCGCACTTTGTCTATTGATTCGGTTGGTTTAAATATATTTCAATGCATCTTTGAATGCTTGATTTTCACTTGTTATCCAATTGTATTATTTGAGGATAATGGACCTTGGTTATGCATGAGTTCACTTTAGCTTTGGTTGGCTCGATTAACACATCTTTGTTGCATCACTACTTTCTCCGACGTATGCTATTGGTCGCTACGCTCTGAACGGATGGTTCCTACAGCTGAACAAATTTCAGGAGCAAGGAGATCACGGATACTGCGTCCACAAACATCGCAGTATGTCGGATGTCGTCCTTATTGTTGATCCTCTCAACGTTCTTTGATGAAAATGGCGGCGCTGGTTCGACATATATGATTTTTTCGAGCTGCAATTGTGTTCTCCTCAAGGACTGTTGGATATGGTGGCTGGTCCTGGTGGCAGAAGACTCCATGGACGACTGCCCCAGGGAAAGTCGCCTTCCCTCGAAGCTGCCGGCTTCCGTCAGCTTTGGCTTGGCTTTTGTTTCTCAGTTGATTTTTTTTTGTATCAACTTTCACTATCACAGTTTTACAATTTTAGTTTAATTTTGTGAATTATTTTTTGAGACCGTTTAGTTTTTTTGTTGAACAGCATGTTTATTATGCCGATTATTAATTAGCGGATTGTTGTAAGCAAAGGGGATTATTTCATTTATTACTTTCCTCCTTTGTTTTTAGCACGAACTTTTCGTCGGTTGGTTAGGTTTTTGTTTGACCACGCAAGTTCTTTTTTACTTTAAAACCGTTAGATATTTAATTTAAAGCTTTCAATTAGAACAATTTAAGCGTGGCCCTTCGTTGGGCGCCAATAAATTATTTCACATGCGAATAATTTAAAAAAATGTATTTTTATTTTTTATTCACTAAGTTAAGAGAATTGGGGAACTCATTAAGAGTTGGACAAGGGTTGGACTCAAGAGAATCGGGAAATCGGATGATCAGCTGCAGTTTTGGGGCTCACCGGGTGTTGACCGGATGCTTGTGTTTACATATCTGGACCCATCTTAGTTTATGTTAGGAGGACTCCGGCGCAATTAAATCTTAATAATGAACTTCGATTGAAGTGGGGGAGCTAATTGGGATTCTGTGGGAAATTGTTTACGACTTGGGTAAGGCGGCTGGGCGCTCGAGCTGGAAAGCGTTCTCAGCTAAGAATTGTATATGAAGAGTTTGTTTATAAATTGGGTAAGGAGGCTGGGATCATGAGCTGGATAACTTGCATTGCCCACATACTGAGTACACACTGTACTCTTGGCAACAATTTTAATGTCAGCTCTCTTTAACTACAAACGAAATTTAACCACACACGCCATAAGCGAGTGATAAGCGGCTGCGTCGGCTTGTTTACAAAGCCTGTCGCAACAGCAAAAAATTGATTCCAATGTGTGCGCACATAACAATTCCTCTCTCCGAGCGCCACTCTCAGCTATGAATATAAGCTGGTATATACGGCTGCTGCACAACTGCTGGCTTGACCAAAAGCGATACCTGCGCAGTTTAGGACCAAGTAATATCTTAGCGAATTAAAGGGGGCAATTAAGCCTCCTTAACCTTCTTTTACAGAAGAATTCGAAGTTGACGATCATGTGTTTAAAGAAAATTTTCTTGTTGTCTCATCTGATTTTCTAGACGTCCAAGTTGTGTTAGGTGCCGAATTTTGTAACAACGCTGAAATAGTAATAAGTCGTGACGGAATAAAAATAGAAAGCCAGGAAAAGCATGCCGAAACTGAATTAGGTGCGCTAATGAAAATCAACGTCGAAAGTGCCGAAAATGTAAACATAAACATTGACGAGAGTGCAACAACTAAGGCAAAACGCGAAGTTTACGATCTGATTAAGAACTATAAACCGACGAGTACAAAAACAGCAAACGTTTCGATGCGTATCGTTTTAAAAGACGACACTCCCGTACATTCGCGTCCGCGTAGATTCGCGTTTCCCGAGCGGTGCATTATAGACGATCAAATCGAACAATGGCTCAAGGACGGAATCATCGAACATTCTGAGTCCGAGTACAGCAGTCCGGTCGTCCTGGTAAAGAAACGCGATAACACACCTCGACTCTGCATTGACTATAAAACAAGGATTAACAAGGTAATAGAACGAAATAAGTTTACCCTTCCCTTGATCGAAGACCAATTAGACCGTCTGCAACATGCCCATGTATTCAGCACGCTGGACCTCAAAAACGGATTCTTCCACGTTAATGTCGATGAAGAAGGCCGCAAGTTCACATCCTTTGTAACTCACAAGGGCCAGTACCAGTTCCTGAAAGTCCCTTTTGGCCTCACGAATTCTCCAGGCGTATTTCATTGACACGTTAACGCCATTTTCCGAGACTTGACCCGTTCTGGTATTGCGATTCCCTACGTCGACAATATCATAGTCCCAGCTGCAGACGAAGGCGAAGCAGTAGCCAATCTCAAGATCTCAAGATCTCGTCAAGCGTTGTGAGGAGTATGGTTTAGTTATCAACCTTAAGAAATGCTGCTGCCTAAAAAAGAAAATCGAGTTTCTTGGCCATTGTATCGAAAACCAATCGATCAGCATCTCAGACGACAAGACGAAAGCTGTGACGAAGTTTCCTCCTCCGACAAACCAGAAGCAATTACAGAGCTTTCTGGATCTGGTCGGATATTTTCGCAAATTCATCCTGAGCTTTTCGATCATCGCCCTACCTTTGACCGATCTTATGAAGCATGACGCCAAGTTTTGTTTTTTTGACAGAGAGATTGACGCTTTTAACAAGCTTAAGAGTTTGATTACCCAAAAACCTGTGCTCAAAATTTTTCATCCACAGCACGAAACAGAACTTCATACAGATGCTTCGATTGATGGTTTTGGGGCAGTATTACTCCAAAAATCTCCTAAGGATAACCAGATTCATCCAGTGTACTACATGAGTAAGAAAACTACAGACGCAGAAAGAAGGTTTTCTAGCTACGAGCTGGAGATTCTGGCAGTGGTAGAAGCTTTCCGATAATGCCGAATATACCTGTTGGGTATGCATTTCAAGCTGATCAGCGATTGCAATGCTTTCACGAAGACGATTGAGAAAAGAGAAGTCTGCACTAGAGTCGCACGTTAAATCCTCGAACTTCAGGAGTTTGACTTTGCAGTCGAACACAGATCAGGCACGCGCATACGTCATGCTGATGCTCTAAGCCGTTACCCCGTAATGATGACCTCCGACAATAGTTTGCACAGCAAATTAAAGTGTGTTCAATCGCAGGACGAGGAATTAAAAGCCATTATAGACATCCTTTCTGAAAAATCTATCCACAACAATTTCTTTTTACGATCTGGATTGCTGTACAAATTGGTGAACGACGACGAAGTTATAGTTGTACCACCGATCCTTCAACGTGAAATCATTCGACAAGCTCATGAAAAAGGACATTTTTCTGTAAAGAAAACCAAAGAGATCATCGGAAAGAAATATTACATTCCTAAACTTGAAGACAAGATCCAAAGACAGATTAAATGCTGCATTCCACGTATCGTATCCAACCGCAAGCTTGGGAAAAAAGAAGGAGAGTTGCACCCATTGCCCAAGGAAGCGGAGCCACTTCAAACATTCCACATCGATTTTTTGGGACCTCTCAAATCAACTCACAAGGCGTACAAGCACATTCTTGCTGTCATTGACGGATTCACCAAAATTTGGTTGGCTATATCCTACGAAATCAACATCCTCTAAGGACGTCATCACTAGACTAGAGGCTCAGAGCGCAATAGTTGGAAATCCTGTTCAAAATAATATCCGATCGAGGTACAGCGTTCACTTCAGACTAGTTCAAGAAGTATTGTAAGAACATGGGCAATGAACTTCAAGCAGTAACCACTGGAGTTCCGAGAGCAAACGGTCAAGTCGAACGGCTCAACGCCACAATTGTATCTGTACTGTCAAACTGTCATTAGATGATCCCAGCAAGTGGTATAAGTTCGTGAACCAGGTGCAGCAAACAATTAATTCGACGTACTGCAGAAGTACACACACAACTCCATTCGAACTTCTTGTAGGCATCAAGATGCGCACTAAAACAGATGTCCTGTTGAAGGAAATGATTGAGCAAGAGTTGATACAAATGTTTCAGGACAATCGAGACGAGATCCGCAAAGCAACAGATTCTGGCTATGCAGAATGAAAACAAGCACTCATACAACCTCAGACGTAGACCAGCAGCAACATACAAACTTGGCGATATTGTCGCTATCAAACGCACTCAACTTGGTGGTGGACTTAAGTTAAAGCCTAAGTACTTGGGTCCCTACCGCGTTACGAAAGTCAAACCGAAGGACACTTACGATGTTGTAAAGGAATCACTAACTACGGACGGACCAAGATACACTACCTCTTGCGCTGAGTATATGATGCCATGGATGAAAATATCCTCCGAGGACGACGACGATACATTCGGGACGAATGTTTAGAAGGATGGCCGAGTTGTGGGAATAGGTCTGGCATCCTTGCCAACCGAACCCACCACAGATGAACAGCACTTCTAATTATTGGCGTGGTGAAAAAGGAGGTCTTGTACAAGCACTTAGAACGAGAGAGAGAAGACGAAAGACGTGAAATATATACGAAGTAAAAGAACGACGCGAGTAATAATCTAAAAACGCTGTTAAAATCCCTATTGAATACCTAAAACTATAATCAGAACTACTTATCACTATTCCTTTAAATAAAACTATAAACATATTATAATAAAATTACAATTAGTGGGACTTTTCATTTGAACCAGAAAAACCAATCCCACATATATATTATGCCAGAGGCATGTGACTTCTTCAACGGCTGGTGGAGAGATTCGACCTCTCTAGTTGTTCATCATGAATCGCACTTTGTCTATTGATTCGGTTGGTTTAAATATATTTCAATGCATCTTTGAATGCTTGATTTTCACTTGTTATCCAATTGTATTATTTGAGGATAATGGACCTTGGTTATGCATGAGTTCACTTTAGCTTTGGTTGGCTCGATTAACACATCACATTTTTTCGAGCTGCAATTGTGTTCTCCTCAAGGACTGTTGGATATGGTGGCTGGTCCTGGTGGCATAAGACTCCATGGACGACTGCCCCAGGGAAAGTCGCCTTCCCTCAAAGCTGCCGTTTTCCGTCAGCAAGACACCCAAATGGATTCTCCCCTTTTCTTTATTTGTCTAAGGTCTTTTATACCAGACTAGAGCTTTTACTTGGCTGCGGGTATGGATCGGATAAACTAAGTGTTCCCACCTAGAAGTACTGTTTCTTGATATCTGCTGTCTTGGGAGTCAACGGCCGGCTGTTGCCCTTTGCCAGCTACCGGAGTATGGTTACCAATAGGTCGATAGTGGCCGTTGTTCTGGCCACGCGACACCCGAGAATTGCCGAATTGCTTTTTCTTCTGCCTTTACCAGTATGAGTCTGGTTAGTCACATGTACCCCTCCCCCTGGCTATAGATTCGTCGTTGTTTCTCTATGTGAATCATTTTATGTGGAGGGCGTACGTAACAGATACTTTACCATTTTGACCTTCCAAATACTTTGTCAAAGGTTTTGCAATTTTTGCGTAGTTTTGCACAAATTTCCTGTAATAGCCGGTAAGGCATAAGAAGCTTCTAAGCTCTCTAATGTTTTTTGGAATTGAATATTTTAAAATTGTAGATATTTTTCCGGGGTCTGTTTTGATTACATTGTGAGAAACAACGTAACCCAGAAATGTGGTTTCTAATTTGAAGAATTTTGATTTTTCAACTAAAGTTTTCATATTTGCCGTCAGCAATATATTAATTACGACTATTAAGTCCTTGTAGTGTTCTTCTATTGTTTTAGAAAATATAATAATGTCATCCATATAAACATGACATGTTTTACGTACTTGTTCTCTCAAAATGTCATCCATTGCACGTTGGAATATTCGGAGAGCGTTCGTTAGCCCAAATGGCATTCTCAAGAATTCGTATTTTCCGTTATTTATAGAAAACGAAGTTTTTTCAATGTCTGTCTCTTTCATGAGAATCTGGTGAAACCCAGACTCCAAGTCGATCGTGGAAAAGTATTTTGCTTTTCCAAGGCTTGACAAAATCACCGAAGGATCTTGCGTTGGATATCTGTCCGGAATGGTGTTTTCATTTAGTTTTTTATAGTCTATAACTAATCTGAGTTTTGCAGTACCATCTTCATTAAAACCATTTTTTGGTATTACTAAAACCTGAGAATTATAAGGGCTTTTGCTTGGTCTTATAATTCCTTTTTTTTACATGCGATTAACTTTAGAGTTTACGAAATCTGAAGCCGATAGAGCATAGTGATACTGTTTGCTATAAATAGCTCTGTCGTTTTCGGTGTTTATTTCACCGCGAATATCAGTCCTGAAAGGGACTTGCATATTCGTCTTCGAGTGCTCTTTATTGATAATATTTATTATCTCATTTTCCAAATCCATTCCTTGGTTTGATTGGTGTCGGATAATTCAACGACGGCGTGTTCAGGATTTTTGAATGCCAAGCTAGAATTTTTTTCGGATACTTTAACGACGGCGTGTTCAGGATATTTAAATCCCAAACTTGTTTTAATTCGATTTGCCTCTTCAGACACAGTTCTGATTTTGACCATTTCATCAAAGTATTTTTGTATAATAAATTCCTTTAATGGAAGAATTGTTTTTTCTTCAGATAAGGAAAGTTGCTTAAAAGAACTGTCATTATCATAAATTAATTTTTCTTCTTTGCCCCCATATCTCATTACTCCTTTTTCTGTGTCTATTACAGCTCCTATTTTTTTTCAATAGGTTGTAACCTATTAGAAAGTCTGATTTTAACCGATCTATTTCATAAAATGTGTAACGCGTATCGAATATCGTTACCATGTGATAATATTTAATTGTAGAATATCCATTGACCGTAGATACTCTTTTATATATAGGAAGCTCGTTTGTGTTTTTTTTATATAACCCTGTTCTGATATAGCAGGAGGTTGCTCCTGTGTCAATTAAAATTTTAAGTTTTTTATTTATCTTGCTATAACGATCTCATTTCTTAAAGGATTCAACTCATTATTTACAATATGTGCAATTAAATCGCTCACTTGGTTATTAGCTTGGCTGCTAGAAGCCATTGCACGTTGGGGTTGATGCATGGTGAGAATTCTTTCAAAATCGTTAATTAGGTCTTCCACCTTGTTTGATTTTATTTAAAGTTTTTTCTTATAGTACTTAAATAAAAAAATAAACAGTATACGCTCACAAATTGTCTTCTTTTCTTCCTGGGTTTATTATGAGGTCTTCTGTTTTCCTTGATGATCCTGCTGGGGTCGTCCTTCTTGGTTGTTTTTAGCGAGGGATGGCCCTCAGCTCTTCCTTCAATTTATTTTTGTGGTTGTTAATTTTTTGCGAGGGATTGCCCTCAGCTCTTCCTTCGGTTTGTTTTCTGATGGTCACTATTTAGCGAGGGATTGCCTCTTCCTTCTTGTTGAATTTGTATTTTTTAAATTTGTAATTGTATTTGGCTTTTGTTTCTCAGTTGATTTTTTTTTGTATCAACTTTCACTATCACAGTTTTACAATTTTAGTTTAATTTTGTGAATTATTTTTTGAGACCGTTTAGTTTGTTTGTTGAACAGCATTATTATATTATGCCGATTATTAATTAGCGGTTTTTTGTAAGCAAAGGGGATTATTTCATTTATTACTTTCCTCCTTTGTTTTTAGCACGAACTTTTCGTCGGTTGGTTAGGTTTTTGTTTGACCACGCAAGTTCTTTTTTACTTTAAAACCGTTAGTTATTTAATTTAAAGCTTTCAATTAGAACAATTTAAGCGTGGCCCTACGTTAGGCGCCAATAAATTATTTCACTTGCGAATAATTTAAAAAAATGTATTTGTATTTTTTATTCACTAAGTTAAGAGAATTGGGGAACTCATTAAGAGTTGGACAAGGGTTGGACTCAAGAGAATCGGGAAATCGGATGATCAGCTGCAGTTTTGGGGCTCGCCGGGTGTTGACCGGATGCTTGTGTTTACATATCTGGACCCATCTTAGTTTATGTTAGTAGGACTCCGGCGCAATTGAAGTGGGGGAGCTAATTGGGATTCTGTGGGAAATTGTTTACGACTTGGGTAAGGCGGCTGGGCGCTCGAGCTGGAAAGCGTTCTCAGCTAAGAATTGTATATGAAGAGTTTGTTTATAAATTGGGTAAGGAGGCTGGGATCATGAGCTGGATAACTTGCATTGCCGACATACTAAGTACACACTGTACTCTTGGCAACAATTTTAATGTCAGCTCTCTTTAACTACAAACGAAATTTGACCAAACACGCCATAAGCGAGTGATAAGCGGCTGCGTCGGCTTGTTTACAAAACCTGTCGCAACAGCAAAAAATGTATTCCAATGTGTGCGCACATAACAACTCCTCTCTCCGAGCGCCACTCTCAGCTATGAACTTAAGCTGGCATATACGGCTGCTGCACAACTGCCGGCTTGACCAAAAGCGATGCCTGCGCAGTTTAGGACCAAGTAATATCTTAGCGAATTAAAGGGGGCAATTAAGCCTCCTTAACCAAGTCATCCAATTTTTTCATATTCCGCTATGTTCGTTTCGACGTCCACATCTCCTCCATATCTTGCTGTCTCGCTCTGTGGCTTATGGAAATAGCCAATCCGTTAAGTTTGACTGCATACCACCATGGAGAATTTGTATTTTTGTTTTTTGGTTTAAGTATATACAATTTAAAGGAACTAAACTAAAAAAACGGAACCACTTTTTATAAAATACATTTTTTTCATGTCAATCATATAAAAAAAAAACGTTTTTTAATGTTTTTTCTTATAAAAATACCAAACTCTTAAAATAATTTTAAAACAATATTTATTTAATAACAAAGATAATTGAACACTATTTTTTTAAGATACCATCGAAACTGTCATTTAACAGACAAAAATTCGGGATATATGCAGCATTTAGTAAATGTCTTAAAAGCTTAATTTTAGGGAAGGGGATAAAAAGTCCACTTTTGTACTAAAAAGAATTAAATACTCTATAAGATAAAAATGGTTTCAGAGGTGGAAACAGCTGTAATCACTTTGTAACTTCATTTAGAAATACAAATTAACTTAAAGACTTTGGTTTTTTAAGGTTAAAGCTTACACACAATCAATAAATACAATATCAAGGTCACAAACACAAGTTACAAGGCCCTCTGATTGAACGGTTTTTTAAAAAATTTAAGCGTTTTGGTTAGTTGTACACTTTTTGACAATTTAAACATTAAGAATAACAGGAGATTAATTAGCGCCATTCTAACAAAATACCACATATACTTTTATAGCGGCATTTATTTGTTTAACCATTTTACAATACTTGTGAAGGTTACTTTTTATTTAAACACACGTACTTAACAGAAACATTAAAGCGTCGTTAAATTTAAAAAATAAAAATTGTGAAATAATTTGAAGACGCGTGCTAAGTATAAATTGCTACAATTGGCTGCATCACAGGCAAACTTGGTTTAGTCTGTGATATATTTTTCGTGTTCTTCTGCCGAACGGAGAGGTCTTCGGATATCATTATACCAGCTCCATATCTAGCGTTTCTGTTTTGTACCCTGTCACGTTCTTAGAAACTCGTGATGGGCTGTTTCTCGCCTTTATTGAGAAGATTATTGCTGTATTGTCGCTACCCATATAGGTGTCACTAACCTTCCAGCTGAACTACGTAGCCAAACCAAAGCTCACAGATGTGAAATCAACCCTGGTACCGGCTTTAGAGAATGTCGGCTTCGTTTGCGCTCGATTAGCGCTTTTCCCCTCGCATTTCTCCGGGAAGAGTCCCAATCGGTGGCCCAAGCATTTAAGTCCCCGACAATTATGACATTTTGATCCAGCAACATTTAGGCAACCTCACAATGGTTCAGGTTTATTTGAAGAAAATTTAATTTACCCCTGAGCCATTGTATTGGTCTTCTGTAGTAGGGGCATTTTTCAGTCATTATTGGATGAATGGCATCAGGCCTTTGCTTTGCACCTACTGGCTAGGTGCTCCCTACCGCGGCAGATGTAACAGAGTTTCATGCATTCATCCTGACTCTGCACCAAGTACATCCCAGCCTGATTTTGCTCTTTGCCCGAGCAGTCATCCTGACTCTGCACCAAGTACATCGCAGCCTGATTTTGCCCTTATCGATGAGCCGTCTCACTATGTCGGGCATGACTGTTAGTGTGGCCGTCTGGGTGCTAGACTCACCACTGAGGGTTCTGGAAGTTCCACATCAAAGTGTGTTTTAACTTCACACTTGAGGTCCGTTTTGTCAGAGATCTCATCTATATCCTTTATCTCGACCAGCATTGTCTCGGTTAGCGTTCTAACGTCAACATTTCACCTTAGGACCACTTTCATGGTGGTCTGTAGCTCTGCGGTCTTAGGGTCGGATACTTTGTTCAGAAGGATTAGAAGTTACCCCTCAACTGTGCGCTTTACAGCCTGTACGACTTGTCCTAGCTCCATCAGCTGCGGCTCAGCCTTTACATATTTCAGGAATGTCTGTGCATCGCCTCTTTTTCTGGAGCAGCTTGCGATTTCACTGTTTCTTGCCCCCTGGGTCGCTTACTGTTGCCGCTCGAAAGCAACGCTGACTCTGTGGGATACTTGTCCACAGTCAGTGTCATACAGATCTAGACGGTCTTTGAAATATCTCGATATTACTATCTGTACAAGGGCAGTCCGATAAGTACTTAGCCTCACCGCCCGATGGCGACACTATCGCAAGAGAAATTTATTATCGTATAGTACATTGTCGTAGAAGGCTACTGTCGAAATTTCAGCCGAATCGGACTCTTAATTTTGTTTTGACTGCGTTTGGAATCGGACATGTTCGCGGATTTTAGAAAAATGGAGAAATGATTCGATTCTTGTTTTTGAAAGAGAAATCACGCATTCCATGGCGACCGTCAAAAATCGATTTTACGAGTTTCAACTTGATCGCACGTCGGTTTTTTGATGAGCCAAGCCCAGGTGCCCCGAAAACGGCTACCACGGAGGATAAAGTGACAAAAATCCACGATCTTGTATTGGCAGACCGCCGATTGAAGATACGCGAGATAGCTGGGACAGTAGGCATATCAAAAGACCGCGTGGGTCATATCCTGCATGAAATTTTGGGCATGAGAATGCTGTCGTCTACCGACACCAGAGACCTAGGAACAGTCGAAACAGTGGACTTCACCCGGCGAACCTGCTCCGAAGAAGGCGAAGACTGTCCCATCGGCCGGAAAGGTGATGGCCACCGTTTTTTGGTATTCACAAGGTGTGATCTACATCGACTACTTGAAGAAGGGCAAAACGGTCACAGGACTGTACTATGCCTAATTATTGGGCCGGTTCGCCACCGAATTGCAGAAAATACGAATGTGTGGTGCCAGCTGGCGGAGTTGGATGCGTTATTAAATCTAACGTTGCCGCTATTCTCCTCAGTGGCCTTGTTCGCGAATTCGCACAGTTTGCTGACGATCGATTGTAGATAGAACCATCCGAAAGCCATACTTTATCTCTGAAAGACCGTTGATTTCGGCAAGAGCACCTTGGTGCCGTGAGTGGATTATTCTTTCGAGAATTTTACCTTTAAAATCTAGCCTATATAAAAAGTCTCCTCCGCCGCCTTGTCCCCTTTTGATACGAGTACCAGGCGCTGCGTTTTAAATTATTTCTTCAATATCCAATATCAATATCCTTATATTAACAATAGAAATAACACAGATCTAAATTCAAACGAAAAAAATTAATTAGAAATTTGATATACTCAAATGATACGATTGGAACGAAAATGCTAATTCGAATGATAATCGCAGTGAACAAGTTTCGTTGTATTAAACAGCGCTTAAGATCCATTGCATGAATTAAAAAATGTAACTTTATTTGTAATTAATTATAAATAATTTCTTCTATATCCATTGCAATTTCTAATTTGCTTTTCGTTCTAATTTTTTTTTTTCTATGACAACGTCCAATATTAGCTATTCCATTTTTCGTGATTGTTATTTCTATGTTAAGATTTTCTTTATCCTACCAAAAGCCAATGCTCTACTTGTCATACCTGGATCTTGATCGATTTTCAGTACTTAGAGATTACCTAGAAATTTAGATTCTTTTAATAATGCCTTTTTTGTTTCGATCCAATCAGTAGAAGTTGGAGCAATTTCATAAGGTAAATCTGTTCTCATGTTTTCATGTTTACTTAAATTACCCGTATTACATTCGTTAATTATGTTTTGTATAAATTTTATATAATATATAATTTAATACATCATTTCTAAAGTCTATTATCATTTTTTGTATTCCTTGGTGAATTAAATCTTTGTGGATTTTAATAATAAGATTTTTAAGTTCTGAATAAGTTTTTATATTTATACGATTTTTTGTAGATTTATAGAATTTAGCCCCAGTGTTTGGTCAAATTATCTTCATATATTTATTTTAAAATAAAACAAAGTCATTTATATTTTTAAACCAAATAGTAGAGGTTCGTCCACAAGTGTCTTTTAGTATTATATCGCTTGCCTTTTCAATGGTCATCTAGAACAAAAAATTTTCACAATAGTACGATAAAATATTTTTTCCACCTCGACTTTTTTCTCGTTACTTCTAATGACTATTAATTGTCTTTTATAAATATTAGTTATAAATTGTAATTGGAATAACGATTCAAAATCTTCGGTTCCTGATAATAGTGAATCTGATTCATTGTTCATAAGTATGTGGCCGTTTCTTCAGTCTTATCTGTCTGTTTACTCTGGAAAGAGCATCCTACATAATTTTGTTTGCCTTTAAAGTGCTCAATTTTAAAGTCGTATTCGTTTAATCTGAAACTATGACTTCATGTTTGGCTCTTTTACAATGTGTAACCAAGGAAAGGCTTGTGATCGGACAAAATTTTAAACTTTCTACCGTAAAGGTAACAGCGGAAATACTTGGTTGCCCACACTATCGCCAATAATTTTGTTTCTATAGCAGAATACCTAGTCTCGTGTTCATTGAGAGCGCGGCTTGCAAAACTAATTTGATTTTGGTCTTGCGACAAATCGGCACCTATCGCAAAGTTTCTGGCGTCTGTCGTCAATGTAAATTTTGTATGAAAGTTTATATAAACTAGAATAGGATCACTTGTAATTAATAATTTTAATTTGTTAAATGCGCATTATATTTTGTTATGTTATGTTATGTTATTTACATCGAATGACTGTCCCTTTTTTAAGCGTTTTGTAATAGGTTTAACAATTTAAGCAAAGTTTCTAATAAATTTTCTATAAAAACCACATAAACCAAGAAAGAATTTAAGTTGATTGTCTGTTTTAGGAATGGGAAAATCTAATATGGCTTTTATTTTGCATGGGTTTGACTTAATACCATTAGGTGTAATTAGAATCTCATTCCAAAACCGTTGAAATGTCTCTAGGGCGTTTCTCAACCCAAAAGGCATTCGACTCATAATGCCCGTTTTGCGTTAAAAATTCAGTTTTTTCTTTCGACTTCGGGTCCATTTCGACGTGATAAAATCCTTTGGCAAGGTCGAGGGTCGCAAAGTATTGACATTTTCCCAGCTTGTCTAATATTTCGTCAATATTAGGAATTGGGATCTTGTATTATTGTTTAAGTTTTTATAATCAATCACAGCGCAATTTCTTGTCCCCGAGGCATCATCTTACCTTGGGGCTTTATATAGGACTACAATACGGAGAAGATGATTTTCGAATTATACTCTGACTCATTAAATCTTTTATTTGCTTTTCGACCTCATCTCTACATAGACAGGACTTTCATGTTTAGTTTTTATTATATGTATGTTCAATGTGTAAAGGTCAAATGGTCACCTTCAACGAATTGTAGATCTCTATATATTCTTATTAATTGCTTTATTGATTTTCCTTTTTCACTATTAGAATGATTGATTTCTTCGTTAAGCGCATAATTTGACATTTTTAATTTGGATATAATTATTTTTAATTTCTCCTTTTAAATCAATTGGTAAAAATAATATTGTAACTAAGTTTTTTAGAGGCTAAGTTAAAAATTATGTTATTTAATTTTACATATCCTTCTTCGAAGTTTAGCCTTAGTTAATTCTACCAATGCAAATATCAAATTTTGTCGAAAAATCATGGATGAAAAGTTTAAATTTGGGGCTTGTTTCATGCCACGGAAAAGTATTTCATGTATCTGGCCTTATTAGAAATTTTTGCCACGCCCACTTTAACGCCCACAAACCGCCCACAAACTTCAAAAAATCTTAAATATGAACGTGGATATCTCGGAAACTATCAAAGATAGAGAATGGGGATCTCAAATTTAGATTCCGTAGCCTTGAACGCAGCGCAAGTCTGTTACGAGAATATGCCACGCCCACCCTAACGCCCACAAACCGCACAATCCTGTGGCGCCCACAATTTTCATGCTAGATAACAAATTTTAACTGAAATGTTTTGGTTTCGTCAATACCTATCGATTGGTTCAAAAAAAAATTGCCACGCCCACTCTAACGCCCATAACGCTTAAATCTGTCTACCGCCGGTAGGTGGCGCATTTTAAACTCGCTTTGCTGCTTGCGTATCTCCATTTCCCTTTCGTCCCTTTAGCTGAGTAACGGGTATCTGATAGTCGAGGTACTCGACTGTAGCGTTCTTCCTTGTTGTTTCTTTATTTGTATGCAAATTGGGGAGCTCTTTGATCGACCCAGGCTTCTATTAAAAAATTTCGTTCATGTCCATCACTTCGACTCGCTTGTATTGACCAAAATCTGACATACGTTTTCTTTTCTGATTCTGTATTATTGATTTCCCTTCGAATTTTATTAGGATAGCTGATCATTTCGTTATGCGCACAATTAAAGTCATTACCCTCTAATTTCTATTCCTAATTTTTGACATTTTTAACTGGAATATAATTATGTTTAATTTCTTCCTTTAAATCGCTTGGTAAATGATCATTGTAATTAGGTTTTTTAGAAGTGAAGTTAAAAGTGATGTTTTTTAACTTTACATATTCTCCCGAAGTTTATATGGGACTACCAAAAAGAAACTACACTGTAAAAAGTTTTATATATACAAATATCTAGATATATAACTTGCAGGCCTGCATGGGTCCTTCCGCTTATTCTGCATGGCTGCATCACTCACTTACTCACTGATATCCTTTTGTTAAACGATTTTTCATTTGCAAACTATTTTTAAAAACAAACTTTTTTTGTTACTCTCAAATTAAAATTGCATTCATATATTAAACAAATAGTTTTACGGCTTTTCGTCACACCCGTCCCCAACATTCAAGTAGAATTCTAATGAAATCAAAAAATACTCAATACAAGATATTTGCATTTGCATACAAGCATTTGTTGTTTCCGGGGAAATGGGATTCATTTAAATACAAATTATTTGTAGTAGGAGAGAGTGGGGCAAGGATGTTCTGAGTGTTTGCAAAATACCATTAAGAATGAAAAAAAAACAAAATTAAGAAGGGTACGCGTTTGACACAAACTTTAAAAAAAAAATACTTAAAAAAATCTCGTAAGCGACCATTGTCAAATATAGTGTGTCGAACAGAATAAGGATATTTTAAGCAATGTGACACTGAAATAAATGAATTCCTAACTTCTTCAATTAATGGCGTTTAAAGCTCGAATTACTGTCGCCCTCTAGTGTTCTATGGTATCTTCATTTAAAACGGCGTGCAATTTAAACAAGTCGATTATCCGCTAGGGTCACTAACTTTCCTTGCCACTTGACTATCCGTACCCCACTCTCTCCTGCCAACTGACATCATTTTGATAAAAAATATTTCAGTTGCATTTCCTTAACAGACTTAACACACTTTCTTTAAAGGGTAAAACTAATTTAAAATCACAAGCCAATTTTGTTATTCCCAAATTTAAATTGCATTCCTATGATTAAAGAATTATAAATGAATCACTGCCTAAAATATTATTAGACATAACACATTTTCTTCAAAGGGCAAAATTAATTTAAAATCACAAACCAATTTTGTAATTCCCAAATTTAAATTGCATTCCTATATATATAAAGAAATATAAATGGGTCTATGGGTCCATTGTGATACCGCATGATCTCGTTTTTTTTCCTTCTCTAGGGTCCCATAACTTATATGTTTCAACCTGTGTTTAGCTGATCAGCATTTCTTCCACCCGGAAGATTTAACAAAAGCGCTTACGTTTTTAAGAGTAATCCCCGTTATTTCGGTAAGATCGTCGATGAAGGGGTTTCCTAAGTGTTTCATTCTGAGTCTACATAGGGCTGGGCAGAAGCAGAGAAGGTGTTTTACCGTTTCGTCTTCTTCTTCATCCCTGCAGCTTCTGCAAAAGTCATTTTTTGGGGCTTTTAGCCTGCCGGCATGTGTTCCAACGAGCCAGTGGCCTGTAAGAGCTCGAACTAGCATGTCACACTCTGTGCGGCTGAATTTGAGTAGTTCCGAGGTTTTCTTATTGTTTATCACAGGCCATGTCTGGAAGAGATGCGACACTGTGGTGCGTTTTGCCAATGGGTGTTGGCTAGTTTGTTAAAAAAGTTTTTTATATTTAGCTTGCAAGTTACCATGGGCATGCCAACATTCACCTTTTCTGGGAAGAGAGGCATGATGGTGCACTGCCTGGCTAACTCGTCCGCTATACAGTTGCCTACAGCCCGCTTGGTTGTCATTATATATATTTAGGAGTCCTCTTTGGAGGCTTATGTTTCCTAAACAGTTTAGTGCTTCTTTAATAGTGTGGACCTCCGCCTGAAAGACGCTACAGTGGTCCAGGAGCCTGAATGACTTCGGAGTATACACCTCCACCAACTTGCCCTTCTAATTTGGAGCCATCTGTAAAGAAGCAGATTGCGTCCGTCATTCCTCTCTGTCTGCAATCAGGGCCTAAACGGGTGTGTGACTATATTCAATGGATTTGCATAGATCCGTGATCTTCGGAATCGATTTATCATGCTGGAGAATTTTAGCCATGGCCATAAAATTGGGCTTTCCACTGCCCTGTGTCCCTCAGTCGAACAGCTGCCGATTTGGCCCTTTCCATGCCTGCTAAGTCCAGGCTAGGGAGGTTCAAGATCGCATTCCATGCTTCCTTCGGGGTGGTTCGAAGGGCTCCACTAATACACAACAATACCGGTGTGTATATCCAGTTGACTATTCTAACGCAAAAAGAGAGATTACAATTGTTTAGAATAGGTGGGTTGAGTTTTGGAATTTTGTATCTATTTGTAAATAGAACAAGTATAGTTTTTGAGGGACTTATCCCAAGTCTCTTCTCTATCGTCCATTCCGATAGTATTTAAAGTTTAGCGGTTATAAGATCGCAAAGTGTTTGTGGACATTTTTCATTAAAGATGATGGCGAAATCGTCTGCGTATGCCACATCCTTATAACCTCCTCTTTCCAGAATCCGCAGAAGTTTATTTACTGCGATATTCCACAGGAGGGATGATAGTACACCTCCATGCTCTCACCTCTGTTCACTAGCCTAGTCTGGGTTGAGGCCCCTAGTGTAGCTGTGACCAATCTGCTTATCAGCAATTTATGGATCAACCCCACCATTGACTGGAGTCTGACCATGATTCATTTGCCTTCTGAAGATAGCCCAAAGTTGCGGGCTAGAGAGTATTTTCCTGAGCCGTGCTGCATCAGTTGTTTTTTCTATATCAGAGCAGAAGGTCTGCCATGCAGTTCTTTTCGCTTTTCTAATGGCCTCTTTGTAAGAGGCTAGTTCATGCTTGTAGTTCTTCCAGTTAGTGTCTTCATTTCCCGCCTTTGCTCTGTTAAACAGGCATCTGCAGTTGGTTCTGAGGATTAATAGTTGTTGGGTCCACCATGGGGGTTTTTTCCTTCCCCTTGGTTTCCCAGTGGGGCATGCAACTTTGAAGGCAGTGTTTCATGCTTCTGTGAATTTATCTACTGATCTGTCCAGCTTCTGTGGGTCTGTAATGCTTTCTGGCGGTTCCATGGAGAGGATATTCGTCAGAACTTCTGGGGATAGCGAAACTGACCGGCAAGGTCGAACCAAGGGACAATATTGTTTCTATGAATATATCGTCTGAAAAAGAGTGCTCGTCAGAGACTGCCCAGTTTTTGACTGCGCCTACGAGTGAGTCTGATACCAATGTTAGATCTATGATCGTTTATCAAGTTTTAGTTATGAAGGTAGGGACATTCCCCCTATTGCATAAGAATAGGTTCGAATTTTGAATAATATCAAAAAGAGACTCACCTCTGTCGTTATTGTTTGTTCAACCCCACTGGCTGTTATGGGCGTTGACGTCACAGCCTATTACCAAACCTTTCCTAAGCTTTTCGCATTCGTCTGCCAGTCCTCTGACCAGCGCATCTGGGGGGTTTTCCTTTTTAAAGGCCAAGTAGGTCGATAGTATCCTTATGGAGCCGCCTATCAGCTCCAGGCTTACGTCGGTGTTATCTCCGTTGCTGTAATTGCAAAGCAGAAATGTACTTATATGCCTTTTGGCTAATATGCAGCTTTGAATTTGACCTTTTTTGGGGTCACGCATATGCTTGTATTCCTTTGTTCCGGCCTGGTGGCAATATTCCCAAACGGCACTGAAGTGGCGATTTTTTCTCGTCCTCTTCCTGGGTATCGACCATTCCATTACATATACACACAATACGCGCGCGGTTTATGCACACACTCAAGCGATGAGATGTGGGAAAGAGAGTGGCGAATAGGTCCGTTACTTTTGCAACTGTGTCGTATGCCGTTGTGAAGTTTGACTAATAGTTATCGACTATTAGTTTTTGCGAATAGCTAATAACTTTAATGTTGAGGTATTTAACTTTCGATGGGCGCGACTGTGGAGTTAAAGTTAGCGGTTATGACGATGTTGAGTTGTGATGAGCGGATCGAGCGAATGATTTATCGGTGATGACTAGCTGCAATTGTTTATTGATTAATAATTTGTTAATTAATTGTTTATACAGTGGCCTACGTTGCTCGCCAAAGGTTGAATGCACAAAGTGTTTTTTGTGCTGCATAAGATGATCATGGTGGGGGTGCATAAACTAATTCTCAAACATTAACCACAAGCAAAAAGCGAACCGTTATACGTTGGGGTTCGGGTCCATTTCGACGTGATAAAATCCTTTGGCAAGGTCGAGGGTCGCAAAGTATTGACATTTTCCCAGCTTGTCTAATATTTCGTCAATATTAGGAATTGGGATCTTGTATTATTGTTTAAGTTTTTATAATCAATCACAGCGCAATTTCTTGTCCCCGAGGCATCATCTTACCTTGGGGCTTTATATAGGACTACAATACGGAGAAGATGATTTTCGAATTATACTCTGACTCATTAAATCTTTTATTTGCTTTTCGACCTCATCTCTACATAGACAGGACTTTCATGTTTAGTTTTTATTATATGTATGTTCAATGTGTAAAGGTCAAATGGTCACCTTCAACGAATTGTAGATCTCTATATATTCTTATTAATTGCTTTATTGATTTTCCTTTTTCACTATTAGAATGATTGATTTCTTCGTTAAGCGCATAATTTGACATTTTTAATTTGGATATAATTATTTTTAATTTCTCCTTTTAAATCAATTGGTAAAAATAATATTGTAACTAAGTTTTTTAGAGGCTAAGTTAAAAATTATGTTATTTAATTTTACATATCCTTCTTCGAAGTTTAGCCTTAGTTAATTCTACCAATGCAAATATCAAATTTTGTCGAAAAATCATGGATGAAAAGTTTAAATTTGGGGCTTGTTTCATGCCACGGAAAAGTATTTCATGTATCTGGCCTTATTAGAAATTTTTGCCACGCCCACTTTAACGCCCACAAACCGCCCACAAACTTCAAAAAATCTTAAATATGAACGTGGATATCTCGGAAACTATCAAAGATAGAGAATGGGGATCTCAAATTTAGATTCCGTAGCCTTGAACGCAGCGCAAGTCTGTTACGAGAATATGCCACGCCCACCCTAACGCCCACAAACCGCACAATCCTGTGGCGCCCACAATTTTCATGCTAGATAACAAATTTTAACTGAAATGTTTTGGTTTCGTCAATACCTATCGATTGGTTCAAAAAAAAATTGCCACGCCCACTCTAACGCCCATAACGCTTAAATCTGTCTACCGCCGGTAGGTGGCGCATTTTAAACTCGCTTTGCTGCTTGCGTATCTCCATTTCCCTTTCGTCCCTTTAGCTGAGTAACGGGTATCTGATAGTCGAGGTACTCGACTGTAGCGTTCTTCCTTGTTGTTTCTTTATTTGTATGCAAATTGGGGAGCTCTTTGATCGACCCAGGCTTCTATTAAAAAATTTCGTTCATGTCCATCACTTCGACTCGCTTGTATTGACCAAAATCTGACATACGTTTTCTTTTCTGATTCTGTATTATTGATTTCCCTTCGAATTTTATTAGGATAGCTGATCATTTCGTTATGCGCACAATTAAAGTCATTACCCTCTAATTTCTATTCCTAATTTTTGACATTTTTAACTGGAATATAATTATGTTTAATTTCTTCCTTTAAATCGCTTGGTAAATGATCATTGTAATTAGGTTTTTTAGAAGTGAAGTTAAAAGTGATGTTTTTTAACTTTACATATTCTCCCGAAGTTTATATGGGACTACCAAAAAGAAACTACACTGTAAAAAGTTTTATATATACAAATATCTAGATATATAACTTGCAGGCCTGCATGGGTCCTTCCGCTTATTCTGCATGGCTGCATCACTCACTTACTCACTGATATCCTTTTGTTAAACGATTTTTCATTTGCAAACTATTTTTAAAAACAAACTTTTTTTGTTACTCTCAAATTAAAATTGCATTCATATATTAAACAAATAGTTTTACGGCTTTTCGTCACACCCGTCCCCAACATTCAAGTAGAATTCTAATGAAATCAAAAAATACTCAATACAAGATATTTGCATTTGCATACAAGCATTTGTTGTTTCCGGGGAAATGGGATTCATTTAAATACAAATTATTTGTAGTAGGAGAGAGTGGGGCAAGGATGTTCTGAGTGTTTGCAAAATACCATTAAGAATGAAAAAAAAACAAAATTAAGAAGGGTACGCGTTTGACACAAACTTTAAAAAAAAAATACTTAAAAAAATCTCGTAAGCGACCATTGTCAAATATAGTGTGTCGAACAGAATAAGGATATTTTAAGCAATGTGACACTGAAATAAATGAATTCCTAACTTCTTCAATTAATGGCGTTTAAAGCTCGAATTACTGTCGCCCTCTAGTGTTCTATGGTATCTTCATTTAAAACGGCGTGCAATTTAAACAAGTCGATTATCCGCTAGGGTCACTAACTTTCCTTGCCACTTGACTATCCGTACCCCACTCTCTCCTGCCAACTGACATCATTTTGATAAAAAATATTTCAGTTGCATTTCCTTAACAGACTTAACACACTTTCTTTAAAGGGTAAAACTAATTTAAAATCACAAGCCAATTTTGTTATTCCCAAATTTAAATTGCATTCCTATGATTAAAGAATTATAAATGAATCACTGCCTAAAATATTATTAGACATAACACATTTTCTTCAAAGGGCAAAATTAATTTAAAATCACAAACCAATTTTGTAATTCCCAAATTTAAATTGCATTCCTATATATATAAAGAAATATAAATGGGTCTATGGGTCCATTGTGATACCGCATGATCTCGTTTTTTTTCCTTCTCTAGGGTCCCATAACTTATATGTTTCAACCTGTGTTTAGCTGATCAGCATTTCTTCCACCCGGAAGATTTAACAAAAGCGCTTACGTTTTTAAGAGTAATCCCCGTTATTTCGGTAAGATCGTCGATGAAGGGGTTTCCTAAGTGTTTCATTCTGAGTCTACATAGGGCTGGGCAGAAGCAGAGAAGGTGTTTTACCGTTTCGTCTTCTTCTTCATCCCTGCAGCTTCTGCAAAAGTCATTTTTTGGGGCTTTTAGCCTGCCGGCATGTGTTCCAACGAGCCAGTGGCCTGTAAGAGCTCGAACTAGCATGTCACACTCTGTGCGGCTGAATTTGAGTAGTTCCGAGGTTTTCTTATTGTTTATCACAGGCCATGTCTGGAAGAGATGCGACACTGTGGTGCGTTTTGCCAATGGGTGTTGGCTAGTTTGTTAAAAAAGTTTTTTATATTTAGCTTGCAAGTTACCATGGGCATGCCAACATTCACCTTTTCTGGGAAGAGAGGCATGATGGTGCACTGCCTGGCTAACTCGTCCGCTATACAGTTGCCTACAGCCCGCTTGGTTGTCATTATATATATTTAGGAGTCCTCTTTGGAGGCTTATGTTTCCTAAACAGTTTAGTGCTTCTTTAATAGTGTGGACCTCCGCCTGAAAGACGCTACAGTGGTCCAGGAGCCTGAATGACTTCGGAGTATACACCTCCACCAACTTGCCCTTCTAATTTGGAGCCATCTGTAAAGAAGCAGATTGCGTCCGTCATTCCTCTCTGTCTGCAATCAGGGCCTAAACGGGTGTGTGACTATATTCAATGGATTTGCATAGATCCGTGATCTTCGGAATCGATTTATCATGCTGGAGAATTTTAGCCATGGCCATAAAATTGGGCTTTCCACTGCCCTGTGTCCCTCAGTCGAACAGCTGCCGATTTGGCCCTTTCCATGCCTGCTAAGTCCAGGCTAGGGAGGTTCAAGATCGCATTCCATGCTTCCTTCGGGGTGGTTCGAAGGGCTCCACTAATACACAACAATACCGGTGTGTATATCCAGTTGACTATTCTAACGCAAAAAGAGAGATTACAATTGTTTAGAATAGGTGGGTTGAGTTTTGGAATTTTGTATCTATTTGTAAATAGAACAAGTATAGTTTTTGAGGGACTTATCCCAAGTCTGTTCTCTATCGTCCATTCCGATAGTATTTAAAGTTTAGCGGTTATAAGATCGCAAAGTGTTTGTGGACATTTTTCATTAAAGATGATGGCGAAATCGTCTGCGTATGCCACATCCTTATAACCTCCTCTTTCCAGAATCCGCAGAAGTTTATTTACTGCGATATTCCACAGGAGGGATGATAGTACACCTCCATGCTCTCACCTCTGTTCACTAGCCTAGTCTGGGTTGAGGCCCCTAGTGTAGCTGTGACCAATCTGCTTATCAGCAATTTATGGATCAACCCCACCATTGACTGGAGTCTGACCATGATTCATTTGCCTTCTGAAGATAGCCCAAAGTTGCGGGCTAGAGAGTATTTTCCTGAGCCGTGCTGCATCAGTTGTTTTTTCTATATCAGAGCAGAAGGTCTGCCATGCAGTTCTTTTCGCTTTTCTAATGGCCTCTTTGTAAGAGGCTAGTTCATGCTTGTAGTTCTTCCAGTTAGTGTCTTCATTTCCCGCCTTTGCTCTGTTAAACAGGCATCTGCAGTTGGTTCTGAGGATTAATAGTTGTTGGGTCCACCATGGGGGTTTTTTCCTTCCCCTTGGTTTCCCAGTGGGGCATGCAACTTTGAAGGCAGTGTTTCATGCTTCTGTGAATTTATCTACTGATCTGTCCAGCTTCTGTGGGTCTGTAATGCTTTCTGGCGGTTCCATGGAGAGGATATTCGTCAGAACTTCTGGGGATAGCGAAACTGACCGGCAAGGTCGAACCAAGGGACAATATTGTTTCTATGAATATATCGTCTGAAAAAGAGTGCTCGTCAGAGACTGCCCAGTTTTTGACTGCGCCTACGAGTGAGTCTGATACCAATGTTAGATCTATGATCGTTTATCAAGTTTTAGTTATGAAGGTAGGGACATTCCCCCTATTGCATAAGAATAGGTTCGAATTTTGAATAATATCAAAAAGAGACTCACCTCTGTCGTTATTGTTTGTTCAACCCCACTGGCTGTTATGGGCGTTGACGTCACAGCCTATTACCAAACCTTTCCTAAGCTTTTCGCATTCGTCTGCCAGTCCTCTGACCAGCGCATCTGGGGGGTTTTCCTTTTTAAAGGCCAAGTAGGTCGATAGTATCCTTATGGAGCCGCCTATCAGCTCCAGGCTTACGTCGGTGTTATCTCCGTTGCTGTAATTGCAAAGCAGAAATGTACTTATATGCCTTTTGGCTAATATGCAGCTTTGAATTTGACCTTTTTTGGGGTCACGCATATGCTTGTATTCCTTTGTTCCGGCCTGGTGGCAATATTCCCAAACGGCACTGAAGTGGCGATTTTTTCTCGTCCTCTTCCTGGGTATCGACCATTCCATTACATATACACACAATACGCGCGCGGTTTATGCACACACTCAAGCGATGAGATGTGGGAAAGAGAGTGGCGAATAGGTCCGTTACTTTTGCAACTGTGTCGTATGCCGTTGTGAAGTTTGACTAATAGTTATCGACTATTAGTTTTTGCGAATAGCTAATAACTTTAATGTTGAGGTATTTAACTTTCGATGGGCGCGACTGTGGAGTTAAAGTTAGCGGTTATGACGATGTTGAGTTGTGATGAGCGGATCGAGCGAATGATTTATCGGTGATGACTAGCTGCAATTGTTTATTGATTAATAATTTGTTAATTAATTGTTTATACAGTGGCCTACGTTGCTCGCCAAAGGTTGAATGCACAAAGTGTTTTTTGTGCTGCATAAGATGATCATGGTGGGGGTGCATAAACTAATTCTCAAACATTAACCACAAGCAAAAAGCGAACCGTTATACGTTGACCTGGAACTGAATATGAACCTTTATTGCTAACAGAGGATTAAGAAAGTGCAAATATGTAGTCGATTATTATATGAGATTATGTTTATATTATTGGGTACAAAAGAGAGACCAGCTGAGGGAAAGCTCGAGTTTGACCGAACAGTGAATACTTCGTTTATGTTTGTTTGTCTGTGCGCTTGTTTGTCAGACGATTTGCTGGAGTTAATTTCTGGATATTGTTACGTTGTTTATACCCGTTACTCGTAGAGTAAAAGGGTAAACTAGATTCGTTGGAAAGTATGTAGCAGGCAGACAGAAGCGTTTCCGTCCCCATAAAGTGTATATATTCTTGATCACGATCACTAGCCGAGTCGATCCATGTCCGTCTGTCTGTCTGTCTGTCCATCCGGATGAACGCTGAGATCTCGGAAACTATAAGAGCTAGGCTACTGGGATTTGGCATGCAGATTTCTGAGCTTCTAACGCAGCGCAAGTTTGTTTCAGCAGCATGCCACGCCGACTCGAACGCCTACAAACCGCCCAAAACTGTTGCTCCTAAAGTTTTAATGCTAAAATAAACTTTTAACTAAAATGAATTGTTGTGAAGAACGCTATAGTCGAGTACCTCGACTATCAGATACCCGTTGCGCATTTCAATCTCGCTTTGCTGCTTGCAAACGAAGCAGCAAAGCGAGATTGAAATGCGCCACCTACCGGCGGTGGACAGATTTAGGCGTTATGGACGTTAGAGTGGGCGTAGCAAATTGTAGCGCCGATTCGGTTGACTTACCTTTGGTATAAGCGTGTTGTGCCCTTTTGATATTTGTGTCGGGTCCATGGTGGTTTATAATTCTTTCAAAGCTCTTTAGCAGAAATGACGTTAGGCTTATTGGCCTTAAATCTTTTGCTGTGATGTAGGTGGCCTTCCCTGCCTTGGGAATGAAAACCACCTTTGTTTCTTGCCATTCTGTTGGCAGTTCTCCTACCGCCAGGATGGAGTGGAAGATTTTTTTCAACTAGTTTATGGTTATTGCGCTGCGTGCGAGGCTACGGAATCTAAATCTGAGATCCTAATTCTCTATCCTTGATAGTTTCCGTATCCATATCCCTGTTCATACTTACGATTTTTTGAGGTTTGCGGGCTTTAAAGTGGGCGTGGCCAACTTTTTTTGGTCAATAGATAGGTATTGATGAGAACAATATATTACAGTTAAAATTTTTATTCTAGCATCAGAACTGTAGGAGCCACAAGACTTCGGCGAATGCCTTTAATTTTTCCAACTGGAACCTTGTCTTGCAAGCACTCGAACACCTCGCACTACCTAATTTATTGTGCAAGAAATGAGATTTGACAACTTCTTATGTGCTGCGAGAATAAAAAAGTCTCTGTTTAGTAGCCTGCGCGTGGCAATAGGAATGTCCACAGCCTCCCCCTTGCTAAAGAGAGCGAAAGTAGTATCCATTTAGGATTAATTCAGTTTCGAGGGATTTATTCATTATTTTTGCCTGTCCAGTATAAAAGCTATCTTAAACTATCGGTCATTCGTTCACAGAGGATGGCATCTGGGAGAATATTGTGGAAAGTTCCCTCTATATCTGAGGTGGCTACAATGGTAAGCTCCTTTTCGTAGACTACATTTCCTAAGATCGTGACGTCCCTCTGCAGGGCTATTTCGATAAATTTACGCTTCCTGTAAACGTGTTGGGCGGAGAAAGATGATGGTGGGATGCGGTTTCGGATATTAAGATTGGTTAGTCTTTACAACGTTTTCAGCATAATAGATAAGAGACTGATCGGTCTGAAGTCTTTAAAGGGTGCAGTGCGAAGGGTTTTCCGCTATTAGGATGAAGACCACCTTACTGTGTAGTTACAATTTTGAAAATCAGGCGGTTTAACAATAACTTTTCTGCGATGGTGAGCTGGCCGGGCACGATTCCATCTAGACCCGCTACTCCTCGCTAGATGCACTTCATGAGTTGTCAGAGTCAGTAGCGGTTCCAGAATTTGGTTCCACAACCAGAAGAAATAAAAAAAAATGTTGAGCAGAAATCAAAATTTTTTGAACCCTTATATTTTTAATACCCACTAATTTTAATTTTGGAGTCTCTGGAATGAGTCTGTCAATGTTAATTAGATAGACATTCCAGTTCGATTACCGACAGTTTCGGTAACTGATTTAAAAATCTGTATCGAAGCTAATGACTGTTTCTATTTAGCGGTGGTGAGAGAAAGAGTGTTTCTCCAATACTCGCCATGATTTTACCTTCCACATAATTGAGTCGGAGAAGGTAGGTAGTATCACCAGTTCCCCTAGCTCATGTGTGAGTGGTTTTCTCGAACCAAGAAACATAGTAGTTTGGAAATGCTTAGCTGTGTGTGGCGGCGATGTTCGGAAGCGTGTAGCTGCCAAGGGGTTTTAAAAACTTTTTTAGTTGTGCACAAAGCGCAAGCTCATGAGGTGTTCATTGTTCTCCTCCTCGTCCACCTGCTTACAGCTGCGGCAGTAGTCTTGGTCGCTAAGTCCTAGAAAAAGGCGGTTGTCCCTTGTATTTCGCTGTCTAGGCACCTAGATAAGGTTGACTCATAGATGTGTGGCCATCTCGGTTGTTGTGTAAGAGTTGAGGGGGCCTGAGGGATGCTTGACTGTCCGAAAAAGTTATCTCTGCTAACCAGCCTTCGGCCAGCAGGTCCAGAGGTTCAAGGGGGAGGATCGTGTTCAGGGCATTAGTGGCGGTTGTGCGGAGTGTTCCCCTGATGCAGAGTTCTATACTTTTTTGGATCTTGTATAGATTCTAAAGATTGCACTTCTGATCAAGGGAGTGCCACCAGACAATTTTCCCATAAGAATGGGTCTGACTTTTGCAGTGTTAAGCGAGTGAGCTATTGCTTATTTACATGTTAATAGTGCTAATGCCGTGATATTGTCCGTCCAATCTATCCAATTCAATCAATCTCTATGGTGGGGTCCGCAACTGTTTGGGTGCTTTTCGGTAAGTGGGTGTCCAGAAGAAGCTCCAGAGGTTCCTGGTTGGCATCCGTCCATGTGTCATCCTTGGTTTTTAGGCAGCCAATGGTTGACAGACACTTTCCTAAGATTTTTCTGAGTCGTGATGAGTTGGTGGTAGACCTAATTTCGCGAGGTATATGTTGCACGACGTTTCTTTGCTGGTGTAGTTTTATTAAAATAGTTTTATTAAAATGAGTTCTGTAATCGCTTTGAAGGCTCGCCCGTGCTTTGTTCCACCAGGGCGGTTAGTGTTATGATTTGACAGCTCTGCTTGGGCAAGTTTTTTTATGGCTTCTCCACAGATGTCATTAAAAGTATTGACCAGACTGTCCAGTTCCTGACTGTTAGGTAAGCGCGCCGGGGAAGTCTGTAATTTTGTTGTAAGGAGCCTTTTACCACCAGTTAGTTCTTCTTAGGCAATCTTAAGATATTGTAAATTCTATGTAACGGTGGTTTGAGAAGCAGTGTTCAAATTCCACATTCCACGATTTGAGTAGGTCGAGCAAGGGTTCTAAGAGTAGCGTAATGTCTAGTACTTTCCTTTTATTTCTAGAGATGAAAGTTTGGTGATTGAAAGAGGTAGTAGAAGAGTAACTCACCGATTTTAATGGTGTCTTTACTACACCATTGTGTGTGGTGGGAGTTAGCATCTCCTCCTAGGATAAGCTCCTTAGATAAGATAATGTTGTTAGGTAGAGCCCATGGTGATCGTGAACTAGGTAAAATTATGATATGGTTTCTTTAGCTCCAGTCTGAACGTGGAGAGATCCCCTTCGCAAAAATGTAAAAAAAGAAAAATGTTATTGTTTGAACATAGATTTCCACGGACCATTTTTACTTTTTCATGATTATGTGGCCTATACAATCAGAGTAATCTTAAATATTTCTGCTAAAACTCACTCTAAGTAAAAGACAGTATTGCAAAAATAGTCCCCATATTGAACCAATGCCCATGTTCTTGGAATTTGACGAATAGGTTGAATACCTTAACAGAGGACTTCGACCATGTGCCGCGGTTGTTCGCCTTGGTCGTCATTAGCTGATTGATGTCGATGTCGAAGTCTGGCATGACCAACCAGGCTATGTCCTCATGGATTTTCTTACCATCCCCCGTTGATGTTTGGTCCCCTCCAATGGGGTTGATAGCCAGACGTTTAAGAATTTGGTAAGCCCTTTTACTTTCCAGAGGTCCTGCTTGTTCCTCTTGAACTCTTTAGCCCAAAATTTCAGCCCTAGAGGGTCTAGTTGGATTGGCTGGTTAGCTGCAAATTCGCTGGTGGGCAATTTAGGCTGGTCGCTGGCGGGTTTCGGGGCTAGACGGCGGTGACCGCGGTCCTTATGACACTTTCGACACATAAAAGTTTTATTGCGCCCGCAGGCGCTGTTAACTTTGAAAGGATCATAACGCCCTTAAGTTCTAAGAATATGTAAAGTGTATTTAGAGTTAATGAGAATACCGATAAGAGTATTACTGTTTGTCAAACAGTTCTGTTAATAAATTTATCAATTATTTGACAAATGAAAGAATCTACTTTTTTAAATGGGAAATCACATTTCTGGAGTCATGTTCCAATTTTAATACAGAAGATGAAGGTACGGAAAATACTTTGCAGTTCAGCGAAATGGCTGACGTAATTAATATATTTTTTGCGTTGATAGGCCGAGCTTTTTCTGTGATGTAGGCATTAAAAAAATGCTTCTAGTGCTTAAAAAATCCGGAACCGCGTTAAAAAAATCTCTACTGCTCTGACCGTAATGCAGATTGTTGAAAATCATTTACAAGTGTTTCAATAAATTGTCAAATTGTGGCGAAGGCAACAGTTTTTTTTTATAAGTCACGTGATGTTCAAATGTATCAATAAGTTATTGCTTATTATTAATGCTTACTTCGCTCAAGCTTAACACGTTAGAAGTCCACCTCTTCGTTCTTCAGTGCTATCCAGACCCTGATGACCGGGATAGGTCTGTGGGTCCTGCGTCCTTTTGTGGTGTGGTCCCACCTGTGCTGCCACCATTTCATATTCCAGTCTCAGGCTTTTGATCTTGCCTCGGACTCCGCTCTTTAGTCCGAGGGCTCGCATAGGGAGATTGTCCAGCAATGACAAGAGCCCCGTAGTCCGCTACCGTCCTAAAGGTGCACGCAACCCTCAAGGCGCACAGGCGATAGGTGGCATTGACTCCGCTTATGTAGCTTTTGTCAGGTCTTTTATTGACCTCACGCCGGCTAGGTTGAAGACGCTGCGTACCCTAGTAAAAGGCTCAGATACCCTTACTAGAGTTTGTCTGTGTTCCGTCTGACTGCTGACGATAGCCCAGGGATGAAGCTGTCTTCGAGAGTATTTTCCTGAGCCTTGCGGCATCAGTTATGGTTTTAAAATCTGAGCCCTTCTTACAAGAGGCAAGTTTCCCGCGCTTGCCCTGTTAAGCAGAGCTCTGCAGCTGGTTCTGAGGATTGATAGCTGTTGGCTCAACCACGGTAGGTTGTTTTTTACTCCTGGGGTTCCCTATGGGGCATTTCACTTAAAGGCAGTATATTTAAAGCATTTTGTCCAGCTCTTGTATCTTGGTGTATTAATGCCATAGCTGAAGTCATAGCTCAGCACCACTCGAGCAGCCTATAGGACCAACTGAATCTTTCTTCAGCATCACAATCACTATAGCATTCATACCACAGACTACAGACTACGTTCTACCCATAGTCAACTTTGAAAGAAGATACAAGATCTTCATATCCACCCGTACAGACTGTGACAACCTCCCACACCAACTCGAAAACGCCGTCAACATATACAAAGACGGGATCAAGCTTAACTCCCAAACAGGTGGGGGAGTCTTCTCCCCCGAACTAGACATAAAAGTCTCATTTCGCCTACCAGACCACTGTAGTGTTTTCCAAGCGGAAGTCATGGCAATTCAGGAAGCCATGTCCCCCCCGGACACATCAGAACATCACAACATAGACATTTTCATCTTCTCGGTTAATCAAGCAGCCCTCAGGGCCCTCGACTCCTACACAACAAACTCAAAAACTATCTCTGAATGCCGCAAATCTCTTAACGAGATGGCCACTCATCTGAGAATCAACCACATTTGGGTGCCTGGGCACCGAAATATTGAGGACAATAGGGCAAGGGACAACCGCCGACATCTTTCGCGATAAGGACACGGTGGGTATGCCCACGGCTACCTGCAAGCTCCATCTCAGGCAGAGACTGTACACACTCTCCAACAACCGTTGAAACTCAATCTGAACATGCCACAATTCTAGACTCACGTGGCCAAATTACAACTCGAAAAGAACTAAAACCATTCTACAATGTAGCAGGGAAAACATCTCCACTCTCCTAAATACCCTGTCTGCCACTGTCTTATAGGGACTCATGCGCACAGGCTGGAACTCAGTACCCACGACTTCTGCTGCAGCTGCAAACAGATAGACGAAGAGGAAAGCATCGAACACCTCCTATGCTTCCGCCCAGCGCATAACCTAAAGCGCTTTCAAACCCTAGGAAGCTACACACTTCCGAACCTTGCGGCCATTCAAGGCGTAAACATTCAAAAATTCTTATGTTTCCTAAGAAGAACAAACTACTTCGCGAAAACAAATAACCCATGAGCTACGGAAAAGGATCGCGTGGTATCACAAAGGGCCCAGTGTGGCCTAAGTGTGGGGATTAGTATCTTATTTCCAACCACTCCTATCTAACCTAACCTGACCTATCACAATCACCTGGGTTCTCCGCCCTAATGACTTTTCAGTTCTATGTGGGACGATAAGGGGTTGCAGTGCTGCATCATGTCTTCTGGTGCCTTGAACGAGGATGGGATACATATACGAGCTATAGCGACGATTTTCGACCTCTTTTGAAGACCTCTCCAAGCTGGACTGCTGCCTGTTAATATAAGTCATCCGATTTCTGACTGTCCTAGGCTACCACTCTTACACTGCCCTTGTACCATCCTGCTTCTCTGCAGCAAGGTGAAGATCCGGGCTTCTTGCGCACCATGAGAAGGCCTTCCACTTGTTTCTGGCAGTTATGTTATTATAAACGTATATAAGCATATCAGCATACTAAGTTTTTGATCCTAACGTGTGGTATTTGTGAAATCGCGGATTAGAAAAGTAACAATATTTATTGTTTAGATTTAAAATACGTTCTAGAGATAGTACTTAATTTTAATGATATGCGAGACAATAAATTCCTTAGATTGCCTTCTACAGATTTTAATTTAAAAAGAGACAAACGGAAATTGCCACGCCCACTTTAACGCCCAAAAACCGCCCACAAACTTTAAAAAATCGTAATTATGAACGCGAATATCTCGGAAACTATCAAAGATAGAGAATTAGATTCCGTAGCTTTGTACGCAGCGCAATTTTTAACTGAAATGTATCAGCGCAAGTTTGTTACGCGAATATGCCACGCCCACTCTAACGCGAACATGCCGCCCAAGCCTTTGGCGACAACAATTTTCATGCTAGATAAACATTTTTAATTTTTTAATTAAAAAAAAAATTTTTTTAACTGAAATGTATCAGCGCAAGTTTGTTACGCGAATATGCCACGCCTACTCTTACGCTCACACGCCGCCTAGGCCTGTGGCGCCCACAACTTTTACGCTTGTTAAAAAATTTTAACTAAACTTTTACAGTCTCGTCAATACCTATCGATAGATCCTAAAAAAGTTTGGCACCCCCTCATTACCATATATTGAGTCCGCGGGTGGATGGCATATTTCAATCTCGCTTTGCTGCTTGCATATCTTCATTTCCCTTTGGTCCCTTTAGCTGAGTAACGGGTATTTGATAGTCGAGGTACTCGACCATAGCGTTCTTCCTTGTTTTTGTTCTCTCTTTCTCTATTTCGCTCTCTCTCAATTTCTTTGCCTCGCACAAAATATCTGGGTCAACAACACAAGCAAACCAAGCAACAAAAATGAAGACCTTTTGTATGAACCCTTTTGTTATTTGTCTCACCCCTACTGACTCTCAATAAATGAGCGGCAAACGATTTTGTTTTTATCGAGCGGTTAGTAAGGATCTGATTCGACTGTTCCGGTCAACCAAAAACTTGAGAGCGAGAGCACGCACGAATCGAAAACAAGGGTTGTTGCTAAGACCATGAGTTAGTCAGTCTCAATTTTTGGGGTCTTTTAACTAAGCAGCCCGACTAGAAAATTTGGTTGACCGTATTTTACGAGCTCTACTTTGTAGATCTGTAATAACAACTACGTTGTTTTTCACAAAAATAAAAAGAAAACCAGTGTTTTTCTTTTGCAATTGCGGAGAGTCAAACGTGATTTCAGACACAGAGTTTCTTGGGAAGTATTGCTTAGAGCTGCCGCTGGTTTGTGTTTCACCCAAACGATTCATTGTTTTTTTCGCGTCGATACCAATGTTCCAAATTATAGGCTGCTGAGATATTTTTTTAGCAAAAAAAACAGTATTTTTCTCTTTCAAGTGCGGAGGGTCAAACGTGATTTTTAAGACATATTTTCTTTGGCAATATTGCTTAGAATTGTCTACAGATAACGTTCTCCCCTACGATTTGAAGACTTCCAAATTGACCCCAAACATAGTAATAGCGAAATAATTTAAATTAATTTCATGATTATACACAGGATATCAAACCTAGAGTGTGCAAATAGCAAGCCAGGAAACATCCGATAGGAATGAACGATAGATGATGGCGCTATTTTGTTAGCTGAGTAACAGGTTTCTGATAGTCGAGGCCACCGACTTTAGCGTTTTCCCTTGTTTTTATGTCGCATCTGCGACTTCGACTTGCCTCTATCTATCGAGGAATGGAGTGCGTGCATTCCCCCCTCTCAATCTTTGGTGAAACCTTTTTGCTTGAGGGCCGGCCCAGCGCACACTCGTGATTTCCTCGGTCCACTAGTAGCAGTACCGCTGCATGCGGTATGTTGTTCGCTAGTGCATGCTTAAATCACAGACTCACAAATCGAGACGGCAGAGTTCCCTGGGGTAAGAGCCAAACCATCCAGTGCACTGGCAAAGATATGTGTCCTGAAGGTGTCCGGGCTTTTCTTTTTAAGGTCGATGGAAGACTATGGCTGGGTGTTTTGCCAATTTTCAGAAAAGTGTATTCGTGATCGCAAACCGTATACATATGCCAACCTTCCAATATGTTCTACGGGCCAGGGAGCTGCTCACAAACGTGAGGTCGATGGTGGATCCGGCTTTGTTGAGGGTGTACTGAAAGCCCTCATTAAGCAGGGCAATGTCAACCGATTCTGACCTCGCCGTGCTTCGTAACTATTTTCCGTCTGAGGCCCAGAGTAGCATAGGCGAATGCTACAATCTATCACTTTTCGTGCATTTACCCCATTCTGTCGTGCGACAGCAGCGAAAATGTTTTGGTTTTTGACTAAAGACCAAGAATTTCAAAGACCGTCACCATTGATGGCGCAGACCTAAGCAATACTACCTAGCACCTGTCCCTCATTGGGTCTTCACACTTCCTTTGGCCAATTCCAGGAGGAGGTTGCCATTTGTCGTGCGTCGAACCTTGTGCACACACCTTTCGAGTCCTAAAATCTGGTTATCTTTCCATCTGGTTTACAACGCTGCCTAAGGGAATATCGTTGGTCAATACTGAAATTCCAAGTTCAGGCGAAAAGCTGCTATCAGCCTAACAATGCAGAGCTTTAAAAAATAAAATAAAATCTATTCACCCTCGATTTGGCCCAAAAATGGATTGTTTGGTTAGTTTGGTCGGTAATTATACCCGTTACTCGTAGAGTAAAAGGGTATACTCGATTCGTCGGAAAGTATGTAACAGGCAGAAGGAAGCGTGTCCGACCCCATAAAGTATATATATTCTTGATCAGGATCACTAGCCGAGTCGATCTAGCCATGTGCGTCTGTCTGTCCGTCCGGATGAACGCTGAGATCTCGGAAACTATGAGAGCTAGGCTATTGAGATTTGGCGTGCGGATTCCTGAGCTTCTTACGCAGCGCAAGTTTATTTCACTACAGTGCCACGCCCACTCTAACGCCCATAAACCGCCCAAAACTGTGGCTCCTACAGTCTTGATGCTAGAATAAAAATTTTAACTGAAATGTATTGCTCTCATCAATACCTATCGATTGACCCAAAAAAGTTTGCCACGCCCACTTTAACGCCCAAAAACTTTAAAAAATCGTTAATATGAACGCGGATATCTCGGAAAATATCAAAGATAGAGAAATGGGATTTCAGATTTAGATTCCGTAGGCTTGAGCGCAGGGCATGTTTGTTACGCAAATATGCCACGCCCACTCGAACGCCCACAAACCGCCCAAGCCTGTGGCGCCCACAATTTCCATGCTAGATAAAAAATTTTAACTGAAATGTAATGGTCTCGTCAATACCTATCGATTGATCCAAAAAAAACTTTGCCACGCCTACTCGAACGCCCACATCGCTTAAATCTGTTTACCGCCGGTAGGTGGCGCATTTAAATTTCGCTTTGCTGCTTGCATATCTCAATTTTCCTTTGGTCTGTTTAGATGAGTAACGGGTATCTGATAGTCGAGGTACTCTGCGATATCGTTCTTCCTTGTTTTAATATAGTATTTTATTCGGTTTTGTCTGACTTTTTTCAAGCCTTTACGATATCCACAGATGTCTTAACTCGTAAGAAAATAAGTTTAGCAACAATCGGCCATCCTGAATTCGGCTCGAATGATGGTTCTTCTGCAAAGTCTGACTGAGGATTCCATTTCTACATATATTCAGCGACGGTTGATGATTTCCCTGGACCTTCATGATCACCAACGGTCTCTCTCTCTCTTGGTCCAATTCTTTGATAGCGGCGTCTTCAAAGAACGTGTTAAGCTCGGATAGTTTGTTAGTCCTCATTTCAACCCCGGTTAATATCCTAAAAGGTGATAGTTTCGTGCTTCTTGGGTGTGTGCTGTTCATTACTTGCTGCACAACCTCTAGATGTTTATACCAGCTGGACGATTTCTCTTGACAAAGCTTGACCGACATTGGGATTACGATTTTATGGATTCGCTCCACTTGACCATTTCCTCGGGGAACTCCAGTGGCTATTATTAGATGCTGTATCCCGTTCTCGTCGCAGAATTGCCTAAATGTGTTTGCAACAAACGCTGCCCCTTTATCTAATATTATGCGCTTAGGGTTCTTAAACACTGCCGCTTGACGGGTAAGTCGATCGATAGCTCCTAACTAAGAGAACGCATCGATCACGACGAGAAAGTAGTTGTAGTTCTCGCTGGTCTGCTCTATTGGTCCTATATGATCAACATGATATGTTTCCAACGGCTTATAATCTTTGTTAATGGGTGTTAAGAAACCTTCCTTTTTGTCTGCCTTACCTTCAGAAATAATACATTCGACGCAACTCTTGACCACTCTTATCACTTTCTTCGATAAGTAAGTAAGTATGTAAATGTCTTCTCGACAGCCTCTACAGTTCTTTTTACTGAAAAATGTCCTTGCTTATGGGCCTTCTACAGATTTTAATTTAAAAAGAGACAAACGGAAATTGCCACGCCTACTTTAACGCCCAAAAACAGCCCACAAACTTTACAAAATCGTAATTATGAACGCAAATATCTCGGAAACTATCAAAGATAGAGAATTAGATTCCGTAGCTTTGTACGCAGCGCAATTTTTAACTGAAATGTATCAGCGCAAGTTTGTTACGCGAATATGCCACGCCCACTCTAACGCGCACAAGCCGCCCAAGCCTTTGGCGACAACAATTGTCATGCTAGATAAACATTTTTAATTTTTTAATTAAAAAAAAATTTTTTTTTTTAAATTTTTAACTGAAATGTATCATCGCAAGTTTGTTACGCGAATATGCCACGCCTACTCTTACGCTCACACGCCGCCTAAGCCTGTGGCGCCCAGAATTTTTATGCTTGTTAAAAAATTTTAACTAAACTCATTACCATATATTGAGTCCGCGGGTGGGTGGCATATTTCAATCTCGCTTTGCTGCTTGCATATCTTCATTTCCCTTTGGTCCCTTTAGCTGAGTAACGGGTATTTGATAGTCGAGGTACTCGACCATAGCGTTCTTCCTTGTTTTTGTTCTCTCTTTCTCTATTTCGCTCTCTCTCAATTTCTTTGCCTGGCACAAAATATCTGGGTCAACAACACAAGCAAACCAAGCAACAAAAATGAAGACCTTTTGTATGAGCCCTTTTGTTATTTGTCTCACCCCTACTGACTCTCAATATATGAGCGGCAAACGATTTTGTTTTTATCGAGCGGTTAGTAAGGATCTGATTCGACTGTTCCGGTCAACCAAAAACTTGAGACCGAGAGCACAAACAAAACGAAAACAAGGGTTGTTGCTGAGACCCAGTCTCAATTTTTGGGGTCGTCTAATTAAGCAGCCCGACTAGAAATTTTGGTTGACCGTATTTTACGAGCTCTGCTTTGTAGATCTGTAATAGCAACTACGTTGTTTTTCACAAAAATAAAAAGAAAACCAGTGTTTTTCTTTTGCAATTGCGGAGAGTCAAACGTGGTTTCAGACACAGAGTTTCTTGGGAAGTATTGCTTAGAGCTGCCGCTAGTTTGTGTTTCACCCAAACGATTCATTGTTTTTTTCGCGTCGATACCAATGTTCCAAATTATAGGCTGCTAAGATATTTTTCTTAAAAAAAAATCAGTATTTTTCTCTTGCAAGTGCGGACGGTCAAACGTGATTTTTAAGACATTTTTTCTTTGGCAATATTGCTTAGAATTGTCTACACATAACGTTCTCCCCTACGATTTGAAGACTTCCAAATTGATCCGAACGATCTCTCAGCTCTGACAGCAGGTCACTTTTTGACGGGAAGATCACTGCGTTCCATGCCAGAACGTATTATCATAGACTTTAAAGCCAGCACATTGCAACGATTGTAGCAGTCACGGCTTTAAAGCTGTCCTTTTGGCATCGCTGGTCTACAGACTATTTCAACGCACTCCAATCAAGAACTAAATGGACTTTCCCATCGCCAAACGTCGCTGTCGGTAACATGGTGCTTATTCACGAAGATAATGTACGGAGAATGGGTAGGATCGAATCCCAAGTGTATGGGCGCGACAACATATGTCTACATGTCATGGCTACCCAAAATGCGTACACTTACTCGCGTACGACGCCGGAAGTATTTTTCGGCAGGGCTGCAAGATCCTCTTTTGGTCAACTAAACACCCAGAAGGGCTTCTCATACGCCCATGCCCTTCGATCAGGGACGGTCAGTCTAATCTAAGAAACGCTCAGCAGATCCAAGTACAATCCCAAAGCACTCTGGAATATATGACGGTCACCATGGAATTCATGTCATGCATGGTGTTACAGCTACTTGGAGGTAAGCAGTCTAAATAACAGATGGAAAATCTATGAATTACAATGTGGAACGCCAATGGCGTTCACGGGACAACCTTGAAGTAACACAGTTCCTGAATGATAATCATATCGACACTATGCTACTGGTAGAGACGCACCTCGCAAACAAATACAACTTCCAAATAAGAGGCTACACTTTCTACCGCACAGACCATCCAGATGGTAAAGCCCACGGCGGGACCGGCATTCTAATCCGGGAACGCATCAAGCACCACTTTCATCAAAGATTTGCAACTAATTACTTACAAGCCACGTCTATCAAAGTGCAGTCAGGCAACGGAAACCTCACCATAGCCGCTGTCTACTGTCCACCTCGTTTTACAATTTCTGAAGGACAATTAATAGACTTCTACAACTAGCTTGGAGATCGCTTTATAGCTGCAGGGGACTATAATGCCAAACACACGCACTGGGGATCACGCCTTGTGACTCCCAAAGGAAGGAAATTTTACAATGCAATCATAACATCAAACAACAAATTAGACTATGTTTCCCCTGGCAGCCTCACATACTGGCCAACAGACCCCAGGAAAGTTTCAGATCTAATTGACTTTGCGGTGACAAAAAACATTCCCCGCAATATTATAAGCGCCAAAGCGCTTTCAGACCTGTCGTCAGACCATTCGCCAGTGCTAATAACTCTTCTCCAAAGCTCAAAACTACAGAGCACCTGCTCAGGCTGACGTCGCACAGAACCAACTGGTTAAAATATAACAAGGAAGAACGCTATAGTCGAGTACCTCGACTATCAGATACCCGTTACTCAGCTAAACAGACCAAAGGAAAATTGAGATATGCAAGCAGCAAAGCGAGATTGAAATGCGCCACCTACCGGCGGTAAACAGATTTAAGCGATCGAGTGGGCGTGGCAAAGTTTTTTTTGGATCAATCGATAGATATTGACGAGACCATTACATTTCAGTTAAAATTCATGAAAATTGTGGGCGCCACAGGCTTGGGCGGTTTGTGGGCGTTCGAGTGGGCGTGGCATATTCGCGTAACAAACATGCGCTGCGCTCAAGCTTACAGAATCTAAATCTGAAATCCCATTTCTCTATCTTTGATATTTTTCGAGATATCCGCGTTCATATTTACGATTTTTTGAAGTTTGTGGGCGTTAAAGTGGGCGTGACAAACTTTTTGGTCAATCGATAGGTATTGATGAGAGCAATACATTTAATTTAAAATTTTTATTCTAGCATCAAAACTGTAGGAGCCACAGTTTTGGGCGGTTTGTGGGCGTTAGAGTGGGCGTGGCACTGTACTGAAATACACTTGCGCTGCTTAAGAAGCTCAGGAATCTGCACGCCAAATCTCAATAGCCTAGCTCTCATAGTTTCCGAGATCTCAGCGTTCATCCGGACGGACAGACAGAGGACATGGCTAGATCGACTCGGCTAGTGATCCTGATCACTTCCGACGACTGATTTCCGACGAATCTAGTATACCCTTTTCTCTACGATTAACGGGTATAAAAAGTATGTAAGCTTACACATCCAATTAACCCCCCACTTCAACATCGAAGCGGACAACGACTGCTCTACCGATGCTCTTGAAGAAAAATTCGTTTAGGCAGCCACTATCTCAACACCACAAGGCAGGGACGTGCAAACCAACCACTTCAAAACAAATCTGCAAGTTGAACGGCTACTCCTAGAAAAGAGGCGCCTGCGACGTGCCTGGCAAACCAACAGATCGCTGCAGTACATTAAAAAACTTTCGCCAACCAGTACAAAACATCCTCTGCGGAGGTCTCACCCAAATCTGAGCTCACCAATCGAAACAGTCACTACGATAAGAAATTCATCTGTTAGCTCGGTCCGCAGCGACGAAGATAGAGCCAAAACTTTTGCTTTACATCTCAGAGACGTCTTCCAGCCGAACCCTGCCACTGGTTCATTTGTTCTACCACAAATCGAATCAGAATCTATTTCCCTACCACCATTGTTTCAGCCAAAGGAGATCGCGAAAGTCATTGGGGAACTGAAATCGAAAAATGTCCCTGGCGGTGACCAAATAACCCCAAAAATGATAATTGAACTTCCAAACTCTGCCATTGAGGTTATTTGTAAGCTCTTTAATGGGATCATAACTCTCGGCTTCTATCCGAAAAAATGGAAAAATCTATTATCAATATGATACCAAAGCCCGGAAAAGACCACACAATTCCGTAATCCTACAGACCAATTAGTTTATTATCGTGTCTGTCTAAGTTGTTCGAAAAATGACTTCTAACTCGCATAATACCATATCTAGGAGCACACAATGTTATCCCTGCTCATCAATTTGACTTTAGTCAAAACCATGGAACAATCGAACAAGTAAACAGAATAACATCAGAAATACGCACAGCATTTGAGCATCGGGAATATTGCAGCGCAATATTCCTCGATGTATCTCAAGCCTTCGATCGAGTATGGCTAGATGGCCTCATGAACAAAATCAAAACACACTTGCCTGATTACACTTACAAGCTCTTTAAGTCGTATCTATACAACAGAACCTTCGCAGTAAGGTGCAACACAACAACATCCGACGAGTACATTATCAAAGAGTCCCGCAAGGAAGCGCGCTAGGGCCTACTCTTTTCCTCCTATACACAGCAGATATTCCTGCGAACGAGCAGCTAATAACATCTACATTCGCTGACGACACCGCAATTTTATATACAGCGCGTTCAATCGAAAATCCTGCTAACTATCACTGGGGCACCATGGTATATTCGCAACCAAAACATCCACAGGGACCTAGGCATCCTTACCGTAAAAGATGAAATAGACAAACAAAAAGCGTCCAACAATGAAAAACTCTCTGTGCACCCCAATCGGCTCGCAAGGGTCTTTATTTGGGTTTCCATCCGAACGGGTCCCCTTTAGCATAATGTCAGTCATATGACTGTAAGTTAGATTAATTAGTTAAAGATTTGATACACTTATTGTTAGTATCCAAAGGGAGAGCATTAAAAAAAAAACAAAATGTCTACATATGTACAGCTGTAAGCCTTTCAATAACTCTCCGCTCTCCTCGGCTTGACGAGCGTTCGGAAATAAAGGCTGTAGCATATCGTCTTTGAAAGAGAAAAGTCATCTTGCTCTTGAGTTTTGGTTGTTCGATCAGTTTAACATTTCCTGCACCCCCATTCTCTGATTTAAATGAGTTATAGAAAGCGTTCTTTAATTCACCGTTCATTTTTTCGCCCAACGTGGGGCACGGTTTGCAAATTAAACAGGTATAAACAATTGAACGCAGTCAGCTCTACTCTCTTGGCATCGCAAAGCTCTTCACAAGAGCATCCGACTCATCCGCGCTACTGAATTACAGTTAGCCCATTCCTTTGCTGATCGCCTTTCGTCGCCGCTGTTGCCAATCTTCAGCTCGTCCTTGCTCTCGTAGCTGCTGGAACTTCAGTTGGCTTTTACATTGATCGCACTCGCACACATTTTACGATGTCAACTATTGAGCAATGTAAACGCCAACGGGCCAACATTGAAAGGAATATAATTCGCATTAAAACCCTTGTAACAACAAGTGCTGGCAAAGACACCGGACTTTCCAGCGACGAACTGCGATGCCGCCTAGGAATTCTGGAGTCTTACTTCACGCAAGCAATGGCAGTCCAATCTGAGATTGAAACGTTGGCTCCCAACGACAGCGGTTGCGGAGAATTGGAGACCAAAGTCGCCATTAAGGATCAGCTAGGTGAGGGATCAGACCACCACATTCACCGTTTTCGCTGGCCCAATCCAGTTCAATTGCTCTGTCGTCGTCGAAGTTGCCCCGTCTTACCTTGCCAACGTTCGACGGAAAATTTGCAGAGTACAAAAATTTCATCAACTCGTTCACACAAATTATCGCTCATGAGGTAGCTGCACAGCTTAAAGGGACCAGCATTAAACGCAATCAAGGCGTTTCCAATAACCGACGAAAACTATCCCAAGGCTCTGCAGCAGCTTTATGAGCTGCGTTATTTAAACTCCAACCAGTCGAAAATCAAACGCAATACAGCTTCAAGGCTTGGTGGACAAGGCATCTGCTATGTATGGAACACTGGAATCCCTTGGTATCGGCTAAGATATTGCCCAGGCCATGTTGATCTACATCGTGATTGACAAATGCGATCAGCACACCCGCAATAAATGGAACGAGTCGTTAGATTTCGAAAATCTGCCAAGTTGGAAGGAGTGCTTAAACCTGCTGGAACGCCATTGTCAATATCTTCAATAAAGCAAACCCACATCACAAGAACCAGTCCATCCAAGCAAGCCATTTCAAAATCTGTCGTTTGGGCATAAATCATCGTTCGCAATCTCTCAATCTGCATATGCTCGTCAGCTGGCCACAAACTGTTTGGATGCCCGTCGTTCAAATCGATGACAACACCTAATCGATTTGAAACAGTTAAAAACTTAACTTATACCGCAATTGTCTCGACAGTGGTCATCGAATTGCTCAGTACTCATTAAGGAGTCGTTTCCGCAGCTTCAATCAAGCTCATCACACAATGTTGCATCCTGACAAGGACATTCCGGCCATAGAAGCGCGTCCTGACAGCCGCATCGACTGTCCAGTACAGCCAAGTGATCCGATAACGGTCTCTTATCTGCACACTCAACCGGGACAAGATATTCCTGCCAAGGCCGTGTTTCTGGTCAAAGATGCATCAGGAACACATAGGCCTGGCAGAGCATTGCTTGATGCATGTTCTCAGGTGAATCTCATCAACGAGGAGTTCTCCCAAAAACTTCGTCTTCGTCATAAAATATTCGACATGGAAGTCCGCAGCGTTGGAGACTCGTTAACTAATAAAAAGCACTTGGCCACAACAACCATCCAATCGCGAATCACAGATTGTGACTTATCACTAGAGTTCTGTGTCATCCGCCACATCTCGTATCAGACTCTTAGACTGACATCTCTTCTTGGAATTCCCAGGATTCCCACGGTCGCATTGTAGTCAACCTTTCCCTTAAGGATGATCCCTCTCGTCTTAGAAATTCCGCTGAAGTGGCTCGTCGACGATTCTACGCAATGAACCGCCGCATGCTGAAATTCCCTGCGTTGAAATTCCAACATGTCTCATTCATGCAGGAATATCAGACGCTAGGTCACATGTCATTGGCGACCAATCCAACCCTTCAAAAGTCGCATTACTATATACCCCACCACTGCGTTTCGAAGCAATCGAACACATCTACCAAATTGCGAGTGGTTTTCGACGCCTCATGCACAACAACTTCGCAACTGTCGCTTAATGACAGCAGCTTCTCAAATTCATATGCCATGACAGCTGACGTGACAAAAATGAACAGACGGGTCCTCGTCCTCCTCCTCGTCCTCGTCGATCAAAGCTTTCGAAAATATCAATACATATTTTGGCGAGACTCCCTAGATGCAGAACTGCAGACGTTACAGCTGAATACCGTCACTTGTGAAACCGCCGCTGCACCGTACCTAGCAGTGCGCAGTTTACACTATTTGGCTGACAAGTAAAAGGAGGAATTCCGGACCGGCGCATAGGTTACCAAATCATCGTTTTACGTCGACGACCAGCTTTGTGAAGCAGACGACATACACACCTTGCAACCCAAACAGGAAGTCATCGAAGTTCTTCACAAGGGGAACTTTCCGTTAACCAAGTGGTACTCAAACCGACCTTAGTTAACTCATTGCAAGCCCACGAAGAGCCTCAACATCTTTCAGGACAATGTTACAAGCGCACTCGGTGTCATTTGGAATCGAATCGATGATGCGTTTCTTTTCACCTTTGCTTCAAAACAACCAACCTTGCCAGCTACAAGGAGATCCATCTTATCCATCGCATCATCACTCTTTGACTTCCTCGGCCTTTTGTCACCGATAATCATCGTGGCGAAAATGATTCTTCAGGAACTGTGGATACTCAACCTTAATTGGGACGAAGCGGTTCCGCAATCCCTACATGATGCATAGACCGACTACTTAGAGTCCTTGAACATGTTGACAACTCTTCAAGCACCTCGGTGTTGCCTGCAAAATGCCAATAGCAACATTCAACTGCATGGATTTTGCGATGCGTCCATCATGGCGTACGGATGTGGTGTATGCTTGCGAACTGAAGGACCAAGTAAGATCACTGTTCGGTTGTGGACACCAAAGTGTAGAGTCGCCCCTGACAAGAAACAATCGCTTCCGAAACTGGAGATGTGCGCCACTCACTTACATGCTCAACTACTCAACAAGGTCAAAGAATTGTTCGGCGAAAGACTCAAACCGTCTTACCTCTGGTCAGACTCACTAATAGTACTCCACTGGCTCCAGCAGCACTCCGTTACGCTCTCAACCTTCGTAGGAAATCGGGTGTCAGAAATCCAAAACTTAACATCTGCCCAACCAAGGCAATCCAGCCAATATTTTCTCTGGTGGTTGCACTGTCACCGAACTGAACGCATCAATATGGTTCACCGGTCCTCCGTTTTTTGTATGAAGGCATATCAAAGTGGCGTGTGGCAAAAAATTCTGTCATCGATTTGATATCGTTAACTGCGAGAAACGGAAACATATATTTTCAACCACAACTACAAACAACTATCTGCTGGCGTCACTCGAAAAACACAGCTCATACACCGTTTTTCTACGCATTGTCGCATGGATGTTTCGCTTCATACACGTCGTTCGGAAATTATCTAAGTTAAAGGGTCCAACCCTAAGCTCGGAAGAATTAGAGCACGCAGCAAACTGCATAGCCTGGAATCTTCAAAACCACTCGTTTCCGTAAGAACTTCGATACCTCAGGAAAAACCAAGTACTTAAAGGTCCTCTAAAGTTTCTTTCTCTTTTCGTATACACCTCTACTGGATTCGAACTCATGAAGATCGGAGGACGACTCGACTATTCCCATCTTCCTGAGAGTGAGAAGCACACACTACTACTTCCAAGCAAATCGTCAATGACAGTTAAATATGTCCGCCACCTTCACACTCGAAACTTCCACGCCGGACCAAAGGCGTTGGTGGCGCTACTTCGTCTGAAATTGTGGATCATCAATGTGAGAGGGGTAGCTATTCGAGTGGTGTAGGTTTTATTTAGGATAGTTGTGTTGGATATATTATTACATATAGAAATTATAGCTATAAGTGTTCTGCACACGTTCTGCTCTGGAGTCTATCTCTGTCTCGACTACTTTACATTTGTAGAGTCTGGTAACATTATAAAAAAAGGACTTATTCTACACTAATATTGAAGGTTTGGTATATACAATATTAGGCGCTGTTCACAGTCGGCCTCTCCTGACAAATCTCTGCGTCCTCGCAGGATTCATGGGGTGGATCATCTTCAAAGTCGTCATCTTCATCGGGTTCCTCCGGTGGCAGCTCACACCAGCGCTTCATCTTGTCGGACGAATACACCGACTTGTAGTGTCTCTGCTTTCTTTGTGCGTGAGGGATATCTTCTTTAAGATACTGTCGTTCTGCAGGACCTTGTTGATTATAAAAGGTCCTTTGTAGCGAGGCGAGAAAGGGAGAGCATTTAGTAGTACTATTTACCATGGTATTAATGCTCCACTGGATTGATCGGATATTGTCATCCCAACGCTTATCGATGTCATTGGAAGGCAACAACATTGACAAAATGATGCGATTTGTGCGCTCAGCGTGACCATTGGCTCTAGGTGTTCGTACAGCATTTAAAATGTGCTTTACATTGTTTGCTTTGCAGTACTTTTCAAAATCTTTTGATGTAAATGCTGTACCACGATCTGTTACAATTCGATCTGGCATTCGCAGGTAGCTGGTTACATCTTGCAAGACATCCAGGACGTGTTTAGTGGCCGTACTTTTCACCGCTCGTACAATGGTGAAATTGGTGAAGGCATCGACTATTACCAGAACATGCTCGTTTCTCTTGGAACTCTTTGGAACTGGCCCCAGGTGGTCCATGTGTAGCGTGGAAAAGGGAATCGGCTTGATGTCATCGTAGTGGTACTGACCTTCCTGACGTCCACCTGGTGTTTTATAAAACGCACAGCCCACACAGGACTTGATGTAGCTTTTGACATAGTTTCGCATTCGGGGAAACCAAAATAAGTTTAGAATTCTTGCCATAGTCTTATCCGTGCTCATATGTCCGGCCTTATCGTGACATTCATGTAAAATGTGGAATCTCAACTGCTTCGGCACAACCCATAATAAATTGTTGCCATGTTTTCGAAACAAGCGATCTTGCTCGATCACATACTCGTCGCTCTCAGATTTCTTTTCCAATTTCATGTTTGCGACAATTTTCTGTATTTTCTCGTCCTGTAGTTGTATGGAAAATAGCCAGTCCTCTTCGTCGATTATCGTTTTTGCTATTTTCAGACTTGCGGTATCCATCTCTCGAGCATCTTCGAACGGAGCTCGACTGAGTGCGTCAACGTGGTTCATCTGTGTTCCTGCTCGATGAACGATGTCTATGTCGAATTCTTGAATGCGTAACCACCATCTTGCAATCCGGGGTATTAGTTCTCGTTTCTCCATCGACGTCTTTAGGGCATTGCAATCTGTGATAACCTTTATCTTCTTGCCATAGATGTAATATTTAAATCGCTCTAACGATTCAACGACGGCTAGAGCCTCAAGTTCGTAGCTGTGGTAATTTTTCTCCGGCTTGGAAGTAGCTCGGCTATAATAAGCGATGGGTTTCAGCTGGTCCTCCTCACGTTATAGAAAACTCCGGCTAAACCAACGGCGCTGGCATCGGTATGTAGTTCATGCTCTGCGTCTAGACGATGAATTTGATATTAGACATTTTTTTAATTCGTCGAAGGCTTGTTCTTGTGGCGCTTTCCAAGAAAACGGCTGATCCTTGCGCAATAGGATTCTTAATAACGCTGAAATGATGGCATATCCAGCAACGAATTTACGGAAATAACCAGTGAGACCCAACAATTTTCTCACATCGGTAACATTGGCTGGTTTCGGGAACATTCTGATGGCGTTCGTCTTAATTTCTCCAGGACTGATTCCTTCTACGTGTATCTGGTGACCAAGGAATGTTATTGACTGTTTATATAACTCACATTTTTCCAGGTTTAACGTTAATCCGCACTCCTTTAAAACTTTCAGGATCCTCTCAATCTTCTCGTACATCTCATCAAATGTTTGACTGCCAATAAGGATGTCGTCCATTTAGTGTATCATGTCGCCTTTCTGCACTTTCTTTTGTAACTTTGCCATGAGTCTATTGAAAACCGCAGGTGCGTTCTTCAATCCGAACGGAAGTCGCTTGAATTCGTATAATCCATCTGTGGTGATGAATGCAGTAGACTTTCGGCTCTCTGGGGCTATCTCTATCTGATAGTATCCGCTGTTGAGGTCTAGGGATGAGAAGTACTTAAACCTTCTTGATCAGCTTGTTTAGGCGGCGGTAATCGACGCACATTCGATCGCTACCATTCGGCTTCTTGATGAGCACCACCGGGCTGGCGTACTCTGATGTTCACAACGTGATGATGTCCTGCTTTAGCAGCTCGTCGACCATTCTGCTAACGATTTCCTTCTTTGGCTCGGATACTCGGTATGGAGCTTGGGCTACTACCTGATTGCTTTCGACGGTGATATCTGCTTTGACCACGCTTGTCCTTCCTATGCCTTCCAATCCTGTCGAGAAAACATCGGCGAAGTTATCCAGTAAGCTGCGCATTTGCTTACTTTCTTTGTCGTTCTGAAAATTTTCCAGCAGCTTCGCGATATTGGTGCTTACAGGGGTTGTCGGCTGATGGACTGCTCGCTTGATTTTAGAATCGCCTGACTTAAAGTTGAGCTCGAGATGAGCGGAGATGATGACGTCCTGACCCAACAGAAAGTCCTCCTGCAATAGATCGTTGTCTGCTATATACACTTTCGCTGCAATCGTCTTCCCATCGATTTCTAGATCCACAATTTTGCAATTGTGAAATTGCCGCTGACTGCGCTGACATCGTTTCTTCTTGCTGCATGTTGATACCCACTGCTGCTGGCAGTTCTACGTCCTCCGATTGTTCAAACTCTATTAGTCCTTGAACCGATTCGGCTCTGGTGCCCGAAACTGACACGTTTTTAGATCTCAGCAGGAATCTTAACATATCTCCTTTAAGATCTGCTATCTTCGGCATTTTAATGTTGTTTTAGCGACTAGGTTGGCAGTCCTCTTTGCGAGCGAGACAACTATATGTACCTCAAAAAGTTCTGCATCTGCTTTCTCACTTGACCAATGCACACAAACTCCTTGTACGCATGTATGTGCTCCGGCTTCTAAAAAATTCTGACTTGCATCGACTTGCGAAATTCACCAATACTCACAACCGCTTTGTGTGTATGTGCTTCGGCTTCTCTTGAGACTTCTGCTGCTCTTGAGACTTCTGCGGCCACAGGCTCACTTGACTCCACGGGTTCACTAAGATACCCGATCTGCTTTCCTTGAATCCGCCTGCCACGTAGAACTGGAACACATCCGTAATTTGCAATTTAAGCTGTCACATAGACCTGGGAACACATCCCATTGCAAACCTTCCACGCCGACGATTCTTGCTGCTTTTTCTTAGAGTTCTTGGCACTACTCCTCCGCTTCACACATGTCCAACCACACTGATCCCACTTCTGAACTGAGAAGGGTAGCTATTCGAGTGGTGTAGGTTTATTTTGAATAGTTATGTTGGATATATTAATGCATGTAGAAATTATTAGAAGTGTTCTGCACACGTTCTCCTCTTGAGTACGACTCTGTTTCGACTACTTTACATTTGTAGAGTCTGGTATTAAAAGGGGCTTTCTACACTAATATTGAAGGTTTGGTATATACTGGATTAGGCGCTGTTCACAAATGCAAGGGACTTAAGGCGTCGTATTGTTTGAGCCTGTACCCACTGCCAGTACTACCGGGCTGTCAGACGTGCTATTGTCTTTCGGCTTCCTACATGGCCAGCTGCCGGTGAGTCGTGGTTCTCCTTCAGCACCGTTTCCCGTAGAGCTTTCGGGACGCACATCTAACATTTTGCGACATCTTCGCTGCCCCCTCCCTGAGGTATGTTCCTGTACAGGGTGCTACCCTCCAACACGTAGTCTGGATGCTTTTGCGGCTGGGTCCTTATCTTTTCGCCATTTCCAGAATCCAGCTGCATGCTGCAGAAGCTTCCACCGCCGACGTCTCCTTGATCCCTCAAAGCGTTTCCGGTAGTGGCTGCCTTGAGAAAGCGTCTGCCACTAGGTTGAGTTGTCCTTTCCTGTACGCTATTTCGAAGTCGTACTGCTGCAACTCCAGGGCCCATCTGGCGATCCTCCCTGAAGGGCTTTCTATGCTGTTGAGCCACTTCAGCACCACGTGCCAGATACGGCTTGAGCTTTCGGATCGCCCAGACGATTGCCAAGCACTCCTTCTCTCGTCTTGAGTAAGAGATTACCTTTTCGCCTCGTTCAGTTTCCTGGGTCAAGATTGCCTCGATGCCGTAGTCGCTCGCGTCAGTTAAGTAAAGTTGAATGGTTTGTCGAAATCCGGGCACGCCAGTACGGGGTCTACGACGAGTCTTGCCTTCACCTCTTCGAACGCCGTCTGATGTTCCTGTGTGCACACCCACTTATTGCCCTTGCGTAGCAGATCGTTGTGAGGTTTGACTATTTTTGCGAAGTTAGGTACAAACCGGCGGTACCATGATGCTACGCCCAAGTACTGTCGGAGCTCTTTTACTTTCGATGGTGGCTCTAGTTCGTGGATGGCTGCTACCTTTTCCGGATCCGTGCCTATTCCTTCGCTAGTCACTCGATGACCAAGATACAACAGCTCTTTCTTGAAAAATTGGCCCTTCTGCTGTCTGCTTTCAGTGGGCTTTGCCAGTACCCATCTTTTAGTTCCAGCTACTGATGTACCGTGCTTCCCACGGTTGGTCGAGAATATAACTTATTCGGGGCATCGGGTAGGCATCCTTTATAGACTTGGCGTTGATTTGCCTAAAGTCGACGCACAGTCTCCATTTGCCCGTCTTTTTTTTAACCATCACGATGGGAGAGCTGTATGGGCTCGCGCAACTTCGCATTGATCTCCCCATTAACTTTCGGATTCTTGAGGTAGTATCGCTGCTTTATTGGTTTGTTGTCTTTCATCGTGATTTGACGCTCTGCCATGTTCGATGTTCCCGTCATGGTGTTGAAACTCGATAGCTCTGCCTCCAGGAATTTCGTCGTGTCGTCATCTTTGCTTGCCTGTTGCACGATTGCCACCGATAGCTTCTCCTCGAGCCATCCATTGTGTCGATTCCTGGCCGGTATTGATATTTCGTGTCCAGCTTACTTAATCTCATTTCCGACTTGTGTTAGAAAGTTCCATCCCAACACCAATGAATCCACTACTCCTGGTAGTATCAGCCGGCTCATGCTCAGCCGCTTGTTCCCGAAAACGATTTCCACCTCCAGCTGCTCATCGATTCCGTCACATCTTCCGTCTGCCAACCTATCTTGCCGTCGTATCCTCGTAATCTTCCCGAGGGCAACCAGGTTGTCCGCCAGTTCTTTGCTTATAAAGCTCGCTGTTGCCCCTGTGTCGATTGTGGCCTTGTATGTGCCCCCACCAATCGTCACCGCTGCGGACAACTGCTGCTCCTCCTCGATCAGCTTTCCCGTTAGTTTTGAGAGGTAGCATCTTGCGACCCCCGCTCGCCTCTCTGTGGCTGAGATCGCTGGGCATATTCCGTCTGCTGGCAGCATTAAACGCTCCTGACGCTTACTCTCCCGCACACCCAGCAGAACAACAGGCGTTGGTGCCGACATCCCCCCGCCCAGTGTTCGTGACCGCCGCACTTTCGGCAGGCCTCCTGGGGGTCTGTGATGTGTATCGTGTCAAGGGGCCTTTGTGTTGCACTTGGTGGCCTCCAAACAGTCTTTGCTGGCTGCATCTGTTGCTGTTGTGGTGGTGTCCATTGGCCTCCACGTGGTGCTCCTGTTGCCTGCTGCCGTGGAACTCGGTTAGGTGACGACCATTAGCCGTTTCACCGTGTCTCCTGAGTGCCTGTCTTTTCGCATCTTCTGCATGTTACCTGCGATTGTGATGCCGACTTGGTCTTAAAGAATTTGTTTTTTTGCGCGTACGCTTCCCGTTCCTTTTCGAGTTCTTCGTACTCTTCTTCTAATATCATCAGCGTGTCCATGTCCGACGCCCTAAGGAAAATCATTAGACTTGGGGTGCAGTTTTCTTTGATGAAAGAATAATTAAGTGTCATCATCATCGTCCGCATGTCGATCATGTAGTTTTTGAACGACTCGCTGAATTGAGCAATTCGGGCATCGCTCGGGGAATCATGTCTAATTCCAAGCCGTATGTGTTGGCGGACCATTCCACCTGCTCCAGGAACTCGAACGGTTTTTCCGCCCCGTCGAACCTGAACGACCATTCGCGGACCTGTTTAGCGATCCTTGCACAGTCTGAGTGACTGAGTCTCGAGATCAGCGCTGTTATTTTTTTGTCTTGGCTTGACTCTCTTCTGTTTGCTTCTTTTTGTAAGTTGTCAACGCTCAGACCTGCCACTAGGTTGTCCCCTTCGGCGTTCGTTAACGTGATGCTCGGGCCGGCTTTGTCGTGGTATGTTGCTTCCAACTCGGCCCAGATGTCGACGAGTTGTGGGTCACTATCCGTTTCTGAGTAATACTCGGATAGTGCCTTTCTCATGTCTTCTAATTTACCGTCCAGGGTGACATTAAGCCTCTGTGCGACATTGGCGAAGTCCTCCTTTTTAAACCGGTAGATCCACTTCTTTCCCATTCTGTTCTGTTTGCTTTCACTGCTGGGACAATCACGTTGGGCGCCAGATGTAATGATTTTTTGTGGTCTGCTCGCTATGAAATTCTTGCGGCTAGCTCAGTAGATTGTGTGTTCGTCCCACCAAATTTTTATAAACGTGAGGAAGCACAGAATTCACGGGTTCGTAGTGGGCTTGTTGCGGGAATATTATTACAAATGACTTGGTAGCTTAGTTGGCCTTGACTCGTCGCCTGTGACCTTCGGTACTTCCGACGGTCCTGATTGACTCGACGACCTCTCGCCTTGATGACTCCGTGCTCCAGTCCTGTAGCTCCCTGAAGATCCTCGCAGCTCCCTGAAGATCCTACCAGCTCTTGAAGATGCTCGCTCGCTGCTCGCTCCTGACGCGTCGACTTTGTGACTGCTGGTAATGACTCGGACTCGTTCTCAGACTAGGGTGAATAGAAGCTGCGTTCTCCAGGATCACTCCTTTCGACACACCGCCGCCTGTCCCTATCTCTGTCCCGGATGGTCCCACTGGGTTTTCTGCTTAGTCCGCGCGGGCTGTCAAGGCTGAACGCCAGGAAGCTGCCTCGCGCTTTACTTCGCTTCTACGCCTAGTGTAAACAAACGTTGCACCCAAGCCTCACCCTTCAGCTTATTGTCCGGGACGTTTCCGCGTGGCTCGATCTGTGTTGCGTGGCTGTCGTGATGTGGCGGCCGGCTTGCTAATGACAATATCTTGCGCACTGCTCCTGGCGGTGCTGGCTGCGTGGCTGGACGTACCGTGGCTTTTGGTACTCGGGGTTCGGGCGTACACCGTATGGCTCTCCTGGACAACTCCAATCGAGACCGTACCGATCGACCGCTCTCCCTTCTGGCTTGCTGTACTCGTTATTCTCAAGGCGTAACGCAAGGGCTTAGTTGATAAGGTTAAACCGACCGCCTTGACCTATCCGTGTGATGCCCTCTGGACCTCAGCTACCTGCATCTCAATTCGGAGATTCCTGGTATCCCAATCCCGAACGTCTCGACGTAGCAATCTTGCTTCTCGTAGGCTCCCACGGCGCTGCTTTTCTGACGACTCGACTTGCTATTGCTCCCTTGTAGATTATTTGGTTGACTGTCTGTTCCCTTTAGTATCTGATTGATCTTGACGGTTTGAATCTTCGTGATCGACTGATCCAGCTCCCTTTTGCACACGGCCCGCTGAATCTCTCCACTCCGGGGACAAAGTCCGTGACTCCTGGTTGACCCACTTGTCCCTTACGCACAGCTTCCAACCGATGTTCTACCCATTGCCGCCGTCCCGCTGGTTCCCGTGATGCTTGTGGCCCGCCTGTGTGCCGCTCCACTGCCGAGATGTGCCACTTCTTCTCCCGGTCCAAAGTTCACGGGAGAGTCCAAAGTCCGGTGGAGTTCCGTTATCCCCACATGGCACTCTGGCTCTGCTCGCCAAGTCTCCACTCTCTCCTACTCCGCTCCATGGTCTCCAAACTCGCTTAATCTCCGTCCTTAATCTCCAAACTCTCTTGTTCTCCATCCTTGGTCTCCAAACTCTCTTGTTCTCCATCCTTGGTCTCCAAACTCTCTTATTCTCCATCCTCTCCTCGCCGCGCCGTTACTACGCGAATTCGCCGCGTATCTGGTAAGCAGCCGGCCATCTGCTGCTGCTACGATTTGTGGGGAATTATTAAACTCCTTTATCTTTATCTGCAGCTTCTCAAATTCAGACTGCTTCAATCTGCCATGACACCTGACGTGACAAAAATGTACAGGCAAGTCCTCGTCGATCAAACCTTTAGAAAATATCAATACATATTTTAAAGAGGTGCCCTAGATGCAGAACTGCAGACGTTCCAGCTGAATACTGTCACTTACGGAACTGCCGCTGCACCGTATCTAGTAGTGCGCATTATTTGGCTGACAAGTACAAGGAGGAATTCCGGACCGGCGCATCGGCTATCAAATCATCGTTTTCGTGGACGACCTGCTTTGCGGAGCAGTCGACATGCACACCTTGCAACCTATCAATCAAGAAGTCGTCGAAGTTCTTCAAAAGGCGAACTTTTTGTTGAGCGAGTGGTACTTAAACTACCCTGAGTTTACTGATCGCAGGCCCACGAAGAGACTCAACATCTGTCAGGACAATGTTACAAGCGCCCTCGGTGTCATATGGAATCAAATCGATGATGAGTTTTTTTCACCTTTGCACTGTGGGCCAGAAAGTTCATTTTTTGGCCAAAAAACTGTAATTTCTTTCCTGGGATAGTTAGAAGGATGCAGTTTTTTGCATTTATCTCTTAAAAGATTGAACTTTGCAACAAACTAAAAGTAAAATTTATTGGAATTTTATATGGTATAGATAATCCAAACCAAAATCGGAAAATTTTACATACTTTTCGGTTTTTTATTTTTAAAAAAATAACTAGAAGACGCACTCAATCCATTTTCATACACGATTAAGTATGAGAGAAAACAAATTAAAAAAAATTAACACCACTATAAAATATGATGTCGTTTGAGATTTATGAACCGTTAAAAATTGCTACTTTCGGAGGCTCCCACTTGAACGTTTATTTAATAATCGACCTAACAAAATTTTCTATTTTTTTCTTCTTGCTATCTGTTTAGATTCTTATAATCAAATTATTAGAAAAAAATTGTTTGAAAAATATTGTTTTTTAATTCGTTTAATGTTAATTTGACATTTTCTGAAGTCATCACAAAAGTATGCTATTTATTTATTTATTTATTAATTTGAGATCATAGTAAAGTTTAAAAAACTAATACTAACATAGGGGGTAGTGCTAGCTACGAGGCCTTCGACTACGTATTTATGTAAGCTACATTTATATTTTTATAATATATTTTAGTTCTTCTCCGAAGAAAGTACAAGAAATGCAGCATACCTTTGGGCATACATAAGTCCTCAAAATGGTTCGACTTCAAATTAAGCCATCAACTAAAACTAAAATTACTGAAAACTAAGGCAAAACCGCATCGAGTCGGCGATGAGCGATTTTAGTAAATTAATTAAAGAATTTATTTTTGATGTAATGACTTCATTCGGGGATGGCACTCAAAAGCACTCGAAAAGCAAAGTACTCATTTGCTAAAAAAAGCAGTAAAAATCAACGAAAAAGTTTCTTTTAGGAAACAAGTAAGACATACGAGCTATTGAATTTTTTTTTTACTTGTTAAAAATAATGCCTCCGAAAAGTTTTGTGAAGAAGTCAAACAGCTACATCAGCGTCTTTGACTTCTAGATTTTTTTTCATTTCCATCAATATTTGATGAATTTTTAACTTTAAAAATACGGTAAAAAAAAACTACTTGCCCGAATTCTTTGAAACTTTGGCATAAATTAGTTTAATGTATAATAAAAAGGACTCCATACTCGGTCTTGTCATTTTCTTAAAAAAAAAAAACGTATTTTTGGCCAAAAATCGGATCGGCTGGCCCAGTGTGCTCCGGTCAGACTTACAAATAGTACACCATTGGCTCCAGCAGCACTCCGTTACGCTCTCAACCTTCGTAGGAAATCGCGTGTCAGAAATCCAGAACTTAACATCTTCCCAACAAAAGCAACCCAGCCAATATTGTCTCTCGTAGTTGCACTGTCACCGAACTAGACGCATCAATAGGGTTAACCGGTATGAAGGCATATCAAAGTGGCCTGTTGCAAAAAATGCTGCCATCGGTTTGAGTATCGTCAACTGCGAGAAACGGAAACACATATTTTCAACCACAATTACAAACAACTATCTGCTGGCGTCAATCGAAAAGCACAGCTCATACACCGTTCGTCTCGCATTGTCGCATGGATGTTTCGATTAATACACTTCGTTCCAAAATCATCTAAGTTCAACGGTCCAACCCTAAGTTCGGAAGAATTAGAGCACGCAGCAAACTGCATATCCTGGAATCTTCAAAACCACTCGTTTCCGGAAGAACTTCGATACCTCAGGAAAAACCAAGTACTTAAAGGCCCTCTAAAGTTTCTTTCCCTTTTCGTAGACACCTCTACTGGATTCGAACTCATAAAGGTCGGAGGACGACTCGACTATTCCGATCTTTCTGAGAGCGAGAAGCACCCACAACTACTTCCCAGCAAATCGTCAATGGCAGTTAAATATGTCCGCCACCTTCACACTCGAAATTACCATGCCGGACCAAAGGCGTTGGTGGCGCTACTTTGTCTGAAATTGTGGATCATCAATGCAAGGGACTTAAGGCGCCGTATTGTTCGACCCTGTACCCACTGCATTCGATATCGACCCGTTCTACTGCAGCAAGTAATGGGTCAATTACCCAAGGCAAGATAGGCAATCAGTAAGCCCTTCAGCAAATACGGTGTTGAATTCTGCGGACCGAATAAGCGGAAAGCCTCCATCAAAGAGCTATCTCGCCATGTTCGTATCTCTCGTCGTCAAGGCCGTGCTTATTGAGTTGGTTAAGATTTGAGCACAGAAGCATTTCTGGCGGATCTGAAGGGATTCTCTGGACGTCGCGGATATTTGCTATGACAACGCGACCAATTTCGTTGGCGCCTCCAATCAGCTGCAATACCTAAGGAAGTTCCTGTTCAATGAGAAGACTCAAACCGCAATTGAACAATTTTGTGCGGCTGATTTTGTCAGCTTTTACTTCATCACACCCAGGGCTCCGCATTTTGGTGGGCTGTGGGAATCGGCAGTAAAGAGCGCAAAAGGTCTACTCAACAGAACATTTGTAATTACCAAGTTTACGTACGAGGAGCTTTCAACAGTCGTGATTGAGATAGAAGCCATCCCCAACTCAAATCAACCTTTTGAACGGGGCCAGGATGTTGGATCAGATTATTAGCAAACTACTGTATAAACCTAATGTCTACACATGTACAGCTGTAAGCCCTCTAATAACTCTCCGCTTTGCTCAGCTTAACGAGCGTTCGGAAATAAGGGCAGTAGCATATTATCTTTTAAAGAGAAAAGTCGTCTTGGTCTTGAGTTTCGGCTGTTTGATAGTTCTCCCTAAGATTTGCTTTATTTACCTGTCGCATGCCTATTTATATTCTGATAACGCCATTTTCTTTAAATGCTATGACCATGGGCGATATCCAGTCGGAATGACCTGTTACTGGTTTGATGATATCAAGGGCAAGAGCTTCTTCCAATTTTGCGGTTACTTTACCCTCAAGTGCAACCGGTATGCGCATAACGTTTGAAAAACGATTATTGTCTATTGCTCGATCTATTGCCATTGTCAGGACAATCTTGCGCTTTTCGATAGAGTCATCTGATAATGGGATATTTTTATTGGTTGTTGGCCAGACGTATTAAAGTTTTTTCAGGAATAAAGGGCCTAGAGTCCATACAGTTCTCGGATCACACTCTTGACAATTGGTGGTTCGTGTCGCTTTATCAGCTGGGCTTAAGAGAGTTGGAGAGTTGTCCAGAATTTCTGCTATCCGGTATGTCACAAACTATTTATATTGCCTGTGGTCAGAACAAATCCAGGCGAACACTGTCCTTGAATCTGACCAGAACACAGATCTTTCAATGGCCATATCATGACTTTCTAATATCAAGTTTCTCAATCGCGTTCCTAGTACTGCGGCTTGGAGCTCCATCCTGACCACCGATAACAACTTCAGGGGAGCACATTTTGTTTTTTCCTGCTACAAAGGAAGTTTCAATATTGTCGCCAGATATGATTCGCCAGTAAGCCACAGCAGCAAATGTCTGCTCACTTGCGTCGACGAATATGTGAAGTTCCTTTGTGATACTTAAATCTAAGAACTTTGGAGAATAGAAACGACTAATTTGAAAATGCTTCACTCTATCCAATTGACCGATATATTCCCTGAAGCGCCTTTATATATTTTCGTCGATTAAGTCCTTCGAGGTAATTCCTGTGCGCCAGATATCCTGCATTAAACCATTGCCAATTATCATAAGATGAGCCATCATACCATACGAGTCGTACATTGACATTATGATACTGAAAAGTTGTCGCGTTTTTGTTGCTTTATTTTCTTATCAACTCCGTTCATTTTAATGTCGAACAAGAATGCATCCTTTCCTCTATCCCAAAAAACACTTCGGATTTAGTCGACGGAACAGGAATCGAGATTTACTGATGAAGGAATTGTAATATCTGGAGAGCTGTCTGAACCGTTTAGCATATTTTTGATATTCGATGAGTTTGAAATGAAGTCTCTCAAATCGAAATTGGTTAATTTGTGGACGTTTTTTACTTTATTACTTATCTTGTATGCATCCTTTTCATTGTCAAAGCTTGCTACAAAATCATGTACATAATGATTTTCTTGTATGGCCTTAATAACAGCTTCTCTCCTGTTTGTGACATTTAAAGCATTTTGATTTTTTACATACTGCGCACAGCAAGGTGAACTTGCATTTTATATACCTCAATATTGCCATCGGAATCCCTCCATAGGAATCTGAAGGAGTCTTGATCTGATTCTTTGACCTTTAATTGCAAGAACATTAGGCTGTTGTCGGCGCATACAGCTATTATGCCTTGTCGAAATTGGAACAGGATTTTAAGTAGTGAAGGGTTTTCATCTGGTCCCTTTAGCAATTGGCTGTTTAAATAAATTCCTTTGCTTTTGGCTGCCTGATCTTGTTTGGCTTATAAATGTTATTTACACCAAAGTGAGGGAGATACCAGCTTCCAGGACCTTTTCTGCTTCTTCTCTTGTCCATTTCCTGGCATATTCCTTATATACCAAATTCATTATAGCCTTTTTATATTCCCCCTGCTTGTCAGAATCGAAAATATTTTGCTCAGTCAGTGAAGTCGTCTTATGAATGGATTGTTTGGTAACTTAACGAGAAGGCTCTCTGTATTAAAATATTCCGTCGATATGTCATTTAAATCCATTTTATTAGAATCGATCGAATAAGTATAAAAAACGGTGTCTATACCATTATAAGGATTAGCATAGGGTTATCCACTCTATACGAGTTCGCATGGGTACTTACTTATAAGGTCAAAGGTTATAAGGACAGGGTTTTGCAAATGCTGCAAAGCTTTAGCCGATTTAAGAAATATGATCAGGTTTGATACATTTGCTGCAAATGATATAATTTTGTAAAGGTGGTTTTCTGAGATCTGCTGGTCCTTATCGGTGTCTGGATTCACACCTGGTCTTGGCGTCGAATTGTGGGCTTGATCAATTTTTTCCATTTAGGCGTCACGAAAGAGTGAAAAGTGCCACTGTATGCTCTCTTTTACAGACTTTTGCAAAGATATTTTCACAACTTGTTGCAAGATTTCAATAGAATCAGCGACATAAGCAACTTTAAAATTTAATAAAAATGTTACGTGCCAGCCACGAAACTTTGAACACTTTAATAAATAGCTTCGGTTTGCGATCGGCGTCTATATTTATTTATTATAAAGTGTTCTTCACAGGCTGCGTTACGTTTATTAAATTGTGTTTCTGCTCACATCAACGAACTAGCAACAATGACAACAAAAAATGGCACCAAAAAATTGAGCTGAAATTGTCGTACAGGGTTGCAATTAGGGTGGTTAAATTCAAAATTTATTTTCTCCAGCATCAATGATGATTTAATTAAAGTGAAAAATAAAATCCATGACTTAATTGATAATAATTATAAACAATTAATTATCAATTCCAAATTTATAAAAGAAATATAACCTCTTTCTGAAGATTCTTAACAGTATTTATTGATCAATATTATTGACATTTGACATACAAAATTTAATTGATACCACTTACACTGCCAAAAATTGATGTTTTTAATACAAACATTTTAAGCAGTGAAGACACCAAAGAAGTATTACAACACGAAAAAAAGCCAGTAATTACCGCAGACTAATGGATATCTCTGTACTCAAAACCGCACTGCATAAAGAACTTTTAATATTTATATACAGTACCCAATAATAAAAAAAAACAGATGACAGATTGTGAGGAGTTGAATAACTCCCCACAAATCTCAGCAATAGCAGCGACAGATGGCCGGCCGCTTACCAGATACGCGGCGAATACGCTTAGTAACGGCACTGAGGAAAAAAAGAGTTTGGAAAATTCAGTTCAATAGAGTTTGGAGAATTCTGTTCAAGAGAGTTTGGAGAATTCCGTTCAAGAGAGTTTGGAGAATTTAGTACGAGAGAGCTTGGAGAATTCGGCTCAAGAGAGTTTGGAGAGTATGAGGAAAGAGAGCTTGGAAAGAAAGAGCGAAGGGTTAACAGTAGATCGCCGCGCTAAGCACCCTAGTGTGGGGCCGTGAGCAGAGGGCGAAACAAAGAACGGTTAAACTACGGACATTAGACCCTGAAGTGGTGCCGTGCGCAGATGCCAAGACTTAACGGTACCAGAAGCCATTTATAAGTGGGCCCAGCGCTGGAAGCAGGATCAGTCGATCACGAGGAGTCAAACCGTCAAGATCAGTCAAGATACCAAAGTGAACATCAGTCAACCAAAAAAAACTACAAGGGAGCTACAACAAGTCGAGTCGTCGGAAAAGCAGCGCCGTGGGAGCCTACAGGGAGCATGATCGCTACGTCGAGACATTCGGGATTGGGATACCAGGAATCTCCGAATTGAGACGGAGGTCTCCGGCTAGGTAATGGCGGTCTGTTTACCCCTATCAACTAAGTCCTGCCGTTACGCCTGGGGAATCCCGAGTATAACAAGCCAGAATGGAGAGCGGTTGATCGGTACGCTCTCGAATGGAGTTGTCCAGGAGAGCCCTACGCTCTCGACTAGTGAAGTCCCAGTCACAGCCAGGAGCAGTGCGTAAGACATCGTCAGCAGCAAGCCAGTCACCAGATCACGACAGACATGCAAGACAGATCAAGCCACGCGGAAACGTCCCGGACAATAAGCAGAAAGGTGAGGTTAGGGTGGGACGTTCGATTACACTAGGCGTAGAAGCGAAGTAAAGCACTAGGCAGCTTCCTGGCGTTTAGCCTTGACTGTCCGCGCGGGCTGAGCAGAAACCCCAGTGGGACCATCCGGGACAGAGCAAGGGACTGGCGGCGGTGTGTCGAAAGGAGTACTCCTGGAGAGCGGACCATCTGTTCACCCTAGTCTGAGAACGGTGATGCTTCAAGGGAGCTTCAAGGATCTTCAGGGAGCCACATGACTAGAGCACCGAGACAACGAGGAGAGAGGTCATCGAGACAACCAGGACAGTCGGAGATACCGAAGGCCACAAGCGATATCAAGGCCAACCAAGCTACCAAGTCACTACGAACTACCACTACGAATTCTGTGCTTCCTCACTGAGCTACTGCGCGGTCACGTTTATATAAATTTGGTGGGACGAACACACAATCTACTGAGCTAGCCGCACGCATCTCGTAGCGAGCGGAGCACAAAAAATCAGTTCGTTACATCTGGCGCCCAACGTGATTGTCCCAGCAGTGAAAGCATCTTAAACAGAATGGGAAATAACTGGATCTACCAGCTTAAAAAGAAGGACTTCGCCAATGTCGCACACGGGCTTAATGTCGCCCTGGACGGCCGATTGGAAGACATGAGAAAGGCATTATCCGAGTATTACTCAGAAGCGGATAATGACCCACAACTCGTCGACATCTGGGCCGAGCTGGAAGCTACATAAAACGGCAAAGCCGGTCCAAGCCTCACGTTAACGAACGCCGAAGGGGACAACCTAGTGGCAAGCCTGAGCGTTGACAACTTACAAAAAGAGGCAAACAGGAGAGGGTCAAGCCAAGACAGAAAAATAACAGCGCTGATCTCGAGACCCAGTCACTCAGACTATGCAAGGATCGCTAAACAGGTCCGCGAATGGTCGTTCAGGTTCGACGGGGCGGAAAAACCGTTCGAGTTCCTGGAGCAGGTGGAATGGTCCGCCAACACATACGGCTTGGAATTAGACATGATTCCCCGAGCGATGCCCGAATTGCTCAATTCAGCGAGTCGTTCAAAAACTACATGATCGACATGCGGACGATGATGATGACACTTAATTATTCTTTCATCAAAGAAAACTGCACCCCAAGTCTAATGATTTTCCTTAGGGCGTCGGACATGGACACGCTGATGATATTAGAAGAAGAGTACGAAGAACTCGAAAAGGAACGGGAAGCGTACGCGCAAAAAAACAAATTCTTTAAGACCAAGTCGGCATCACAATCGCAGGTAACATGCAGAAGATGCGAAAAGACAGGCACTCAGGAGACATGGTGAAACGGCTAATGGTCGCCACCTAACCGAGTCCCACAGCAGCGGGCAACAGGCGCACCACGCTGAGGCCAATGGACACCACCACAACAGCAACAGATGCAGCCAGCAAAGACTGTTTGGAGGCCACCAAGTGCAACACAAAGGCCCCTTGACACGATACACATCACAGACCCCCAGGAGGCCTGCCGAAAGTGCGGCGGTCGAGAACACTGGGCTTGGGGATGTCGGCACCAACGCCTGTTGTTCTCCTGGGTGTGCGGGAGAGTAAGCGGCAGGAGCGTTTAATGCTGCCAGCAGACGGAATATGCCCAGCGATCTCAGCCACAGAGAGGCGAGCGGAACTGAGAGTAATATTAATACCGGCCAGGAATCGACACAATGGATGAAGAGAAGCTATCGGTGACAACCGTGCAACAGGCAAGCAAAGATGACGACACGACGAAATTCCTGGAGGCAGAGCTATCGAGTTTCAACACCATGACGGGAACATCGAACATGGCAGAGCATCAGATCACGATGAAAGACGACAAACCAATAAAGCAGCGATAGTACCCCAAGAATCCGAAAGTTCAAGGGGAGATTAATGCGAAGGTGGATGAGTTTCTCCAAATGGGATACGTAGAGCACTGAACAAGCCCATACAGCTCTCCCATCGTGGTGGTTAAAAAAAAGACGGACAAATGGAGACTGTGCGTCGACTTTAGGCAAATCAACGCCAAGTCTGTAAACGATGCAGCGGTGGGTGACGTCGTGTGGGCCAAGGAACACCATTTATCACAAGCGGCCGAAGGATTCGCAGCAAAATTGGCCCCAAGATACGACGGACCTTACCAAGTCATGGGCTTTGCGTCACCAGTAATCTGAATTATACGATACGTAAACACAAAGAAAAAGCGGACCATTCACGTAAGCGAGATGAAACAGCAACAAACGGAAAGCACAAGCGGGCGGCTACAACAAGCAGACACAACAGACGCAAAACAACATTGAAACTCCAAGGATAACTCCAAGGATTCTCAGAAAATACTACGAAAGGAGTCCAAGGATAACTCCAAGGATTCGCAAAAGATACTCCAAATTGTCCAAGGATAACTCCAAGGATTCTCAAATGATACTACGAAAAGAGTCCAAGGATAACTCCAAGGATTCTCAAGGGATACTACAAGAGGAGTCCAAGGATAACTCCAAGGCTTCTCAAAGGATACTGCAAGAGAGTCCAATGATAACTCCAAGGACTCGCAAAGGATACTGCAAGAGAGTCCAAGGATAGCTCCAAGGATTCTCAAATGACACGACGAAGGAGTCCAAGGATAACTCCAAGGATCCTCAAAGGATACGACGAAAGAGTCCAGGGATAACTCCAAGGATCCTCACAGGATACTACGAACACATACCAAGGATAACTGCAAGGATTCGCAAGGGATACTACGAAGTGACTCCAAGGATAACTCCAGGGACTCGCCAAGGATACTACGAAATAACTACAAGGACACGATAAGATAAATCCAAGGCACCTCCAAGGATACTACAGGGCAACTACAAAGGTGCAAGGAAATACGAGAACGATAAGAACACAAAGGGAGCAGACCAGGGAGTCCAAAGGCGATGGGGACTGAACGGAGAACACGCATCAGCAGAATGCCGAAGGAAGGGGGAAGACGGCACAGATCAGAGAAGTGTACCGTAGATCTGGGTAGAAAGGAGGAGAGGTCGAAAGAAATAGCAGGACCGAGCAAAGAGGAAGGCTCGGAAACGAGGTGTCGTTAAAGGGAGCCCAGGCCTCAAATAGACATTCAAAATCGACGGCCATCATGAGAACACGTGTTACGAGGAGCAAAGCGCGTAACATGATGGCTGCCCACCAGCCTACCAAACATCGCGGCGGATCTCCAAGCGGGGCGTTCCCGAGCCGGTCATCAGCTCCGACATCGACGTCGAGTTGGTGGAAGACCCGCGGGTGGAGCAGCGGCGATGGCGGCTTCGAAGCGCCGTCAACCGGGCCAACGGCCGTATCCCGACTGGCGCGGCGGAGGTCGAATGGGCGGGCAAGGAGCCGCGCCAGGACCAGCAGGCTACCGGTAGCTATGCCGAGTTCGTAGCAGCGCTGAACCCCAGGACCCACGGCGGACCGGAGCCATGAACCCCACCGACACCGAGCACCGGACCGACGACACCGGCATCAGCAGCAACGGACGGCAGCACCGCAACAGGACGAGCCGACCAACCCGTGTAAAGTGGCCGTCCGCCTCTAAGACGGCAGCACTCCGCACCCGAAATCACCGAGGTGGTGGCCAGGCCAAAGTTGGTGAGGGTGATGTCGCCGGAGAGTCAGCGATGGCGAGAGATTTCGGAGCACGAGTGGCCCAAGGGGATCGCGGAGGCACCTGCGGTCAGAGAGGCCCGCATCCTGGGCGGCAGGCGCAGCATGCGCGTATTGAGAGGTGGGCGCGCGTTCCGAGTTAGGTTGGGGCTCACGGGCACGAAAGTGTTTGAAGAACAAACCAAATAAAGTAAAAAAAAAAAGAGAGAAAGAACCCAAACATCACACTTTGGCATAGGCCTCAGAACGCGTCTGGAAACAGGGGCAAGAAGAGAGGGGCATACATGGCAGCTCCAGCAACCTGAAATGCAAGGGGGTTTAATGCAGGAAGCAGAAAAACAAACACCTCAGTACTTACCTGCTGCGAAGCAAATGTGAAGTCCTCTCGACACCCGCCCTCGAGTGTTCCCAGCGTGGAGCCAGGTTTAGCCGGCTGAAGGGTGAGAGAGATTAAAAGGAGAGAGAAAGGATGAGATAGAAAGGAGTAAAGAAATTAAAAAACTTACCTATGAAAGTTGTAAAATCACCATGAGCCAGGGAAGGGGTCGCCTCGATAGGCGGTCGTTTGGCACTGGACGATAGTGCGATCGATGGGCACACGCAAAATTGAAACATCGCTCATGGTGAATATCGCACCGAGCAAGTGGCAACGCCGCCCCAGCGATAGCGGTAGCTGATGAGTATCGATATCATGGGGACCCCGCTGGGTTATCGATAGCTGATGGGTATCGATGCCCAGTGGGAACAGATGGAGGATCGACGCGGGAGATTTGAAGTTGTTACGAGAAAGATGACCAGAGCTGTAGAAACACAATGGAGATAAAGGCGTCGAGGGAGAAACGAGGGGGAATCGGCAGTAGCATCACAAGGACTCGAAGGCTAGGATACGCAAGGACACGCCGAAGAGTAGAAACGAGTTTTGAAAAGTTTCCCGAAGTAAGGGGGGAGTGTGAGGAGTTGAATAACTCCCCACAAATCTCAGCAGCAGCAGCGATAGATGGCCGGCCGCTTACCAGATACGCGCCGAATACTCGTAGTAATGGCACTGCGGGAAGAGAGAGTTTGGAAAATTCAGTTCAAGAGAGTTTTGAGAATTCAGTTCAAGAGAGCTTGGAGAATTCAGTTCAAGAGAGTTTGGAGAATTTAGTAGAGTAAAGTGAGCTTGGAGAGTACGAGGAAAGAGTACTTGGAGAGAAAGAGCGAAGAGTTAACGGTAGATCGCCGCACTTAGCACCCTAGAGTGAAGCCACGTGCAGAGGGCGAAAGGTCGAACGGTAAAACCATGGACTTTGGACCCTGAGGTGGTGCCAAGAATTAACGGTACCAGTCGATCACGAGGAGTCAAACCGTCAAGATCAGTCAAGATACCAAAGTGAACAGTCAGTCAACCAAATAAACTACAAGGGAGCTACAACAAGTCGAGTCGTCGGAAAAGCGCCGTGAGAGCCTACAGGGAGACGCAGGTAGCTGAGGTCCAGAGGGCATCACACGGCTCGGTCAAGGCGGGCTGTTTACCCCTATCAACTAAGTCCTGGCGATACGCCTGGAGAATGCAGAGGATAACAAGCCAGAAGGGAGAGCGGTTGATCGGTACGGTCTCGAGTAGAGTTGTCCCGGAGAGCCCTACGGTTTCGACTCGTGAAGTCCCGCAACGGCGTGTCTGAATCCCGACTATAACAATCCAGATGGGAGAGTGGTCGATCAGTACGGTCTCGAGTGGAGTTGTCCAGGAGAGCCCTACGCTCTCGACTCGTGAAGTCCCTCGACGTACGCCCGAAACCCCGAGTACCAGAAGCCACGCTACGTCTAGCCGCACAGCCAGCACAGCCAGGAGCAGTGCGCAAGACATCGTCAGCAGCAAGCCAGCCACCACATCACGAGAGACACGCAAGACATATCGAGCCACGCGGAATCGTTCCGGAAAATAAGCAGAAGGGTGAGGCTAGGGTGGAACGTTCAATTACACTAGGAGTAGAAGCGAAGTAAACCGCGAGGCAGCTTCCTGGCGTTTAGCCTTGAATGTCCGCGCGGGCTGAGCAGAAACCCCACTGGGACCATCCTGGACAGAGCAAGGGACAGGCGGCGGTGTGTCTAAAGGAGTGATCCTGGAGAGCGCAGCATCTTTTCACCCTAGTCTGAGAACGGTGACGCTTCCCTAAGCCCGCATGGCTGACCCCCCTCGCGAGTCCGAGTCGTCGTAAGCAGTCACCGAGTCAACGAGTCAGGGACGAGCAGCGAGCGAGCATCTTCAGGTAGTTTCAAGGATCTTCAGGAAGCTACAGGACTGGAGCACCGAGACAACGAGGCGAGAGATCGTTGAGACAACTAGAACCGTCGGAGATACCGAAGGCCATAAGTGGCGATTTCAAGGCCAACCAAGCTACCAAGTCATTTGTAATAATATACCCGCAATAAACCCACTACGAAGCCGTGAATTCTGTGCTTCCTCACTGAGCTACTGGGCGGTCACGTTTATATAAATTTGGTGGGACGAACACACAATCTACTAAGCTAGCTGCACAAATCTCGTAGCGGGTCAATCGATAGGTATTGACGAGACCAATACATTTCAGTTAAAATTCTTTATCTAGCATGAAAATTGTGGGCGCCACAGGTTTGGTCGGCCTGTGGGCGTTAGAGTGGGCGTGGGAATTTTTGTTGGATCAATTGATAGGTATTAACGAGACTAATACATTTCGGTTAAAATTTTTATTAATCATCAAAACTGAAAGAGCCACAGTTTTAGGCGGCTTGTTGGCGCTAGAGAGGGCGTGGCTCACTGACGAAAAAAAATTTGCGCTGCGCAGGAATCGCTAGAATCTGCATGCCTTCTATTGCTTTTCAACACAGCACAGGTCAGAATTGAGGGAGGGGTATTGCAAAGAGCAAGAAGACCCCCACGCCCCTACCATTGCTTTTCAAAGCTTATATTAACATAATCAGATATAGATAACTGAAATTGGTATTGAGTTTATTGGAAAGATAGAGGGGGAGACAGAAAGGGCAAATTACTTAAATGGTTATTTATTCAATAGAAGAAGTTAGCCGCGCACTCTGATCTTTTTTAGCGCTGGGAGCGTTTTTTGCTTGCCGCGTAGTTCGTCCTACAACTATTTACTAACTATTTAAACACACATGCATAAATATATTTGTTGTTGTCTGGCTCTGACGTCAATGCTTTTCATCTTGGGAGGCTTGTAAGTGTGATAGTGGGCGTGGAAAACTTTTTTTAGGTAACGAGACTTATACATTTCAGTTTAATTTGTTTTTCTTCTTTCTCAAATTGCTGAAATAAATAAATAAATGCGTAATAATTTCTTGAATTTGCATGCCTAATCTCAAGCTTTTGTTGTTTCTGAGATTACAGCGTTCATACGAACGGAAAGAAAGACAGTCAGACGGACATGGCTAAGTCGATTTGACTAATGTTCCTGATCAAGAATGTGTAAACTTAGTGGGGTCGAATACGTGTCCTTCTACCTGTTACATACTTTCCGACGAGTCTAGTATTCCCTTTTACTCCACGAGTAACGGGTATAAAAATGTTCTGTATTTGAATATGAGCACAATACAAATCAGATATATAAATGTGAATATATATTTTTTTTTTTTTGGTCAATAGTTAAATGTTTTGATAACGTTGAGTGTGGGTTAACAATTAAAGTTTTTGTGGTGAGATGTTTATGAGGTGTACAAATAGGTGGGGGTGGTTAATATGTGTCTGTGTAAGGTGTGGTAGTTACATCATTTACTGATGCATTGAGATCAGGGGACCCTAAAAGGCAGGTCAGTGGGGTGCCATCTTCCTAAGCGGCGAGGCTGCTTTTCCAACACTGTGGAAGCGAGTGGGTCAGCGTGGGCTTCTAATTTGTCGAGGTGCCTTTTGCTATGTCTCCTTCTCAACCACTGAGGGAAGCTCAAAGTTTATCTTGATTGTGGTGTGGCGCACATAGAAAGGCGCGTTCATTATTTGACAGAGGATTCTGTTTTCGGCCCTTTCTAGTTTTTTGATGTTAGTACTTGCTGCAGTGGCCCATAGCTCAATAACGTATGTCCAAGCTGGTTTTATGATACTTTTGTAAAGAAGTAGTTTATTCCTTATGGACAATTTGCTTCTCCTTTGAAGCAGACACCACATCTGTGATTTTTTGACGTCATGAGTTTGGTTTTACCCACAATATGCTCCTTCCATGTTAATCCGGAATCCATGGTTAGGCTCAGGTATTTAGCCGTGGGCTGTTGTGGGATGGCTGCGCCGTTTAGTGTGACCGATGGGGACGTTCCTGGTCTCAGGGAGAAGGTTGTATGCACGGACTTTTCTGCATTGATGATAACGTTCCATCTTTTTAGCCATGGTTCAATATTTGTAAGAGCTTGTTGCAGGCCTTGCGCTGCCAATGTCTGGGTGTCCGCAGAGACCAGGAACGCCTTGTCGTCCGCGTAGGTGCATGTCATGTTTAGACTACCCGTAGGAATGGGCATGTCCACGGTATACACAAAGTACAGGATTGGGCTAAGTACGCTGCCCTGGGGGCCTCCGACGGCCACTTCGTGGCGACTTCTGGTGATTGCATCTCACGTTAAACCTCCTGTTTTCAAGGTGTAGGCAGGCTGTGCTTGATTTTGTAAAGTAGGCCTTGGTGCCAGACTCTGTCGAACGCTTGTCTCACATCTAAGAATGCTGCATAGCAGAACTTTTTAATTTCGAAAGAGATTAAGATGCAGCTGACTTCTCTGTGGCACTGTTGTATGGTTCTATGAGCTCGCCTAAAACCAAACTGATGATCTGGTATGATTTCTTTTTCCTCCAGCACAAGTATCAATCTCCTCAAGAATAATATTTCCAGAAATTTGGAAAGAATTTACAACAGGCTGATGTGCCTTTATGATCCCAGTTCGGGCTCAGGCTTGCCTGGTTTAGCGATGACGATGATTTCGGCACATTTCCACTGGGTTGGGATGTGGCCTAGTCTTAAGCTTTGATTCATGATACAATAGTTGTCAAGTTTTCAATGCAGTTTGGCGGCATGAGTTTCAGGGCACCGGCATCTAGACGGTCGTACCCGGGAGACATAGATGGTTTTAGTTTTGCTATCTCCTCCTTTATTTCCTCCCTGTCGATCTCTGGAATAGGCAAGGCCACATCCAGGAAATGAAGTGTTTCTTGTAGATCCCTTGGGTCGCACAGGTCGAAAGGCTGGAAGCTACCTCTTAAGTGCTCGGCAAAGGCGTTTGCTTTCTCTTGGTTCGAACGCCACCAAGCTCCGGCCGATGAATAATGTTCTGTATTTGAATATGAGCATAATAGTTAGATATATAAATGTGAACATGATTAATATGAACGTAACTGGTATTTGAGTTTGTTTGATTTAAATAAAAGAATTTAGTATGTTAATATTGTCGAAAGAGAGTCAGAATCATGCTGTTCTAAATTCGTCAGAAAAGTTTTTTTTTAAATATGTTAAATTGAATAACGAGTTGATCGTTATTATTTTGTATTAAATTATCGATTTTATTTTGGACTAACATAAAATCGTCATGGCCTGGTGTTCCTGCTATACATTTCCAAATAGTGCCAAATTCAAGATTATCTCTTTTGATCTATTAGGAATTATTTGAGATCTTTTTTTTGACAATTTTTCAATCGTGGGATGCTTCCCAATAAAAATTCCGCTTATCATGATTGTTTATGAAAACGACCATGCAAACACTGGTTCAAAACCAGAACATGGTGTTACAGCTACTTGCAGCTAAGCAGTCCAAATAATCAGATGGCAAATCTACGACTAACACTGTGGAACGCCAATGGCGTTTCACGGCACAACCTTGAAGTAACACAGTTCCTGAATGAAAATCATATCGACATTATGCTACTGGTAGAGACGCACCTCACAAACAAATACAACTTCCAAATACGAGACTACACTTTCTACCGCATAGACCATCCAGATGGTAAAGCCCACGGCGGAACCGGCATCCTAATCAGGGAACGCATCAAGCACCACTTTCACCAAAGGTTTTGAACGTGCAGTCAGGCAACGGAAACCTCACCATATCCGCTGTCTACTGTCCGCCTCGATTTACAATTTCTGAATGACCGCTTTATAGCTGCAGGGGACTTTAATGCCAAACACACGCTTCGGGGATCACGCCTTGTGACTCCCAAAGGAAGGCAATTTTACAATGCAATCATAAAACCGAACAACAAATTAGACTATGTTTCCCCTGCCAGCCCCACATACTGGCCAACAGACCCCAGGAAAGTTCCAGACCTAATAGACTTTGCGGTGACAAAAAACATTCCCCGCAATATAATAAGCGCCAAAGCGCTTTCGGACCTGTCGTCAGACCATTCGCCAGTGCTAATAACTCTTCTTCAAAGCACAAAAACCACAGATCACCTCCTCAGGCTGACGTCGCACAGAACCAATTGGTTAAAATATAAAAAGTATGTAAGCTCACACATCCAATTAACCCCTTACTTCAACATCGAAGCGAACATCGACTGCTCTACCGATGCTCTTGAAGAAGTATTCGTGGAGGCAGCCACTATCTCAACACCACAAGGCAGGGACGTGCAAAAGCAACCACTTCAAAACTAATCTGCAAATAGAACGGTTAGTCCTAGAAAAGAGGCGCCTGCGACGTGCCTGGCAAACCAACAGATCGCCGTCATCAAAACAACGTCTTAAGGAAGCCACTCGCTTATTAAACCGAGCTCTAAAGCAAGAAACAGAAAATGCACAACTGCAGTACATTAAAAAACTATCGCCAACCAGTATAAAACATCCTCTGTGGAGGGCTCACCCAAATCTGAGCTCTCCAATCGAAACAGTCTATTCGGTAAGAAACTCATCTGGCATCTGGGCCCGCAGCGACGAAGATAGAGCCGAAACTTTTGCTTTACATCTCAGAAACGTCTTCCAGCCGAACCCTGCCACTGGTTCATTTTCCCTACCACATCTCGAATCTGAATCTATTTCCCTACCACCATTGTTTCAGCCAAAGGAGATCGCGAAAGTCATTGGGGAACTGAAACCGAAAAAGGCCCCTGGCGTTGACCAAATAACCCCAAAAATGTTAATTGAACTTCGAAACTCCGCCATTGAGGTTATTTGTAAGCTCTTCAATAAGATCATAACTCTCGACTACTATCCGAAAAATGGAAAAAATCTATTTTCATCATGATACTAAAGCCCGGAAAAGACTACACAATTCCGTCATCCTACAGACCAATTAGTTTATTATCGTGTCTGTCTGCCTTCTAACTCGCATAACACCATATCTAGAAGCACACAATGTTATCCCTGCTCATCAATTTGGCTTTAGTCAAAACCACGGAACAATCGAACAAGTAAACAGAATAACATCAGAAATACGCACAGCATTTGAGCATCGGGAATATTGCAGCGCAACATTCCTCGATGTATCTCAAACCTTCGATCGAGTATGGCTAGATGGCCTCATGCACAAAATCAAAACACACTTGCCTGATTACACTTACAAGCTTTTTGAGTCGTATCTATACAACGGAACCTTTGCAGTAAGGTGCAATACAACAACATCCGACGACTACATTATCAAAGCTGGAGTCCCGCAAGGAATCGCGCTAGGGGTTACTCTGTTCCTCCTATACACAGCGGATATTCCCACGAACGAGCAGCTAACAACATCTACGTTCGCTGACGACACCGCAATTTTAAGTCGCTCGAGGTGCCCAGGCCGAGCCACAACACAGCTAGCAAACCACCTCCTCGAAGTAGAGAGGTGGCTATCTGATTGGCGGATTAAAATAAATGAACAAAAATGTAAACACATAACGTTTACTCTCAACAGGCAAACATGCCCTCCACTGTTATTGAATAATACGCAGATTCCCCAAGTCAACGATGTAACGTATCTCGGCGTGCACCTTGACAGACGACTAACCTGGAGAAGACACATCGAACGCAAGAAAGTACATCTAAAACTAAAGGCCAGCAGCTTCCACTGGATTCTTAGCGCTCGTTCGCCCCTGCGTCTGGACTACAAGGTTTTGCTCTACAACTCCACTCTCAAGCCCATCTGAACATATGGCTCCCAGCTATGGGGGAACGCCAGCAGAAGCAACATAGACATTATACAGCGCGTTCAAGCGAAAATCCTGTGAACTATCACTGGGGCACCATGGTATATTCGCAACCAAAACATCCACAGGGACCTAAGCATTCTTACCGTAAAAGATGAAATAGACAAACAAAAAGCGTCCAACAACGAAAAACTCTCTGTGCACCCCAATCGCCTCGCAAGAGGCTTGACTTGGGTTTCCAGCCGATCCCGTCTACAACGCAACGACCTGCCAAGCCAGCTATAACTTTCGGGCCCCTTTAGCACAACATCAGTCATATGACTGTGAGTTAGATTAATTAGTCTAAGATTTGATACACTTATTGTTAGTATCCAAAGGGAGAAGATTCAATAAATAAATAGCAAAGCATTTAAAAATGATTGTTTAATGATTCTATTTCAAGATTGATTACATCTCTCTAAAGATTTATATTAGTTATATGAAATAAATCTCCGTATGTGATACGTACGCCCTCCATTCACATAAAGAAACAACGACGAATCTTGAGTCGGGGGAGGGGTGCATTTGACTAAATAGACTCATACTGGTAAAGGCAAAAGTACATGCAATTCGGCAATTCTCGGGTGTCACGTGGCGAAAATGACGGCCACGATCGACTTACTGGTAACCATTCTCCGGTAGCTGGCAAAGAGCAAGAGTGGCTGTTTTGAGTCCCAAGACTCTCAGATTTCAAGAAACAGTAATCCCAGGTGGGAACACCTAGTTAATCCGATCCATTCCAGCCGCCAAGTAGAAGCTCTAGTCTGGTATAAAGGACCTCAGACAATTAGAGAAAGGGGAGAATCCATTTTGGGAGTCTTGCTGACGAAAGCCGGCAGCTCCGAGAAAGGCGACTTTCCCAGGGGTAGTCGTCCACGGAGTCTTCTAAAACCAGGACCAGCCACCCTATCCAACAGTCCTTGGGGAGGACACACATAGCAGCTCGAGAGACTCTTATGTATCGAACCACCGCCGCCATTGTCATCAAAGAACGTGGAGAGGATCAACAACAAGGACGACATCCGACATACTGTGACCCATGGTCCTGAAAATTGTTCAGCTGTAGGAGCCATCAGTTCAGAGGCGTGGTGACCAATAGCATACTTCGGAGAAAGTAGTGATGAAATATAAATGTGTTAATCGAGTCAATCAAAGCTAAAGTGAACTTCTGCATAACCAAAGACCAATAGCCTCAAGTAACACCATTGGAGAACAAGTGAAAATACAAAAAAACAAGAAAGGACACTATAGTCGAGTACCTCGACTATCAGATACCCGTTACTCAGCTGAAGGGACCAAAGGGAAATGGAGATATGCAAGCAGAAAAGCGAGATTAAATTGCGCCTCCTACCGGCGGTAGACAGATTTAAGCGTTATGGGCGTGGAAAATTTTTTTTTCAATCGATTGGTATTGACGAGACCCATACATTTCAGTTAAAATTTTTTAGCTAGCATGAAAATTGTAAGCGTCACTGAATTAGGCGGTTTGTGGGCGTTAAAGTGGGCGTGGCAAACTTTTTTTGGGTCAATCGATAGGTATTGAAGAGAAAAATAAATTTCAGTTAAAATTTTTATTCTAGCATCAAAACTGTAGGAACCACAGTTTTGGACGGTTTGTTGGCGTAAGAGTGGGCGTGGCACTCTGCTGCGTAAGAAGCTCATGAATCTGCACGCCATATCTCAATAGCCTAGCTCTTATAGTTTCCGATATCTCAGCGTTCATCCGGACAGACGGACATGGCTAGATCGACTCGGCTAGTGATCCTGATCTAGAATATATATACTTTATGTGGTCGGAAACGCTTTCTTCTGCCTGTTACATACTTTCCTACGAATCTAGTATACATTTTTACTCTACGAATAACGGGTATAAACATTGCAAGCCTTCAAAAATGCATTAAAATACATTTGTGGTTGCTTCTGCGCCTCTCATTTGAAAATGTGAAAGTCCGATTCCCACAGAGCAGATCCACCATCTATTATCCGATAACAGCTGATCTGGCTAATCGAACCAAGTTTGTTTCTTAAGCAATCTCCATTTTCGATTGTTCCCTTCATTATTGTTTACGTTTTCTTAGTGAATGTTTCAGTTTCATCTGTCAAGAAGAAGAGCTCAGAGTTTCACCGAACAAACATCGCCTTACTATCACATAAAAGAGTCCGTAAAATTTTGATGGGAAACTACTGGGAAATTTCTGAAACTGCAAAAGCTTATGGACCACCCGTTCAACGGATGGTAGACGGTGGATTGATCTCTGTGGGAAGACGCTATTAGATACTTTCGAGTTTGCAGAAAACTGTTTTTTCTATCGTTCCAAAAAATATTGTGGTGTGTATTGGTAAACCAATTTCCACTCTTTCGAGATTTTGTATTTAGCAAAGTAAAATCATATGTTTTTTGTATTAAAAAACTATTATTCAAGCTTGGTTATTTCTCGAAAACAATTCCAATTTCCTTTAAAATAAAATTACTATTGTTATCAAAGAAACCTTGAACACTAATCGAAACGGTATCTTTCATAATTTTTCTACTGTTAAACAACTACATGTTCTAGTCCGTATAATGGGTTATATTCAACTAAACGGCCATGTATGAGGATACAATAAGCTTTGGCATTTTTATGTCTTTGGGTCCTCAGTTCTACTGGAATTCTCACATAAATAGGACCAGTTTTCAATGATTCGTTTTGATATGAAAGATCAACCACAATAACAGGGGCCTTCAATTTAAATTCATTTGGGGTCGAAAATGGTTGTGATTCACGATTATAGTAACTAGATTGAAATCTTGTATACATATCATATAGGTGAGCATACTGATTCTTACTAAAATTAACATTCAGATTATCATATGAATATGACTCAGAATTCAAGTGAACTTTCAAGTTTGATAAGTTATTTGTGATAAGTTCACCATTTGGTGTAAATCCAATTATGGCAAATCTTGGTTTTTCGCGGTTAGCCGAGAATTTCACAATCCGGCTGTGTTGACTCCCATACCCCAATTTGGGGTTAACATATTAATCCCAACTCCGGAACGCGATTGGTAGGTTTACACCTCTTTTAATAATATCGTACATCTTAATTTTTGCAAAGTCTCTCGGAGTTACATGGGGAATTTTCCAGGTTATATTCGTCATTTCCAGCTTAAAAGTTTGTTCATTTCTGGTTTGTTCAAACACATCACCAAGATTCTTATTTAGCATCAACACTAGTTCGTGTTTACAATTTAACAAAACTTTTTTATAATCCTCGGCAAATCCCAATAAATTTTTTAATGGTACAGAAAAGTTGATGTGGGGTCCCGTTCACTCCAACCAGAATTCAATAGATTTCGACTTTGAAGATTATCCTGAGATTTATCATTTTTATACCCGTTACTCCTAGAGTAAAAGGGTATACTAGATTCGTCGGAAAGTATGTAACAGGCAGAAGGAAGCGTTTCCGACCCGAGTCGGTCTAGCCATATCCGTCTGTCCGTCTGTCTGTCCGGATGAACGCTGAGATCGCGGAAACTATGGGAGCTAGGCTATTGAGATTTGGCGTGCAGATTCCTGAGCTTCTTACGCAGCGCTAGTTTGTTTCAGTAGAGTGCCACGCCCACTCTAACGCCCACAAACCGCCCAAAACTGCGGCTCCTACAGTTTTGATGCTAGAATAAAAATTTTAACTTAAATGTAATGTTCTCATCAATACCTATCGATTGACCCAAAAAAAAAGATTGCCACGCCCACCCTAACGCCCATAAACCGCCCACAAACTTCAAAAAATCGTAAATATGAACGTGGATGCCGAAACTATCAAAGATAGAGAATTGGGACTTCAGATTTAGATTCCGTAGCCTTATACGCATCGCATAACGCTTAAATCTGTATACCGCCGGTAGGTGGCGCATTTTAATCTCGCTTTGCTACTTGCATATCTCTATTTAGCTGAGTTACGGGTATCTGATAGTCGAGGTACTCGACTATAGCGTTCTTCCTTGTTTTTATTTATTTTAGGAAAATAAAAAAAAAATTTACCCTAAAAAGTGTGATAGGTTTGTAAAAGAACGGCCCATATATATGTAAGTTTGTACGAACGTATGTAGATGGCAAGACAGATATAAGAAAGTTGTGTTTTTAAAAAATATACATGGTCGGCCATGTTTATAATGAAAAGTCTCACCCATCTCGAATTGGTGCTTGACGAAAGAATCCACCGCCGAGCGCTAACACTCTTGTTATCCGGCTCGAAGGACCAAGACATGAAGGGAGGTAGTTTTATAGCATCTGCCACTTCAGTAGAATACCCAGGAGATTCTTGCACAAACCCAAAATAAAAAAAAGGAAGAACGCTAAAGTCGAGTGCCCCGACTATCACATATCCGTTACTCACCTAAAGGTACCAAAGGGAAATGGAGATATGCAAGCAGTAAAGCGAGATTGAAATGCGCCACGTACCCGCGATCTCAATATATGGTAATGTGGGCGGCAGACTGATTTAATCGTTATGGGCGTTACATTTTTTATCTAGCATGAAAATTGTGGGCGCCACAGGTTTGGGCGGCTTGTGGGCGTTAGAGTGGGCGTGGCATATTAACACGCAAAGTTGCGCTGCATACAAAGCTACGAAATCTAAATTCGATAGCCCAATTTTTTATTTTCACGTATATCCCTTCTCTATTTGTTTTAGGTATCTTCCTTGCGAACTCGAATTTTTTGAACAAATTGATAAAAAGGCCCCGCGCGTAAGAAGCAAGTGCTTGGTGTCGTTGGGCCACTTATTTGTACTGCTCGTAGTGCATCAACGTCCATCATATATAGGTACAAAGATATAAATCAAAAATAAACTTCAAGTGCTTGCTTTTAATCTAAGGAAAGTAGCATGAAAAGGTGTGTTCTAGGACAGTTAGCATATGTGGGGGTGGGATCACGTACCCCTTTGCCTCATTATCACAGGTGTTGCTGTGTACATGAGAAAGGTCCCACACCCAAAGTATCCAGAGATGGTTATCTTAGAGGAACATGTCCGATCATGTTGGTGAATAATGTTTCCTATGATTGTGAAACTAATTTAGAAAAAAAAGCCCAACAAAATAAATCTCACAAGTTAATGATTCTCAGATGTGGAATATTTTCAAACACTCATTTTTGTTTTCGCCCCATATCGTTTAACTGCTAATTTGTCTAAGATTCTCTCCTTTCCTCAAATGGGTCATAAACATGTCATAAAAGGGATTCAAGCAAGAGCTACCTGAAGATGCGCACCTGTTACCAGACAGCAATAAATGGGACACATGCACAAGCCTAAAGGCGCACACTCATTGACAAGATCATGGGCCTCACGCCAACGACCTTACGACTGACGGCTAGCTCTAACACGTCCCATACTAGGGGTTAAAATGACGACCGTGCAACAACTCGCAAGTAGCCGACATACCTAAGTCAAGGAAATATTTTCCATTCTCTGTACCTGTAATTTTAACTCGCAATAAAAAGTCAGAAGTTTATTTTGTAGCATAATAATATATTCATTCATTTATTTTGGTATTACAAACATGTTTTATGCTGTTATCTATTTTATTTATTTTGGTTTTAGGTCTTCCTAACGCTACAAGTACAAAAAATACTTAAAATTAGTGCGCTAGTCACAATTTATATTGGTTTAATACAAAGACTTTAAAGCTAGATGACATTCCAACCATTGAATTCTTCAGGTCTTAAGTTTTGTTTTAAATTAATCATTGTTTTCGTGGATGTGGTAGGTTATTCCAAGAACGTACAGCACAGATAAAAAAGTGTTTCCCAGCATAGGCATGCTTTACTATTTGACAAACTAGATTGTTTGTTTTGATTTGTTATATATCGAAATTAATTTTCTGGCTTCGTTCTGGCGTTTTGCATAGAAGAGGCAGGCGCACGTTTCCGAAGTCAATTCAAGATTACAAAATGTAAAGTGTTCCCCATATTTCGTAGTTTTGAGATCATGTCCACCTTGATTCATGAACATTGTTATTGTGTTTATAAGGTAATGAAAATGATGACCAACTATCTGTCCTTTAAATTGTTCAATAAATTGGTAAGTTTCCTCATGAATTTAATTTCATTAAGTTTGGTTTTTTGTAGGTCCTTACACATCTAGTCTCAACTTTAAAATTATGGATTATATTTATGTTATTCTTTTGGAACTACTTTTGAAAAATGTCAAAATAATGTATGCATTGTGAAGAGCACAAGCCCCGCATTTAAGATGTGTTTCACAATAGGGAAACCGGTTTCCCTTAAACCTGTTCAATGACGGACAGCCCATTTCCTCGATATTAATGAGGTGACAAAAAAGTCTGTAAAAATCGTTTCTATTCCACACCTTTACAAAAAATTTGTATGTTGTGATGTGTATTGGTTAACCAAATTGCAGTCTTTTGAGGTATTGTGTTTAGCAAAGTAAAATCATAATAAAAAGCTTTTATTTAAGTGTGGATCTTTTTGGAATACAGTTCCAATTTTCTTTAGAATAAAATTATTATAATTGTCAAAGAAACCTTGAACATCAATCAAAACAGTATCTTTCATCATTTTTCTTATGTTAAACAACTCGTTGTACTAGTCCGTTTAATGGGTTATATTCAACTAAACGGTCATAAATTTGGAAAAATAACTTTTAATGTCTTGGTGTCCTCAATTCTATTAAAATTCTCCGATCAATAGGACCAGTTTTCACTGATTCGTTTTGATATGAAAGATCCTTTCCTTCAATTTAAACTCATTTGGGGTCAAAAATGGCTGTGACTCACGATTAAAGTCACTAGATTGAAATCTTGTACACATTTCATATAGGTGAGCATACTGATTCTTACTAAAATCGACTTTCAGATTATCATATGGATATGACTCAGAATTCAAGTGAACTTTCAAGTTTAATAAATTATTTGTGAAAATCCAAATCCATACCCTAATTTGGGGTTAAGATATGAATCCCAACTCCGGAATGCGGTCGGAAGATTTACACCACTTTTAATAATATCCTACATCTTCATTTTTGCAAAATTGCTCGGAGTTACATGAGCAACTTTCCTGGTTAAATTCGTCATTTCCATTGTAAAAGTTTGTTCATTTCTGGTTTGTTCAAACACGTCGCCAAGATTCTTAGTTAGCATTAACACTAGTTCGTATTTACAGTTTAACAAAACTTTTTTATAATCCTCAGCAAATCCCAATAAATTTTTTAATGGTACAGAAAAGTTAAAGTGGGGTCCCGTAGAAATTTCGTCCCCACTGCTCCATCCGGAATTTAATAGATTTTGACTTTGAAGATTATCCAGAGATATATAATTTTTTAGGGTTGTAGTCATACCGACAAATCGTGTTTTATCAATCTCACATCCATTTATTTCGTACTTAATTTCAACCAAAAAGTAAGCCATACAATTATTTTTAAAAAAAGTGGTAACATTATCAGTTGTAGGTCCATTCGGTGAATCTTTTCTAATAATTCCTTGAAAATTAAGGTAACTTTCGTGAGGAAGCACGTACAAGTCTTGATTTTGAATAGTAATTCGAATTTCATCGTTTGGTTTAAATGTTTGATTATACGATGAATAAGTATGAAACTCTTTCTTCGAAATACTCTCATCTGAGTAAACCTTTTCTCGAACATTTAAAATTTCGCTCATTGTTTTCCTTTCCACCTTTTATTTTATACTCGAAGCTTCAAGCCTAACGACTTTAAAAATAGTTTATTTTTCAAAGTAAGTGAGCTTCTTTTTACTGTCGATCCTCTTTCCATAGCTTTACAATTAGTAATGCTTGGCTGAGGACTTAAGCTACGTCTTTTATTATAAATAATCATTCTATTAACAGAATGTGCATACACCAAATTACGGATTTGATCAACTATGTATAGATAGTGTGCCTATTCCGTCACAGTTGATTGCTAAATAAATTAGGTTATGTGGTGTCACTGTCATTTTATCAGGCTTAACATATATGCCAAACTCATGTAACGTGTGATTCAGTGTATTATCTACATATGAACCGCTGATTATATCACATTCCAAACGAATTGTATTAGTTTTAAGTATGTACACAGTTTGATCTGGTCGATAGATTTTTTTAGGTTGTGGTCGTAGTACTTTTGATGGAAACCAAACAGTTGTCCAACCGATCTTTCCTTATTAAAGTAAACTGACTCTCGCATGGTAGTTATTTCAACTTGACCTTTTTCAAGGTTATAGTCCTTTAGTTTATTGAAAATGAAATCGGTGATATCATTCAGTTCGTATGATTCATAAAGAATTAAAATAGCTTTGCCACCGATGTGAAAGAGATTATTTGTTCAATAATATTTGGAATCCAATTATACACATTAAAGTCGATAAGTGCGCACTCATATGGACCATTTAATTCGATAGAAAGTCAATTCGATAGAAAGAAAAAAGTTTTTACGTATAATGGAACTATTTCCATGTTGAAATCTCTTGATAAACTGTGGGATTGTAAGTATCTATCCCGGCTTTATATTAATATTATTCCTTAAATCATTATAAATTGATTAAATCTTTTTTTGTACCTTCCGTTATCCATTTCATTATTCTTGCTAATTAATAACAATACATACCCCCCAACATTTTTGGCAAATTTTTACAAATGTTTCATAATGTATATCAGTTAATAATAATGTATAAGTTAATATGGTCCCGATATATATGCCGCATACTTTAATCATCTTGTTTAAACATTATAATAAAGTTGGCATTGTTACGAAATGAAATGTTTCTGTATATGACTATATGTTTAACATAAATAAAAAGAGTCGATATGTTTATGTCGACCCAGATCTTATGTCATCTTGTTTTTCACAAGTTACGGCACCGATTGAAAAGGAATTGTTTTTGGCTTCACTGGGGTCTAGTAAACCGTCATTATGGGAGAATGTATGATATTCAATTTTTTTAATCGGATTTATTTCTCCAAATACTCCTAGTTAGGTTGATATAAACTTTTTAAAATTACATATACAATTTCGAATTTCAATCCATTGGTACTCTCTGGTAAACTTAGCTTAATATTAGTTTTACCACAGTTCGAAGGCCTAACAATTTGGAACCTTTTTTTGATATGAAAGAGAGCGGTAGATTTTACTCGTTTTCATTAATTACTCGTTTTCATCATTTTCATCATTAGTAATTCTAAAAAGAATTTTTTTTAGGCTTTTCAATCGCATATTTCAATCTAGTGTACTTTAATGAGAATACTTTGATGATTAAACGTCAATAAAATTTGGAAACGTTTTTATAATCACTTCAGTCGTATTTTTAATTGTAAACATGGTGGTGGTTTTGTCGAGAGGCTCAATTCATTTCCGTTTGAAGCCCATCTTCCGGGATATAATTTTTGTGGACCGGGTACAAAGTTACAGAATCGCGTGGATAATGGTGATCAAGGAATAAACTTAAAGATGAAGCTTGCAAAGATCACGACATCGCATATTCTCAAACCAAGACATTGAGTGAACGACGTATGGCAGACTCCATATTGATTGACAAAGTCTGGTCACGTGTCAAGGCACCAGATAGCAGTCTCGGTGAAAAAGCAGCAGCATACTTTGTTACAAAAACAATGAAAGCCAAGAAATGGGAATGGGATTGAATAAAACAGAAAAGAAAGGCAGGAATAAGATAACGAAGAATAAAATGAAAAAGACAAAACTTTCGACTGTTATAAATTATGCTACTAAATAATGAAAAAAACATAAACCATTACACGTTGTGAGGGCAAAGTTGCACGTAAATCAATTCATCAGTCAATGGGATCTAATAAAAATCTTAAAATAAAATAAAATTGGTGGTTTTCTACCAATCGTGCTGATCTTGACAACACTCAGCGCTCTTGCTAGTTTAAGAAGCGGTAGTGCAGCAATTGCAAAAACAATTAATAATGCGAGAATTGCTAAAGTAAATATGGTGCAACAACTCGCAAGTAGCCGACATATCTAAGTCAAGGAAATATTTTCCATTCTCTGTACCTGTAATTTTAACTCGCAATAAAAAGTCAGAAGTTTATTTTGTAGCATAATAATATATTCATTCATTTATTTTGGTATTACAAACATGTTTTATGCTGTTATCTATTTTATTTATTTTGGTTTTAGTTCATCCTAACGCTACAAGTACAAAAAATACTTAAAATTAGTGCGCTAGTCACAATTTATATTGGTTTAATACAAAGACTTTAAAGCTAGATGACATTCCAACCATTGAATTCTTCAGGTCTTAAGTTTTGTTTTAAATTAATCATTGTTTTCGTGGATGTGGTAGGTTATTCCAAGAACGTACAGCACAGATAAAAAAGTGTTTCCCAGCATAGGCATGCTTTACTATTTGACAAACTAGATTGTTTGTTTTGATTTGTTATATATCGAAATTAATTTTCTGGCTTCGTTCTGGCGTTTTGCATAGAAGAGGCAGGCGCACGTTTCCGAAGTCAATTCAAGATTACAAAATGTAAAGTGTTCCCCATATTTCGTAGTTTTGAGATCATGTCCACCTTGATTCATGAACATTGTTATTGTGTTTATAAGGTAATGAAAATGATGACCAACTATCTGTCCTTTAAATTGTTCAATAAATTGGTAAGTTTCCTCATGAATTTAATTTCATTAAGTTTGGTTTTTTGTAGGTCCTTACACATCTAGTCTCAACTTTAAAATTATGGATTATATTTATGTTATTCTTTTGGAACTACTTTTGAAAAATGTCAAAATAATGTATGCATTGTGAAGAGCACAAGCCCCGCATTTAAGATGTGTTTCACAATAGGGAAACCGGTTTCCCTTAAACCTGTTCAATGACGGACAGCCCATTTCCTCGATATTAATGAGGTGACAAAAAAGTCTGTAAAAATCGTTTCTATTCCACACCTTTACAAATAAGTTCATTTTCGTTTGTAATTGTCCTTAGATACTTTCGAGTTTGCGGAAAAAATTTTTCTCCATCGTTCCAAAAAATGTTGTGATGTGTATTAGATAACCAAATTGCAGTCTTTTGAGGTATTGTGTTTAGCAAAGTAAAATCATATGGTGGCTCTATTAAAAAGCTTTTATTCAAGTGTTTATCTTTTTGGAATACAGTTCCAATTTTTTTTAGAATAAAATTATTATAATTGTCAAAGAAACCTTGAACATCAATCAAAACAGTATCTTTCATCATTTTTCTTATGTTAAAGAACTCGTTGTACTAGTCCGTTTAATGGGTTATATTCAACTAAACGGTCATAAATTTGGAAAAATAACTTTTCAATCGCATATTTCAATCTAGTGTACTTTAATGAGAATACTTTGATGATTAAACGTCAATAAAATTTGGAAACGTTTTTATAATCACTTCAGTCGTATTTTTAATTGTAAACATGGTGGTGGTTTTGTCGAGAGGCTCAATTCATTTCCGTTTGAAGCCCATCTTCCGGGATATAATTTTTGTAGACCGGGTACAAAGTTACAGAATCGCATGGATAATGGTGATCAAGGAATAAACTTAAAGATGAAGCTTGCAAAGATCACGACATCGCATATTCTCAAACCAAGACATTGAGTGAACGACGTATGGCAGACTCCATATTGATTGACAAAGTCTGGTCACGTGTCAAGGCACCAGATAGCAGTCTCGGTGAAAAAGTAGCAGCATACTTTGTTACAAAAATAATGAAAGCCAAGAAATCGGAATAGGATTGAATAAAACAGAAAAGAAAGGCAGGAATAAGATAACGAAGAATAAAATGAAAAAGACAAAACTTTCGACTGTTATAAATTATGCTACTAAATAATGAAAAAAACATAAACCATTACAAGTTGTGAGGGCAAAGTTTCACGTAAATCACTTCATCAGTCAATGGGATCTAATAAAAATCTTAAAATAAAATAAAATTGTTGGTTTTCTACCAATCGTGCCGATCTTGACAACACTCAGCGCTCTTGCTAGTTTAAGAAGCGGTAGTGCAGCAATTGCAAAAACAATTAATAATGCGAGAATTGCTAAAGTAAATATGGAAGAGAAGTAACGTCACAACAGGAAAATTGAAAGTGTTGCTTTTGCAGAAGAATAAGGATCTCAAATCTAATAGAAAGTGTAATGGTTTCTATCTTAGGCCCTACAGTAAGGGGAAAGAAATTAAGAAGCGAAGAAACTAATTTCTCTGCCATCCAATACACCACTATCAAAAAATTTGCTAAGAAATATATCCCACATTTATGATGGGTATTTATAAGAGATCGGGAGTGTGGTTTAGTAAACAAAGATAATTTACAATGAAATTGTACACAATGGGATGCATATAATAAAAAATAAAATAATATAATTAATTAAAAAAATATACAACATTATTTCGATAGTTTTGAAAAGCTAGCGCCGCCGAGAAGAGTTGTGAAATACTTTGGGGATAGAAAACAATACAATTATACATACTACTGTGCGCACATGATACACGCCTTCCTACCTGCTTTCGTAGAAGATGTGGAGTCATAACCGGTATATCTAAGTAGTTTATTTATAGTTTATGGGTAGACGTATAAGTAAACTCTATGCAGTATAATAAATGGACCACCGCGCGTTGAAACTTCTAAGTTTTTACTACACCTCGAAAGTCGTGTAGAGGGCAAGAGCTTTTGATCATTCTTAGCAAAAGACTGTAACAGCTCATAACAGTTTATTAGGGCAAGTAACCAGCTAATAGCAATTGGTAAACTACTACTAAACAGCTAGTAGAGAGATAGTAACCATCTAATAACAGCCAGTAACCAGCTAATAACAGCTAGTAACAACTACTAAACATGTTCTGAACAACTGCTCAACAGGTAGATAAAATCAAAATACAGCTAAATACAATGTGAAACAAGAGCATGGTGTTCCCTAAGCAGTATTTGTTTTGTAACTTAGGAGTGACTACATGATTAACTAAAGCTAGATTTGCATTGAAGCGAAAATTCGATGATTTTAATCAAATAAAAAATCAGACGAATATACAATCGGAGGAAACTTGTTAGCCCAATACCAAACCCTTACATAAACTTATTAAGGAAAATAAAAGATTTCTCAAGTAAAAGATAGTATAAAAGTAACGCGTGAATTAAAGAAAATTAAAGAATAGAGCGATGATGAAAGAGACTTGGACGTTATCTATTGAACCGCTAATGAGAAAGATCTCCAGTCTAATCGAAATGTAAGTCCACTAAGGTCTTCATATAATAATGATTCCTATAGTGAATTCTTTTCACAGAAGAATACAGTAGAAGATGTATGTGACACTTTTACCAATGTATACAGGAGAGGTCGATATTAACATTAGTTAAAATTATAATTTTAAATTCAGTAATTTGACCAAAGGAAATGTGTTGGATAAAGGCTATACACCTGAAAATACTGCGAACAATTTATTAACATAGGGGGATAAAGAACTACAAATTAAACATAACAAAATGCCATTTTCTAGTGGAATGAGTTGTGATCTGACATTTGGTCTGTACTCTCAAATTGTTCTTAGTGAACCTAAAAACTATGATGATAAAGATTGGAAAATGTAAAAACAAAATATTTTAGAAACGAATATACATAAAGTAGGCTTTAATCCTAATAACCGATTCAAAGGTACACGAGCATACATATAGCAAAATTTTTAGGAAGTTGATAGACAATGATTTGGAACCAAAAACGTCTATGCCACTTTCGCTCAATAAGAGGTTTTAGTATCATGACTCCTCAGAAATCAAATCCGAACTATGTCTGTTGGAATGATGTAAATAAAATAGTCAAACGATTGGAAAATTCAGAAAATTTGAAAAGACGTGTTAAGTCTACTGAGGGATTATTCATCGATGAGGATGGTAATCTAAATGCTCAAAGTAATCGTATCAAAAACGGAACTAAGCCTTTAGATAACGATGATCTACGAACGAAACAATGTACTGTTGAGATCATCGGAAAGTTGGGAGAAGATTTAAGAAAAGTTATAACTCAAAATATTAATTATTGACTCACGAAAATTTTAAGCTTAGAAAATAAAGTTGAATTATATAATAAGAAGACTGACAGCGCTCACCAAATTTTTGACAAAATTATGGAAAAGATTTGAAGCATTGAACACATCGTATTTGAATATGTACCGAAACCGATATCATTACCAAAAAAACACAACTGAGATAGAAGGTATTGCTTTTCAGCCTATTAGAAAAATGTGATTAAGCGAGAAATCGTAAATGATACGGACCATCTTGAAAAATCTTTCAACGAAGACGAGTTATTACAAAGGGTAAAAATGTTCTGTGCCAAGCAGATTTGGTTGAAGTACGAGCCTTTTCAAAACCTAATGAGGGATACCGATACTTGTTAGCTGTTATTGACACATTTTCGAAATTTGCTTTGGGTGAGGCATTAAAATCAAGCAATGAAAAGAATATTTAAATCGGGTCGTGGAACACCAAAAAACCTGCAAACTGTCGATGGCACTGAATTCTTATATTCGAAATTTAAGGTATTAATGAAATTTAAGGTATTATTTATTCTTCAGTACTCTAAAAGCATCTATAGTTCAACGATTCAATAGATCTTTTAAATAACTAATGTGGCGTGAGTTTAGTTTCAATGGAAAACATAAGTGGATAGATTTGTATAAGCAATTAATTAATAAATATAATAATAGAGTGCAAAGAAAAATAAAAATTAGTCCAAGTAATGTCAATTCTTCCAATGAAAAGCAAATATTACAAACATCCCACAATCACCTGAAAATATATGTTGGAAGTAAATTCCGTAATGGGGACGACGTTCATATTAGTAAATATAAACACGTCTTTGAGAGAGTGTACACCCCAAACTATACAACAACAATTTTTAAAATTAGATGTGTGACCATACTTAACTGAATATTTAGATGGTAACCCGAATTCAAGAAACCTCGATTTCACCACACATATCTAGGTGAAAAAGTTGTAAGGTAGGTGTGGTCTGCAGCTGCGGCAGATGTCGTGGTTACTGAGTCCCAGAAGACAATGGTCCGTCAGGGCATTTAGGAGAGTGGAGATGTCTTCCCTATTACATTGTAGGAGAATTTAAGTTCTTTTCGAGCTGTAATTTGGCCACGTGAGTTTCGAATTGAGGTGCACAGTCTCTGCCTGATGTGGAGCTTGCAGGTAGTCATGGGCATACTCACCGTGTCTCAGATGAGTGGCCATGGAGTCGAAAGCCCTGAGGGCTGCTTGACTATCCGAAGAGAGGAAAATGTCTATATCGTGATGTTCTGATGTATTCAGGGTGGACATGGCTTCCTGAATTGTCATGACTTCCGCTTGGAAAACACTACAGTGGTCTGGTAGGCGGAATGAGACTTTTATGTTCATTTCGGGAGAGAAAACTCCCCCGCCTGTTTGGGAGTTAAGCTTGGAGCCGTCTGTGTATATGTTGACGGCGTTTTTGAATTGGTGTGGCAGGTTGTCCCAGTCTGTACGGGTGGGTATGAAGATCTTGTATTTTCTTTCGAAGTTTACTATGGGTTGAAAGTAGTCTGTAATATGTGGTATGGATATATGATTTGTAAGGATACTGGAGTAACGTTTTAGTTAAGTGGCTGGGGTTTTCAAGGACCAGCTGTATAAATAAAGAAGACATTTTGTTTATGCAAAGTATTTACATCAATGTAACTCTTTAACCTTAACTTAAACTTAACTTAGTCTGTATACATTGTTGCAGATTGTTTTTTTTTCTTATGGCCCAGGTCAGGAACTAATTTTTTTTACCTTATCCTCTTTTGAGGCCAGACACATTGACGGACAAAATGGAAGATCATGTAACCGGTACGGATATATTAAGTCTACTTCCAAAAAGAACCGTATTTGCTATCAATTAAAATACTATGAATATCAAAATTTGTTATGTCCGTGGTTAAAGTTTTAATTTGGCATCCACATGCATTAAAAATGAAGAGTCCTTCGAGAAATCATAGTCCGACAAGTATTTAGTGTTTGCTTTTGTATATCTATGACAACATTGAACTAATGCCCCTCTAATGCTATGTGAAATAAATCTATACATATAGATATAACTATATGGCAATTAACTATATATAGCAATTCATGTTAAATAGTTGTTGTTTTCAACGTTGCCTCCCAAGATAGACCTGGAGTCATAAAATACTAAGCTTGGTCAAGTAAATACATTTGCCTAAAAATTTTTTAAATTTTAAGTTTAAATGTGACAAAAGAGCGTGATCATAATTTTCCTGAGAGCTATCCCTTTCCGTTAAATTACTATAGAATAATTCCCTTGGTGGATGGAACTTTTCTCGAGTCTACTAACGGAATCTAAATATTCGTAGAGAAGTATACCCTTCTTACGCATTAGTCGAAAGTTTTTATCATTACTGAAAAATGACTTTACAGTATTCAATTGATCATCAACTAAATTAGATGATTGGGTATCTAAACTAGATGACATAAGTCTAGATGTGTCCAGAAATCGAATTTTAAATCTATTTCCACTGAAACATGTTTATACCCTTGCAGAGGATATTATGATTTCAGTCAGAAGTTTGCAACGCAGTGAAGGATACGTTTCCGACCCCATAAAGTATATATATTCTTGATCACCATCACTAGAAGAGTCGATCTAGCCATGTCCGTCCGTCCGTCCGTATCTACCCAAACTAGTCTCTTAGTTACAAAGTTATCAAGTAAAACTGCAAGGGTATACAAGCGTCGTACAGCGATGTACAAATTTACATATTTTATTTAAATAAACATGAATAAAGGAATTCACCATGAAATATTTTTAATGTACATATAATGTCGATTTCCACCATCTTCCAAAAACATCATATTTACATGAAGAGATTTTTCCACTTCCGACTGAAGAAATGGTCCAGTTATTTCCTCTGTATCTTCATTATATACGAAAACGTCAAAGGGAAAGTCAACACTGTGATATCATCTCCAGCGATATGTCAATATTATACGTCGAACATCTTTGCGGCCTATTAACTATTTTTGAGACAGAAATCCAGGCCCGTTTAGAACAATATTGATCATTTTCATTATATACGTTAACTATTGCTATTTTCGTTAAAAGGAAACGTGGTAACAGTATGAAAGATTAACCATCAATCGGTGTATAATGATTCACATTAATTTCCAAGCGTATAAATGTTAAAAGAGACCTACCACTATCTGTCTCTTGAAATTTTTGGGTTTTGAAACTACTTCTATGGTATGTTCATGGAAGATACATCCTAAATCAGAATATTTATAAATGATCGTAATTTTGCTTTGAAAACTTTTCATTTTAATGAAGTATAACTTTCTAATGAAATCCTGAGATGGGGGAGCAAGGCAAACCAGCATCGCTCAAGAAATTCTCAGGTAAGATTAAGTCCGATCCGTCATTTACATACATTTAATGTAGTATTCTTCCTTTCAATCCCTCAGAAATTTTCTTGACGCTTCCCTCAAGGGGTTGAAACACTAGCAGGATTGACAAACTGATTTTTGTTATTTAGTTTAGATTTTATTTAGTTATTTTTTTCACGATCACTTTTCACTTTTACTCAAGTTGTGTTTTACGTAGCAGAGTATGCCTCATCAATATTACTTTTGGTAGACTAACTATTGTCCTCGATCATTTATAGTGTTTGAAGTGAGTGTGAACAATAATATTAAAGATGAGAGGTGTATATTTGAGATTCTTGTAAAATCGAAACAATACAGATAATTCTAGCTAGTTAGATTGAGTATTCATTGGTTAGAAGATATGAGATGCATTGATCTTGAAAAATATTTGATACAAGTGTAACCAATAGGAGACTATCAAATCGATGAAGGAGATACAAATTCGTAGAATAAGGGACGGTGTTGGTTTTGCTCGCAGGTGGGAAAGGAAAGATAATTTTTTATACAGACCATCATACTCAATTAGCCATTAGAGGACAGTTTGGAAAAAATCATTTAATTATTTGGAAAAGTCAAGGATTTTCATTTGTTGAATTTCGAGTATACACATCTTGGGGTAAACGAAGAAGATGAAAACTTTTATAAAATTTCTTTATAAATTGTGTACGCATACTTAAAAGTGTAAGACGAGTTTGTTGCATTCAGTTAAAATAAATAGTTTTCTGAACGAATTTGATGGAATTCTGTTTAATGCAAGTTATCCAACCCGTGAAACGGTTCCACTTATAAACAAATTTTTGAATTCAATCTCAGCTATGTTACCCTTGCCTTCAGCGACATTGCCTTTGTTTAAAGATTCTGCCTTTGCCTTTGCCATTTACTTCGAGGGCCGCGCTTGACCGTCCTGCTAAGATAAATAAACCAATCGTAAAGTAAACACAAGCTTCCGTTCGAAGCCCAAACTTTTCCGTTCAAAGCCCACAGTATTGCGTTCTAAGTTCAGAACATATTGCGTTCCGATTTTGAATCAAATTGCATCGGTCAGCATAATTTCATTTCACAACGAGATGCGACAGTTTCAGCATAAGCTTTTATTTTAAACAAAAATTAAAGTTCTGGAAGCTTAAGAAAAGGAAAGCTTCTGGCCGGGGTTCATTGGATAATTTTTTAGAATTAAGATTCAGTCCTATTTTATCCGAGACCGCGATCGGTTCACAATTTTTAAAAAGTGTCTTGTATTAATTTGATTTAAGAATAAAGGTTTATCACCCAAGTTTTAAAAATAAAAAATAAATTTTTTTAATTCATCTATTAACGACGAATTTAATTGGCGCCCAACGTGGGACCGTGTTAATTAAAAAGTTCCAAAAATTATTTAGTGAAAAATAAGTTAAATATAAACGGAGCTCGCGCGGCCAACAACTCAACATTTCTAGTGGAGAAATTAAAAAATCCACCAAACATCACAACAAAGTGACAGTGGTCGTTAACAATAATTAAATGGAAATTAATAAATGAAATAATCCATTTAAAGGTGAACTTTAAAAAAAAGGGGGGACCAAAATCTTAAATAAAAAAAATACAAGAACACAAAATAAAGCAAAACCAGAAACGCACTAAACAAAAACAGTTAAACAAGCCAGCTCTTACAACAACAACAACAAAATCACAACTCGCTGAAACAGGAAAAATTAGAGAAGGAAGGAAGGGCATTCTATTGCCAATAATTTCTATTGAATCCAGGAAGGAAGATCAACCCACAACCTCACAGAAGGAAGACCCCATCGGGACAGTCTCGTGAGAAACTAATTTTCAATAAAAAAAATTAAAAATTATAATCTAAGATCAGGGAATTAAAAAAAAAAAAAGAAAGAAAATTAATATTAGATTTAAACATTGATAGAAAGTAAGATAGATTCACGATTTAATAAAAAATATTAAACAATCTGGAAGATTTAATAAATAGCTTTGGTGAAATAAATCTAACCATGGCAACCGGAGGTTCAGCACCAAATTTTTCTGCAGGTAGTATAGCCACAGCAGGCGGCTTAACAGTGGAATTAATAAATAGATTGATAAACGTTCAATTAAATGAAGTGAGCAGGAAAATAGAAGGTTTAGAAGGAAAGTTAGCCACAGATGCAAACACTGTGGAGGATTATAAAATACAAATAATCGACCCAACTATAAAATGCGATACAACACTTGAAGTGGTAAAATCTTTACCAAAATTCACGGGGGAACCAACACAATATGTAGGTTGGAGGGAAGCCGCAGAAACTGTAATGAGTCTCTATAAAATTCAAAGTGAACAATATTTTATCGCCTTAACAATTTTACGAAACAAAATTTTGGGAGCTGCCCATGATGCTCTTACCAATCATGGCACCGTTTTAAACTTTAGAGCAATCTTATCTAGATTGGACTTTATATATAGCGATAAACAACCAATACATATTCTCGAGTCAGAACTAGGTATCCTCAGGCAGGGACGAATGACAGTTACAGAATACTATAATGAAGTCAATAAAAAAATGACACTACTAATAAACAAAACCATAATGACATACGGAAAGGACAGCGTAATTGCCAAAGAAACAAACAAAACAATAAGGAGCAATGCTTTACGAATTTTTATATCTGGGCTAAATGGATCTATCTCAGAAACTCTTTTCTCATTAAATCCACCAGATTTACCCAATGCTTTGGCAAAGGTCCAAGAACTAGAAACAAACAATTTCCGTGCTCAATTTGCAAACAGGTTTAATGGATTTAAAAATGAAAATAAATATCAGGGAAACAACTTACGATTTGATCAAAAAAGACAGAACAATAATACTAATAAAACGGGAAATTATTGGAGTAATAACCAGAATTATAATTGGCCACAAAAGGGAAATTTTTGGCAAAACGATAATCATAATAATAATCAAAAGCAACAAGCCGTCGAGCCAATGGATGTTGATCCATCGATTCAGCTCCAGAATGAACCTAGTTACAATCGACAGCCGAATAATAATTGGCAGGCAAATAATAATCGAGGTAGATACAATAATAATTATTATCAAAATAATAATCGATCAAATTACTATCGCGCTAATCAAAATAAAGAGCAAACTCAAGCTCAGAAAAGGGAACCAGAAGGAACAGTAAATCAGCCAGCTAATAAAGTAACCAGATTAAACAATATCAACGAAGATCATTTTTTAGACCAGACCCCTACAGGGGAATGCCTTATTTAAATAGGACAGACCGAAAAACCAAGAAGCAGTTCAAGATTTTAATAGATACAGGAGCCACTGCTTGTTATATAAAAAAGGGAATTTTCGAAAATAAAAATGAGTTATCAATATACAAAAAGGTAACTACAGTTCATGGGTATTCAATTATTAGGTATTACCATATTATAAATATATTTGAAACAAGACAATTATTTTATGAAATCGAAGGATAAGAATCTGATCTGCTAATTGGATTTAATTTATTAAGAAAAATTGGAGCTATAATAAATATAGAAAAGGGAGTCTTGGAATATAAAGGGAAAACAGAAAAGTTAAAATATTATGATAATGAGGAAAAAAATGAAATAAGTTTAATTAAAGAAAATAATATTCTTCCGTTAAAAGAATTTATTATAAAAAAATATTTTGATGAAAAAAATAGCGAAAACACAGATTCGTTATTTGTGGAAAATAGTGAAAAAAGCTTGGGAATTCAAAATCCTGAGAGTGCCGACGAAGTAAATACCGTCAATAAAAATACAAATATCTTGGGAATTCAAAATCCTGAGAGTGCCGACGAAGTAAATACCGTCAATAAAAATATAAATATCTTGGGAATTCAAAATCCTGAGAGTGCCGACGAAGTAATTTCCGTTAAAAATCAAATAAATAAAAATCGTTTGAAATATAAAAATTTCAAGCCCGCCGTCGTTGAGTTATCCGACAAACAACAGATAAACAATATAGGTACTGATCAATTAGACGGACTAAAGGAAAAAATAGTTCTCTATATTGAAAAAGAGCATTCAAAGATAAATATGCAAATTCCTTTTAGAGCAGACATAAAGGGGGAAATGAATCTTATTCACGACAGGCCAATATACGGGAAACAATATCCGTACGCTTTTTCTGTCACCGACTTCGTGAACAGCGAAATCAGTAGAATGTTAGCAGAGGAAATTATAAGGCCTAGTCGAAGCCCTTATAATTCACCAGTTCTGGTAGTACCAAAGAAAGGAGAAAATCAAGACGGAAGCCGTAAATTAAGACTCGTCATTGACTATAAAAAATTAAATGAAAATACCATACCTGACAGGTACCCAATGCAAGACCCATCAGTAATTCTATCTAATTTGGGAAAAGCAAGATATTTTTGAACAATAGATTTAGAATCAGGTTTTCATCAGATATTAATGAAAGAATCTGATGTAGAAAAAACATCCTTTTCAATAAATAATGGAAAATACGAATTTTTAAGAATGCCATTCGGACTAACAAATGCACCAAGAATTTTTCAGAGAGCAATGGACGACATCCTAAGAGAACAAATAGGGAAAACATGTCATGTCTATATGGACGACATTATAATATTCTCAAACTCGATTGAACAACATTATAAAGACTTAAACAAAATTATAAATATATTATTAAAGGCAAACATGAAAATCAATTGCAATTGGTGCAGTATTATCTCAAGAAGGTAAACCAATTACATTTATTTCAAAAACCTGGACTAAAACGGAATAAGTTAATGCAACTAATAAGAAGGAACTTTTAGCCATAGTATGGGCTCTTAAAAATCTAAGAAACTACTTATACGGAGTGATTGGAATTGAAATCCAAACCGATCATCAACCATTATCTTTCGCAATCTCTGATAGAAATCCTAATATTGAAATGAAACGCTGGTACTCCTTCATAGAAAGTTTCACTCCTAAAGTCATTTATAAGCCAGGTACAACTGATGTAGTTGCAGACGCCTTATCAAGAATTCAGATCAACAACTTAACTGACAGTAACGAATCGGTCTCAGATCAAAACACTCAGCATTCAGCAGAGAGTAGTTTTGAGAATGTTATACAAGAAACCCGTAAACCCTTAAACCAGTTTAAGCAACAATCGCTATTAGCAACGGGGAGGTATACAATACATGAGTCGATTAATATATTCGAAAATACCAGACATATAATAGAACTCGACACTCCCGAAAATTTGATATCAATCTTAAGAGAATATATTCCTCCTAATTTAACGGTAGGTATTCATTGTACTTTAGAGGACTTTTATAGAATTCAAAAACCACTTAAAGATAAATTTGTGAATAAATTTTTGTATACAAAAATATTTTTCCAAGATGTAGAAACTCCTGAGGACAGAGCACTTATAATCGAAGAAACACATTGCAGAGCACACAGGGGACTTGACGAAAATTATAAACAAATCAGTAGACTGTATTATTGGCCAAACTTACTTACAAAATTAAAAGAATATATAAAAAATTGTAAAATTTGCAATGAAAACAAATATAACAGACACCCAACTAAAATTCCAATTGGAGAAGCCCCAATCCCGAGTAAAGAAGGCGAAAATTTACACATCGACATATATTACGCGCAAAGTCTTACTTTCATAACTTGTATTGACGCTTACTCAAAATTTTTAGTAGTAAAAGAAATCCAAAATAAATTAAATATCGAAAACAAAGTAATGGAACTTCTTCAACAATTTCCACAAGCCAAAGTAATAATGACCGATAATGAACCAAGCTTTACCTCGGCCCAATTTAAATCTTTTGCACAAAGGTGCGGTTTAACTTTACATTACGCAGACCCGAGGCACAGTACCTCAAACGGACAAGTTGAAAGGGCACATTCTACACTAACAAAATTAGCTCGATGCATTAAAGAAGAATTTAATCTAACCGACTATTCCGAAATAGTAATAAGAGCCGCTCAAGAATATAATCAGAGCATTCACTCTACAACGAACCAAAAACCTTTTGACGTACTATATAATAAAATAGAGCACGATAACATTCCTCAAATTTTAAAAAATACACAAGAGAAAATGTTAGAAACACATAATGAAAACAGAAAAGAAAAAGTATATCAGTAGGACAGGTAATTTATGAAAAGAAACACGGGGAAAGAAATAAACTTAAAACTAGATATAAAAAACAAGTAGTTAAAGAAAATTTACCTAACAAAATAATAATCAACAATAGAAATAGAATTATTCACAAAGATAATATAAGATTCTAAAAATTTATATGTTACTTTTTTTTCCTTTTCCAGAAAATGTTTTATCAGGTGCTCATACTACACCTTATTTTATTAACAAAATCAGAAATAATAGACTATACAAGTCACGAGTATCTTTTATTCAAGGACACTAAAGACGTATTGACGTACGATTCATACGCAGAATTATTCCACGTAACTAACTTAAGTTTTTATAAAGAAATAATAAAATTGGAATCAGATAATATAAAAAGGGATACTAATAAAAGGTCACAATGGGAAATTAAATATGACATAGAAGTAATCGAATTAATTTTATCCCAATTAATATCAACGAGTTCAAAAAGGGGGATAAATGAGATAGGCACTGTGTGGAAATGGTTAGCTGGAACTCCGGATCATGATGATTTTATTAAAATACAGAATAAAATCGATGAATTAATTGAAAATAATAATAAGCAATTTATTATCAATTCCAAACTGTTTAAAGAAATAGAATCTCTTTCTGATGATTTTAAAAATGTTTTTATTGATCAAGATTTACCACTGCGAAAACATCGCTTACGATTATTAACATTTGATCTGCAAAATTTAATTGACACCATCACACTAGCAAAAATTGACGTTTTTAATACCAAAATATTAAACAATGATGACATCATGGAAATATTAAAACATGAACAAAAACCAGTAATTATCGCTGACTTAATGGACATCTCTGTTTTTAAAATCGCACTGCATAAATAACTTGTAATAATTTATATAAAATACCCAATAATAAAAAACAGATGCGAAATATATTACGCTAGAGCGATTTCCCAAATCGTTGGGAAACTAGTATTAAGCAATCAAGTCGCAAAATGCGCTAATATGTTTTATGAAATGTCTAACTTTAAGAACGAACTTTTTAATAATTATTGCTTTTTAAATAATGAAAAAACTTGTTTTACCCGCTTATTAAATGGCGAGAAATCCACTTGTAAAAAAATAAGAGAGAAAAATAAAAAAATAGACATCATACAAGATGGTGCCATTCTTATAAATGGTAACAATATTGTGAACAACTCTCATTTAAACGGTTCATTTTTGATAACATTTAATGGTACAACCGAAATTAATAATATTTCTTATACCAATTTGGAAAACAAAATTCTTTACTACTTAACTACGAACCACTTCAAAAATTATGAAATATCCGATTACATATTATCAAATAACTCAGAACTTTCTTTAGATAATATAAACATTTTAAATCCTTTCATTAAAATTAATAATACCAAAATATCACTTACCTTTATATTATTAATTTTAATCATTATATATTTGATTTTTTTACTTATTATAAAATACAAAAATGTCATATTATTTGTAACCAAAAAACAACGGCCAGAACCAGAAAAATCTATTAACCAAGAAAATTTTTTAACAGAATTAAGAGATCAATTAAATGAATTTCATATTGAATCGGGACGATCCATTTTAGAAGGGGGAGAGTTATCCAACCCGTGAAACGGTTCCACTTATGGAATTTATAAACAAATTTTTGAATTCAATCTCAGCTATGTTACCCTTGCCTTCAGCGACATTGCCTTTGTTTAAAGATTCTGCCTTTGCCTTTGCCATTTACTTCGAGGGCCGCGCTTGACTGTCCTGCTAAGATAAATAAACCAATCGTAAAGTAAACACAAGCTTCCGTTCGAAACCCAAACTTTTCCGTTCAAAGCCCACAATATTGCGTTCTAAGTTCAGAACATATTGCGTTCCGATTTTGAATCAAATTGCATCAGTCAGCATAATTTCATTTCACAACGAGATGCGACAGTTTCAGCATAAGCTTTTATTTTAAACAAAAATTAAAGTTCTATAAGCTTAAGAAAAGGAAAGCTTCTGGTCGAGGTTCATTGGATAATTTTTTAGAATTAAGATTCAGTCCTATTTTATCCGAGACCGCGATCGGTTCACAATTTTTAAAAAGTGTCTTGTATTAATTTGATTTAAGAATAAAGGTTTATCACCCAAGTTTTAAAAATAAAAAATAAATTTTTTTAATTCATCTATTAACGACGAATTTAATTTGCACACTATGTACGTCTCCAGTTTATACAATCAAAACTCTTTGAATGGGATGGAGATAATATGAAAACATCTATTCCTGGAAATCAAATAGCACCTGCGTGTGGAGCAATGAACAATCACCGAGGGAGTCCATACTTGTGTATGCAAAAAGGAAGCACTCAAACTTATGAACATATATTATAATTTAGAAAAAACAAGGAAGAACGCTATAGTCGAGTACCTCGACTATCAGATACCCGTTACTCAGCTATATGGAGATATGCAAGCACCAAAGAGAGATTAAAATGCGCCACCTACCGGCGGTATACAGATTTAAGCGTTATGGGCGTTAGAGTGGGCGTGGCAAATTTTTTTTTGGATCAATCGATAGGTATTGACGAGACCAATACATTTCAGTTAAAATTTTTTATCTAGCATGAAAATTGTGGGCGTCACAGGGTTTTGCGGTTTGTGGGCGTTAAAGTGGGCGTGGCAAACTTTTTTTTGGGTCAATCGATAGGTATTGATGAGAACAATACATTTCATTTTTTTAATTTTTATTCTAGCATCAAAACTGTAGGAGCCACAGTTTTGGGCGGTTTGTGGGCGTTAGAGTGGGCGTGGCACTGTGCTGAAACAAACTTGCGCTGCGTAAGAAGCTCAGGAATCTGCACGCCAAATCTCAATAGCCTAGCTCCCATAGTTTCCGAGATCTCAGCGTTCATCCGGACAGACGGACAGACGGACATGGCTAGATCGACTCGGCTAGTGATCCTGATCAAGAATATATATACTTTGTGGGGTCGGAAACGCTTCCTTCTGCCTGTTACATACTTTCCGACGAATCTAGTATACCCTTTTACTCTACGAGTAACGGGTATAAAAATGAAAAAGACTAAGTTATATAATAAGAAATTTTCACAATACCAAAATAAATGACTAAATACATTAGTATGCTATAAATGAAACTGTTGACTTTAACTTCGAGCTAAAATTACAGGTCGGAGAATGGAAAACATTTCCTTGACTGAGATATGTCGGCTACTTGCGAGCTGTTGGGCGATCGTCATTTCAGCCCCTGTTATGGGACGTGTTAGAGCTAGCCGACGGTTAGTAGCCGTCAGCCGTAAGGTCGTTGGCGTGAAGTCCATGATCTTGTCAATGAGTAGGCGTACAGGCTTGTTCATGTGTCCCGTTTCTTGCGGTCAGGTAATGGACAAGTGCGCATGTTCGGGTAGCACTTGCTTGAATCCCTTTTATTAGACCCATCTGTCCGTATAAACGCTGAGGTCTCGGATACTATAAAGACTAGGCTATCGGGATTTGGCATGTAGATTCCTGAGCTTCTTGCGCATTTGTGCAAAGGAGAGAATCTTAGACAATTTACCAGAGAAACAATCTGAGGCGGACACAAAAATGTGCGGTTGAAAATATTCCACATCTGAAAATCGTTAACTTGTGAGATCTATTTTACAGGGGTTCTTTTAATTCCTAAATTAGTTTTACAATCATAGGAAACGTCTTTCCCCAACATGATCGGACATGTTTCTCTTAGATAACCATCTTTAGAATTTTTGTGTGTGCGAACTTCTCTCGTACACAGCAAAACCTGTGATAATGAGTCAAAAGAAACTTGATCTCATTTTCCTCTAAGATAAGAACTTTTGAATACTTTGGGTGTGCTACCTTTCTCACGTGCACAGCAACACCTGTTGACTATGAATTGCTCATATTGAGGGAAAGGATAAATGATCAATATTGTCACATCGTGGGGCGATGGGGGCAATTAAGTATACTCTTACCCACTAAAATCAGTAAATTTCTTTATTATGCTTATTGTCCCAGAAACCGCATACGCTAATGAGGGGGGCAGGGGCCAATAAAATGCTAAGTGTCCCAGAAGCCATCTATCCCATCTACTTTGTGTCTTTCCCCTTGTTTCTTTTAGTAAAATACTTTTCCTACGTGATAATCTTTTTATTGTCTACCTTTACTGTGAAAATATAACATTTTCTCTTGAGCTTGAGCTATAATATATCAAATGTTCGTTGGTTGGTTATAGAGGGAATTGTTATGTATTAGGCAGAAGGAAGCGTTTTCTACCCCATAAAGTATATATATTATTGATCAGGATCACTAGCCGAGTCGATCTATTGTAGCTATGTCCGTCTGTCCGTATGAACGCTGAGATCTCGGATACTATAAAGACTAGGCTATCGGGATTTGGCATGTAGATTCCTGAGCTTCTTGCGCAGCTCTTTTGTTTCAGCAGCCCACTCTAACCAAATATTGAGATCACGAGTAGGTGGCGCATTTCAATCTCGCCTTGTTGATTGCCTATTTCCAGTTCTCTTTGGTCCATTTAGCTGAGTAACGGGTATCTGATAGTCAAGGTTCTCGACTATAGCGTTCTTCCTTGTTAAATTATATTTTTGCGCTGCTCGTATTATAATTTCGGAATAATCAATCAATTTAATCTCAGCTTCAATGCAGCGAGCAATTTCCGTTAAAGTAGAGTGTGCCCTTTCTATTTGTCTGTTGGACGTACTATGTCGAGGATCCGCAAAGAATATAGATATTTCGTTTTTTTGCGCAATATATTTGAATTGGGATGCAGAAAAACTTAGCTCGTTATCTATCATCAAGGTTTTTCCAAGTGGAAATTCTTGCAAAGTTTCTAAAACTTTGTTTTCTATACTTAGTTTATTTGAAATTTCTTACACGACTTAGAACTTTGAAAAAGAATCTGTACAAGTAATGAATATAACATTGTCGATATACAAATTTTCATCTTCTCTTTCCGGAATAGGTATAAACTCCTTAAGTTCTTGTATAAATTAGGCCAATTCACATTCGGGTTATTTGTTTACAGTTTTCAACAAGTCGTCCATGTGCCCCACAATGCGTTTTGGTGATTACACCAGTTTACAAAAAATTCGACGAAATACGCCATGAAGGCGACTTTGGTTTTCCGGTAAGGTACATCTCCCTGATTAAGAAAACTTTTAATTTGTTGTATGGTACCAATTTGTTTTAAGGTGTAAAAAACGTTTTTAGCTTTTTTTGTTTTTTAACTCGAGTTGTGATAAACCGAATTCGGTCATAAATGACTAATTTTACAGGGAATAGAAGGCCCCTAACTTATTATCCACAGCATTGAGTTTCAGCTACACTTCGTCAAAGTTGAAAAAGTTGGAAGAAATGCAAGTACGCTGGCATAAATGGCTTCTTTAAAAATACACGCATAAAAACCGAAATTAGTTTGTTTGTTTTTTTCTTGACAGCTGAACCTTAACAAAGAATATGAGCCACTGATCACGACAATCCGTCGGTAAATCGATTTTTTAGAGATTTATGAACGTATATCCAAGTTTAGTATGCGGGAGCCGCTGCCGTTAAACATTATTTTAAATTTTCAGTGTTGGGGAACGTCAGAATTTGGTGCCAGTAGTTATGCATAACGTCAGTTATTAGTGCTGGGAAGGCTAAAAACTATGCGATTGCAGTTACGAGGAAATCATTTTCATATTTGGCAAAAAGCTTGTCATGGAGCATAAAAGTAATCGTTTATTTTGTTTAATTGATCCTTACCGAAAAAATCAAAATCACCTTCATGGCGTATTTCGTCGATTTTTTTTTTGTAAACTGGTATTATAAGCAATTGTCGTCAGCGTTTTCGATATCCTGGATAAATGTTATTCTGTAAAAAAATGTATTTATAAAATTACCTTTGAGTGGTTTTTGAATTTTCTAAATGAAATTTCCTTAATGAAAAAACTTGATTTACCTGATTATTAAGCGGGTAACAATAAGAGAGAAAAATAAAAAATTAAACATTGTCCAAGATGGTGCCATTCTTACAAATTGTAACAATATTGTCAGCAACTACCAATATCATTTAATTAATACCAATAACGAGAACAAAACCACTTAAAAAATTATGAAATATACTATTATATATTATCAAATAACTCGAAACTCTCTTTGGATAATATTAAAATTTTAAAGCAATTTAGTAAAACTAATTATACGAAAATATATATTGCCTATATATTATTAATTGTAATCATTATAAAATAGATTTCTCTACATATTAAGAAATACAAAAATTTATTATTATCAAAAAACAAAGGGAAGAACTAAAAAAGTATTTTAACGAATAAGTTTTTTTTTGAAAAAATAATTATGTAATCGTTAAACAAAATTCAAAAGTTATCCAACTTGCTGAGATAAATACTCGTAAACCAATCGTAAAGTAAACACAAGGAAGTTCGAAGCTGAGCCCTCACATTCGAGGCCCATTAAAGTCTAGCACCAACAACATAAAAATTAGCAAGGAAGAACGCTATAGTCGACCACCTCGAGTATCAGATACCCGTTACTCAGCTTAAGGGAAAAAGGAAAATGGAGATATGCTAGCAGCAAAGCGAGATTGAAATGCGCCACCTACCCGGGATCTCAATATATGGTTATTTGGGCGTTAGAGTGGGCGCGGCAAACAATCGATAGGTATAGGCAAGACTAATACATTTCAGTAAAAAAAAATTTCAGCAGAAAAATTGTGGGCTCCGCAGGCCTTGGCGGTTTGTGGGCGTTAGGGTGGGCATGGCGAACTTTTGTTTGGATTAATCGATAGGTATTGACGAGACTAATACATATCAGTACATTTTATCTAACTTGAAAGTTGTGGGCGCCACAGGTTTGGGCGATTTGTGGGCGTTAGAGTGGGCGTGGCATATTCGCGTAACAAATTTGCGCTGCGGACAAGGCTACGGAATCGATCTGAAATCCCAATTCTCTATCCTTGATAGTTTCCGATGTGTCCGCGTTGTCCGATTTTTTGAAGTTTGTGGGGGGTTTGTGGGCGTCAAAGTAGGTGTGGCAAACTTTTTTTTTGGGTCAATTGATAACAACAATACATTTCAGATAACATTTTTATTCTAGCATCAAAACTGTAGGAGTTTTGGGCGGTTTTTGGGCGTTAGAGTGGGTGTAGCTCTCTGCTGAAACAAACTGGCGCTAAAGAAGCTCTGGAATCTGCATGCCAAATGCCAATAGCATAGCTCTTTTAGTTTCCGGGATCTCAGCGTTCATTTGGACGGACAGAAGGACATGGCTAGATCGACTCGGCTTGTAATCGTGATCAAGAAAATTTATACTTTATGGGATCGGAAACGCTTTCGTCTACCTGTCACATACTTTCCGACGAAACTAGTATACCCTTTTACTCTACGAGTAAAGGGTGTAAAAATAAAGAATTGGTTTTTTACGTCAACGAATTATCATAAAACTAATTTGCATTTAATTTTTCACGACAAGCTTCAGAGTCCTGTTAACACCCTCGATATCGGCCTTTTGATCGATGATCTCCCCTGTATTGAGTAACGTTTGCGGTACTGCCGGCCACTTTCTATAATTTGCCGACCAGCTTGGGGTCCTTTGCCAGATTTGCAGTTCACTATTACTTTTCGTCCTTCAGGGTTTGCTGGAGGAATTTCTTCCGGATAAGGTCAATCGTAGGAAAGGTAAAGTTAATCTCAGGGAAACAGTCAGGACGTCCTTCTGGACATCAGTCTTCTTCAAGTCTGAACTCTGCGCTGATGGTAATATCACCTCTTACCCAGGGACACGAGGAACAGAAAAAATTCGGTTTGTCTTCTCTATTTGGCTGGGGTCTTTTATACCGGACTAGAGCTTTTACTAACATCCCATACTAGGTTGATTAACTTGGTGCTTGCACCCTTCTGCCCTTGAATTATTATAGTTTCAGTCAGAAGTTTCTAACGCAGTAAAGGAATTACACTCTACTATACAAATTACTTTTATTACTTTATAAGATATATTATACCTACAACTTATAACAAATATCTATTTTGCAATAGTCTATAAAAACACACTACTCAAAATCATATCTAAAATACATTGCCTGTCTAAAAAATTGATCAAATTAAAAAGTATTAGCTTACATTTTTTAAATTAGGGAATTATTAAAGCGGACTTCGATCTTTCTACACTTCATGCAATATCAGAGGTTAGATTGCCGGATGAAGTAGTGCCCCTGAACTATGAACTTTATATTGAACCCAAAATAGAAAACCAATATTTTAGTGGAATAGTGAAAATATCATTAAAATGGATAACAGATTCAAAAAAGGTCCATTTCCATGCATATGCAAACTTATTGATAGACCTAAAAAAAATCTATCTGAGCAGATTAAATGTGGAAAACAGGTAAGTAAGCCTTATAAAAAAGATTTTTGTATCTTTTATAACTTAATATAAACAGCAGGACAACTATCGAAACCCTTACAATTTTAAGGGGCGGTCGACTTCCTCGAAAGGATGTATTTGTTTTGTACCTTAAAGATTACGTGAAAATGGATTCTGAATGTCTTCTAGAAATTTCTTTTGAGGGAAATATTTTAGAAGCTGAGGAAGGACTCTTTAAAAGTTATTATACCAATTCGACCAATAATGGCCAAGAGGTATATTTTGCTACTAACCTGAAACCAACCTATGCTCGTCGAGTGTTTCCATGCTTTGATGAACCAGGAATAAAGGTAAAATATGTTTAACAAATAATATACTTGTACATTTAATACTCAGCTTATATTCGAATTCAGGTTCCTTTCAATGTATCAATTGCCAGGCCTAAAGAATATATTACACTTTTTAATACTCGACTGCATCGTACCATTCCGCAGTAAGTACAATTTTTACATTTTCTGATATCTATATTTATATATATAACATTCATCGGAAAGTGTGTAACAGGTGGAAGGAAGCGTTTCCGACCCTATAAAGTAAATATATTCTTGATCAAGATCACTAGCCGAGTCGATCTAACGCTGAGATCTCGGAAGCTAAAAGACCTAGAAAGTTGGCATTAAACATGTAGATTCTTGGGTTTCCTGCACAGCGCAGGTTTGTTTCGGCGATGTGCTACGCCCACTATAACATCACAAGCTAGTACAGCCCCCGCTTTTTTATATTTTGTAAAAACGTAAAGAGAATTTGTTCTACATGCCAAATATTTTTCAAATCGAACCATTCATTAAAAAGTTATTACTAAATAATAATCAATAATTAGAAAATTCAATCGAGCGTTGCCAGAAACGAAAAAAGGTATATATATATATGTATGTCGATAGATATGGCATCATGTGCCTGAATAAGGGTGTTTATTAAAGACTGCCGTTCATGAACATCCCGGCCCGCCCTGAAACACAGTTTCTGAACTGGGCAAAACGGCAACCTTCGTGATAGGTCTGATCATCTCTCCGGTTGATGTTTTCAATTTGACTGCTCGAACAAGGTTTTCCTTCCCTGGATAGGTTTCCATAACCCGTGCGATGTGCCAAGATGCTGGTGGTGTGTTGGACTCCTTAAGGAGAACTACAACACTGATAGAGAGGTTGGGTGTTGAAGTCGTCCATTTCGGACGTTGTTGCAGAGTAGTCAGATACACCATTGCTTCCAGAATCCCTGAAGCATAGCCTGGATGCTTTGACAATATCCCAATCGGCCCACAGGGTTGTGGCTTAAGTCAGGATCTGGCACGGTGGTAAGCGGTCGCCCAATTAAGAAGTGGGCGGGTGATAAGTAGTTGTTTTCGGGGTCCAATGTGAAGCATAAGGGGCGTGAATTTATCACTGCGCTGATTTGAGCAAGCAAGGTGCGAATTTGTTTGAAGGTGAGCGTTGAATTGACGGTGACGCGGCGCAGATTCAGTTTGACACAGCGAACTGCCAACTCCCATTTCCCTGGCCAATGAGGAGCTCTAGGGGGAATGAGTATCCACTGAATTACATCATCCGCCAGAGTGGATGTGCCGATGTCCTTGTGTCGTTGTGATGAAAGCATATCTTGCATTTCGTTATGGGATCGCCTAGCTCCAATAAAGTTTGTTCGGTTGTCGCTGTAGATCTTTTACACTTGCCACGCAGGGATATGAAGCGCCGCAAGGCAGCCAGGAAGGTTTCTGTTGTCAGGTCTGTGGCAAGTTCCAGGTGTATGGCCGAGGTGACCATGCAGACGAACAGGCAAATGTAGCCCTTGCTGATACGTGGCTTTCGAACTTTGGCATCCTTCAGAAAGATTGGATCTGCATAGTCGCAACCAGTATTGACAAGTGGAAGGGCTTGAGTGTCACGCACGCTGGGTAAAGCAGTCATTTGTTGTCGGGCAGTGTGGTAGCGTTGACGAAAGCAGAATAAACAGTCGTGTGTTATTCTGCGAATAAGATTACGTGCTCCAATTATCCAGAATCTCTGACGAACGATTACAAACAGGGAAGAAACGCCAGTGTGAAGATTTACTCGGTGCTCGTGTTTCAGGATCAGATTCGAAATGCGTTTTTGGTGGCAAAACTGGATGTTTTGCCTCTCGTGACAATTACGATTGGTGTAGTCGTCCGCCTACCCTCAGCAGGTCGTGTTCGTCTATCATTGGTGCAAGTTTGACCAACTGCGATCGGTTCCTTAGGGGTTTCTTGGCAAGGAGCAATTGATAGTCCTCGTGGAAACAGAGTTGCGCGTGTTTTATACAAATGATCCTTTCTGCCCTAATCTCTTCAAATATAAGAGCTCTTGAGGCCTTATCGCAGGATGGATTTAGTGTACGTTGAATGAATCACTTCACATAGGCAACAATGTGAACAAGCTTGAGCCAAGAAGAAACTCGTGCGATCAGCTCATTGAGTGGATGAACCTGAGTTGCAACAGCCATTGTAGCTTTACCTGGAGTCTTGCATCATATGGAGTTGCCTTTTTAACGGCTACCCCACACGCGTTGGTCCGAAGAGAGGGTTAACTTCAAAGGCGGCATGCGCGTGGCATACGTGCGTTTTATTCTGTGAACAATTCAAATCAGCCTCATACACTTCAAACTAACTTAATCTTACCGCAGTGTGCCCTCCTACAATTCGCAAGACAATGAGAAGCACATTTTTTGGCGGCATTCACTATACCGATATTAGTAGGCCCACACTTCAAGGGCCAAGAAATCCATACGAGATCGGATAACTTAACAAATACTAGATTTTTCTTACGATACTTTTTCTAGCTATTAAAATGTTTGACCGTCGACATCCCCGACCCCGTGAAGAACCGCTTCACTCAAATACAAAACTGCAAGTTTTGAGACGGGCCGCAACATTGTCCGAGATTGGCCATTGTCGTTCACGCGCACAGTGCACATTGGGCGATTTTCCCAAAAAAGTGGCATAAAGTCAAAAAATGTATGATAGAATATTAAAAAAACCTTGTTATTTATTAATAGTAAACACTTCAGGAAGCTTAAAAAAATTTTTGTTTTTTGCTGGGTGGCAACTCTCTTTATGTGGCAGCCTCTTAAAGTCAGCTGATGGCAAGCAGCTTTCGATTGTAAAAGTTACTGCGAAAATTTTACTTCTGCAATTGATCAGTGTGCGTATGTTTTTATGCAGTTTAATATATATATTTAGTATGGAAAACAAAGATCAAGGTATATATAATCTGTATGTTATGGCAAAAGTACATAAATATTTGTGTTGTTGTTTTTGTCCAGTGTTGTTGTTGGTTGTATTTGAACTAAAATTTTAACAATTGTAATCGTGTTCCGTGAAGTATTTCTATATCAAGAGCAAGCCAGAGCAGGCAACTAATAATGGCAAGTTACTAACTTAAATGTCTATTTTCATTTGGTAAAAATCTCATTTCCCCGTTTTCCCCCGTTTATACAAAAAATGCACTTGTAGTTGTTGTTGCGATTACCAACAGCGAGCTTGCCGATATTTGGAACGGCAACAATCGAAACGCAAGCGCTGTAACGTCGTTTATTTTAACAAAAATAAATAAAGATGATTTGAGCATATCGCACATGAATGCAATAGAAGCCAAAGTATCAATTTTTGTAAATCATATTAAACGGTATTTACGCAAACATCACGCAGATCTGGATAAAATTAAGTCGATTTACTCAGAATGGTTTTCAAAAAGCTTTGAAATACGAATCGATATGGAGGATACCAAAAATTCATCACCTTCCAAAATAGGACGCCCAAAATTAGGGTATACAGAGGCCGGGTCAAGGCTTAGAAGGAAAATGGCTCTAGAAGTTGCCATAGAAAATGACATGTCAACTCCTTTACTTCTGCATGCAGCCTCAACATCTGCGCGAAAAAGAAAAAATAATGAAGCAGTCGGCGTGCAGCAGGAAGTCAATATAGAAAAAAAAATTAAGAATGTGTCAAACAAAGAGCCTTTAAAAATGTCAAATAATGTAGCCTTAGCCTATATATTGGAAAATGGGCTAACAAAACAACAATATATTAATACTAAGAAACTAAATAAGGCGTACGGGAACGACATATATCCTGGTTATGATGCAATAAAACAAACGAAGATGCAGTGCAGACCAACAGGAGTACAAATTACAGAATCTGTTGCAAAGGTTTCTTTGCAGGATTTGCTAAGCCATACGGCTGAACGAATTTTAGTTTTACAAAAGGAAGTTTTGGAACAAATGGAAAATGTTACAGAGTGCACACTTATTGCATGTTATGGATTTGATTGGTCGACCGGTCAAAGTTCCTATAAACAGAAATTCGATTTTGATGAACCCGATTCTTCCGACAGTTCTCTATTCGTGGCAACTATGATTCCAATAAGATTAGTGGATTCCTTAAATCGTTTAATTTTGGTAAACAAAAGCCCCCAGTCTGTACGCTTCTGCAGGCCGATTAAAATTGAATACGCTAAAGAAAGCATTGCAAAAATCCAAGAAGAAAAGCATAATTTAGATATGCAAGTAGCAAACTTGCACAATTTTAAATCACATAGCGCAAACATTTCGGTTAATTTTAAAACATATATGACATTGATTGACGGCAAGGTACTTAATGTTTTAACAAATACGAAATCTACGCAATGTTGTCCTATATGTGCCATAAATCCAAAAGCGCTTATGCACATTAATGATTTCAGTTCTAAAATTTTTAAACCTAAACCTGACTCTTTGAAATACGGCGTTAGTCCGTTACACGCCTGGATCAGGTTTATGGAATTCGTTTTAAACATATCATATCGAATCGATATTAAAACTTGGCACGTAAAAGGAGAGAATAAAAACAAAATGATATCGCGGAAGAAGGAAATCCAACAAAGAATATGGAAGGAAATGGGATTACATATTAGCATACCAAAACAGAATGGATCTGGTAACAGCAACGATGGGAATACGGCGAGGCGAATCTTTGCAAATACCAAACTTTTTGCAGAAATCACATTGTTTGACGAGGTCCTATTAAATAAATTCCACCATTTATTAATAGCAATTTCGTGTGAATTTGCCATAAACACAGACAAATTTCGAAGTTTTTGCAACGATACATTTTTATTGTATATGCAGGCGTATCCATGGTACCCAATGTCCCCAACAGTTCATAAGATTATAGTTCACGGATCAGATATTATGGATCAGTTTGTAGTTCCTGTTGGGTGCCTGGGCGAAAATGCATCAGAGGCACGCAACAAACTCTATAAAATGGACCGACGTTCCCATGCTAGAAAAAATTGCAGGCTAAATAATATAACTGACGTTTTTTATAGATCTATTGACTCATCCGACCCTCTAATTTCAAGCTTGAATATAAATAATACTCCAAAACTGCTTAAAAAAAAATCACTTCCTGCAGAAGTTATTGCGTTTTTGGAAACTCCAACCTTAAATATAAGTTCATGCTATATATCTGAAGAAAATAATAATGAAAATTTTAATTTTAATAATAATAATAACATGGATAGTGAAACAGATGACGAAGAAGATTATGATAACATCAATGAATATTCGTTCGTTTTAGATGAGGAAGATTTTTAACTGCTTATTTGTAAAGATTTTAATAATATAACTACATATATGAATAAAAATTTGTAATCTTTTTTATTTAATATTATGTCTAAGTATAATAAAATAAAGCTTTTTATTTTCTTTCAATTTTAGTTGAACATTTTTAATTTTTTCTTAAATAAATGCACTTATTATTGGCGGAAAAAAAGGAGTGACCCAATTGTCGAAAAAAAAAATCCGAAATTACAGTTAAATATAACGAACATTTAAAAAAAAAAATATGTCTCTAGCTTTATTTTTAGACTTTATGCCGCCAAAATCGACAAATCGCCCATTGTGCAGTGGCGCGTCTGACGACTTCATCAGCTTCGCTGTAGACCTCCTCCACGATGCCCTTGCGCCACTCTCGTATGGGCAAGGCAGGATCGCAGATGAAGACCATATCGCCCTGGGGGATGGGCTTCGTTTTCCGGCACCACTTCTCGCGGCGCATAAGCGTAGGCAGGTACTCCAGGACCCACCTCCTCCAGAAACGGTCTCGCAGCATGCGAGCAATCCTCCACTGCTTTCGCGTAGAACCCTCCTTGGGCACCTCCGCATCCAATCCAGGCGTATTCGGCAGGTCAGCTGATCCCTTGAGCAGATAGTTTGGCGTCAACGGCGCCACTTGGTCCGCATCCACCGGCAAGTGGGTGAGCGGACGCGAGTTGACCACATTCTCCGCCTCGATCAGGAAACTCTCCAAAACGTGATCCTTCGGCGCGACTTCCTTCAGGGTATGGCGCAGCACTCGTTTGACGTACTACACCATCCGCTCCCATACTCCGCCCTCAGACGGGTTCGATGGGCAATTGAAAACGCATTCAATGCTTCTGCTGGACAACTCACTCTGTATCCTCTCCGTCTCGAACACGTTTCCAAGTCGCCTGGCCTACCTGTCAGCTCCCACGAAGTTCTTGCCGTTATCACTCCGCAGTCTATGTAGACGAAGTTCCTGATCGCTATTATGCAGGAATCCGTCGACAGGTCATGCGCCAGCTCCAGATGAATCGCCCTTGTCGTCAAGCACGTGAACAAGGCGACGCTTCTCTCTGTGACGGGATACAGTCACGAGCAGTGGCCCAAATCCGGTGTACTTGAATGGTCATCCCCCCCCGCTTCCAGTCGATCCTCTGGAAGGGGTTCCATTATCGGCGGCATCGGCCGCGTTCGCTGCAACTTGTACTCGTTACACGACGGGATTACTTCCTTCAGCACTCGTCTCATCTTCGTGACCAAGAACCTCGTCCGGATCTGAGCAATCGTCGCATCCACGTTTTGATGTTTCATCTGGGCTTGAAAGTGACTGTGCCTGTCTGACAGTATTTCGGACCTCCTCGCACTGTACGGCATGCACAGCGCGGCATCAACTCTGCCATGAACTCGCAGATCTCCGAGTTCATCCACGTAAGGCGCCAGACCTCGAATCTCACTCGAGCTGGCAACGTCGTTTCCGCATTCCGCCGACCTCATCTCGTCGGGGAACGATTCCAATTGGGCCTGTCTGACTAACAAGTTCTCCGCGGCCTCACACTCCGTTGCAGTGAGTCCGTACTCCTCGAGCTCGCTTCTCTGCTTGCGGCACCAACGCGCAAACCTCAAGACCCAGGCTGTGGTCCTCACCAGGCGGCTGAAGCTCGAGAATCTCTGGAACGGAATGGCGAATTCATTTGCGGCCACCAATGCAAACTCACTGGACATCTCCTCTTCATCAGGCGCATCTGGAACACGCTCGGTTCCCTCCTCAGGCGCCGACCAGCCGCTCGCTGGCTCCATCAGAAATGCGGGTCCGCTTAGCCAACGTGATTCCGGGCTAAGGTCCGCCTAATTCTGCGACCGCGTCGCATCATCCGCTGCGTTGTCAGCTGTAGGTACCCATCGCCATTGGGAAACCTTCGACGATTCCGGCGGTGTGCCGGCGGTGAGTGTTGTCGATCCATCTCAGCAACGTTTTTGAGTCCGTCCAGAACACCGTCTCGCTGATGTCCGCACTGTGCTCCTCCTTGACAGTGTTCATCAGTCTGGTTCCAAGAACCGCTGCCTGCAGCTCCAACCTTGGGATCGACATCGTTCTCATCGGCACGCTCTTCGTCTTTGCGCACACGAAGCTAACCAGCACGTTGTCATTCTCGTACGTGACCCTCCAATAGGCTACCGCCGCGAATGGAGATTGACTTTCATCCACGAACACGTGCAACTCGATGGTCCGAGCTGCTCCATGCCCAAAATAGTGACGTGGGCATCGGAACTGTCCCACGGCGTTTATCTTCCTGTGCCAGGCCGCAAAGGCTTTGCCTATCTCATCCGGTAGTGGTTCGTCCCATTGTATCTTCTGCCTCCAGATCTCTCTTAACAACAGCTTCGCTGTAATCATCAGGCAGCACAGGAATCCAAATGGGATTCCCTCTTTGTAGGGACTCGATCTCCACTTAGAACGCTACTTGGCACTCGGAGTAGCCTCCACGTTGAATCTGAAGCCGTCCGTGGCTACCTGCCAGCGCATTCCAAGGATCTCCCAACGGCGCTTCCATAATTCGAGTCCAGCTTCCGCATGTATGTCCTTCACTCGGGTAAATACACTGATATTTTCGCTATCTGTAGCGTAACTGGCCACCTAGTCAGCGACGTAGTGGTGGATGAAGATGGCCTTGACTGCCCTCGGATCCTAATCCCGAAACTTCAGGGCATTTACCGTCTTTACATAATGCGCAGCGCTCGGCGAGCAGGCTGCTCCAAGCGTCATTACGTTCATCTCGTACACATCCGGGTCTCGATCGTCATTGCCATCTCTCCAAAGGAATCGTTGGGAACATCGATCCCCGCGTCGGATCAGCACTTGGTGGAACATCTCCTTGGTATCACCGCAGACTCAGAGCACAGTTGGCAAGGGCGTGTAATGCTGAGGCCCCTTGTCCAGCGCAGAATTTAGCGAGGTTCCTCCAACCTTGGCTGCAGCATCGTAGATAAACCGGAACTTACCGGGCTTGTTCTGGTTTTCGACCGCGACCTCATCCTGCTGCAGCTTCCTTGCATATCCTTTGGATACGTTATCCTTGACGATACGATCGTATTCCAATGCCAACTGCCCGTTGCGCTTCAACTTCTTCTCGACGTTGATCAGCCGTCTGTGCGCCATCTCGTAGCTCCGTGGCAGCACAGCGTAGTCGTCCTTCCAGAGTAATCCCGTCTGGTAGCGACTCCCCACTTTCACCGTTGTGTCTTCGAGGATCCTTTGTGCCCACGTGATATCGCTGGCTGCGACCTGTGGCGCGAGCTTAACACCAAAGCTTTCCATCTCGAAGTAGTCCTCCACCATCTGTTCCATCGTATCATCCATTTACACGGCTAGTAGGCAGGACCTCGGTGACGGCGTAGTCGATTGCCCACTTACTGGTCCCTCTCTGACAAACCGCCTCGACCTAAGTGGCAATCCCAAATGTCCATGGTCCAGTCCGATGAGCAACTTAGGCACCACGTTCATCGGCAGACGCGCATCCTTATGCACGCCTTGAACATGTCGTCGGCCTAACGTCTGCATCGGCAGACTCAGGCTCAAAGCGTGGCGAGTGGGCTTCATCCTTTATCCAAGAGCGCATATGTGTCCACCTGGCGACCAACTCCGTACAGCGTTACTGGTAGTATACGGAACAAAAGTCGGCCTCTCTCGGTGTCAACGCAGCTTAAGTTCCTCTGCACGGGCGTCTCCGCTGGCTGCGGGGCCCTTCTCTCCAGGCTGTTTCTGGGGACAGCCGACTGCTGGCTCCCCTCGTGGTCCCTGTAACCACCTCGTGGCGAAGACCTCCTGACCGGGCCGCGTCTGAAAACTGCTGACTGCTGGTTTCCTCCGTTGTGGCTCCTGAAGCCACCTCGCTGAGTCGGCCATCTTCTCTCCTCGTCCGCGCCATTTAGCAGACGGTGATGCAATCTACGGCATCCGTTGATCTGGCACTCGCCACTCCGTAAGCATGTGAAGCAGATGCCTCTTCACCATGCTCCACCTACCCGGTGGCGAAGCTCCAATGAACTCCCTGCAGCTCGTCACACCATGTTGCCCCCAACAGATTGGACAACCTCCATGCCGATCATCCTGTTGATCGCATCCGTTCTGGTCGACGCTCGCATGCAGAACTCGACGCTTTGGCTCCTTTCCCTCGACGTCCACACGACGTTTGCGTACTCCTGTAGCCACGCGCTGAAGTGCGCTACAGTGGGAAAGGGCTTGATCGATGCAGCGGGCCTGGCCCAGTCTACTCGCTTGCTCGTAAGAAGCTTCGTCACAAGCTCCTCCATTAGCGTTGGGTTCCGCAGGTGCTGCTCCGCCATCGCTGACTGCAAGAAGGCCGTGAGGTTACAAACTCGGGTTGCGAAGGGAACGATCCTCGCCAGGTGCTGCTCCGAAATCGGCGGCACCTCTCGCACGCTGTTCAGCTGGCTGCGTATAAGCTGCTCCGGTCGGCCAAACCTAAAGAGCAGCTGCTCCATCACGGCGCTGACGTTCCCATGGTGAATCAGCAGCGACTTCACTGTCTCGCGTGCTTCATCCTTCAGCGCCTTCAACAACCTCTGGTTGTTCTTCAAGTCTGTGCAGTTGTATGCTTGGGTCGTCTCCACAAACGCATAGTTAAAGATCGGCCACTCCTCGGGCTGCCCTCCAAGAACAGGCAGGTCCGGAAGCCTCCTTGGCCCATACACTGCTTGGGATCCATTCGGCGTCATCGAGGCGTAGGATCCGACAAATGGCGATGCTGTTGCCACGTTGTGGATGCTCCCGCCCGGTAGCACGAATTCATGCGCTGTCTGCGCCACACTTGTAGCACACAGTGGCTCCACAAGATGATTGCTAGTCGTTAGCAATGGCGGTCCACTCCAAGACGGCGGCAGCGCGCAGTCCGCACTGGTCGCACCGACACCGTTATGTGGGACCGGCCCGACCCCGTTAGTTGAGGCCTCACCGTTAGATGTGGCTAATGGCGGTCCGTTCCAAGATGGCGGCCGCACCGACGCTCCACTCCACTGGCACCATCTGCGCTTGGGTCAACTACGATTGGCGCGCAATTGGCGGTGCTCGCACTGTTCAGGGCTTTAACCTGCATCAGCTCCTCCTCCAACGTCGCAATCCTTTTCAAAAGGTCCGACGTGAGGGGCTGTGACAGCAGTATTCCTGGGTTGGGACGCTACTGTAGTCACCGTAGTGACTGGGCTAGAAATGGCCGCCGCGGGGGTTTTGTTCACTCGCAACCGGTTTTCTGCTCCACTACTCCCTGGCTGCTGATCTGCTTGCGTTGCTGTAGGGGTGGCTTCCCCTCCTCTCAGCCGTGAACTCCTCTTGGGAGAATGCTGCATCCCAACAGGTCCAAATATGGCGCTGCCTCAGCGCTCTCCAAAATGGCGGCCAAGAAATCCATACGAGATCGGATAACTTAACAAATACTAGGTTTTCCTTACAATACTTATTCTACCTATCGATTACAATGTTTGACGTCGACACCAGGCATTGATCCTTGTCCCGTAGCCACAAAAATCCATTCCACCACTTATGGAAGTCGATGAGGTCAGCAGCCATCAGACCCCTGAAGGCGCAGTCAGCTGGGTTTGATTTGGAGTCTACGTGCCGCTAGGCCTTCCTAGGAATAGTGTCAAAGATTTCCGAGGTTCTGTTTCCAACAAAAGGCTTTAGTTGGGCTGGTGCATAGAATAACCAGGAGAGCACTATTGATGAGTCGGACCAGGCCAAAACAGTTATGTTCTTGTGGCGCAATCCAGAAGAGATCGAACGAATGAGTTAGATTACAAGAAGTGCTCCGCAAATCTCCAGGCGTGGCAAGGATTGTTGTTTCAGTGGCGCCACCCTTGTCTTCGCAGCCGCAAAAGATAAAGAGATGGATCCGTCGTCATTTGTAACTCTGCTGTACACCACAGCAGCATACGCGTTGGTTAAAGAATCCGAAAATCCGTGGAGCTGTATATTGTCTGCGTCGTTGGCAACGAAGCGTGGTAATTGGAATTTTTATGGAGTGTCTAGATCTGCTCTCCACTTCAGCCAGTTGTCCGCTAATTTGGTTGGGAGCGGGTCATCCCAATCCAAGTTTAAGAGCCAGAGTTTTTGGAAAATAATCTTAAACTGTATTACAATTCGTGCTAAGAGTTCAAGAGGATTAAATATCCTGGAGACGTCGGACAAAACTTGTCTCTTTGTGCAGTCAGGACTTGCCGCTAGACCAATGTTGTACGTTAGAATGTCTTTTCCAGGATCCCAGTATAGTCCGAAAACCTTAACTGGCGACGATTGTGCGTCAGAATCATCCTTCTGTATGAATGAGGTATTGGATACCCATTTCACGAGTTCCAGATTTGCGCACGACATCAGCTGAATCAACTCGTCTCGGTTTCGACGTAGTTCATCCTCATTGTTTGACCCAGTAAGAACATCATCGACATAAAAATCTTCCAGTAGGATTTTTGAAGCATTCGGGTATTCCTCTTGATGATCCACAGCGAGTTGTTCCAGGACTCGTACCGCCAGGAAGGGTACACATGACGTTCCGTACACAATTGGAAATGTTTAATCGGATCGTATGGATCCTCTCTCCAAACGATCTTCTGTGCTTTTCGTTAACCCATATTTGGCGGAACATTTTAACGATGTCCGCTGAGAATGCGAACTTGTACATTCTAAAGCGTAGGCACACAGCAAACAGATCGCGTTGGACACTGGGCCCTGTGAAAAGAGTGTCATTTAAGGCCTTACCGTTAGCGTCGCGAAAGGATCCACCAAAGACCACTCGCAGTTTACGGCCGAGCACTGGGTGGTGGGGAAGAAGGAACTGATTCCCAGTAGCGATTTCCTCTGACGGCACCTCACGCCCCAGATTGATATACTCCCGCATAAGTCGTCGCTCCACCGATTTGAAACGTTTAAGAGCGCCATGAGTTTCTCCGAATTCCGACTGTGGGTGGCGAGAAAGTGCTTCTCGACCTAGTCGTCTTCTGGTTCCAATTTTGTGTTGCTTTGAACGTTCTCCAGTTCCCAAAACTTCTGAAGCGTGTTGTCGATATCCATATTTATGGTTAGTGCATTAGCGTTGCTTGCGTTCGATGTGATGAGTGATTACCCATCCGAATACCGACGAAATAGCGATAATCATCTTTCGTCCTGTGAACACTGACCATACGTGTTCGCTTCCCAATAGTATACCTACAGGTGTGTTTGCGTTGAAATGTGTATCCGCCTGCTGCAGATCCTTAAATACCAAGAGTGTCGATGTGTCGATATTTTGGCGTTCCAGAGATGAGGTGAGTCTGCCTAGCACGTGGGCATAGACACTAAAGCTCGAGTTGCAGGCTGGGTGGTTTGCGGTACCTTTCGCCCTTTGGACTAACGCAGGTCCTGCGCAAGCTAGCGATTTCCTCACTCCACCAGTACACTGGCGCGTGGTGCTTCCGATAGGTCTGCTTTGGTCACAGGCTTCCTCCAGTCTGGCTGCCAATTTGTTGGCTGCTTCATCTGTCGAGTCCAACTCAGATACAGCCAATCCCTCCAGTGCACTGGCAAAGTTCTGTGGCCTAAAAGTGTCCTGGCGGTAGGCTTTTCTTGGCCAGGTTATCGGCTGGCTTTGGCACGGTGGACCGCCAACTGTCAGCAGGATGCCCTCATGGTCACTGGTCGCTTATCCTCCAGCGTGTGCTACGGGATAAGGAGCTGCTCGCGAACGATAGGTCTATGATTGAACCGGCCCCAGCTCTGTTGAAGGTGTGCTGGGAGCCCTCGTTCAACAGGACGATGTCCAGCGACGCAATAGCTTCAATGATGGTGCGCCCCCTGGCGTTGGTATAGAGGAAGCCCCATTCCTCGGCCCAGGCGTTAAAGTCGCCTCCGATCACCACGTTGCTCTTTCCTTTCAGGTCGCTGATCAGCTCGTCCAGGATCCTGCTAAAGGACGTCAGTGACAGACTGGGGGCCAGGTAGCAGCCATGTGCCGCCTACGTTCGCTCGGACAAACCCCTCTGCTGCCCTCATGTCCCGCATGAGTGGTGCACCCACTCCGCAGAGCCACAGTGCCACTTTGCCTGTGCGATCCGTGACCCAATCGTTAGTGCTCACCACTCTGTAAGGCTCACTGAGTATCGCCACCTCTGAACCCAGTTCGCGCACCGTCTGCTTCATTAGGTCCTGCGCGGCCCTGCAGTGGTTCAGGTTTAGCTGGATCAACTGCATGTCGGTCGAGGCCTCCCTGTCCCGCTGGTTGTGGCTGAGCAGAATCTGCTTCCTGCCTGGTGCCTGGTCTCCTTCCTTCCTGCCGCAGAGCAGAGTAAGCATGAAGGCTCCTTGCTGCACTTGGCTGCCTTGTGCCCTTTTTCACCACATCTTATGCAGCAATATCTCCTCTCCACAAGTCTTACTGGCGCCAGCGTGCGTCGCCTCTCTTTCTTGTGGCTCTTTTGGCGGGTTTTTCGGGTGCTCCTGGGAGCTTTGACACTTTTCTGCTGCGTTGGGCACGTTGATGGTGGCGCCATTCGAGCTGCGGGTCCTCTAGCCAAAGACAGCTTTATCCTTCGCCAAGGCTCCGTTGTGCTGCAGCATCTCTCCTCCAGACAGGCGTTGTCTGCTGTTCTTTGTCGGCGCTCAGCAAGCTTCGAGAGCATTTCGAGCACACAATTGCAGCATCCTGCCCATTCTCCCAAATACTGTCGTCCTTACCGCCCTCTCTGTTCGCCTCTAGGATGTTCGTGTGAAGCGCCTTCATGCGCACGAACGTCTCCCTCGTGGCGACAGTTACGTGGCGCTCCGTCTTTTCCATCACCTTGGTGGATACCTCCTGCAGGAGCTTCCCCAGCTCCAAGAGATCCTCAAGGCAGCTTGCCCTGTGGGAGGCCTTGCTCCTTTTGGCCGGCGTTGTCCTCTGCGAGTTTGCTGGGCTGGTCACACCATGTTGCCCCCAACAGATTGGACAACCTCCATGCCGATCATCCTGTTGATCGCATCCGTTCTGGTCGACGCTCGCATGCAGAACTCGACGCTTTGGCTCCTTTCCCTCGACGTCCACACGACGTTTGCGTACTCCTGTAGCCACGCGCTGAAGTGCGCTACAGCGGGAAAGGGCTTGATCGATGCAGCGGGCCTGGCCCAGTCTACTCGCTTGCTCGTAAGAAGCTTCGTCACAAGCTCCTCCATTAGCGTTGGGTTCCGCAGGTGCTGCTCCGCCATCGCTGACTGCAAGAAGGCCGTGAGGTTACAAACTCGGGTTGCGAAGGGAACGATCCTCGCCAGGTGCTGCTCCGAAATCGGCGGCACCTCTCGCACGCTGTTCAGCTGGCTGCGTATAAGCTGCTCCGGTCGGCCAAACCTAAAGCGCAGCTGCTCCATCACGGCGCTGACGTTCCCATGGTGAATCAGCAGCGACTTCACTGTCTCGCGTGCTTCATCCTTCAGCGCCTTCAACAACCTCTGGTTGTTCTCCAAGTCTGTGCAGTTGTATGCTTGGGTCGTCTCCACAAACGCATAGTTAAAGATCGGCCACTCCTCGGGCTGCCCTCCAAGAACAGGCAGGTCCGGAAGCCTCCTTGGCCCATACACTGCTTGGGATCCATTCGGCGTCATCGAGGCGTAGGATCCGACAAATGGCGATGCTGTTGCCACGTTGTGGATGCTCCCGCCCGGTAGCACGAATTCATGCGCTGTCTGCGCCACACTTGTAGCACACAGTGGCTCCACAAGATGATTGCTAGTCGTTAGCAATGGCGGTCCACTCCAAGACGGCGGCAGCGCGCAGTCCGCACTGCTCGCACCGACACCGTTATGTGGGACCGGCCCGACCCCGTTAGTTGAGGCCTCACCGTTAGATGTGGCTAATGGCGGTCCGCTCCAAGATGGCGGCCGCACCGACGCTCCACTCCACTGGCACCATCTGCGCTTGGGTCAACTACGATTGGCGCGCAATTGGCGGTGCTCGCACTGTTCAGGGCTTTAACCTGCATCAGCTCCTCCTCCAACGTCGCAATCCTTTTCAAAAGGTCCGACGTGAGGGGCTGTGACAGCAGTATTCCTGGGTTGGGACGCTACTGTAGTCACCGTAGTGACTGGGCTAGAAATGGCCGCCGCGGGGGTTTTGTTCACTCGCAACCGGTTTTCTGCTCCACTACTCCCTGGCTGCTGATCTGCTTGCGTTGCTGTAGGAGTGGCTTCCCCTCCTCTCAGCCGTGAACTCCTCTTGGGAGAATGCTGCATCCCAACAGGTCCAAATATGGCGCTGCCTCAGCGCTCTCCAAAATGGCGGCCAAGAAATCCATACGAGATCGGATAACTTAACAAATACTAGATTTTCCTTACAATACTTATTCTACCTATCGATTACAATGTTTGACGTCGACACCAGGCATTGATCCTTGTCCCGTAGCCACAAAAATCCATTCCACCACATATGGAAGTCGATGAGGTCAGCAGCCATCAGACCCCTGAAGGCGCAGTCAGCTGGGTTTGATTTGGAGTCTACGTGCCGCTAGGCCTTCCTAGGAATAGTGTCAAAGATTTCCGAGGTTCTGTTTCCAACAAAAGGCTTTAGTTGGGCTGGTGCATAGAATAACCAGGAGAGCACTATTGATGAGTCGGACCAGGCCAAAACAGTTATGTTCTTGTGGCGCAATCCAGAAGAGATCGAACGAATGAGTTAGATTACAAGAAGTGCTCCGCAAATCTCCAGGCGTGGCAAGGATTGTTGTTTCAGTGGCGCCACCCTTGTCTTCGCAGCCGCAAAAGATAAAGAGATGGATCCGTCGTCATTTGTAACTCTGCTGTACACCACAGCAGCATACGCGTTGGTTAAAGAATCCGAAAATCCGTGGAGCTGTATATTGTCTGCGTCGTTGGCAACAAAGCGTGGTAATTGGAATTTTTATGGAGTGTCTAGATCTGCTCTCCACTTCAGCCAGTTGTCCGCTTGAGCGGGTCATCCCAATCCAAGTTTAAGAGCCAGAGTTTTTGGAAAATAATCTTAAACTGTATTACAATTCGTGCTAAGAGTTCAAGAGGATTAAATATCCTGGAGACGTCGGACAAAACTTGTCTCTTTGTGCAGTCAGGACTTGCCGCTAGACCAATGTTGTACGTTAGAATGTCTTTTCCAGGATCCCAGTATAGTCCGAGAACCTTAACTGGCGACGATTGTGCGTCAGAATCATCCTTCTGTATGAATGAGGTATTGGATACCCATTTCACGAGTTCCAGATTTGCGCACGACATCAGCTGAATCAACTCGTCTCGGTTTCGACGTAGTTCATCCTCATTGTTTGACCCAGTAAGAACATCATCGACATAAAAATCTTCCAGTAGGATTTTTGAAGCATTCGGGTATTCCTCTTGATGATCCACAGTGAGTTGTTCCAGGACTCGTACCGCCAGGAAGGGTACACATGACGTTCCGTACACAATTGGAAATGCTTAATCGGATCGTATGGATCCTCTCTCCAAACGATCTTCTGTGCTTTTCGTTAACCCATATTTGGCGGAATATTTTAACGATGTCCGCTGAGAATGCGAACTTGTACATTCTAAAGCGTAGGCACACAGCAAACAGATCGCGTTGGACACTGGGCCCTGTGAAAAGAGTGTCATTTAAGGCCTTACCGTTAGCGTCGCGAAAGGATCCACCAAAGACCACTCGCAGTTTACGGCCGAGCACTGGGTGGTGGGGAAGAAGGAACTGATTCCCAGTAGCGATTTCCTCTGGCGGCACCTCACGCCCCAGATTAATATACTCCCGCATAAGTCGTCGCTCCACCGATTTGAAACGTTTAAGAGCGCCATGAGTTTCTCCGAATTCCGACTGTGGGTGGCGAGAAAGTGCTTCTCGACCTAGTCGTCTTCTGGTTCCAATTTTGTGTTGCTTTGAACGTTCTCCAGTTCCCAAAACTTCTGAAGAGTGTTGTCGATATCCATATTTATGGTTAGTGCATTAGCGTTGCTTGCGTTCGATGTGATGAGTGATTACCCATCCGAATACCGACGAAATAGCGATAATCATCTTTCGTCCTGTGAACACTGACCATACGTGTTCGCTTCCCAATAGTATACCTACTGGTGTGTTTGCGTTGAAATGTGTATCCGCCTGCTGCAGATCCTTAAATACCAAGAGTGTCGATGTGTCGATATTTTGGCGTTCCAGAGATGAGGTGAGTCTGCCTAGCACGTGGGCATAGACACTAAAGCTCGAGTTGCAGGCTGGGTGGTTTGCGGTACCTTTCGCCCTTTGGACTAACGCAGGTCCTGCGCAAGCTAGCGATTTCCTCACTCCACCAGTACACTGGCGCGTGGTGCTTCCGATAGGTCTGCTTTGGTCACAGGCTTCCTCCAGTCTGGCTGCCAACTTGTTGGCTGCTTCATCTGTCGAGTCCAACTCAGATACAGCCAATCCCTCCAGTGCACTGGCAAAGTTCTGTGGCCTAAAAGTGTCCTGGCGGTAGGCTTTTCTTGGCCAGGTTATCGGCTGGCTTTGGCACGGTGGACCGCCAACTGTCAGCAGGATGCCCTCATGGTCACTGGCCTCGCTTATCCTCCAGCGTGTGCTACGGGATAAGGAGCTGCTCGCGAACGATAGGTCTATGATTGAACCGGCCCCAGCTCTGTTGAAGGTGTGCTGGGAGCCCTCGTTCAACAGGACGATGTCCAGCGACGCAATAGCTTCAATGATGGTGCGCCCCCTGGCGTTGGTATAGAGGAAGCCCCATTCCTCGGCCCAGGCGTTAAAGTCGCCTCCGATCACCACGTTGCTCTTTCCTTTCAGGTCGCTGATCAGCTCGTCCAGGATCCTGCTAAAGGACGTCAGTGACAGACTGGGGGCCAGGTAGCAGCCATGTGCCGCCTACGTTCGCTCGGACAAACCCCTCTGCTGCCCTCATGTCCCGCATGAGTGGTGCACCCACTCCGCAGAGCCACAGTGCCACTTTGCCTGTGCGATCCGTGACCCAATCGTTAGTGCTCACCACTCTGTAAGGCTCACTGAGTATCGCCACCTCTGAACCCAGTTCGCGCACCGTCTGCTTCATTAGGTCCTGCGCGGCCCTGCAGTGGTTCAGGTTTAGCTGGATCAACTGCATGTCGGTCGAGGCCTCCCTGTCCCGCTGGTTGTGGCTGAGCAGAATCTGCTTCATGCCTGGTGCCTGGTCTCCTTCCTTCCTGCCGCAGAGCAGAGTAAGCATGAAGGCTCCTTGCTGCACTTGGCTGCCTTGTGCCCTTTTTCACCACATCTTATGCAGCAATATCTCCTCTCCACAAGTCTTACTGGCGCCAGCGTGCGTCGCCTCTCTTTCTTGTGGCTCTTTTGGCGGGTTTTTCGGGTGCTCCTGGGAGCTTTGACACTTTTCTGCTGCGTTGGGCACGTTGATGGTGGCGCCATTCGAGCTGCGGGTCCTCTAGCCAAAGTCGGCTTTATCCTTCGCCAAGGCTCCGTTGTGCTGCAGCATCTCTCCTCCAGACCGGCGTTGTCTGCTGTTCTTTGTCGGCGCTCAGCAAGCTTCGAGAGCATTTCGAGCACACAATTGCAGCATCCTGCCCATTCTCCCAAATACTGTCGTCCTTACCGCCCTCTCTGTTCGCCTCTAGGATGTTCGTGTGAAGCGCCTTCATGCGCACGAACGTCTCCCTCGTGGCGACAGTTACGTGGCGCTCCGTCTTTTCCATCACCTTGGTGGATACCTCCTGCAGGAGCTTCCCCAGCTCCAAGAGATCCTCAAGGCAGCTTGCCTCGTGGGAGGCCTTGCTCCTTTTGGCCGGCGTTGTCCTCTGCGAGTTTGCTGGGCTGGCAGGATCACGCGTTCTCTTAGGGGTTTCCTTAACTTCCTCGGTGTCTGCGATCAGCTCATCGACTTGGGTTGAAAAAGGTGCCGGCGAGCTTGCTGCCCTTCCTAAATGCCGCTGCAACTCCATCGGTCCCCTCTCCCGGTTTGCTCGAGTGAGGCTCCCGCGCTGGCCACGGATTTTTCCCTGGCTTACGATGGGGGATATACCGCCCCTTTTCAGTCCCCAGTGCCCCTTTTGATTGGGGACCGACGCGGCGGAGGGGTTGAAATTTAGCCCGATCCTTGGCCTCCTGCCTTTTGCCGTCCCTGAATCCAGGTGCCAGAACTTGGAGAATTTTGAGTATTCAAAATTCAAAAATTCAGACAGTGCCCGCGTGTATGGCGCTTTGCAACACTATGTGCTGTTATGCGCGGTGATCCACGCTGTTAAGCTCCTACCCCCACATTGTTCAACACGGTAAACAGCTAAGGGAAAAAACCGCGCGGGCTGCTGTGCGCGTGGATGCTGTGCGCGTGAGAGAGATTTTCGTGGTGAAGGACTCTCACTCGATGGGCGCGGGAGATACCCAGTCAGTAATATTAAAGCAAAGAATTTAATAGAAGCATGATATTCTTCTACAGTTTCCCGCTAAGGAGGATTCTCCTTTTTTGTGTATTTCTTTCCTTAATTCTACCAGGGGTGTAGGGCTTGTTCAACTCGATATCTTAAAAACAAACAAGTGAAAACGCTATAGTCGATACCATCTACTATTAGATACCCCTTACTCAGCTAAGTGTATTGGGAGCACTCAGGGAGTGCGATAAAGATAGAGTCGAAAGGCGTATATTTCCAAGACTGCACTCGTTATTTATTTACTGTTAAATGAATAGAGCAAATTGGATATTTTTTGGAAAGTGGAATTGATAATCGAAACAAAATCTCATTTAAGCTCGACCATAGCGTTATTTTTTTTTTAAATTTATTATTTTTTTTTTTGTAAGGAAATTAAAAAATGAGTCTCTTTAAACAATTTAAAGAAGCGAATTAAAGAAATACGTGTACTTGTAGGTTAAAAAATAAATGCTATTTTAATATTTAAGTATATATGAACGGTTGATGCATAACTCGTTTGATCTGCGGCTTGAAGCTGACTGACTTATAAAATAGGTCACGTCATAAGGGCGTTTAATTTCAGGAGGCAGTGTCGAGCGGCAGTTGTCTACATCTCGCGCGCTCGCACTGCAGCCCGCTCTCCCACTCCATCTCTCCCTTAAGTCTCCGCTCTGCTCTGGAGCGCTTACGTTAAGTTAGGCTTAAGCAGTTCTTATTACGCACGTTGCGTAAAAACCCCAAAGTACTCCCGTGTTTTTTTGCGTACCACTCGGTCTGGGGACTTTAGCTATTTTTAGCGATCAAGCCACCCCGCCCCAACCTTCTGGTCCTGTCGAAGCCGGATTTCAAAATCTTTGCATTTTCCTCTCCTGGAGTTTCCTTTGATTTTGTCTCAGCAGGCTTGAACCGCTCCAGATAAGTTCCAAATTCTATAACTGCCGGTCATACAGCCAGTTTTTCGAAACCTTTTTCGACTAACTTTCTATATGATATATTGTCTAAGTCCAAGTGATTAATCCGACACAACGGCATTGAATATATATACTACCATTCCGTTATTTGTACCCGACTATACTCCAGTTTCCTTTGCCCATAATTGTACACTTGAAACAATTCCAGTATATATTTCAGTGCTAGTATTCAACAAAAATATTTCTCAAATACATTTTCAATTTCAATTTGTGTAACATATAACTCAGCCACAGTAAAAAATTCCGGATCATAAAACATTTCCTTAAGATTTGCACTCTTTATTATACCCGTTACTCGTAGAGTAAAAGGGTATACTAGATTCGTCGGAAAGTATGTAACAGGCAGAAGGAAGCGTTTCCGACCCCATGAAATATATATATTCTTGATCATGATCACTAGCCGAGTCGATCTAGCCATGTCCGTCTGTCCGTCTGTCTGTCCGGATGAACGCTGAGATCTCGGAAACTATGGGAGCTAGGCTATTGAGATTTGGCGTGCAGATTCCTGAGCTTCTTACGCAGCGCAAGTTTGTTTCAGTAGAGTGCCACGCCCACTCTAACGCCCACAAACCGCCCAAAACTGTGGCTCCTACAGTTTTGATGCTAGAATAACTGAAATGTAATGTTGTCATCAATACCTATCGATTGACCCAAAAAAAAGTTTGCCACGCCCACTTTAACGCACACAAACCGCAAAAACCTGTGACGCCCACAATTTTCATGCTAGATAAAATATTTAACTGAAATGTATTGGTCTCGTCAATACCTATCGATTGGTCCAAAAAAAAATTTGCCACGCCCACTCTAACGCCCATAACGCTTAAATCTGTATACCGCCGGTAGGTGGCGCATTTTCTCGCTTTGCTACTTGCATATCTCTATTTAACTATAGCGTTCTTCCTTGTTTTTTACTGTGTTCCAGCTGCGTGTGTATATTTACATACATATTTTAATAAAGTCCACTCATATCCTCTTTCTTATAAAGTCCACTCCAACTACTTTTCTCGACCTACAAATACGGCTAAACTATTTCTAAAATTAAAAACAAAGTTACAATATCCACAAATTTACTCCAGCAAATCGTTTGCAATTTAGTTGTGCAGGTGACATGTTTGTCACGCACCGACATACAAACATAAGCGAAGTCTTTCCAATTCCCGCAACGTTATTCTGCTATTCGCACCCCACATATGTACATATGTACAGTGTAAATACATACGTATATCGATATATTCGCCAGTGCACAGTGGGTCAAGAGCTCACAATAAATGTTCCTTCCAAACAATGTTAAAGTCCGTAATTCTTTACATAAGTCCAACCATCCGATATAATAAATATTTATTGACTCTGCCTATCCGGCAGTGTGGCCGTATATATTTACAATCTTGATTGGTTCCTAAATTCCAATTTGTTTCCAATCCGTTTCAGTACTTCTGAATTAAAATTCTTAATTATTTAACGTCACGGCAACATCAGTAAAATCCGCTTTAAACCGATTTATGGCCACAGCTGACTGTCTGATCCACTTTGAGGCCACTGTGAACGCTCCAGGTGCTCCTACCCCAACGTAATCCGCCTGTAAAATCCGACGAGATCACTTCAATTCCTTGTGGCAAACGGTAAAGGCAGCATACGACATATGCTCCTACTGCATTATAGCTGCAGGCGAGAGCTCCGCAGACACGAAATCCATACTAAAGTCCAAGTATGTAAGTACTTATGCAATATTTGCCCCGCAGCTTATGGAACAAATCCAAAAAGGCTCCTCCTAAATACCTCAAGCTCCAGTAACTCCGTCCGAAAATTCCACGTCTTATGGTTGTCGGCTCCCTCCTATCGACACAGAGGTTTTCTCTGGCGATTATCTTCGCTGGCCGACTTACATAGACAATCCTAGTCTAACGCCCGTTGAAAAATTATTCCATTTAAATTCAAAAAGAAGTGGCGAAGCTCATTCCACAGTTTCAAGATCCTCACTCATGATGGCTTTCGCTCAGCCTGGAATAACCTAACTGAGCGTTTCGAAAATAAGCGGTTGCAGGTGAACAGTCACCTGAAAACACTTTTCAATGTGCAATCCATAGCACAGGAGTCGGGAGCAGCCTTAAAAGAACTTCAACGCACTTTTCAAGGTTGCTTAACTTTCTTAAGATTTTCCGGTGTTAATATTGAGAATTGGGACCATATCCTGGTTTATATGTGCTCGACAAAACTACCAAAGCTCACTTTCTCATTATGGGAGCAATCCATCCAAAATAAAGCCGAAATTCCTACGTAGCTTGAGTTGATTCCAATTTGACGGAGCGCCATCGAACTCTTGAGGCCGTCGATAGCTTCCGACCTGCCAATCTCCACCACGCCCAGTCCAAAGCCACAAATCGGGTGGCAGAATTTCCAAAAATAAATTCCTTTAACAAGAGGCTAGTTCCGACACCCAAAGTCTGTGATCTGTGCTCGAGGAAGAACCACCCCGTGCGTATATGTCCACGCTTCCTACAAATGACGGTAGACGATCGCCTAGCCTATACTCAAAGGAATCAGTTGTGCTCCAATTGCTTTGCAAGCAGCCATCAATTCCGGGATTGCACAAGCGCTCACAACTATCTCACTTGCCAAGATCGGCATCACACATTGCTGCATCGAAACAGCGGCCCTACTACTACCGATTCCATCCGACCCTCCAAGGCCAGTATCCGCCTCAGTTCCACACATCATTTCGTCTTATTCAGCGCAAGTTTCCGTACAAAAAGTCCCTCCTAAGAATACTCCATCCGAATATTGGGATCCATACCCCGCCTTGGATGGCAGACGTACTCGAGGTATTATGTTCACGTCAAAAGGGCGTTTAATTTCAGGAGGCAGTGTCGAGCGGCAGTTTTATCCAGATGTCTACATCTCGTGCGCTCGCACTGCCGTCCGCTCTCCCTCTCCATCTCTCCCTTAAGTCTCCGCTCTGCTCTGGAGCCCTTACGTTAAGTTAGGCTTAAGCAGTTCTTATTTCAAAGTGTGCTAATAAGTACTTACGCACGTCTCGTAAAAACCCCAAAGTACTCCCGTGTTATTTTGCGTACCACTCGGTCTGGGGACTTTAGCTATTTTCAGTGATCAAGCCACCCCGCCCCAACAGGGTTAGAGTCGCGCTTATCTACACTTCTTTAGATTATAAAAGTGGAAGAGAGAGAGCTATTACTTTTAGGCTTTTACATATGACTCTTATCTCTTTATGATATGGAGCGTACAGGACAGATCATATCATATACATTTGTTGCTTTGGATGTAGTGGTGGCGCACGTCGATGTGTTTGGTGCGCGGGTTGTAAGCAAATGTTGTAGCTAGTTTTTGGGCGCTTTGGTTGTCGTTGAAAATACGGATCGAGTCCCAACATCTCCCAATGCTGATTAAGAGACTACTTAAGTATATAGCCTCTTTGACTGCTTTGGACATGGTCAGATACTCCGATTCCGTGCTTGAAAGTGCCACAGTTCGCTGTTTTCGGGATTCCGAACATATTGCTGCACCCGACAGCACAAACGCTTGCGTCTACCTTGCTCGGAAGGTATAACAGCCCTAGTCCTTTTGTCCCAGACAGATACCGTAGAACGCGTTTCGCTGCTTTCCAGTGTTCCCCATTGTAATTCGAGTTGAACTGGCTCAGAGAACTGCAGCAAACGTAATGTCAGGACGGGTGGAAATTGAAAAAAACATTAAAGCACCGATTAAGTTTTGATAAGGATATTTCTTCATTTCCGCTTCATCAGCTACGTCGGGGCGTATTAGGTTTCTCTTCGACTCAACGCTGCTTTGCATTCCGGGTCAACGCTGCTTTGCATTCCGACATCTCGAATCTGCTTAAGATTTTGTTAATATACTTCTCCTGCGAGATAAATATCCAGTCTCCTTCACGTTTGGCAGGAACTCCATACCTAGGCAGGTATTAACTAGGCACTGTTCCTTCATTTCGAACACTTCCGTAAGATTCGAACTACGGTTGAGTATGTTTCTTGGAAATCCTCACTTGGTCTCTGTGGGTAACCTTTAGCCACCAAACGCACATTTTCTTGTACTCTTCGCTTCCAGTATGATTTGTGCGGAAAACCATTCTTTTGCCGATCGCCTTTCGGTCATCTGGTTGCTCCACGATGTCCCTCGTCTTATTTTTCAGATGCGCCATAAATTCGTCTTCGATCGCCGTTATCCAGTTATCCGCATCGTCAGGGCTTTTTGCTTCTGCAATATTTACAGGATCGTCAAATAGCGCATTGGCTATTTCACACTCTTCGTAAGGTTCGTCGCTTTGTAGTTCCTCGCTGTCTGCGTCGTCTCCATTGTTCTGTTCTGTATTCGGTTGTTGATAAATTTTTCGTGGCCTGCCACGGAATCCGCTTCGAAGTGTTTTCGGGCGCCCTCTGCCACGACGTTGCGCTGAAATAGTGGGTTCTTGTGGAGTATCCTCCGACGGATCCGCTTCAAGATTATCTTGCCTGATTTTCAGAACTTTTACGTCGTTAGAAACTATTACTTTTCGTCTTTCCGGGACATAGAGTCGATATGCCTTTGAAGTAGCTGCATATCCAACCAAAATGCATTCAACTGATCTGGGATCAAATTTTCCCTTGCTGACGCCCTTTTCGAGCGCAAATGTCAAGTTGCAGGTGCTCCTGCTTGCCTCATCATGCATCTGGCCATCTCGACTAGCGTCCTGTTTTGCCTTTCAGCTATGCCGTTTTGTTGGGGGGTATGTGGAGCACTTAGTCTTCGTTCAACCCCGTTCTTTGCTAGGTAGGCGTCAAATTACCTGTTACAGTATTCCGTTCCGTTGTCAGATTGAAGCATCTTTATTTTCTTTCCAGTATAATTTTCAGCGGCCTTCTTATCGACGAAAGCTTTAAATACATCGGATTTCTGTTTAATAAATGTAACTTAGCAATATCAACATCATCAATAAATGTTACGATTTATTTCGCATGGGCCCGCACACATAACTTTGTACGATTTCCAGTAGTTTTGCTTTTCTGCTTCCAGGAGAGCTTTTGAACGAATTTCACCCACACCACTTAAAGTTGTCGTCTCGTCCTTGGCCAAATGAAAAGTTTTCTTTATTTCCTTTATATTTCCAAATAGATTCGTGTTTGAACTCATGTGCGCTGTACAGCCGCTGTCTAAGCGCCAAACGCCAGCTTTATTCGCGCAGAATTTCGCCTGGCATGCGAATGTCGATTCCTCTGCTCTCTTTGCTCTCTCCTTATGATCGAGCTCTTCGCCCTTTCCATACGTTTTATTCCAGCAGTTTTTGGATATGTGTCCGACTCTGTTACAGTTAAAGCATTTTCTAGTCTCTTTGTTTCTAGTTTGCTTTCCACTCCTGTCTTTACGACGTTTCGCGAACAATGCGTTTTGTTCATCTGGCACGTGCCTATTCTTTCTGCCTTCGGCCTCCTCTAATATTTGGCAATACGTGGCAAATCATCCCTTGCTTACATCGCGCATCTAATTTTTTCGAAAGTGTCTGGCAGACTCTAGAGTACAATAATGGCCAATAAGTCATCTCCGATTGCTACGCCGATTTCACTTAATCAAAACTAACTATGACGGCCTACAGGTGAAGTTTTATTTTATTGCGCGGGTATATGGTCTGCGCCCATAACCTGAAGCAGCAAATTAAAGAAAAACGTGTACTTGTAGGTTAAAGAATAAATGCTCTTTTAATAATTAAGTATATATGAACGGTTTATACAAATCTGCCACTTGAAGCTGACTGACTTATAAAAAGGGTTGGAGTCGCTCTTATCTACACTTCTTTAGATTATAAAAGAGGGAAGAGTGAAGGCCGTCACTTTTAGGCTTTTACTCATGATTCCTATCTCTTGGGCGTAGAGGACGGATCATATGATTTAGATTTGTTGCTTTGATCAACATTACATAGTTTTAACACATTTTTATTTTAAAAGTAGAAATTTCAGAGTCATAAATACTAAAAAAAATAAGTAAATTTAATAACTACAGCTAAGAACATAGATGTTTAAGCAGAGGTACCTTTTAAAATTTGGCAATTTTTTAAAAAACATAAAATTTAAACTAAAAAATAAAGTTTTTTGCTCAAACCCTGGTACATGACTTTATTTATTTACCGAACAGTAAACGTGAAAAAGTTTTAGGAAAATAAAAAAAATTTGACCCTAAAAAGTGTGTTGGGTTTGTAAAAGAACGGCCCATATATATGTAAATTTGTACGAACGTATGTAGATGGAAATGAAAAAAAAACATAAAAAACCGCAATGTGCCGATCGTATGAAAATAAAAATGGCAAGACAGATATAAGAAAGTTGTGTTTTTAAAAAATGTACATGGTCGGCTATGTATATAATGAAAAGTCTCACCCATCTCGAAGTGGTGCTTGACGAAAGAATCCACCGCCGAGCGCTAACACTCTTGTTATCCGGCTCGAAGGACCATGACATGAAGGGAGGTAGTTTTAAAGCATCTGCCACTTCAGTAGAATACCCAGGAGATTCTTGCACAAACCCAAAATAAAAAAAAGGAAGAACGCTAAAGTCGAGTGCCCCGACTATCAGATATCCGTTACTCACCTAAAGGTACCAAAGGGAAATGGAGATATGCAAGCAGTAAAGCGAGATTGAAATGCGCCACGTACCCGCGATCTCAATATATGGTAATGTGGGCGGCAGACTGATTTAATCGTTATGGTCGATAAATTTGTTATCTAGCATGAAAATTGTGGGCGCCACAGGTTTGGGCGGCTTGTGGGCGTTAGAGTGGGCGTGGCATATTAACACACAAAGTTGCGCTGCATACAAAGCTACGAAATCTAAATTCGATATCCCAATTTTTTTATTTTCACGTATATCCCTTCTCTATTTGTTTTAGGTATCTTCCTTGCGAACTCGAATTTTTTGAACAAATTGATAAAAAGGCCCCGCGCGTAACAAGCAAGTGCTTGGTGTCGTTGGGCCACTTATTTGTACTGCTCGTAGTGCATCAACGTCCATCATATATAGGTACAAAGATATAAATCAAAAATAAACTTCAATTGCTTGCTTCTAATCTAAGGAGAGTAGCATGAAAAGGTGTGTTCTGGGACAGTTAGCATATGTGAGGGTGGGATCACGTACCCCTTTGCCTCATTATCACTGGTGTTGCTGTGTACATGAGAAAGGTCCCACACCCAAAGTATCCAGAGATGGTTATCTTAGAGGAACATGTCCGATCATGTTGGTGAATAATGTTTCCTATGATTGTGAAACTAATTTAGAAAAAAAAGCCCAACAAAATAAATCTCACAAGTTAATGATTCTCAGATGTGGAATATTTTCAAACACTCATTTTTGTTTTCGCCCCATATCGTTTAACTGCTAATTTGTCTAAGATTCTCTCCTTTCCTCAAATGGGTCATAAACATGTCATAAAAGGGATTCAAGCAAGAGCTACCCGAACATGCGCACCTGTTACCTGACAGCAATAAATGGGACACATGCACAAGCCTAAGGGCGCACTCTCATTGACAAGGTCGTGGGCCCCACGCCAACGACCTTACGACTGACGGCTAGCTCTAACACGTCCCATACTAGGGGTTAAAATGACGACCGTGCAACAACTCGCAAGTAGCCGACATATATAAGTCAAGGAAATATTTTCCATTCTCTGTACCTGTAATTTTAACTCGCAATAAAAAGTCAGAAGTTTATTTTGTAGCATAATAATATATTCATTCATTTCTTTTGGTATTACAAACATATTTTATGCTGTTGTCTATTTTATTTATTTTGGTTTTAGGTCTTCCTAACGCTACAAGTACAAAAAATACTTAAAATTAGTGCGCTAGTCACAATTTATATTGGTTTAATACAAAGACTTTAAAGCTAGATGACATTCGAACCATTGAATTCTTCAGGTCTTAAGTTTTGTTTTAAATTAATCATTGTTATTAATTTTTTTTTAATTGCGTGGCAGATTTAATTGTTTTTCGTGGATGTGGTAGGTTATTCCAAGAACGTACAGCACAGATAAAAAAGTGTTTCCCAGCATAGGCAAGCTTTACTTTTTGACAAACTAGATTGTTTGTTTTGATTTGTTATATATCGAAATTAATTTTCTGGCTTCGTTCTGGCGTTTTGCATAGAAGAGGCAGGCGCACGTTTCCGAAGTCAATTCAAGATTACAAAATGTAAAGTGTTCCCCATATTTCGTAGTTTTGAGATCATGTCCACCTTGATTCATGAACATTGTTATTGTGTTTATAAGGTAATGAAAATGATGACCAACTATCTGTCCTTTAAATTGTTCAATAAATTGGTAAGTTTCCTCATGAATTTAATTTCATTAAGTTTGGTTTTTTGTAGGTCCTTACACATCTAATCTCAACTTTAAAAGTATGGATTATATTTATGTTATTCTTTTGGAACTACTTTTGAAAAATGTCAAAATAATGTATGCATTGTGAAGAGCACAAGCCCCGCATTTAAGATGTGTTTCACATTAGGGAAACCGGTTTCCCTTAAACCTGTTCAATGACGGACAGCCCATTTCCTTGATATTAATGAGGTGACAAAAAAGTCTGTAAAAATCGTTTCTATTCCACACCTTTACAAATAATTTCTTTTTCGTTTGTAATTGTCCTTAGATACTTTCGATTTTGCGGAAAACATTTTTCTCCATCGTTCCAAAAAATGTTGTGATGTGTATTGGTTAACCAAATAGCAGTCTTTCGAGGTATTGTGTTTAGCAAAGTAAAATCATATGGTGGCTCTATTAAAAAGCTTTTATTTAAGTGTGGATCTTTTTGGAATACAGTTCCAATTTTCTTTAGAATAAAATTATTATAATTGTCAAAGAAACCTTGAACATCAATCAAAACAGTATCTTTCATCATTTTTCTTATGTTAAAGAACTCGTTGTACTAGTCCGTTTAATGGGTTATATTCAACTAAACGGTCATAAATTTGGAAAAATAACTTTTTATGGCTTGGTGTCCTCAATTCTATTGAAATTCTCCGATCAATAGGACCAGTTTTCACTGATTCGTTTTGATATGAAAGATCCTTTCCTTCAATTTAAACTCATTTGGGGTTAAAAATGGCTGTGACTCACGATTATAGTCACTAGATTGAAATCTTGTACACATTTCATATAGGTGAGCATACTGATTCTTACTAAAATCGACTTTCAGATTATCATATGGTTGACTCAGAATTCAAGTGAACTTTTAAGTTTAATACAATTTTTGTGAAAATCCAATTATTGCAAATTTTGGCTTTTCACGGTTAGCCGACAATTTGTCATTCCAGCTGTGTTGACTGCCATACCCTAATTTGTGGTTAAAATATGAATCCCAACTCCGGAATGAGGTCGGAAGATTTACACCACTTTTAATAATATCGTACATCTTCATTTTTGCAAAATTGCTCGGAGTTACATGAGCAACTTTCCAGGTTAAATTCGTCATTTCCATTGTAAAAGTTTGTTCATTTCTGGTTTGTTCAAACACGTCGCCAAGATTCTTAGTTAGCATTAACACTAGTTCGTGTAAACAGTTTAACAAAACCTTTTCATAATCCTCAGCAAATCCCAACAAATTTGTTAATGGTACAGAAAAGTTGATGTGGGGTCCCGTTCACTCCAACCAGAATTCAATAGATTTTGACTTTGAAGATTATCCTGAGATATATCATTTTTATACCCGTTACTCGTAGAGTAAAAGGGTATACTAGATTCGTCGGAAAGTCTGTAACAGGCAGAAGGAAGCGTTTCCGACCCCATAAAATATATATATTCTTGATCCGGATCACTAGCCGAGTCGATCTAGCCATATCCGTCTGTCCGTCTGTCTGTCCGGATGAACGCTGAGATCTCGGAAACTATGGGAGCTAGGCTATTGAGATTTGGCGTGCAGATTCCTGAGCTTCTTACGCAGCGCAAGTTTTTTTCAGTAGAGTGCCACGCCCACTCTAACGCCCACAAACCGCCCAATACTGTGGCTCCTACAGTTTTGATGCTAGAATATAAATTTTAACTGAAATGTAATGTTCTCATCAATACCTATCGATTGACCCCAAAAAAAGTTTGCCACGCCCACCCTAACGCCCATAAACCGCCCACAAACTTCAAAAAATCGTAAATATGAACGTGGATGCCGAAACTATCAAAGATAGAGAATTGGGATTTCAGATTTAGATTCCGTAGCCTTATACGCAGCGCATAACGCTTAAATCTGTATACCGCCGGTAGGTGGCGCATTTTAATCTCGCTTTGCTACTTGCTTATCTCTATTTAGCTGAGTAACGGGTATCTGATAGTCGAGGTACTCGACTATAGCGTTCTTATTTGTTTTTATTTATTTTAGGCAAATAAAAAAAAATGTACCCTAAAAAGTGTGATAGGTTTGTAAAAGAACGGCGCATATATATGTAAGTTTGTACGAACGTATGTAGATGGCAAGACAGATATAAGAAAGTTTTGTTTTTAAAAAATATACATGGTCGGCCATGTATATAATGAAAAGTCTCACCCATCTCGAAGTGGTGCTTGACGAAAGAATCCACCGCCGAGCGCTAACACTCTTGTTATCCGGCTCGAAGGACCATGACATGAAGGGAGGTAGTTTTAAAGCATCTGCCACTTCAGTAGAATACCCAGGAGATTCTTGCACAAACCCAAAATAAAAAAAAGGAAGAACGCTAAAGTCGAGTGCCCCGACTATCAGATATCCGTTACTCACCTAAAGGGACCAAAGGGAAATGGAGATATGCAAGCAGTAAAGCGAGATTGAAATGCGCCACGTACCCGCGATCTCAATATATGGTAATGTGGGCGGCAGACTGATTTAATCGTTATGGGCGTTACATTTTTTATCTAGCATGAAAATTGTGGGCGCCACAGGTTTGGGCGGCTTGTGGGCGTTAGAGTGGGCGTGGCATATTAACACGCAAAGTTGCGCTGCATACAAAGCTACGAAATCTAAATTCGATATCCCAATTTTTTATTTTCACGTATATCCCTTCTCTATTTGTTTTAGGTATCTTCCTTGCGAACTCGAATTTTTTGAACAAATTGATAAAAAGGCCCCGCGCGTAAGAAGCAAGTGCTTGGTGTCGTTGGGCCACTTATTTGTACTGCTCGTAGTGCATCAACGTCCATCATATATAGGTACAAAGATATAAATCAAAAATAAACTTCAATTGCTTGCTTCTAATCTAAGGAGAGTAGCATGAAAAGGTGTGTTCTAGGACAGTTAGCATATGTGGGGGTGGGATCACGTACCCCTTTGCCTCATTATCACAGGTGTTGCTGTGTACATGAGAAAGGTCCCACACCCAAAGTATCCAGAGATGGTTATCTTAGAGGAACATGTCCGATCATGTTGGTGAATAATGTTTCCTATGATTGTGAAACTAATTTAGAAAAAAAAGCCCAACAAAATAAATCTCACAAGTTAATGATTCTCAGATGTGGAATATTTTCAAACACTCATTTTTGTTTTCGCCCCATATCGTTTAACTGCTAATTTGTCTAAGATTCTCTCCTTTCCTCAAATGGGTCATAAACATGTCATAAAAGGGATTCAAGCAAGAGCTACCTGAACATGCGCACCTGTTACCAGACAGCAATAAATGGGACACATGCACAAGCCTAAAGGCGCACACTCATTGACAAGATCATGGGCCTCACGCCAACGACCTTACGACTGACGGCTAGCTCTAACACGTCTCATACTAGGGGTTTAAATGACGACCGTGCAACAACTCGCAAGTAGCCGACATATCTAAGTCAAGGAAATATTTTCCATTCTCTGTAATTTTAACTCGCAATAAAATGTCAGAAGTTTATTTTGTAGCATAATAATATATTCATTCATTTATTTTGGTATTACAAACATGTTTTATGCTGTTATCTATTTTATTTATTTTGGTTTTAGGTCTTCCTAACGCTACAAGTACAAAAAATACTTAAAATTAGTGCGCTAGTCACAATTTATATTGGTTTAATACAAAGACTTTAAAGCTAGATGACATTCCAACCATTGAATTCTTCAGGTCTTAAGTTTTGTTTTAAATTAATCATTGTTTTCGTGGATGTGGTAGGTTATTCCAAGAACGTACAGCACAGATAAAAAAGTGTTTCCCAGCATAGGCATGCTTTACTATTTGACAAACTAGATTGTTTGTTTTGATTTGTTATATATCGAAATTAATTTTCTGGCTTCGTTCTGGCGTTTTGCATAGAAGAGGCAGGCGCACGTTTCCGAAGTCAATTCAAGATTACAAAATGTAAAGTGTTCCCCATATTACGTAGTTTTGAGATCATGTCCACCTTGATTCATGAACATTGTTATTGTGTTTATAAGGTAATGAAAATGATGACCAACTATCTGTCCTTTAAATTGTTCAATAAATTGGTAAGTTTCCTCATGAATTTAATTTCATTAAGTTTGGTTTTTTGTAGGTCCTTACACATCTAGTCTCAACTTTAAAAGTATGGATTATATTTATGTTATTCTTTTGGAACTACTTTTGAAAAATGTCAAAATAATGTATGCATTGTGAAGAGCACAAGCCCCGCATTTAAGATGTGTTTCACAATAGGGAAACCGGTTTCCCTTAAACCTGTTCAATGACGGACAGCCCATTTCCTCGATATTAATGAGGTGACAAAAAAGTCTGTAAAAATCGTTTCTATTCCACACCTTTACAAATAATTTCTTTTTCGTTTGTAATTGTCCTAAGATACTTTCGAGTTTGCGGAAAACAATTTTCTCCATCGTTCCAAAAAATGTTGTGATGTGTATTGGTTAACCAAATTGCAGTCTTTTGAGGTATTGTGTTTAGCAAAGTAAAATCATATTAAAAAGCTTTTATTTAAGTGTGGATCTTTTTGGAATACAGTTCCAATTTTCTTTAGAATAAAATTATTATAATTGTCAAAGAAACCTTGAACATCAATCAAAACAGTATCTTTCATCATTTTTCTTATGTTAAACAACTCGTTGTACTAGTCCGTTTAATGGGTTATATTCAACTAAACGGTCATAAATTTGGAAAAATAACTTTTAATGTCTTGGTGTCCTCAATTCTATTAAAATTCTTCGATCAATAGGACCAGTTTTCACTGATTCGTTTTGATATGAAAGATCCTTTCCTTCAATTTAAACTCATTTGGGGTCAAAAATGGCTGTGACTCACGATTAAAGTCACTAGATTGAAATCTTGTACACATTTCATATAGGTGAGCATACTGATTCTTACTAAAATCGACTTTCAGATTATCATATGGATATGACTCAGAATTCAAGTGAACTTTCAAGTTTAATAAATTATTTGTGAAAATCCAATTATTGCAAATTTTGGCTTTTCACGGTTAGCCGACAATTTCTCATTCCAGCTGTGTTGACTGCCATACCCTAATTTGGGGTTAAGATATGAATCCCAACTGCGGAATGCGGTCGGAAGATTTACACCACTTTTAATAATATCCTACATCTTCATTTTTGCAAAATTGCTCGGAGTTACATGAGCAACTTTCCTGGCTAAATTCGTCATTTCCATTGTAAAAGTTTGTTCATTTCTGGTTTGTTCAAACACATCGCCAAGATTCATAACACTAGTTCGTGTTAACAGTTTAACAAAACCTTTTCATAATCCTCAGCAAATCCCAACAAATTTGTTAATGGTACAGAAAAGTTGATGTGGGGTCCCGTACACCTCCAACCAGAATTCAATAGATTTTGACTTTGAAGATTATCCAGAGATATATCATTTTTTTGGGTGGAAGTCATACCGACCTGGTCTTGACACGTTATACACGTTGAATTTAGTTGTTACCTAGCATGGTTACTATCTGCTTAGACTTGGTATTGGATGGTTGCTATCTGTATAGTACATGTAAAGTACTTGGTTTTAGATGGGTAACTGTTAGCAAGTGTTATGAGTTGTTATAGTCTCTTATTAAGAATCATCAAATCACACAAATTAATGTTTCTGAGATGTCTTAGACATTCCGTCCGAGAGTTATTTTCTATAAAATGAGAAAGATTCTATTCTTTCCGCAAATGATCCATAAACAAGTACTACTTGTCGTTATTAGCTGGTTACTAGCTGTTACTAACTTTTAAGAGCTGTTATAGTCATCTGTTAAGAATGATATAAGATTCTTGACCTCTAGACGACTTTCGATGTGAAGTAAAAACTAAAACTCTGATTTTCAATGTGTTTGCTGTGTACGTGAGAAAGATCTCACACCCATGTGGAGCATGTACGAATATGTTGGGGAAAGATGTGTGACTGTAAAACTTTTAGAAATCAAAAGAACCCAATTAGCTATTCACGATCTGTCGAAAAGTTGTCTAAAAACTGTTTATAAGCTGTTTTGATAAGTAATTTCGATTCATGTTGACAGATATTAAGAACATATGATAATATCATCCACTTAAGCTAGTATAAGCTTAAAATAAAACATTTCCTTTTTTTCTTATTCTTTCATCTTATGTAGGTATCGTTTGTTTCTAGGGTCCTATAATAAGTGTATCCTTACCTTCAATAGCTAGCTTTACATCCCATAACTATATTTATTAGCTATAATAAACCGTCTAGAAAAAAACAAAAATATGAATGGCAAAAAAGGTTTAAAACTACACATTATTGGTAACGTAATTGAAATCGATCCGGCGTAATACAGTAAAAACAAAAACTCTGTGATTATCCCATTTCTTATCACCATATCAAATGTGTGTACCCACACCTAAATGACCAATTGTATCATTCATCATAAATGTCTGTGACTTTCACTTATAAATATGTCCCCGATAACTTAAATCCCATTAAGCAAACCACGCATTGCTAACCGTACCGTAATCCCAGAGTCAAGTTGGTTACCTACAATACAAAACGTGGAGGTGTAAAGGATGGCTAAAATGCCTCGACTCAGGCGCAAAGGTCAAGGTAGTAGAAAAAATTAATGGAACATAAAAAAGTCATAAAAAATATAATTGGGCAAGTATTTTTATATCCGCTACTCGTAGAGTAAAATGGTATACTAAATTCGTCGGAAAGTATGTATTAGGCAAAAGGAAGCGTTTCCGACCCCATAATGTATATAAATTCTTGATCAGGATCACTAGCCGAGTCGATCTAGCCATGTTCGTCTCTCCGTATGAAGGCTGAAATCTCGTAAACTATAAAGGCTACCATATTGGGATTAGGCATGCAGATTCCTGAGATTCCTGCGAAGCGCAAGTTTATTTCAGCAGGGTGCCACGCCCACTCTAACGACCACAAACCGCCCAGAACTGTGGCTCCTACAGTTTTGAAGCTAGAATAAAAATTTCACCTTAAAAGTATTAGTCTCGTGAATACCTATAACGCTTTAATCTGTCTACCGCCCACATAACCATGAAAAAACCTTGGAAGATTGAAAAAATAAATCATGAAATGTAAGTGGAATAACAGACTTACGACTAATACAAAGGGTTAGTCATAAATATCTCGCCAGCACTAACATTATTTAAAGAGCTGTTCGCTGCTTGATAACCCAGTCAGAACACCAGAAGACACCACAACAGAACGATGAGCACACCCGACTTCCCTAGCGACATTGCCGAAATGCGCGCACGCCTGAGCGTGCAAGTGGAGCGAAAAAAGAGAACCTTGTCCACCGAGGAATGGGCACGCCAACAGGCGGAGGCGCTGTAGGACGAAACAGAGCAGCTACATTGGGAGGAAGTCCCTTTGACTAATGCGTTCAGCTCCGAGGGTTCTTGCGGATCCTCCGGAGAACATGGATAGGCTCGTCGCGCTGGTAGAGCGCCAGGAGCAAAACATGCTTGACTACGAAACATGGATGGCCACCAACAAGAGCACATGGGAAGAGGCGGACTGGTACCCCGCCGTGTACCATGCCCTGTTCCAATGATCCCGGCCTTTCCCGTCACCAGGCGGAGGAGCATCCGCTAACATACAAATAGTAAATAAATCAAAAATATAAAAAAAAAATAAACACCCGTTTCCTCCTTTACTAAGAGAAATATTGAAATATATTGTACTAGAAAATGATCTTCATTTATTGACTTTAAACCCAGAATGGATGTTATGTAGATAATCAAAGGCTGTACAGGTAGTTTTTAAGTTTTACTTGTACTTAATCCCTGAATCTGTTTTCGGTTTGAGTTGATATGTATATTGGTTTGAGGGGGTATGGTTTTGATCTGACATGATATGGAAATGTTATTTAAAATCATTATTTGATCACCATTATCAACAAATATAAAATATATAAAATATAAATAAATAAAAAAATACTAGTATAACAGCAGTTCACTACTATCGAAATAATAGTTCCTTTTAATGCGATTAATGAATAAATAATTATAAATAAATAACAAATAAAAAATTTTGAAAATGTGAAAATAAAATTGATTTTTCCTATTTTAATTATATAAATAAAATGAACTCCAAAGGCACTTTTTAAAATTTTTATACCCGTTACTCGTAGAGTAAAAGGGTATACTAGATTCGTCGGAAAGTATGTAACAGGCAGAAGGAAGCGTTTCCGACCCCATAAAGTATATATATTCTTGATCAGGATCACTAGCCGAGTCGATCTAGCCATGTCCGTCTGTCCGTCTGTCCGTCTGTCCGTCTGTCCGGATGAACGCTGAGATCTCGGAAACTATGGGAGCTAGGCTATTGAGATTTGGCGTGCAGATTCCTGAGCTTCCTACGCAGCGCAAGTTTGTTTCAGTAGACTGCCACGCCCACTCTAACGCCCACAAACCGCCCAAAACTGTGGCTCCTACAGTTTTCATGCTAGATAGACTAGTAACGCCCACAAACCGCCCAAAACTGTGGCTCCTACAGTTTTCATGCTAGATAGACTGAAATGTAATGTTCTCATCAATACCTATCGATTGACCCAAAAAAAAGTTTGCCACGCCCACTTTAACGCCCACAAACCGCAAAACCCTGTGACGCCCACAATTTTCATGCTAGATAAAAATTTTTAACTGAAATGTATTGGTCTCGTCAATACCTATCGATTGATCCAAAAAAAAATTTGCCACGCCCACTCTAACGCCCATAACGCTTAAATCTGTATACCGCCGGTAGGTGGCGCATTTTAATCTCGCTTTGCTGCTTGCATATCTCCATTTAGCTGAGTAACGGGTATCTGATAGTCGAGGTACTCGACTATAGTTTTCTCCCTTGTTTAATATTGATTAGAAGGAAATAGACGTAATTATATTGTACGTTACAGATGCCTTGAAAGTCAGTTCTATGACGTTGTAAGCCAGTTTTGAATTTGGGAGTAAATGTGTCTAAATGGGATAGATTGGCGGCCATACTTATTAAAAAATGTATATTCTCCGGCGGGAATCTATGAAATCAATAATTTAGAAAACTAAACTGCAAATATTTAACGGTTCTCCTGGGATTGCAGATAGTAAATTAAAATGAAGGTAACACTTTTCTTTAAAAGCCTGATATCTTTAATTTTATTCTTTTAGCTACATGTTATTAGATAGTATCTGGGATTTGGAGTTATCAATAATCCCAAAAAATGATAAAAGTATAAGTATATATAAGTATACAGTAGGTTATACTGTTAGTTAAAGATCAGAAATAAAACGAAAATAAATTAGAGGATGCCATTAAAAAGGGAGGTCAGAAATTGTTTTAAAATTGTGTACATTGCGTAGAAAAGAAAAAGGAAAAGAAAAAACTAAAACTGTTATTGGTAAATTAAATGGGCACGTAAAAACTCAGTACTCAATTAGTTAGAAACTATCAAACAATTAGTTTTAGCAATAATTTTGATGGAAAATCGAACTATTGAATTAATATATATATTTCTTATTAACTAAATATAAGAAAAGTAGGGAATAATTAGTACTATGTAATATATATACCTTTTCCACGTGCTGTCCAGCTTGTCCCCGTGTTTACCCGCTCTCGAGCGAGAGAGCGAGCTCGATTGTGTGGCTGCGTTACATTTTTTCCTCTTCCTACCTTTTGGGATTTACAGTTTTTTCGACTATCTAGTATTTTATGTGTCTATGCTAAATATCGGTTTCCCCCTGCCATCTGGATCTCAAAATGTAACTTTAATAATTGACTCCTAGTCACTTTTCTCTTAAAAATATAAACTAAGTACTAAGATATAAACTTAAAATAAACTTCAATTGCTTGTCTCTTACCCTAAGAAGAAGGCTCCGTCCCAGTCTTCAGATTGGGTCGTCCTGCCTGGGCTGATACAAATCTAGCCGTTGTTCCGTACCGTGATTACGTAGCGAGTGGATCCTCCATTGACGGCAAAACGGTCGATCCGCTAGCTTCATAGCGATCTGGTGGATAACCGTAGTGGGTAGTGCTCGGAGCCGCTCGTAGGGACGTTCCTTTTGATCGGGGACGTATGGGCGTCCTGGAGGGATGACGATCGTGAATCGGGTATCGGTCGAGAATCGGTCCTTTCCGCAATCACGTCCACCAACTTGGCGCGTAATTCCCGAGCGTCCAAGCGAAATCCTTCAGTTTCCTTGCTGACTGCGACGCCATCTTACAAAGCGGGGAGCGGTCAGGGTGAAGGGTGTTTCTCCTCGTATGGAACCTCTGAGCCGACCGACTTGATGTCGATGCGCATCAAGGAAGCGTGTCCTTCGTACCTGACGACCTGATCCTCGGCCGCGCGATGGTACTGTAGTCGCAGGAAAAGATAGGGGTATACCCAGCGCACCGTGGGAGGCCATCTCGCGGATCTCGCCGGGTCCAAGGCTGCTCCTCGCCTGGATGTGACCTGGAGTAATAAGGCTCCCCTAGACGACGACCTCCTTAATGTGAATAGTCGTAAGGTCCCTCGTTATCGCTCGCTGTATCCGAGTAGTCTTTGATGTGGTATGCCGGCTGAGGAGGTGATGTCGGCCGGAAAGATCGCCGTTACTCGCCGGGTCTGGGGCTCCACGCATTCACGCAAAATCCTGCGAAACGGGATGGAAGGGGTTCTTCGGATCCTCGGTCATCGGAGATGTCAGTGGTGTTTCCCGAGCTAAACGCGAGTCGTGCTTCAACACTCCCGAGCTCGTCTTCCGATCTCTGACCGTCATCTTCGCCACTAGATTCGGAGTCGGTATCCTCGTCGGCTTCCTCATACCCTTCTGCGACCCACTCGTCACGGTATTGTCTGAGTCGTCCGACAAAACGATGACGATATCCATCTGAAAGAGCATAGACAAAACTTATTTGTACGTAGCCCTAACCATTTTAACTCCCTACCTTTCGTCGGACTAAAAATTCTTAAATATTACATTGTGTGTGTCTGAATCCACTTACAGTTGCTCTCGACTTCGGTCATTTGTTGCAGAACGCCTGCCGGGATAAGGCATCGGCTACTACGGTTAGCCTTCCTCGGCGGTAGAGTACGTCGAACTGAGATTGTTGTAACTCCACCGCGCTATTTGACCGGATGGACTTTCGATCGAATTCAACCATTTGAGCACTAGATGGTCGGTGATTACTTCAAGCCAGTCGTTGCGTAAATAACCTCGTTGGCATTAAAATCGGCGGTACCAAGACACCATACCCAGCTATTAGCTTTCAGATTGGTGATAGCCGCTACTTTCTCGGGATCCGTTTGGAGTCCCTCGTCGCTGATCACGTGCTCTAGATAAACAAGTTTCCGTCTAAAGAACACTCACTTCTGCGAAAGACTTTGCTCAAGTTGGCCAAGTGTTGCTTCTCCGTGGCGCCATAACACTGTCTAGTTAAGCAAAGGCAAACGGGTCCATATCCGCTCCGATCACTTTGTCCAGGGCGAGTTGAAATGTCGCACTGGCTGAGTAAAGCCCGAAAGGCATCACCTTCCATTGGAACAACCCCCTTCCTAGCACGGAGAAGGCCGTGAATTGGTGGCTGTCACGGGCAAGCGGTATTTGCCAATAACCGTATTTTGAAACCAGCGTGGAAGATATGGTTGATTTTTGGGACGAGGTATGCATCAGACACTGGGTGAGTGTTCAATTGTCGATAATCAACGCACATACGCCATTCGCCCGTGTTCTTGTTGACCAACACTATGGGTGCACTGTGTGGACTTCGTGACGGATCGATCGCATCTTCCCGAATTAGTTCGTCCACTTGCGTATCGATCACGCGCTGCATTGACGGGTTCCTAGGATAGTACATTTGCTTTATAACTATTTGGTGTTCCGCTACATGTGACACACCTTGAGGTTCGTCAAGTAGGGTCAACTCTATGCTATGAATTCTTTTTGGTCGGGACTACAGTTATCCTCTTCCGCTGTTCATACTGCAACTCGTTATCTTCGCCTGGTCGAGAATCTTCTGGGGTACTTGCCGTTTCCTCGTCTGTCGACCCGTTTTCAGCCTCACGGTCGACCTTTTCCTCTCCAAGGATGGTCACCTGGTGCATGATCCTGTTGTTAATAGGGTTTTCGTCAGCGTAATTTGGTCGTCGTTTGACGCTGTCGGAACGAGTTCACTCGGCCGTAGTCGGGGGTCTTTCGCCGAGGGACTTAAAATTACCGTAAGCGTCGTCTCTCCGCACTGTGTCCGTGTCCCCATTGGGGCCAAGAAGTCCATGCCTAATATATCCAGCATAGTAGGCATATCCAGCAATGGCATAACTACTCTCGTGCCAGCTAATTCCACCTGAGTTCGCCATAACTCTTTTACCTCCAAGTTGGATCGGTCGGCCAAATGATCAATTATCGTAACGATGATTTCATGCATCTCCTTCGGTCTGGCAGCCATACGGGAGAATCCTGCACTAGCGAAACTCCTCGACGCTCTCGTGTTAACCGTAGCTTCCACCCATTTTTTGTAATCGGGTTGCTGGCTCGTACGTCTCCACTGTTCCCGGTATTCGGTGGAGACGATGCTCGTTTCCCGGAGAGTCGCCGGCAACCTTCGATGGTCAGGGTGCCCCTGCGACCGCAATCCCAACAAATATTCGACCGAGGATTCGAACAGCCCCTCCCGAAATGTCCGACATCGCCACATCGGCCACACGATCGATGTACGCCAACGTTCGGCATTGGTTTCCCAACGATACGATGAGTAGCATCCCCACCTTGCAAAGGCAGGCCGGCATTCCGGATAGGATTCGGCGTTTGGCGAGCGCCAAGACCATCGCGGGCTACGTCTCTTATTCAAGGCGCAGTAGCGCGACTCGACTCCAGTCGCTTCACGCTTTCACATTCGGTTGCCATCTGCGTTAACTGTGCTAACGTTGAGTTTTATCTACGCCTTGGACTTGGGCCCTGATCTTGTCTTCTAGCCGTTCGAAATAGCGGGCGTGCAGAAGAAAATTAAGAAGTCTCGGCGGAACGTTGCTCAAGAAGCGGTCCGTAAACGACTCATACTGCTGCCCGACCTTCCAAAATCACGGATATGGCACGAGGAATTCCTTCGCGGTCGACTCCGTAAGTTGCTATCTTCTCTTTAAGCACAGCGATCACGGCTTACAGTTCGAATTCTCCGTTTAATCGCAAGTTCCATTTTTGCATTCCTTAGGGTAACAAATGCCGGGGAGTGGTTACCGGAACCTTCTGTCCCGGCGGGTCAATAGTGCCATTGACCTCCAATGGTATCTTGCGGCATACCAGGATGGGATCCTTGCAGCGTAACAAGTCTCCCAGATGACGATGCGTTGGCCATCGCTTGGATATACAATTGGCTAGCTTGGGAAGCTTCGAGCCCCTGTAATAGTCCAACGCCTTTGCCTTGTCGGTTGAGGCGTGGGGCCCGAGAACTGTAGTGATCCTGCAATTGTTCGAGGCGTTTCCATACTGTCCCTAGGAACGTCCCTGTGTGTGTGCGTGGGGAACGCCTTCTGAGTTTCGGCTACGGTGTTCTCAGCGTTAAGTCCAAATTCCAGCGCCAGCGCGGCCAGTTAATCTTGACGGCCATTGTACCATAAACACCGTGTTCACTGTCAACTCAGCTTCTTCGTACTCACCAACGGACTCCTTTGAATCTACCATGTTTCTCCGGGATAGGGTGGGCTTCCTCTTCTTATTTTGCTGCGTGCTGATTTCTCCCTCCCGTTTTAGCTATTTTTTACTGGTGTTTATTCACTTGTACACGTCCACCGTTTGCGGTACTCATCGTTACGATTTTTAGCCGCCCTCGGTTCGATTCGAGGACTGACTCCTCAAGAAAATTTTCTTTAAGTAGGTCTTAAGGCCACTTTGATGTTTTCTCTAGCTGGCCTCAGTGTCCCTGTTCGAGCGCCATTTGTAAGGATGCTCTTTGGTCGAGGTACAGTTCTCAGTCAGGTTCAGGAGTTCCTTACAAAAGAAATTTTTAGGTCACTGAGACACTGGGCTAAAGAGTTCTATTCGTCATTAGTGAACAGGGATTTTTGGGCAATAAACTGCCGGGGAGTTTTAGAGTAGGGATGCTATCCAAACACTCTATACTATTTGTCAGGGTAGTCTTCACCAGTGGATCCTACCTCCAGACGGAAAATTCCAAAGGCTTGAATTTCGAGCGAGGCCGCAGCCGGGTCTCTTGTAGGCCAGAGAAGTTAGTCAGCTGATAAGTGGAATATCGAGAATGCGGCCCGTCTGCGGGCAAAAAATTCCACGGCTGGACCTTGGGGCGAGGCCGCAGCCGAACTTCTTGTGGTTAATGCCGAACAACTCGATTGCTAAGGGAGGATCTGCCCTTTCCTCTAACTACTGGGTTTCACTTACTAGCGGGTCCCACAAGTATGGAGGATCTAGCCTTTCCACCAACTACTGGGTTGAACAAGTATGGAAGGATCTAGCCTTTCCACTAGCTATCGGGTCGCACACGTATGGAAGGATCTAGCCCTTCCACTAACTACTGGCGTTTCACAAGTATGGAATGATCTAGACTTTCCATTCTCTACTGGATTGAACAAATATGGAAGGATCTAGCCTTTCCACTGACTACTGGGTTGAACAAGTATGGAAGGATCTAGCCTTTCCACTAGCTATCGGGTCGCACAAGTATGGAAGGATCTATCCACCAACTACTGGGTTGAACAAGAATGAGTTAATTAAGGTTTACGGGTTTTTCTTACTGAGGATAATTGCCAAGTCATATTCACACGCGTGTCGTTCATTTTTTACTTGCCCTAGTCGGATCCCGACTACCGATTACAGTTCCCGCTTGAAAGAGGGGGAGGGACAAGACAAACACAAGGATAACACCGAGATAATTTTTTTTTATTGTCTGCATAATTTATTCACTGAGGGTTTTCCTAGTTTACAGTTGTATTTAAATTTGTCCCTCTGGTTCACTGCACCGTCTCTATAGTTATTCCTTCACCAACCTTTTCCAAGTGTTGTCCCGCTTAAAATTCCCTGTGTTCCCGCGCGCGTGACCCACTGGTTCGAAAGCCCGGAGAAAAGAGAGCTTTTCCTACTTTTTGGGACTTGCAGTATTTTCGACTGTCTAGTGTTTTATGTGTCTGTGCTAAATATCGGTTGCCCCCTGCCACCTGGTTCTAACTGCGGAGTCACCAGGCCTGGCAGGCGGTTCGTAACTCAACTTATTCGAATTCTTCTTAAACTCAAAATGTAACTTTAATATTGACTCCTAGTCACTTTTCTATTAAAAATATAAACTAAGTCATATATCGATTTGGCGTCGCTTGTGAACAGTTGTGTTTACTCTTGTGATATGAGTTTTTGTTTTATTCAGTGGTTTTTTGAGTGTCTTTTGTTTGTTTATTAACAAAGCTTAGCCTAACAATCGTTTTAGTGTTTTAAATAAGTCTCGAAGTAAACGGGTACTTGCTTAAACTCTCTCTCTCCCCCTCTATATTAAAACTGTAATTTGCACTCTCGATAGAAGCTATATTCCCTTGTGCTGTCTTACATTTTATTTAATACGCGATCTCGTGCTCATATTTTTTTTTGTGTTTTGTGCCTTTGTGGTTTTGGAGTTTAATCCCAGTGCCAAATTTACTTGAAGTATTTTTTATACTTTATTATACCCGTTACTCGTAGAGTAAAAGGGTATACTAGATTCGTCGGAAAGTATGTAACAGGCAGAAGGAAGCGTTTCCGACCCCATAAAGTATATATATTCTTGATCAGGATCACGAGCCGAGTCGATCTAGCCATGTCCGTCTGTCCGTCTGTCCGTCTGTCCGTCTGTCCGTCTGACCGTCTGTCCGTCTGTCCGTCTGTCTGTCCGTCCGGATGAACGCTGAGATCTCGGAAACTATGAGAGCTAGGCTATTGAGATTTGGCGTACAGATTCCTGAGCTTCTTACGCAGCGCAAGTTTGTTTCAGTAGACTGCCACGCCCACTCTAACGCCCACAAACCGCCCAAAACTGTAACTCCTACAGTTTTGATGCTAGATAGAAAATTTAAACTGAAATGTATTGTTCTCATCAAAACCTATCGATTGACCTAAGAAAAAGTTTGCCACGCCCACTTAAACGCCCACAAACCGCGAAAACCTGTGACGCGCACAATTTGCATGCTAGATAAAAAATTTTAACTGAAATGTATTGGTGTCGTCAATACCTATCGATTGATCCAAAAATAATTCTGCCACGCCCACTCTAACGCCCATAACGCTTAAATCTGTCTACCGCCGGTAGGTGGCGCATTTTAATTTCGCTTTGCTGCTTGCATATCTCCATTTCCCTTTGAGTAACGGGTATCTGATAGTCGAGGTACTCGACTATAGCGTTCTTCCTTGTTTTTTTATTTTATTTGATTGTCTTTAAGTAACTTTTTTTTCTTTCTTTCTTATAATGGCTCATGTGGGTCCTGCAAGGAAATGATAGTTGAGGTGAGCGGCTTTATGAAGCAGACTCGATATAGCCTATTGAATGTCTCAGGAGCTTTTAAACAGCTCAATGAGGGGTGCAGTTCAGTTTGAGCCCAATTTAATAATAAAAAACAAGGAAGAACGCTATAGTCGAGTACCTCGACTATCAGATACCCGTTAATCAGCTAAATAGAGATATGAACGTAGCAAAGCGAAATTAAAATTCGCCACCTACCCGCGGTATACAGATTTAAGCGTTATGGGCGTTAGAATGGGCGTGGCAAATTTTTTTTGGACCAATCGATAGGTATTGACGAGACCAATACATTTTATCTAGCATGAAAATTGTGGGCGCCACAGCTGTAAGCGGCTTGTGGGCGTTAGAGTGGGCGTTAGAGTGGGCGTAAGAGTGGGCGTGGCACCCTACTGAAACAAACTAGCGCTGCGCAGGAATCTCAGGAGTCTGCATGCCTAATCCCAGTATTGTAGCTCTTATAGTTTCCCGGATCTTAGCGTTCATACGGACAGACGGACAGGCCGGCATGGCTATATCGACTCGACTAGTGATCCTGATCAAGAAGATATATATTTACATGAGTCGTTCTTCGCCCGAATAAAAAATCATGATATTTTTTTGTATTTATTGGTTATTCTTTGTTAGAACGTTGGAAAAAGACTAACTGTATGTTACAGAACTGGCATGAAACCTCGGTTTGCGTCTTAGAATTTACTGTTAGTGCATTAGGTGACGCATTCGCATGTGGATGATGCGATCGCCACTTCTTTGTTTATGCTTACATAATTAGGTCTTATTAGATTTTGCGATCTTATTGGATTTTCACGTTTATGGAATTACGTCATTGTTGACGTTCGGACTTGATCAATTTTCTTTTTTTGTATGCATTGCGCGATCTCAAGCTTCTGTAACGTTTTTATTCAAAGCCGAAATTGGCGATTCTGTTTGTGAACGGTTTCGTTCTTTGAACTGATTGCCGTTGAGAAATCGCAGTGCAGATACGTCACTATATGCTTTATGGGGTCGGAAACGCTTCCTTCTGCCTGTTACATACTTTCCGACGAATCTAGTATACCCTTTTATTCTACGAGTAACGGGTATAATTACTAATGGAGTCGCCCAAACGCAAAAAAGCCAGCTTAACGGCAGTTAATGCAATCATTGGATCCACCCCAAATCCGAACTTGGTAGTTGCAGCAGTTTCTGTTGACACAGGGGTAAGTGAAGCAACTGTGCCTATGGATACAGCTAGTTCCGGTGAAGTCCCTGTTTTTGGAAGTCAGGCTGTAAAAAACCGACCATACCCATAGGTACAGTAGGTACTGTTTTTGTCTCTCAGCATAGTGAGGTTCAGACTGCTGCTGGGGGGGCGTAAGAAACTGTCGGTTGTTCCACATATACCACATCTGATAATGTTTTGGAATTAAAACGTGAAAAATTTTCATCCGAGAATATTGCAGTTGAACAAATTCGATTTTCATACGCTCGTAGAATGTCGTCTTTTAAAAATATATGCTCCGCCTGATGTGTTTAATGTACTACTTTCTGAAAGCTTTTGGCTTAGTGATGATTTAGTAATAAAAGAATTTTTCCCCAATTAGCCGAAAACAAATAATAAATAATGTTAGGGGACTAAATATGAAGCTATCCAAGCTATATGCTGACTCCTCTGCATTTACTGAAGATATTTTGTCTTTCACGAAAACTTGGCTGAAACCAGAGATATCTGACTCTGAAGTTCTGTCATACAACTTTAATTCCTATATGACCGATCGCTCCTCACGAAGGGGGTGGTGTGCTGAGTGCCGTTACCTCCAGCCTCTGAGAGAATTCACTCTCATATCCCTAACGAAATTGAATTTGTTAGTGCGAAAGTTTCCTTGCACTCCTTATCTATTTTTGTTACATGTTCTTATATTCCACCTGGCTCTGATTTAGTAACTTACGAGCACCATCTGTCTGAAATAAAATCTGTTCTATCCCTTCTTTCTAACAGAGAGCTTTTGATTGTTTTGGGTGACTTTAATCTCCATGATATTTCTTGATCTCCTCCTAATGACTCGCTTTTCGCTTTACCTTTATCCGTCCATGATTTTGTGGATGGCCTACTAGAATTTTCGTAACAGCAAGTAAGCTTTATACGAAATTAATTAAATAGACAATTAGATCTTTAATTTGTGTTAGACCCGTCTGAGTTCACGGTATCTAAAACTGACGCTCTTGTTGTACCTGAAGACCGATATTATCCAACAATGGAATTGTCAATTTGCCTCCCATGCGTTGATACCCTCTCTCCTTTAGTTTCTCCAACTAAAATGAGATGTTTTCGTAAATGTGACTTTAACAAACTTAATGATATGATTTTTCAATATAATTGGACAGACTTGTACAATTGTATGGATATCGAAAGTGCCACTGAACTTTTTTATACAGTGGTAAATACTTTTTTTTAATGAACGCCTTCCTGATAGGCTTCCTTAAAAGCTAAACAGACCTCCTTAGTTTACCAATGCGCTATTGCTATTCTATGTATTTAAGCCGATGTAAATTTGAATTTTCAAATGATCCGAAGCAGTTTTATAACTTTGTTAATGGCAAGCGTAAGTCGTCGGCATTGCCTTCATCGGTACGTTTAAACGCAATGGAGGCATCAACGGATTCTGAAATTGCTGACTTCTTTGTCGAGTTTTTCCAAACTACTTATAGTTCGTCTGCTTGGTCAAATTCTAACTACCCTAATCCCTTAAATAGGGAAAATTGTATTTTTATCCCTGAAATTACGGAAAGTTCTCTCTTAAGAGACTTAGCAACAACAACGCCAACTTATTCTCCCGGTCCAGATGGACTCCCCGGGTGTGTGCTTAAGTTTTGTGCGTCAACCATTTGTAAACCGATTCTTAAACTTTTTAATTTGTCTATTTCATCATCAGTTTTTCCTACTATCTGAAAGGTCACTTTTATTTTTCCACTTAACAAAAAGGGTGCGAAGGCGGATGACCAGAATTATAGATGTATTAAGTTATTATAAATGTATTAAGTTGTCAGCAATTCCTAAAGCAATTGAACATATTATCTCTTCTCATTTGCAACATTTATGTTCCTCGCTAATATCACGATGGTTTTGTTAAGCGAAGATCGACCACCACCAACCTTCTTGAATTGTCATCTATTGTTATAAATGGATTTGACTCTTACTGTGTTTATGCGATGCCGAATTCACGCTTTCATTCCGCGATTTCAGCAGATTCGTGTGTGCATAAACGCCATTTCGTGAGTTCGGCAACACACGAAAGTTGACTATGAATTCAACCTGAAAGCGTAAAATGGTCACAATTAAACTCCGGTAACTCTATATAATTATCGGAGTTGCCAGATCGATATAAATACATAAGTACACCTTACTTTTAACAAATTTTTTTTTAATTCAGTGTAAGTGGAAACTAGTTTTTATCTTTTATTTTGATGGTAGAAAAAATGTTATACTGGCTTGCACACACTTTATCCTTAATACTAGCAAGATTAGTTCATGTGAATCGAAAAAAATAATCGGTTTAATAATCGCTAACACCATTTTTCACCGGTCCGGCATCTCTCAGGGATGGTGTAAGAGTAACCTTTTAAATTTGAGCTGCCTTAAATGCAACGTTATGACTTTTTGTAGTGGTACTCCCACGTTTATTAGTTACTTTCTTCATAATACGCAACAGGACCGTATATATTCAGTTAACGATTTAGGTTTTCTTCTGTACCCAAAACTCAAAATTTGACTGCCACATGTCCACTGTCAACAAAGCCATGAGTGTGTTTGAGTTTATAAAGCGTTAGTCAAAAGAATTTGATGACCCTTATCAACCAAATTATTATTTGCCTCCCTTGTCCGTCCTATTTCGGAATATTATTCTTCGGTTTGGAGTTCACAATATGAAGTGCATATTGACCGTATTGAGTCGGTACAAAAAAAGTATTCTTTTTGCCCTTCGTAGTTTAAACTGGGATCAAAACAGAGTAGATTACAATTTCTTAATTTACCTACACTTGTAAATCGTATAAAAATGCTTAATACTATTTTTATGCGAAATCTTAAGGGAGGTGATATTGATTCTGTAAAACTTGTAAGCCGCCTAACTTTCAATGTTCCTGTTAAAATAACACTAAATTTTTATGCTTTGAATTTTCCACGATGTATATCAAATTTTTGTCTGCACGAGCACTTTCGCGTTCAATGTAATAATTATTACAACCTCTATCATTTAGTTTCAACTTCTATCCCAGTATTAAAAACTAATATTTTAACTCATATGCTTCATTTTTAGTTGCGCCTTTTATTTTCATTTATGTCCCGTCTCTATTTGTTTTATGTTTCTTCCTCGCGAATTCGAATTTTTCGCCCAAATTGATAAAAGGGCCCCGCGCGTAAAAAGCAAGTGCTTGGTGTCGTTGGGCCACTTATTTGTACTGCTCGTAGTGCATCAACGTCCATTATATATAAGTACAAAGATATAAAACAAAAATAAACTTCAATTGCTTGCTTCTAATCTAAGGAGAGTAGTATGAAAATATTCTGTGTATGTATTCTTCTATGTATTCTGGGACAATTAGCATATCTGACGGTGTGATCACGTACCCTTTTGCTTCATTAGAAAGGTCCCGATCATGTTGGTGAATAATGTTTCCTATGATTGTAGAACTAATTTAGAAATAAAAAACCCAACAAAATAAATCTCACAAGTTAATGATTCTCAGATGTGGACTACTTTCAAACACACATTTTTGTTTTTTTGAACCATATCGTTTAACTGGTAATTTGTCCAACTTGATTCATTAACATAGCTTTTGTGTTTAGAAGGTATTGAAAGTGCTGACCAATTTAATTTCATTATGTTTGTTTTTTTTGTAGGTCTTTACACATCTATTCTCAACTTTAAAATTATGTATAAAAAATATTTCATTGTTTTGGAACTACTTTTGAAAAATGTAAAAATAATTTATGCATTGTGAAGAGCACACGCCCCGCACTTAAGATGTGTTTCACAATAGGGAAACCGGTTTCCCTTAAACCCGTTTAATGACGGACAGCCCATTTCCTCGATGTTAATGAGCTGACGACTTCCAAAAAAGTCTTTAGAATTCGTTTCTTTTCCACTTCTTTACGAATAATTTGTTTTTCGTTTTTAATTGTCCTTAGATACTTTCTAGTTTGCGGAAAACTGTTTTCCCCATCATTCCAAAAAATGTTGTGATGTGTATTGGATAACCAAATTGCAGTCTTTCGTGGTATTTTATTTAGCAAAGTAAAATCATATGGTGGTTCTATTAAAAAGTTTGGATCTTTTTGGAACACAGTTCCAATTTCCTTTAGAATACAATTATTATTATTATCAAAGAAACCTTGAACATTAATCGAAACAGTAAACAAACGAAACAGTAAACATAAACAACTCGTTGTACTAGTCCGCTTAATGGGATATATTCAACTATACGGTCATATATTAGGAGACAATAAGCTTTGGTATTTTTATACCCGTTACTCGTAGAGTAAAAGGGTATACTAGATTCGTCGGAAAGTATGTAACAGGCAGAAGGAAGCGTTTCCGACCACATAAAGTATATATATTCTTGATCAGGATCACTAGCCGAGTCGATCTAGCTATGTCCGTCTGTCCGTCTGACCGTCTGTCCGTCTGTCTGTCCGTCCGGATGAACGCTGAGATCTCGGAAACTATAAGAGCTAGGCTGTTGATGCATATTCCTGGGCTTCTTACGCAGCGCAAGTTTGTTTCAGCAAAGTGCCACGCCCTTTCTAACGCCCACAAACCGCCCAAAACTGTGGCTCCTACAGTTTTGATGCTAGAATAAAAAATTTAGCTGAAATGTATTGTTCTCATCAATACCTATCGATTGACTTAAAAAAAAAGTTTGCCAAGCCCACTTTAACGCCCACAAACTGCCCAAACCTGTGACTCCCACAATTTTCATGCTAGGTAAAAAATTTTAACTAAAATGTATTGGTCTCGTCAATACCTATCGATTGATCAAAAAAAAGTTTTCCACGCCCACTCTAACGCCCATAACGCTTAAATCTGTCTGCCGCCGGTAGGTGGCGCATTTTAATTTCGCTTTGCTGCTAGCATATCTCCATTTCCCTTTGGTCCCTTTAGCTGAGTAACGGGTATCTGATAGTCGCGGTACTCGACTATAGCGTTCTTCCTTGTTATGACTTGATGTCCTCAGTTCTATTGAAATTCTCACATCAATAGGCCAGTTTTCACTGATCAAAGATCAACCACAATAATAGGGGCCATCATTTTAAAGTCAAAAATGGTTGTGACTCACGGTTATAGTCACTAGATTGAAATCTTGTATACATTTCATGTAGGTGAGCCTACTGATTTTTACTAAAATCGACTTTCAGATAATCATATGGATATAACTCAGAATTCAAGTAAACTTTCAAGTTTAATAAATTATTTGTGAAAATCTCGACATTTAACGGTTAGCCGACAATTTCACATTCCAGCTGTGTTGACTGCCATACCCTAATTTAGGGTTTACATATGAATCCTAGCTCCGGAATGCGGTTGGAAGATTTACACCACTTTTAATAATATCGTATATCTTATATTTTGCAAAATTGCTCGGAGTTACATGACCAACTTTCCAGGTTATATTCTTCATTTCCAGTTTAAAAGTTTGTTCATTTCTGGCTTGTTCAAACACATCGCCAAGATTCTTAGTTAGGATTAACACTAGTTCGTGTTAACAATTTAACAAAACCTTTTCATAATCCTCAGCAAATAGCAACAAATTTGTTAATGGTACAGAAAACTTAATGTGGGGTCCCGTAGAAATCTTGGTCTTGGTTTTGGATGGTTACTCTCTGTAAAGTACCTGTAAAGTACTTTTAGATGGTTAACTGTAAACAAGTGTTATGAGTTGTTATAGTCTCTTATTAAGAATCATCAAATCACACAAATGAATGTTTCTGAGAAGTCTTAGACATTCCGTCTAATTCTAATTTAATTATTTTCTATAAAATGAGAAAGATTCTATTCTTTCCGCAAATGATCCATAAACATGTTACCAATTATACGGAGGCTACCCCGATCACTTACGAAAAACCGACTTGCCGTGAACTATCATTACTTGACCGTCGCACAGGACCAATGATAATATCATACATCTCAAGACCATTGATAAGGGATGAAATTACGACCGTGCCACAATCGCAAGTAGCCAACGTATCTAATTGAATAAAATACTTTCCCTTCTTTCGTACCTGTAGTTTTAATTACAGTCAGAAACATATTTTGTGGGATCATTTAATATTTTTTTTTTTTTTTTTTGTAAATATTTTTCATTATATTCATAATAAATTTAAACTATATGTAGTATATATAGTGACATATCCATAGTACCACATACTCCTTTGTACATGTTCACACACCCACACATACATGCTTACATTACGCAGTCACCCACGAGACACCCTCTAAGAAATAAGAACCCAAATTTAATTGTCAACAAGCCAACGGAAAATTACCGAATTATAAGCAAGCCAGAGAAAAATTACCATGATGTTCAGACTATCGGCACGTTCCCACAATTCAGGATACTCAGATTTCGGGACCCATGTCTGGAGTCCAAAGTTCAAATTTAGAAAGTCACTCAATAGCAATAAGTCCCACTCACAAAATGCTCTAAAGCTCAAAACCGAGGTATGATCGTACATGAAGTAGGAGTTAGACAGCGAGTTCAGTTTGAGATTTGTTAACAGCAAGTCGGTGTTCTTCCAACCCAAAATATTGTAACCAGTGTAAGAGCAAATTAAATATTGTTTTTCTTTTATAATACACTTGTGGTGCAGACGTTTAATTGGCGCAGTCGGTAGGATATCAAAAGTCCTTTAAAAGAATAAAGAAAAGACAATCATCGAGATCCGCATAAGAATCTATGTGTAAATTTCACACGAATAACTTACAACAATAAAATCCAATTCGGTCAATGTGCGCTTAAAAACCTAAAATAAAATTGCCAATATTGAGAAACAAAAAGTCTATGTGTAATTTCCACAACCAGTAGACTAAATTAAAATCCAAATCGGTCAATACGCACTAAAGAAAATTTCAAGTGCAAATATTGAAAACAACAATAAAAATGGCAAGCCCCTCAGCGTTACCACAGTTGTCCGAGATTCACTTGAATCAGTTAGTCGGCCAAATCAAGGAATTGCCATATTTCGATGGAAACCCATCGGAATTAAGTCGGTACATAGCCAGGGTGGAGTACCTTCTACAATTATACCCTACTCAAGACGTTCGACAAATCCACATCATATACGGAGCCATAGCAAGGACCATTGTCGACTTGGCCCAGACAGTCAACGAAGAGGAGAAGTCTAATACTTGGATAACACCAAAAGTAGCCCTAATCCAAGCCTTCAAGGATCCCAGGCCATACGAGGACATCATTTAACATATTCGGGACACCCCATATCAAGGAAGCATTAGTAAGTTCGTTAATGAACTAAAATTTAGATCTTCAAAAATACACAATAAGTTAGAGTTAGAATCAGACCAACTAGAAAGATCAATTTATACAAATTTTTTAAACAAAACAATTAAAGATTGTATGGAGAGAAAACTTCCCGATAGATTATATAAATCCCTATCCAAAAAGGACATCACAACACTTGCTTACTTAAAAGAAGCAGCAATGATTTTAGGCCGTTGGGACTCAGACCCTTTTGACAATTATAAACCCAAACGTCAAGACAACCGAAGGCATTCGGGAGTTAACCTTTTGCATCAAAATCATTACTATCGAAAATTTATTTCTCAGACACATAGTTATCCAAGATATAATTACAATAACAATCTAAACAATTCAACAAATCCTCAAGGTTCAACGAACAGAAATCAAATTCCCCCAAGAAACTAGGGAAATTATCATGAGTTTCGGAGAAACTTAGACCAAGGTAGGGCCCAAAATCCTCTAAATTTCCAGGCATCTACATCAAATAATTCCCCAAGCTCGCCCGTCAAAAGACAAAGAGAAAATGATAGTGCACAGAATAGAATGGATGTAACTTTTCAGCAAACTGCCTCGGATATAGAAAGTGTTGCCCATATGACAGAGTGATGATTAAGGGAAAACTCCTCAGAGCAATGATAGATACCGGGTCATCTATCAATTTAATGACAGAAAATTTTGGAAACAATAAAGAACAAGAAGAGAAATTAAAGGTGTTTACAATAAACGGATCAATGGAATTAAAGAAAAGCATAACATTAGATCCTTGCAAAATTTGTCCGACTAACCAAAAATTTTATTTACATAAATTTTCCGACAAATACGATATCCTAATAGGCAGAGACTATTTAAAAGACAGTAAGGCAAAAATAGATTACGAAAAAGAAACAGTTATGCTAGGAGACACACTACTTTATATAAAGTATGACGAAAACGATAAGGTAAAGGACAAGACTGCAGTAAAATGCCTTAGTCCACCATCGGTTGAAAAAAAGATTGAAGAGGATAAGACCGCATCAGAATGCCTTAATCCGCCCTTATCAAAGGACCAATCATTTAATTTTACTATCAATAATGAACTAAAAGAATGCAATGAATACAGATTAGAACATTTAAATGAAGAAGAGAAGGAAAATTTAAAATGGATTTTATTCGAATATAATGACATCCAGAAAAAGGAAGGTGAAAATTTGACTTTTACAAGTACTATCAGGCATTCGATACAAACAAAACATGAGGGCCCAGTATATAGAAAGCCATAAAAATACCCTCAAACTTTTGACGAGGAGGTTAACAAACAAATAAACGAAAAGATTGAACATGGAATAATTCGCAAATCAAAATTTCCCTATTGCTCACCAGTTTGAATAGTTCAAAAAAAAAGTGAAGCCTCAGGAAAACCGAAATTCAGACTAGTGGTATGGTACAGAAAAAGGGTACCTTTTAAAGATGTATGAACAATTTATTAGAGGATTTAATCTATAAAGATTGTTTAGTATATCTAGATGATATAATAATTTTTTCCACTTCATTGGAGGAACATATTCTATCATTGAAAAAGGTATTCCAAAAACTACGAGATGCGAAAATAAAACAAGGAAAAAAGGTATTGTTGAGTACCTCGACTATCAGATACCCGTTACTCAGCTAAAGGGACAAAAGGGAAGTGGAGATATGCAAGCAGCAAAGCGAGACTGAAATGCGCCACCTACTCCTTATCACAATATATGGTTATGGGCGGTTTGTGGGCGTTGGAGTGGGCGTGGCGATATGTTTTGATGAGAACAAAACATTTCAGTTAAAAATTTTATTCTAGCATGAAAACTGTTGGAGCCACAGTTTTGGGCGGTTTGTGGGCGTTAGAGTGGGCGTGGCACATTGCTGAAACAAACTTGCGCTGCGTAAGAAGCTCAGGAATCTGCACGCAAAATTTCAACAGCCTAGCTCTTATAGTTTTCGAGACTCGGCGTTCATCCGGACAGACAGACAGACGGACATGGATAGATCGACTCGACTATTGATCCTGATCAAGAATATATATACTTTATGCCTGTTACATACTTTTCGACGAATCTAGTATACCCTTTTACTCTAAGAGTAACGGGTATAACTACAATTGTAACTACAATAACAGAGATCCTAGGTCACATAGTAACAACTACAGGTATAAAACCGAATCCAAAAAAAAATAAGTGCCATTATAAATTTCCCGATACCGAAAACTCCAAAAGAAATAATATCATTTCTAGGATTATGTGGACTTTATCGGAAATTCTCACCAAACTTGCAAATATTGTAAAACCAATGACTATAAAATTAAAGAAAGGTACAACAATTAACACTAAAGACAAACCATACATGGAAGCATTCGAAAAAATGAAAATCTTGATTACATCCGACCCCACCTTAATTTACCCCGACTTTAGTAAGTCATTCTCTTTGACAACAGACGCAAGTAACATGGCGATAGGAGCAGTATTACCTCAAAATCATAAACCCATTTGTTATGCCAGCAGAACCCTTAACGAACACGAAATAAATTATTCCACCATAGAAAAAGAACTCTTAGCAATTGTATGGGCCACCAAATATTTCCGAATCATTAAGCGATCGCACCCCTTTAGTTTGGTTAAACAATATTAAAGAACCGAATATGAAATTACACAGATGGAAGATAAAACTAAACGAATACGATTATCAAATTAAATATTTGCCAGGAAAGGAGATTTATGCATCTAGAACTAAAATAGAAGAAACCATGTATACAGACAATTCTGAAGAAAACATACCAGAAGAAACCACTAGTAATGCAGACGCAACAGTACACAGTGCTCAGGAAGACAATCGAAATTATATTTCTATAACTGGGAGACCGTTTAATTATTTTTCCCGACAAATTGAATTAATAAAAGGAAACGAAGACACAACTGAAGTAACGCACTATTTTCACAAACTAAAAATTAAAATTATTTATAAAGAAATGACAGAGACTTCAACGAAAGAATTAATTAAAGAATACTAAGCACCAAAAATAGCGCGGTTTATTTCCATAAATACTCAGATATTCTCACATTCCAAAAAGCCTATGTTCAAATTATAAATCATTTAACAAAATTAGTAAGATGTACGACTAGACTCGAAGACATATTGACATATACAGATTTTAAAGAAACAATTTTGAAAAGACATAATGAACTTCTACACCCAGGAATCGAAATAACTACTAAATGGTTTAGAGAAAAATATTATTTCCCTGATTATCAAAAATTAATTCAAAATATAATAAATGAATGTAAAATTTGTAACATTGCTAAAACAGAACACAGAAATACCAAACTGACATTTGAACTTACCCCAGAAATTCAAAATATAAGAGAAAAATTTGTTATGGATTTTAATATGGTGGGTAACCAACAAATTTTGATCATGGATCGATGTATATTCAAAATTTGCTACTATAGTGGAAGTCACAGGTAGAGATTGGTTAGAAGCCAAAAGAGCTATTATGAAAGTATTCAATGAAATGGGAAAACCACAAGAAATCAAAGTAGATAAAGATTCAGCATTTATGTGTGTAGCCTTACACAATTGGTTTAATTCGGAAGGAGTACAAATTCAAGTAACAACAAGCAAAAATGGTATTTCGGACATAGAAATGTTTTCAATGTTCAAATGTTTTCATAAAACAGTAAATGAAAAATTAATAATTATAGGAAGCGAATCAGACATTGAAAACAGATATACTAATACATACATTCACAATCACAAAACAAAACATAATGCTATAAATCAAATACCAGCTGACATATTTATGTATGCAGGAACTCCTGATTATGACACACAAGAAAGGAAAATAAATAGAATTGAAAAATTAAATGAGAAACGGCAGGCCTACGAAATAGATCCAAGATACAAACAAGCCCCTCTAGTGAAATCCAAGACTACAATTCCATTTAAAAAGGCAGGAACCTTGAAGAAAGTAGATGAAAAACATTTTGAAGAAACGAATAGAGGAAGAAAGATTCTTCATTATAAATCAAAGTTCAAAAAGAAGAAGAAAATTAATAAAAGTTAATATGATGATAATTACAGGCAAGCAGAAGGAAATGAACGGACTCAGGAACAACTTAGTGAAAACAATAATTTTCTCTATAATATTAGCAACTGTAATTCAACTGACAATTGGACAAAGTATTGAAACAAATCCCATAAAGGCACAAAATGAATATCTTGTATTTAAAACGGGATCAATCGAAATCCCAACTAATTATGAATACCATTACTTAAGTGTAAATATAACAAAAACCGAACAAACATTTGAAAATCTTTTAAAAGAAGCCGATAAATTTAATGATGTTATTCAAATTAGATATTTAGTAGAAAAACTTAAAAGAGAAGTCAATGGAATTACAATAGCAAAATGAAGTAAGAGAGGTCTATTCAATATCGTTGGGACAGTTTACAAATATCTATTCGGAACTTTAGATCAAGATGATAAAGATGAGATGGAACAGAAAATCAATAATTTGGTAGATACTACTACGTTCAAAACACTGATTTAAATATGATTATCGATGTCATAAATAACGGAATCGAAATAACTAACAAATTAAAAGAAAAAGAAGAAAGAGATCAACAAATAAATTAAATAATTCTCAAAATTCTCACAATTTAATGATTCTCAGATGTTGGATTATTTTTGAAGCATTTATGTATTCCATCCCACATTAACATTATAACATGTTTCGAAGGCATCATTGCCTTACATAGGAGCGTCTTTTAATATAATTTCTAAGTCAAGTTTATGATAGAGGGCTGGTAATATCTCTTACTACTTGCTAACTATTTTCCTAGTTCTAGTTTTCTAGTTCTATTCTATTTGTACACTATTTGTATGAGGCACCCTTGTCTAAAATAGCAGCGCATTTTGAATAAGTTTAATTAACTCTTTATTTACAAAACTCATCTGGTTTTCATGATTCATGATGGGGGTTGAGCTGCTTGGACTTTGGTTACTATCTGTTATTAACTTTTAAGAGCTATTATTAGCTGGTTACATCTGTTTAGTAGATGTATACTAGTTGTTTACTAGATGTCATTAGCTGGTTACTATATGTTTAGTAGATATATACTAGTTGCTTACTAGATATTATTAGCTGGTTACTATCTGTTTAGTTTATATTTAATTGTTGCATACTAGCTGTTATTAGCTGGTTACTAGCTGTTACTAACTTTTAACAGCTGTTATAGTCTTTTGTTAAGAATGATATAAAATTCTTGACCTCTAGACGACTTTTATTGTGAAGTAAAAACTTACACTCTGATTTTAAATGTGTTTGCTGTGTACGTGCGAAAGATCTCACACCCAAAATATCTGAAAAATTATATCTTAGAGGAACATTTCCGAATACGTTGGGGAAAGATGTATCCTGTGATTGTAAAACCTTAAGAAATCAAAAAAAAAACCCATTAGCTATTCACGAACTGTCTAAAAGCTGTTTATAAGCTGTTTTGATAAGCAATTTCGATTCATGTTGACAGATATTAAGAACATATAACTATATAATCCACTTAAGTTAGTATAAGCAAAAAATAAAACATTTCCTTCTTTCTTATTCTTTCATCTTATGTAAGTATCGTTTGTTTCTAGGGTCCTATAGTAAATTTATCCTTAACTTCGATAGATAGCCTTACATCCCATAACTATAGTTAATAGCCATAACAAAACGTCTAGATGGAAACAAAAATATGAATGTCAAAAAACGATTTGAAACTACATATTATTGGTAAAGTAATTGAAATCGCTCCAGCGTAATACAGTAAAAACAAAAACAATAGCAAAATGAAGTAAGAGAGGTCTATTCAATATCGTTGGGACAGTTTACAAATATCTATTCGGAACTTTAGATCAAGATGATAAAGATGAGATGGAACAGAAAATCAATAATTTGGTAGATACTACTACGTTCAAAACACTGATTTAAATATGATTATCGATGTCATAAATAACGGAATCGAAATAACTAACAAATTAAAAGAAAAAGAAGAAAGAGATCAACAAGTTAACGTTTTAATATTTAACTTACAACACTTTACAGAATATGTAAAAGACATCGAATTTGGAATGCAAATGACAGGATTGGGACTATTTAATACAAAATTATTAAAACACGATTATTTAAAAAATATGAACCATGAGAAATTGTTGAAAATCAAAGTGGAAGCACTTGGCTTAAAACAGACACAAATGACATTTTGATTATTTCCCACATACCTTCAGAGATAGTTAAATCTGCAGTTTTTGAAATTATTCCATATCCCGATGAAAATAACAACATTCTAACAAAAAATATACTTAATAAATATTTCCTATAGGATGATAAAATATTTAATAAAGAAACAGAAAAAATTGTAATTGATGATTGTATAAATGGAATAATTGGACAGGAAAATACTGAATCCAAATATACTAAGACTTATTAAAATTTCCAAATTAATTATGTTGAACCAAATATTCTATTGACATGGAATATCCCTAAAACATTGTTGAATCAAAATTGCATTAATAAAGAAATGTCTATAGTCGGAAGACACCCTCTAAGAAATAAGAACCCCAAATTTAATTGTCAACAAGCCAACGGAAAATTACCGAACTATAAGCAAGCCAGAGGAAAATTACCATGAAACAAAAAACCACAGTTTATAGACTAAACAATTAGAACGAGCCGCTGTTCAGACTATCGGCACGTTCAGGATACTCCGATTTTGGACCCAAGTCTAAAGTCCAAAGTACAAATTCAGAAAGGCACTCAATAGGAATAAGTCCCACTCACAAAAAGCTCTAAAGCTCAAAGCCGAGGTATGATCGTAATCGATGTGGGAGTTAGACAGCGAGTTCAGTTTGAGATTTGTTAACAGCAAGTCGGTGTTCTTCCAACCCAAAATATTGTAACCAGTGTAAGAGTAAATTAAAAAAAGTTTTTTTTTTATATTACACTTATGGTGAAGACGTTTAATTATATATATTAATATATAATAAATTTTCTGACTACATCCTCTGTTAGAAATATATCGGTTATTATCCTTCATTCCAAAGGCAGATTTTCGCTTGGTTTCCATAGGTAGATGTTAAATAATTCTCAAAATTCTCACAATTTAATGATTCTCAGATGTTGGATTATTTTTGAAGCATTTATGTGTTCCATCCCACATTAACATTATAACATGTTTCGAAGGCATCATTGCCTGACATAGGAGCGTCTTTTAATATAATTTCTAAGTCAAGTTTATGATAGAGGGCTGGTAATATCTCTTACTACTTGCTAACTATTTTCCTAGTTCTAGTTTTCTAGTTCTATTCTATTTGTACACTATTTGTATGAGACACCCTTGTCTAAAATAGCAGCGCATTTTGAATAAGTTTAATTAACTCTTTATTTACAAAACTCATCTGGTTTTCATGATTCATGATGGGGGTTGAGCTGCTTGGACTTTGGTTACTATCTGTTATTAACTTTTAAGAGCTATTATTAGATGGCTACTATCTGTTTAGTAGATGTCTATTAGTTGTGTACTACTTCTTATTAGCTGGTTACATCTGTTTAGTAGATGTATACTAGTTGTTTACTAGATGTCATTAGCTGGTTACTATATGTTTAGTAGATATATACTAGTTGCTTACTAGATATTATTAGCTGGTTACTATCTGTTTAGTTTATATTTAATTGTTGCATACTAGCTGTTATTAGCTGGTTACTAGCTGTTACTAACTTTTAACAGCTGTTATAGTCTTTTGTTAAGAATGATATAAAATTCTTGACCTCTAGACGACTTTTAATGTGAAGTAAAAACTTACACTCTGATTTTAAATGTGTTTGCTGTGTACGTTCGAAAGATCTCACACCCAAAATATCTGAAAAATTATATCTTAGAGGAACATTTCCGAATACGTTGGGGAAAGATGTATCCTGTGATTGTAAAACCTTAAGAAATCAAAAAAAAAAACCCATTAGCTATTCACGAACTGTCTAAAAGCTGTTTATAAGCTGTTTTGATAAGCAATTTCGATTCATGTTGACAGATATTAAGAACATATAACTATATAATCCACTTAAGTTAGTATAAGCAAAAAATAAAACATTTTCTTCTTTCTTATTCTTTCATCTTATGTAAGTATCGTTTGTTTCTAGGGTCCTATAGTAAATTTATCCTTAACTTCGATAGATAGCCTTACATCCCATAACTATAGTTAATAGCCATAACAAAACGTCTAGATGGAAACAAAAATATGAATGTCAAAAAACGATTTGAAACTACATATTATTGGTAAAGTAATTGAAATCGCTCCAGCGTAATACAGTAAAAACAAAAACTATGTGATTATCCCATTTCCTATCACCATATCAAATGTGTGTACCCACACCTTAATGACCAATTGTATCCTTTGTCCTAAATGTCTGTGACTTTCACTTAATATTTCACCGATCATTTAAATCCCATTAAGCAAACCACCCATTGCTTACCGTACTGTAATCCCAGAGTCAAGTTGGTTACCTACAATACAAAACGTGAAGGTGTAAAGGATGGCTTAAATGTCTCGACGCACGCGCAAAGGTCAAGGTAGTAGAAAAATTTAATGGAACAAAAAAAAAGTCATAAAAAATATAATTGGGCAAGTATTTTTATACCCGCTACTCGTAGAGTAAAATGGTATACTAGATTCGTCGGAAAGTATGTATTAGGCAGAAGGAAGAGTTTCCTACCCCATAAAGTATATATGTTCTTGGTCAGGATCACTAGCCGAGTCGATCTAGACATGTCCGTCTGTCCGTCTGACCGTTTGAACGCCGAGATCTCGGAAACTATAAAAGCTACAATACTGGGATTAGGCATGAAGATTTCTGAGACTTATGCGCAGCGCATGTTTGTCTCATCAGGGTGCCACACCCACTCTTACGACCACAAGCCGCACAAAACTGTGGCTCCTACAGTTTTGATGCTAGAATAAAAATTTTAACTTAAATGTATTAGTCTCGTCAATACGTATTTATTGACCCAAAAAAAGTTTGCCACGCCCATAACGCTCTAATCTGTTTACCGCCCACATAATCATGAAAAAAAATTCCAGCATACATAACTGCGTTCCAGCTCCGAAAGTTCTTGCGGATCCTCCGGTGAACATGGATAGGCTCCTCGCGCTGGTAGAGCGCCAGGAGAAAACATGCTTGATTACGAAACATGGATGGCGACCAACAAGAGAATATGGGAAGAGGCGGACTGGTACCCCTGGTATAAAAAGTAAACAAACACCCGTTTCCTCCTTTACTAAGAGAAAATATTGAAATATATTGAACTATAAAATGATCTTCATTTATTGATTTTAAGCCCAGAATGGTTGTTTGTAGATAATCAACGGCTTTACAGGTAGTCTTAAAGTTTTACCTGTACTTAACATAAGCCCTAATCTGTTTTCGGTTTGAGTTGATATGTGTATTGGTTTGAGGGGGTATGGTTTTGATCTGACATGATATAGAAATGATATTTCAAATCATTATTTAATCACCATTATCAACAGATATCATATAAAATATAAATAAATTGTTAGCAGTGTATTAAATAGGTTAATAGAATAGGCTGTATGCCGATGACTATTTAGTATTAATATCATTTACATGTTATCTTCCGCGTTTATGTACCAATTCCGATATTCCGTTTCAGTGTAAAACTAAGTTAAGATAATATAGAAAGCTAAGGGTATTGTAAGGATCGGAGAACGGTCACACTGCGATACAAGAGAGACGAGCGAGCACATGTGCAAATTAAAGACAATATAGAGGAATAGAGCTGTAAAAACATCGATAGTGCCCCTACTCGATGTTTTCGATAGTGATAGTCCGAACCATCGATATTTTCGATAGTATCAATCGAATTATTATTTAATTTTTTATTTTGTATTTTAAGCCTATTTGCTTTCAATTTTTTTAATTGCGAGGTATGAATACAGCTGCGACAAAAACCATACAATTTATTAAACTATTAAACACACATAAAAACAAATAGGTTAAAAATTTAAAAGATTTTAAATATAATAATTACTTATATTTTTTTTTTATTCATAAGTTAGAAAACTTAAAAATTCTCGTATGCTTTAAAATGTCGTTATAAGCCATTATCGTTTGCCTTCTGATGCTAAAATCGAGAACATAAAAACTATTAATGAAAAACCAAGCACATTTCATAAACATGTTTTTTTTATTGATTATAATTATAAGGGAAAACATGATTGTAAATTAAAGTTAAGAACCAGTTAAGATTATAATTATTATAATGAAATTAACAAAAGGGAGATCATCCGTTCCTCGGGAATTACATGATATTGATATAGTTGATTATAAATTAAATAAAGTTAAGAACTACTTGAGATTATAATGAATATAACGAGATTAACAAAAGATACATCCGTTCCTCGGGAATTGTTGTTGATTACGAATTAAACAAAGAAAACGTTTGATAAAAAATAAAATAACAAGTTTAGATAATCCATTCTTTGGAAAACTGCTCTTAATGACTTTGTACCACAAAAAATTTAATCCAGCAGCCACTGATTTTTGTTAAGAAGCGTGTTTAAATGCTTTGGCTTCAAAGAAGAAGAAGAACCACGCTCCTGCAACTAGTGAAGTTAAATAAACGCGATACATCGATGGTGGGAAAAAAAAATCGAGGTATCGCGCAGTTCAGCCACTTAATTGCGATCGCGTACGACGCCATTCTGAAATGGACAAGAAACAAATGGTTGAGTGGCTACAAGCCAATGAAATTTTGTTCCCAGCAAGTGCAACTTTAAGGCAATTGCGCAAGCTTGCGTTGGATGCCGGTTGCCAAGAAGCGGTTGATATCCCGAAAAACACATTGGAAGAAGATTAAGCATTGCTTGACGCCGCCATAAGGGTGGCTGAAAAGAAAAAGATATTGGCCGGATTGATGCAAAACAACAACAAGACGACAGATGACATCCGAATGGTGAAGCAGCTCATGGTCCCGTTTTCTGCCACTGAAAATGAGGAAGCTCTAAAGTGGATTTTGGATTTTGAGAGAGAGATGTTAATGAGTGTACAAATTTTCAATTGCGCTGCGTACGAATACTTATGAAACCGGGCACAGATGCGGACTTGTTTGTGCGTGTTGACCGATCGAGTACTTACGACGAATTTAAGAAAAACTTTCTATAAACATTTGGTCATGGCAGTTCAACTGCTGATATTGAATTGCTGTTAAGGGAAACGATTTTCAACCCTGCGAAGAACACCGTTATGGAATACATACTTCTTATGGAGGAAGTTGCTATGCGTGCTAACATCGACGAAAAATTGACAGTCCAGTTCATCATTGATTGTTTTCGTGATCGTTCAGCCAATAGCGCCCTATTGTACTCAGCAACAACAATCGGACAATTGAAAGAGTTGGCTCGGAAGTATGCAAGTCTTATTAAGAAGTCTCAAAATTTTTCCCACCGCGCAGAAAATTCTGGAAATGAGCGGAACACAATACGCTGCTGTAATTGTTCCGCTTATGGGCATTACGCTTCATCGTGCACTGCGTCGAAACGCGAGAAGGGGTCCTGTTTCCGTTGTGGATCCCTCCGCACGCCTTCAGCACGCTGCGATTCCTTATAGTAACTTTAGCGATGTATTGTTTTCGACGGACTACTGTGGAGTTAATAAATTTAAGATTAAATCTTTCGGAACAATATTTGTTAAACTTGTTTTTCAAAACATAGAAGAAGAAATTTCATTTTTTGTTGTACCCAACAACTCTGTTGCAACTAATGTTCTTTTAGGACGTAAGTTTTTGGAAAAATTTGGAATAAAATTGATTTCTAAGGATAAAATAAAAGAAATTGTAGAATTTTATTTATTCAAGAATAATGAAACCTATCGAGTCAGTGAATCATTGAATAGATTGAACATTGACAGTGAACCATTGAAGAGTTTAGTGAATATTGAAACATATCGAGACAGTGACCCATTGAAAAGCAGTAGAAGCTTTGAAAAATTATGTAATGAGAGTGAAATAGATAGTGATGATAGCATACCATACATATATAGTATTGATGTATTTAAGGATGATGAAAGTATTGACATTGACCCGAAGTTAAGTGATAAGGATAGGTGCGAGATTAATGAAATAATAAGATTAAATTACTTGTTTATCCAAAATCCCAGCAATCCAACATAGCTATGAAATGAGGCTAAGACTTAAGTCGGAAGAGCCTGTACGATCTGTGCCAAGAAGACATTCATATCAGGAAAAGAAAGAAGTAGATTTAAAAATTCGTGAGTTATTGAAGAAGGGATTCATAAGAGAAAACAATTCGCTCTATAGTTATGCTATTGTACTTGTTAAGAGGAGAAAAGCGTATCTGTGTAGATTATAGACAACTTAATAAGATAACCATTCGTGATGGATACCCGCTTCCCCTCATAGATGACTGCTTAGAGAGATTAGAAGGAAATAAATATTTTATACTTTTAGATTTGAAAAGTGGATACCACCAAGTGAAAGTAGCAGAAAGTTCAGTGCAGTATACAGCTATTGTAACACCCTCCTCCACACAAGAATGCCTTTCGGACTCATTAATGCACCCGCAGTATTCATGAGATTTATTAACTGTATTCTGCAACCTTTGATTCGCGAAGGAAATGTAGTAGTCTATATCGACGATATTGCTATAGGTTCGAAGACATTGAATGAACATTTTACGACGGTAGGAAGAGTATTACGAATTTTAGCAGAGTACCGATTAGAAATTAAAGTAAGTAAATGCCAGTTCGCTTACGAAAGCATTGAATTTTTAGGGTACACACTCAGTGGAAAAGAAATCAGTCCAAATTATGAGCACACATCAACTATTAAACATCTTCCGATACCAAAAGATCGCCATGGAATGCAAAAATGCTTAGGATTATTTTCTTACTTTAGGAGATTTATTCCGGCATACTCAAAAATAGCGAAACCATTGCAACAGCTCACAAAAGAAGGCGCTAAGTATGAACTCAGTGAAGATTGCATCAATACTTTTGAATATCTTCGGGAGAAATTAATTTCATTTCCTATACTATCTTTGTACAACCCGAACCGAGAAACTGAATTGCATTGCGACGCAAGTGGCGAGGGATTTGTTGGAATCTTATTGCAAAGACAGGATGATAGCAAGTTCCACCCAATAGCCTATTTTTCACAAAGAGCAACAAAATTAGAGGCAAGATATGAAAGCTTCAAATTGGAAACATTAGCTGTAGTCTACTCATTACGAAAATTTAGAATATACCTAGAAGGAATTCCAATTAATATAGTAACAGATTGTATTGCAGTAGTATTATGTCTAGGAAAAGGACGCCTTAACTCAAGTATTGCCAGATGGGCTTTAAAATTGGCCAATTATAATTATACCCTTAAGCATCGTAGTGGAAAATATATGACACATGTTGATACATTATGTAGATACCCTTCAGCCTTTAATGAGAATTTTGAATATGAACCTGTAGTGAATATTCAGCAAAGTGACAACAAAGATCAAATAGTTTCAGTAATTGACAGCGGCGACATTAATCTTCAGCTTCAGATAATGCAAAATAGGGATAGTATTATAGTAAAATTAAAAAAACAATTAGAACTTGGAATTGTGAAGAACTTTATATTAAATGATGGAATTGTTTGTAGATTAGGTGAGAATGATATTGAACTGTTATATGTACCAGCTGAAATGGAATCCCATATAATTAGAAGAGTTCATGAAAATGTATGCCATTTAGGTACTGAGAAATGCTGAAAGTAAATAATGAGACATTATTGGTTTCCGAACATGAAATCTAAAATAGAAGCATTTATTGGAAATTGTCTAAACTGTATCATGTTTACGGTACCCACACATGCGAATAAGCGAGCACTACATAATGTACCCAAGCGACCAATATCTTTTGATACAATACATATAGATCATTTCGGACCACTGCCCTCAGTCATATCGAAAAAGAAACATTTGTTAGTAATTATTGATGGATTTACCAAATTCGTTAAATTTTTTCCGGTAAATTCAACGAGAACGAAAGAAGTTAACAATTGTTTTTCGAAATATTTTCAATATTTCAGTCGACCACGTAGAATAGTAAGTGAGGTACATGTTTTACGTCATTAGAATTTGAAAAATTTGTATTAGAAAATAATATCGAACACGTTAAGGTAGCAACTGCGTCACCTCAAGCGAATGGCCAGGTGGAGAGAATAAATAGGACTGTAAAAGCGATGCTAGCCAAGATAACTGAACCAATTAAGCACGAGGATTGGAGCAAACTCTTAGTTAAGGCCATTAATAATTCAATGCATTCAACTACGAAAGAATTACCCTCAGTGTTGTTACTTGGAGTTCAGCAGAGAGGTTGTAATATTGACGCATTAACAGAATACTTAGATGATAGAAATGATATACCACAGTGTGATTTAGAAAATGTCCGTAAAAACTCTTCAGATAAAATTAAACAGTGTCAGAAAAGAAGCAAGGAATATTTTCAGAAAAGTCACAAAAATCATGTAGAATTCGCAGAAGACGATTTTGTTGTAATGCGAAACATTGGCACCACAATTGGTAAAATAAAAATTTTGTGCCAAAGTACAAAGGACCATACATCGTTAAAAAAGTTTTGCCAAACGATAGGTAAAAAAAGTGAACATAGAACGGCGATAACAAAATAAAAACATACTAGTTAACAGCAGTTCACTACTATCGAAATAGTAGTTCCTTCTAATGTGAATAATGAATAAATAATTATAAATTAATAACAAATAAATAATTTTAAAAATATGAAAATAAGAATTACCTATTATTCTAGTGATATTAATACAAAACAAAATGATAATATATTTCTCTCTGTTAGCTTAATGATTTCTCCTAATTTAATTATATGAATTTTACTCCATAGCCACTTTTTTAAACTTTTTAATATTGATTAGAAGGAAAGAGACGTAAATATATTGTTCATTACAGATAACTTTAAAGTCAGTTCTATGACGTTGTAAGCCAGTTTTGAATTTAGGAGTAAATGTGTCTGAATGGGATGGAGTTGGCGGCCATGCTTGTTAAAAATTGATATTCACCATCGGGAATCAATCAATAATTTAGAAAATTAAACTGCAAAATATTTAACGGTTCTCCTGGAATTACAGATGGTAAATTGAAATGTACGTAAATCTTGTTTTTAAGCGTCTGATATCTTTAATTATATTCTTCTAGCTACATGTTATAAGATAGTATCTGGGATTTGGGGTTACCAATAAAAAATGAAAGAGTTTAATAACCTACAGTTAGTAAAAGATCAGAAATAAAACGAAAATAAATTACATTACGATTTAGCGTCGCTTGTGAAATGTTGTGTTTACTCTTGTGCTCTGAATTTTTGTCTATTCTGTGATTTTTTGCGAGTGTTTTGTGTTTGTTTATTAACAAAGCTTAGTCTAACCGCTGGGTTAGTGTGTTTAGTGTTTTTTACTAGATCTCCCAGTGATTATAGTTGTTTTAACATTTATATTAGATTTGTTTAATCTACTAGCTTTGTTAGTGTAATTCTTATACTCACTAAACTTGCTAAAACTCTTCGATTCTCACTCTCTCTCCCGCTCTATATTACAACTGTAACTTAAACTCTCTCTGAACCTGCCAAATTTCTGGCAGACTTTTGGTGTGCTATTCTCTAGTCTCTCTCTCTCTCTCTCTTGCTTGCTTTACATTGTAACTGTTCCTGCGTAAAGTTGTCAGTGTCCCACAAGCAACGCTCAATCGATAGAAGATTTTTTCTCTCGTGCTCTCTTACGTTTAAATTATTACGCGATCTCGCGCTCTTATTTTTTTTCGTGTTTTGTGCCCCTTTGTTTTTGGAATTTGATCCCAGTGCCAAATTTACTCGAGGTATTTTTCATATATTATTTTATTTTATTTAATCTCCTTAAAATGGCTCTTGTCTGCTCTAAGAAAAATTGCACTCTTTCGTCTTCAACTAAAGACCCTTTTATTTTCTGCTGGCTCTGCGAGTCGATAATGCACGTTAAATGCGCAGGATTTACTGGTAGAGTCAAAGACTTCATTGATCAGAATTCTGGACTCATGTGGTCATGTGGATCCTGCAAGGAAATGGTTGTTGAGATGAGCGGCTTTATGAAGCAGACTCGAGACAGCCTTTTGAATCTCTCTGGTGCCTTTAAACAGCTCAATGAGGGGTTCAATTCCGTTTGTGCCCAATTTAATAATATAAAATTACTAATTGAGTCGCCTAAACGTAAAAAAACCAGCTCAGCGGCAGTTAATACGGTCACGGTATCCACCCCAAATTCGAACTTGGTGGCTGCAGCAGTCTCTGTTGACACTGTGGTAAGTGAACCTACTGCGCCTATGGATACAGCTGTTTTAGGTGAAGTCACTGCTTCTCGAAGTCGGGTGGTAAAAAAACCTTCAGTGCCGGCTACGGTGCCGACCGTACCTATAGGTACAGAAGTTACCGTTTCTGGCTCTCAGCTTAGTGAGGTGCAATCTGCTGCTAAGGGAAAAAAAAACTGCAAAAAACTAAAAAGTTTATTTTTGGCTTATCAAAATGTTAGGGGACTAAATATGAAGCTACCCAAGCTTTATGCTGACTCCTCTGCGTTTACTGCTGATATTTTGGCTTTTACGGAAACTTGGCTGAAACCAGAGATATCTGACAATGAAGTTCTGTCAAACAATTTTAATGCCTATAGGACCGATCGCCCCTCACGTAGGGGAGGCGGTGTGCTGATTGCCGTTAGCACTAGCCTAACATCCGAGAGAATTCACTCTGATACTCCTAATGAAATTGAATTTGTTAGTGTGAAAGTTTCCTTGCAATCATTCTCTATATTTGTTACATGTTCCTATATTCCACCTGGCTCTGATTTAATAATTTATGAGCACCACCTGTCTGCGATAAAATCTGTTCTATCCCTTCTTTCTAACAGTGACCTTTTGATTGTTTTGGGTGACTTTAATCTCCCTGATATTTCTTGGTCTCCTCCTACTGACTCACTAGTCGCTATACCTCTATCCGCCCATGATTTTGTTGATGGTCTTCTAGAATTATCGTTACAGCAGTAAGCTTTATACGGAATTCATTAAATAGACAACTAGATCTTGTGTTTGTTTCAGACCCGTCTGAAGTCACGGTATCTAGAATTGACGCTCTTGTTGTACCTGAAGACCGATATCATCCAACAATGGAATTGACAATCTGCCTCCCATGCGTTGATACCCTCTCTCCTTTAGTTTCTCAAACTAAAGTGAGATGTTTCCGAAAATGTAACTATAAAAAACTTAACGACATGATTTCTCAATATAATTGGACAGAATTGTACAATTGTATGGATATTGAATGTGCCACTGAACACTTCTATATAGTGTTAAATACCTTTTTTAATGAATGCGTTCCTGATAGGTTTCTTTCAAAGACAAACAGACCACCTTGGTTTACCAATGCGCTTCAAAGACTTAAAAACCTTAAGACAAACACTTATAAAAAGTATAAGAAATCGGGTAAGCCATCTGATTTTTCGAAATATGTGGTGGCTCGATCGGATTTTAATGTTCTCAATAGTCATTGCTATTCTATGTATTTAAGTCGATGTAAATTTGAATTTTCAAATGATCCGAAGCAGTTTTATAACTTTGTCAATGCCAAGCGTAAGTCGTCAGCATTGCCTTCATCGGTACGTTTTAACTCAATGGAGGCATCGACGGATTCTGAAATTGCTGATTTATTTGCCGAGTTTTTCCAAACTACTTATAGTTCGGCTGCTTGGTCAAATTCTAACTACCCTAATCCCTTAAATAAGGCAAATTGCATCTTTACCCCTGAAATTACGGAAATTTCTCTCGTAAGAGACTTAGAAAAAACAACGCCAACTTATTCTCCCGGTCCTGATGGACTCCCCGGGTGTGTGCTTAAGTTTTGTGCGTCAACCATATGTAAACCGATTCTTAAACTTTTTAATTTGTCTATTTCATCGTCAGTTTTTCCTACTATCTGGAAGGACTCTTTTATCATTCCACTTCACAAAAAGGGTGCGAAGGCGGATGCCCAGAATTACAGAGGTATTTCTAAATTGTCGGCAATTCCTAAAGCATTTGAACGTATTATTACTTCTCATTTGCAACATTTATGTTCCTCGCTAATATCACCGTGTCAGCATGGTTTTGTTAAGCGAAGATCGACCACCACCAACCTTCTGGAATTGTCATCTATTGTAATAAATGGATTTAAGAATAAAATGCAGACTGACGTTATATACACTGATTTTAGTAAGGCCTTTGACTCTGTCAACCACTCTCTTCTCTTATTCAAATTAAATCAGCTTGGGTTTCCATGTAATCTATTAACTTGGATTTCAAGTTATTTGAATGGTAGGACTCAGAGGGTTATATTCAAGAACGCTGCCTCAAAACTGATCTATGTGACATCTGGAGTGCCTCAGGGTAGTCATTTGGGCCCTTTGCTGTTTACTTTGTTTATTAACGATCTTCCCTCTATCATAACACACTCTCGTGTACTAATGTATGCTGATGATGTTAAGCTTTGTTTATCACATAATGATATAGCGTCGGGTTTCAACTTACAGTCAGATATTGATTGTTTTCAGGGATGGTGTGAGTATAACCTTTTAAATATGAATTGCCTTAAATGCAACGTTATGACTTTTCATAGGGGTACTCCTACTTTTGTTAGTTACTCTCTTCAAAATACGCCACTCGACCGTATAAATTCAGTTAATGACTTAGGCGTTCTTCTGGACCCAAAACTTAAATTTGACTGCCACATAATGTCCACTGTCGGCAAGGCCATGAGTGTTCGGGTTTATAAAGCGTTGGTCAAAAGAATTTGATGACCCTTATACAACCAAATTATTATTTACCTCCCTTGTCCGTCCTATTTTGGAATATTGTTCTTCGGTTTGGAGTCCACAATATCAAGTGCATATTGACCGTATTGAGTCGGTACAAAAAAAATTTCTTCTTTTTGCCCTTCGTAGTTTGAACTGGGATCAAAACATAAGGCTACCTTCCTATCAGAGTAGATTACTATTGCTTAATTTACCTACCCTTGCAAATCGTAGAACAATGCTTGGTACTATTTTTATGCAAAATCTTATAAGAGGTGATATTGATTCTATAGAACTTGTAAACCGCCTAACTTTCAATGTTCCTGTTAGACTAACACGAAATTATTATCCCCTAAATTTGCCAAGATGTACATCTAATAATTATAACAACCTTTATCATTTAATTTGCACTTCAACTTCTATCCCGGTATTAAAAACTAATATTTTAACTCATTTGCTTCATTCTTAGATGCTTCCTTTATTTTCATTTGTGTCCCGTCTCTATTTGTTTTTTGTATCTTCCTCGCGAACTCGTATGTTTTGCCCAAATTGATAAAAGGGCCCCGCGTGTAACAAGCACGTGCTTGGTGTCGTTGGGCCACTTGTTTGTACTGCTCGTAGTGCATCAACGTCCATCATATATAGAGGATGCCATTACAGAGGGAGGTCAGAACCTGTTTTAAAATTGTGTACATTGCGTAGAAAAGAAAAAGGAAAATCATAATGAATTTACATTGTTGGTATCTGGGGCAACCATTTGAAAAGTCAAATCTTTTACAGTAGTGGGTGTGGCTAGGGTTTAAAGCATGCAATACAATTCCAAACCTGTTTACATAATGGATGAAACGATATTAGGAAAAGAAGGATCGGAAACGTGTAACGAACTGATTTTTGTGTCTGCTCGCTACGAGATTCATGCGGCTAGCTCAGAAGATTGTGTGTTCGTCCCACCAAATTTATATGACGTGACTGCCCCGTAGATCAGTGAGAAAACAAAGGGTTCAAATGGTAACAGTGGGATTTATTCTCGTAGTATTAGTACAGCGGGTGTGTGGCTGGGCTGGCTTCGGTATCTCCTGGCTCTGGTTCCGCCGGCTGCTGCCGCTCCTCTTTCTGGCTTGTCGACGCGTTGACTCGGCTCCGCTGGCCGCCTCTGCTTGCTTGCCGACGCGCTGCCTCGGGGTCGATTGTTGCGCCTTAGACTCGCAAACAGTTGGCCTTGTGGGCTTAGGGAAGCGTCACCGTTCTCAGACTAGGGTGAACAAGCCTTGCTCTCCAGACCGACGCCTTTCGAGGCAATACCTTTCCCTTGCTCTGTCCCGGACGGTCCCGCTAGCTTCTTGCTCAGATCGCACTGGCAGTCAAGGCTGCCGCCAGGAAGCTGCCAGCAGTTCACTTTGCTTAACGCCTAGCGCAGACGAACGTTCCACCCGGCTTCACCCTAATACGTGACGTCTTGGACGCTCCTGCGCTCCCCAAGAAGCTCCGCGCTGCGATGGTAACGTGGCTGCCGGAAATGTCTGCTGGCGTCACTGCCGATGTCCTCTGCGCTGTCTCCTGACCAGTAGCTTGTCGTTCTGGCACTCGGGGAGTTGGGCGGTTGCTGCTCGGGAACTTCGCCGGTAATCGCAGGGCTCTCCAGGCTGCCGCCTCTTGAAACCGCAAATCGATCTACCGCTCGTCCGTCACGCCAGGTCCTGCTTGGTCGGGCAAGGTACGCTGGGTCGCAGACAACTTTCCTCCCCAAGCTGACGGCTCTTCGTCGTAGGACTCTTTTGCTTATCTCTGACAGACCCGCCGGGCGACTCGCCAGGGTATGGTCGTGACAAAGTTAGAAAACAAACGCCTTGACTTAGCCGCATGATGCCTTTCAGAACTCAGCCACCTGTGTCTCAATTCGGATATTCCTGATGTCCTAATCCCGAACGTCTCGACGTGGCGATCTTGCTCCTTGTATGCTTCCCACGGTGCTGCTCCCGACGACTCGCTTGGTTGTGACTCCCTCGTAGATTACTTGCTTGACTGACTGTTAACTTGGTACTTTAACTGATCTTAAAGGTTTGACTCCCCGTGATCGACTGAACCAGCTGCCAGCGCTCTTCGTTATTTCCTTTTTGCGCATGGCCCGCTGGATCTCTCCACTTCGGGTCCAAAGTCCGTTCCTCCTGGTTGACCCACTTGTCCTTCACGTACCGCTTCCAATCGATGCACGCCTGTGTGTTGCTCCACTGCCGAGATGTGGCACTTCTTCTCCCGGTCCAAAGTTCACGGGAGAGCCCAAAGTCCGGTGGAGTTCCGTTATCCGCTTTTGCACGCGGCACTCTTGCCTTGCCCGCGAAGTCTCCATTCTCTTTTTACTTCGAGTTAAAATTACAGGTGACTAAGATATATCGGCTACTTGCGAGTTGTTGTGGAATCGTCATTTGAACCCCTATTATGAGACGTGTTAGAGCTAGTCGTCAGCAATAAGGTCGTTGGCGTGAGGTCCATGATCTTTTTAATGAGCATGCGCCTTCAGGCTTCCCTTTTATCCCTTTTATTGCCGTCAGGTAATGGACAGGTGCGCATGTTCGTGTAGCTCTTGCTTGAATCCCTTTTGTGACATGTTTATAACCCATTTTTGGAAAGGAGAGAATCTAAGACAATTTACCAGTTAAACGTTCTGGGCCGGGATAAAAATGTGTGTTTGAAAATAATCCACATCTGAGAATCATTAACTTGTGAGATTTATTTTATTGGTGTTATTTATTTTTCTAAATTAGTTTTACAATCGTAGGAAACATTATTCCCCAACATAATCGGACATGTTCCTTTAAGATATTCATCTTTGGATACTTTGTGTGAACGACTATTAATTGCTTATAATGAGGGGAAGGATACATGATCATTATTGTCACATGGGGATGTGGTGGCGATGGGGAAAATCTCCTCTAAGATAACAATCTTTGGATACTATGGCTGTGCTACTTTTCTTACGTGCACCTTTCTCACGTGACTATTAATTGCTCATAATGATGGGATATTGTCACATGGGGATGTGGGGGCGATGGGGGCAATTAGAATACTCTTTATGGACACGATCGTGGCATTTTTGTTGACTTCAAAGCCCATTAAAATCAGCTAATTTATGGATTATGCTAATTGTCCTAAAGGCCGCATACGTTAATGTGGGGGGTGGGAGGAGGGGCTTTAGTATGCTAATTGTCCCAGAAAACTTATTTTCATACTACTAAAGAAAACGTGGCATCCCAGTCTCTTTCTAGCATGAAAATTGTGGGAGATACAGGTTTTGTCCGGCTTGTTGGGAGCTTTGCTGCGTACAAGGCCACGAAATCTAGATCTGATTTCCCAATTCTCTATCGTTAATAGTTTCCGAGACATCCGCCTTTATACTTATGATTAAGTGTATTTTGTGGGCGTTGATGTGGGCGTGGCAAACTCTTTTAGGTCAATCGCTAGGTATTGACGAGATCAATGCAATGGAATTGAAACTTTTATTTTAGCATTAAAACTGTAGAGCCCACAGTTTTGGGCGGGTTGCGGCCGTTAGAGTGGGCGTGACACACTGACGAACAAACTTGCGCTGCGCAGGAATTCGAATCTGCATGTCTAATCCCAGTATTGCAGTCCTTATAGAAGAATCAAGTAGTATAGGGTATAATCAGGGGTTTCACAGAAACCGGCGACGGATTTGGGGACGGTTGGTTTGGAAACCAACCCATCAAAACCGTTGGTGTCACAGAAATTCGATACTTTTCCAGGTCTGGATAAATACACTAAATATCGAATATTAAATAATTATCGAATTTCATTTGACTTATTTTGACCCTTTTTCAATAAGTTTTAAACTTAATTTGTACTTTATTTGCAAAATTACAAAAAAAATACTTTAAAGCGCATATTGTAAAAAAAAAGAAAAAAAATACAAAATTTGAATTACCCGCCAGGCTACATACTGCAGCCCTGAACAGCTGCTTGCCGCTGCTGAATTGGTTTATTTGCATTTGTAAATTGTCAGGAATTTTAAAAGCAATCCAAAATACAATCTGAACGAATTCTTGTTCTAGAGTTTTTGCGAAGACAAAAACTTCGAGAGGCTAGGACCAAAATTGTCAACTCTTACTTGCATGTTTATTCTTCTTCATAGCCGGCATCTTATCCGGCAAAGAGCAGGACGTTTTCCATGACAGTGCTACCACCTTTTTGCAAAGGAGGCATGTTGTTATACATTTTCTTAATAACTACAACTTTTTTAACATGAAATTTTTACCAGAATTAGGAATTAGTTTTGTTCTACAATACTAAGTACCGTACTATAAATAATTCGTAAACACAATATTTCGATAGCTACTTAGAAATTTGGTATTTTAAAGTTCGAGCAAATTGGTACCACTGTCAGGCTGGACGGTTTTATTATGATTTCAGTCAGAAGTTTGAAACTAGCCATGTCCGTCCGTTTCAACGCAAGCTAGTCTCTCAGTTTTAAAGCTATCTTCCTGAAACTTTCTCAAAAGTCTTCTTTCTTTTGCAGGCAGTATATAAGTCGGAACCAGCCGGATCGGACAACTATATTGTAGGATTTCTATCGAAATCTGGTTTTGCTGAAAAGGTTTTTTTGCGTGCCTCAAGTACAGAACCAGTGGCAATAGTCGCCGCAAAAAGTACAGAACAAATTGGGCTGCGGAGAAGTGAATACGTCAAGATATCTTTTCGTACTGATTTTATTGAGCATGGATCCGGGTTTATATACATGATTTGGGGTTACAAGGATATTTACTTAGGTCTAGTCTAGATACAAATTGACAACATGGTTTATTATCAGATTACAGGAGAATAGCCTAAATAAGCAATAATATCTACCAAATGGTGTGAAGACACGTCCGTCGGGTGGATGCATATGGTTTATGACCCGTTTATCATATGCAGATGTGCGCAGACCAAGATATCAGCTACCTATTTATTTAGGTTAAAGTAGCTATCAGCAGCGAACGAATTTCTGCTAAATGAACTAATGTTCAACAATCATTAATGTTGATCGTGAAGGGCTGGATCGAAGAACCGTCTCTATATACAGGCGTGGGCGGCATTTGATTTAGCTGAAGGCTGTTTTTTAGGTTTTCGCCATTTCTTCATTAAGTGAATTACAACAATGATTATTATAAAAACTAATGCAATATAAATAGCAATATGATGATGTTCAATAGTCTCAAGATTATGTAGTAATTTAAAACTATTGGGAGGCAAGAGTTGAGCCTCTCGTTGATACAACTCCATGTATTTATGGTTTGGGTCTTCCATTAAACTTGTAAAGGTAGATCTTGTTGAATTAGGTCGTAAATTCTCCGTGAGTTCTCCTTCTCCAAAGCGAGCATACGATGTACTTAATGTGGTTTCCAATATGTCTTGACTTGTAATTGTCATTAAGGTATTTCGAATGGTGAATCCAGGTCTTGCAACCATTATTCCTGAACCTCATAAATTTATAGTGGAGGTTCCGTCTAAACAAACTGCAGATAATGTTAGCGTGGATCTTGTTTGTTAAGATCCAGTGATTTTTAGCATGTGTTCTTAGGCAAACTATCGGTCTTTCTGCCTTTATTAGTTTAAAAGAAGAATCCGTTTTATTATGAAACATCTGCATTTCGCAGCTAGTTTCCGAAGAGAACATTTCTTGTTTTTTGTAGCATATAAAATCATGTTTCGCTCTCTCTTGACAAACCAGCGACAATTGTTCCTTTATGGTCGCTGTTAATTGAGCACCTAAAACTTCTGCCTTCAATTCTAGTCTCGGGAGTGTGATCGCATTTACTGGGGCCAAACGCGACTTTGCACATAATAACTTTACAGTCACTCGTTTATCCTTGTGAACTGCACGAAGATAAATGGCTGCAGCATACGCTTTTATTGAAGCGTCGACGAACGTATGTTTCTCCTTTGATACCGGTATTTTTCCATCAAACACATGACGGAGAATTTTAATGTCATTTAACATTCATAAATCTTCCCGGAATTGCTTCCATTCCGATTGTAACTGCGTTGTCAATTTTTCGTTATATTCAAATTTATCATTTGTTACGCCTTGCATGAATATTTTGGCCTTTATGACTACTGGAGAAAATGGTCCGAGAGGATGGAATATTTTGAATATTTCTGAAACCACATCGCGTCTTGTTATTTTGCCTATGGTCACATTTTGTGCTTTTGCACAGAGTTTGTCGATCGTAGGATTCCAAGTGATTCCCAAGGTTTTAATGCTGCAGTCCGCAAAGGCAGCATCTTCAAATTGTACGGTAGGAATGATATCTTCCTTATCCAATCCTTGAAGAAGATGGTTACTATTTGCGCACCATTTTCTTAATTTAAATCCCGAACTTAATAGTATGTGATTAAGCTCCTTTTGAATTTGAAGGGCCTTTGGAATTGTATCAGCTCCGGTGATACAGTCGTCGACGTAAAAATCATTTTTAAGAGCAGACGATCCTATAGGATATTTCTGCACATTCTTGCTTGCTAAATATTCCATGCATTTTATTGCCAGATATGGTGCAGACTTTGTGCCATAAGTGACGGTTTTCAACCGATAAAACTTAAACCTTTCTGACGGATCATTTCTCCAGACGATCATTTGATATTGTTGATCATTTGGATTTATCCAAATCTGCCTGTACATTTTTTCAATGTCAGCAGTGAATACATATTTATGCATTCTAAATCGAAGCAGTATTGACATTAAACTGTTTTGCACTGTAGGACCTTTGTGCATTAAATCGTTCAGTGATTTTCCGGAAGATGTCACTGCAGATGCGTCAAATACAACTCTTAATTTGGTTGTCTGACTGTCGGGTTTGAGAACACAATGATGCGGTATAAAGTAATGGGACATCGGAAGATGTATATAAGGAACTTCCTTCATGTGCCCAAGAGCTTCATACTCCTTCATGAACTCTATGTATCCTTTTTTTATTGCCTGATCTTTTTGCAATCGTTTCTTCAACGATAAAAACCGCCTCGTGGCAATGTAACAACTCTCCACAGCGCCGAAGTGTGCTCCAAAAAGGGTAACTTAACAATTAGTCTAAAGTCTTGAGCCTTCTGAATGTTCTGAAGGAAGTGATCTTCACACTATTTCTCCATTGGTGAATAGCATTTTGTCTCTGGTTGAAAATGATCCAATTCCCAGAATTTATCGAGTTGCTCATCAACCTTTTCTCCTTGCGTGAGTACAGCACATATTGATGATGTAGGAGCTCTCTCAGAAATTTTCCCGGGTACAATCCATCCAAGTTTGGTATTCTATAGCTTGGGGAGTCCATTCCTTAAGCTCATTCACTCGGCTTGCATTATATTGAAGTAATGCTCGGCTCCAAGAAGATTTTTTCAGGTTTTCCAAATTGAGGGTCAGCCAACATAATATTTTTTAGTATTTTCGAATTGTCAGTCGAAATTGTATAAGTTGGTTGATCAGCGACCGTGTGAGGCAAAACCATTGCTTCAAGCCGTGAACTAAAATCGCCTTGTTTTGACTTTAGCTGAACGTTGATCCTTGCATTGGAAGCCTGAGATTTTCCACCAGTGCCATTTCTTTTCAGCATCGAATTTGTGGTTTTTAGTGAGAGCATTTTAATTGCCCTTTTGGAAATGGCATTAATTTGGGATCCAGAGTAAAGCAGGGCTCTGAATTCTGCCTTTTGTCCATTTACTCCTTGATTAATTACTCGGGCAGTCGCCAGAAGAATATAACTGGATTGCTTTCCACTTGCTGATGCGGCCGTGATACTATCCGAGAGGTCCGGGTTTGTTTCCAAATGCAACAAGGTATTGTGTTTTTTGTTGCATTTAAAGCAATCTCTCTTTGTGCATGTCTTTGACGGGTGATTTTGGCTTAGACATTTAACACATCATTTTTGTTTTTGAACCCAGTTAAGACGTTCTGCAGGGGTTTTCTTTTCTTTTCTGCTTTGGTTTCTTACAAAAGAAACAGTTATATTGTGTTTTAGCTTCAACTGATGCATATATATTTTGTTTTTTTCCCTTTTCTGATCCAATGGCTTCAAGAGTGAGAAACCTTTGTTCAAGAAAGTTTGAAATTCATTTAAAGGGTGAATTTGCCTTGTATTTTGAACGGATTGCTCATACAACAAGTGGTTTTGTCGATCAAGCTTTTTTGTTAGAAGACAGAGTAGAAGTGGCTCCCATTTGTCTGTCTCTATGCCGATGTTATTGAGAGCAGAAAATGTTTCCTTAACATTATCATGCAACGACTTAATTGTTTTGGAATCGTTTGTTATTATTGAATGATCCAATAATTTTTGAATTAAAGTATTACTTAATACTCTTTTATTGTAGAAACGTTCTTCAAGTGTTTTCCACGCAGTTGAATAATTTGCCTCAGTTAGCGATAAATGGCGAATTAGGCGCTCTGTCTCTCCATTTATGTTAGTCTTTAAGTACCACATTTTTTGTATAGTGGGTAACGTTGATCAATGAATCATTTTTTTGAATATATCATGAAACTGTTGCCATTTTAAATAATCTCCATCAAATCTGGGTATAGCTATTTTTGGATAATGTAATGCATTTTGAACAGCATTTGTTGGAGAACTTTTTGTTGTTTCCTTTTTTACATACATTTCTGTTTGTACCTTTATGACTGCATCTTCTGCTGCCATGTATCTGAAGTCGTCATATCCAAGTTCCTTCGGGTCCTTAAATTTTTTATAAATTTGGACATAAATATTTTTTATTTCATTTCAGTATTGTGTAAGGACGGGGGTAAAATTTTGCTTTGTTTCTTCAGTTATTTTATTCATGATGCGCTCTAAACTATCAAGCACCACCCTTTGTTCTCTGAACATCGACATTATTTCAATGTCCTCTTCTGATGATGCGATGGATGTAACATCCGCTTCCAAGAGAGACAACTGATTGTTGAATTCTGTCTTATAATTCTCAACCAGTTGCTTAATTTTATTAAAAAATTCATTGCTAACATAGTCTTGTTCTAACGTGACTCCTTTAAGGAAATTATTTATTTGATAATCTCCGGAGTTAAATTTATCCCACAGGGATTCTAACGTTAATAAACGTGCTCTGTAGTAGGCTGGCTTAGTCTTCCTGTTAATTGTATTTTCTTGTAGGTCTTTACACATCTAGTCTCAACTTTAAAATGATGTATAAAAATTATTTTATTGTTGGGGGGTTGTTAAGAGCACAATCCCCGCCCTTAAGGTGTGTTTCGCAATAGGGAAACCGGTTTCCTTTAAACATGTTTAATGACGGACAGCCCATTTCCTCGATGTTAATGAGCTGACGACTCCCAAAAAACGTCTGTGGAAATCGTTTTTTTTCCACACCTCTACAAATAATTTGTTTTCCGCTTGTTATTGTCCTTAGATACTTTCGAGTTTGTGGAAAACTTTTTTCTCCATTGTTCCAAAAAATGTTGTGATGTGTATTGGTTAACCAAATTGCAGTCTATCGAAATTTTGTATTCAGCAAAGTAAAATCATATGGTGGTTCTATTAAAAATCTATTATTTAAGTTTGGATCTTTTTCGAATACAATTCCAATTTCCTTTAGAATAAAATTATTATTACTATCAAAGAAAACTTGAACATCAATCGAAACAGTATCTTTCATTTTACTAATGTTAAACAATTCGTTGTACTAGTCCGGTTAATGGGTTATATTCAACTAAACGGTCATGTATGAGGAGACAGTAAGCTTGGGTATTTTCATGACTTGACTTCTATTAATATTCTCACATCAATAGGACCAGTTTTCACTGATTCGTTTTGATATGAAAGATCAACCACAATAATAGGGGCCTTAAATTTAAATTAATTTGGGGTCAAAGATGGTGGTGATTCACGATTAAAGTTACTAGATTGAAATCTTGTATACATTTCATATAGGTGAGCATACTGATTCTTACTAAAATCAACATTCAGATTATCATATGGATATGACTCAGAATTCAAGTGAACTTTCAAGTTTGATAAGTTATTTGTGATAAGTTCTCCATTTAGTGTAAATCGAATTATGGCAAATCTTGGATTTTCGCGGTTAGCCGACAATTTCACATTCCAGCTGTGTGACTTCCATACCCCAATTTGGGGTTAACATATGAATCCCAACTCTGGAATGCGATTGGTAGGTTTACACCACTTTTAATATATCGATTTCTGCAAAATCGTTTAGAGTTACGTGGGGAATTTTCCAGGTTATATTCGTCATTTCCTCTTTAAAGTTTTTTAATTTCTGGTTTGTTCAAACACATCACCAAGATTCTTAGTTAGCATCAACACTAGTTCGTGTTTACAATTTAACAAAACTTTTTTATAATCCTCAGCAAATCACAACAAATTTTTTAATGGTACAGAAAAGTTAAAGTGGGGTCCCGTAGAAATTTCGTCTCCACTGCTCCATCTGGAACTTAACAGATTTTGACTTTGAAGATTATCCAGAGATATATAATTATTTAGGGTTGTAGTCATACCGACCTATCGAGTTTTATCAATCTCACACCCATTTATTTCGTACTTAATTTCATCCAAAAAGTAAGCCATACAATTATTATATTAAATGTTTGATTATACGATGTACTTATACTTACGACTTTAAAAATAGTTTATTTTTTAAAGTAAGTGAGCTTCTTTTTACTGTTGATTCTCCTTCTACAGCTTTACAATTAGTATTGCTTCGCTGAGGACGTCTTTTATTATAAATAATCATTCTATTAACCGAATGTGCACGCGAATCGATACGTTTTCACCACGTAAATTCACCAAATCACCTTTTTGATCAACTATGCTTATAGATAGTGTGCTTATTTCGTCACAGTCGATTGGTAAATAAATTAGGTTTTGTGGTGTCACTGTCATTTTATACCCAGGCGGAACATTAATGCCAAACTCATGTAACGTATGTTCACGGCCTGATCTGATCGATAGGTTTTCGTAGGAAACCAAACAGTTGTCCAACCGATCGTTCCTTTTTAAAGTAAACTGACTATCGCATGGTAGTTTTTTCAACTTGAAGTGTATTATTATTACTTTGAATTTTAAATCTATTTTCAAGGTTATAGTCCTTTAGTTTATTGAAAATGAAATCGGTGAATTGTAATAGCATTGCCACCGATGTGAACGAGATTCTTTTTTTCATACATTTTTGAAATCGAATTATACATTTTAAAGTCGATAAAGCGCACTCATATCGACCATTAAATTCGATAGGAGGAAAAAAGTTTGTATTTATAATGGAACTATTTCCATTCAAGGGTAATGCAAGTGATCTAGACATATTGAAATCTCTTGATAAACTGTGGGATTGTAAGTATCTAACCAAGCTTTATATTGAAATTACTCCTTAAATCATAATAAATTGATCAAATCCTTTTCTGTATCTTCCGTTATCCATTTCGTTATCCTTGCTAATTAATAGGAATCCGTGCTTGTCCTCCCAACATTTTTCACAAATTTTCACATATGTTTCATAACTCATATCAGTGTTAATATGGTCCCGATATATATGCCGCATGTTTAAATCATGTTGTTTAAACATTATAATAAAGTTGGCATTGTCACGAATCAGACGTTTAGGTATATGACTATATGTTTCACATAATTAACAGAGTCGATATTTTTATGTCGACCCATACAAAAATAAGATCTTATGTTATCTTGTTTTTCACAAGCTACGTCATCGAATATCATAATGGAATTGTTTTTAGCTTCACTGGGGTCTAGTACACCGTCATTATGGGAACATGTATGATATCCCATTCCTTTACTCGGTTTGATTCATTTCTCGAAGTACTCATATTTAGATTGATATAAACTTTTTGAAATTATATAAACATTTTCGAATTTTAATCCATTGGGACTCTCTATTAAACTAAACATAATATTAGTTTTACCGCAAATCAAAGGCCCAACAATTAGAGCCCATATTGTGTTCGGTAAGAGAGCAATATGTCGTGGCGGTAGATTTTTTTCGTTGTCATCGTTAATATCTCTAACTACAATTTTTTGATTTTGGCCTATTAAACGCATCTTTCAATCTAATGTACCTCATTCATTGAAAAATCTGTGATTATTAAACATCAATAAAATGGGGAAACGTTTTCATCATCGCTTCAGTCGTATTTTGAATTGTAAACACGGTGGTGGTCTTCTCGAGAAGCTTTTCAATACATTGCCGTTTGAAGCCCATATTCCGGGAATATTGGTGGAACGAGTAAATGAATAAACATTGTATGAAGCTTGCAAAAAGCACGATATTGCATGTTCTCAGAACAAGGCATTGAATGAACGATATAGGGCAGACTCCATGTTAATTGACAAAGCCCGGTCGCGTGTCAAGGCACCAGATAGCAGTCTTGGTGAAAAAGCAGCAGCATACTTTGATACAAGTATAATAAAATAAAAGAAAAAATTTGATATGGGCTTGAATAAAACGGAAAAGAAAGGGAGGAAAAAGATAATGAAGAATAAAATAAAGAAGACAAACCTTTCGACTGTTATTAATGTTGCTACTAGGACTTTAAAAAAACCAAAACCATTAGACATTATGAGTGCAATTAAAGTTGCACGTAAATCAATTCATCAATCAACGGGTTCTAAGAAAAATTTAAAAATACCTCGTGTAGTTAACGTACCCGAAATTGGACGTTTTCTACCAATCGTGCCGATCTTGACAGCCCTCAGCGCTCTTGGTAGTTTAGCCAGTGGTAGTTGAGCAATTACAAAAACAATTAATAACGCGAGAATCGCTAAAGAAGATAAGGAGGAGAAGAAACGTCACAACAGGAAAATTGAAAGTGTTGCTGTAGGAGAAGGATTATATCTAATTTCTCTGCACAGAGAAAAAAACGGAACAATACCCGTTTGATATTGTCTCCTCAATTTTCACATATCAATTTTTTCATATCAAAATGATTCGAATTCATATCAATTTGATACGAAATCATATCAACTTCAAATGTTAATATGAATCCGTATCATAATGATATGAATACTTAGCAAGTTGATAAGATTTCGTATCAAACGTAATATCGAAAAGTCTTCGAAAAAATAGTATGACTGTAAATTCGTCCTTTTTGTGTATATTCTGTGTACAACGGTATAATTACGCTTCGTATGCGGTGGTCCCACTTTTATTTACTGCGTCAATTTTAGTGTAAAACGTGACAAAAGAAAAGTTTAAGGTGTTTATAAATGTAATTACTTGGTAAGTATGTATAATTTTAACTAAATTACTTTATTTGTGCATTAGTTTGACGAAGTACCATGGAGGATCCACTTTTGCTTCAATTCCTTACGGACCACGAGGTCAATTTGGTTGTGCTTGACCTGCTTTTAGGTTTTTATAAATCACATATATATATATATATATATACATGTGTAAGCCATTATTAGTTGAGACTTATTTTTGCAATATATTCCTAGAGTGTGGATACAACTACCAAAGGCTGCAGTACATTAGTGCTTCCGATCTTGATTTAATATTTTCCAAGAGAGAACATCTTGGTCTGAAATCCGAGTTCCGCGAGATGCTCCAAAAATGGAAGCGATCACAAGTAAGTTTAATTTTTAATATTTTCATAACAGGTTGTAATAATTTCAAATTTTAGCACATTGATGTCTGCGCAGGGGATACGACACCAACATATAAAGAAAAGGTGACATCACAACAAAAGAATTTTTTGTGAGCAGCTTAAATGAGCATTACCAATCCTATGAAATTGGCTCACTTATAAATAATACTAAGATAATAAATATTAACGAATTTGAAGGCCCAACAATTCATGTATATTACACACCAACTGGTCTTAAAATGATAAGAAGAAAAATATTTTAGTTTATTTAATTATGATAAGTAATTTTAGGTTACAATTATTTTTTATATGTAACATAAGACTTTGAATGAAAATAAATTTTAAATAAAACTACAAATTTGTTTCTCTCAATAAAATTATTTAAATATAAAGCTGGGTATGAGTTAAGTGTCGAATTGATTTGACAAAATATCAGTTTGATATGAAAGCATATCAGTTTAATGTGAAAGCATATCAGTTTGATATGAAAGCATATCAGTTGGATATTAAAAAATACCACAATTTGGTCACAACTTTGATATGTGCTCATATCAATCTGGTATGAAAAATACGAAATTGACATGTTCGAAAATATCAATGTCATATGTTCGAAAATATGAATATGATATGGCAACATAAGGGATCAAAATTGATATGAAAAAATACCCGATTGATGACCAGTTTTGGTATTTTTTTTTCTCTGTGTGCTACCCAATAGACCACTATCAAATATCGACGTTAAACATTTTCCTATGAAATATATCTCACATTTTAGAGGGGTGTTTATGGGAGTGATTCCTATAATGAATTCTTGTCACAGACGATTATAGAGAAAGATATAAAAGAAGAAAAATGCAGACGGAAAAGAGTGAAGAAGAAGGGACGACATTAACCAATAAATACCCAACAGGCCGATATGGGTGTGGATGCAGAGCTAGAAGATAATAACACTAGTTATAATTAAGATTTTATTATCAATAATTTGACCAGAGGAAATGTGTCGGATATGGGTTATAAACCTAAACGAACTGCAAACAATTCATTAACATTGGGAGATAAAGAATTAAAAAGATAACATTTTCTAGTGGAATGAGTTGTGATCTGACTCCTGGTCTGTACTCTCTAATTTCAAATGAAATTTTTTCAATACTAGAGGAATTGCGTGAGAAAAGGATTATATTTTAATGGGTATAAATAGGAAGTGCAAATATGTCTTACATTTATAAACATCATGTCTATCGACAAGTTTGGACATTTTTCTGTTTTGAAAGAAAATTTGAAAATTTGAAATGAGGAGTTATGTCTACTGAAGGATTATTTATCGACGAGGACAGTAATCTAAACGCTCAAAAAAATCGTATCAAAAACGGAACTAACCCTTCAGATAACGATGATCTAGGAACAAAACAATTTACTGATAAGAGCATCGGAAAGTTGGGAGAAGATTTAAGAAAAATTAAAACTCAAAATATTAATCGTCGACTCACGAAAACTTCCAGCTTAGAAAATAAAATTGAATTGTATAATAAGAGGGCAGACAGCGCTGACCAAATTTTTGCCAAAATTCTGGAAAATATTAAAACCATTGAGGACCATATATTTAAATATGTAACAAAACCGATATCATTGCCGATAAATCGTAAATGAGTTGCACGGACCATCTCGAAAAACTTTCAACGAAGACGAGTGATTACAAGGGGTATGGAACACCAAAAAACCTGCAAAATTTGTTATCTAGCATGAAAATTGTGGGCGCCACAGGCTTGGGCGGTTTGTGGGCGTTCGAGTGGGCGTGGCATATTCGCGTAACAAACATGCGATGCGCTCAAGCCTACGGAATCTAAATCTGAAATCCCATTTCTCTATCTTTGATATTTTCCGAGATATCCGCGTTCATATTTACGATTTGTTTAAGTTTGTGGGCGGTTTGTGGTCGTTAAAGTGGGCGTGGCAAACTTTTTTTTGGTCAATCGATAGGTATTGATGAGAACAATACATTTCAGCTAAAATTTTTATTCTAGCATTAAAAGTGTAGGAGCCACAGATTTGGGCGGTTTGTGGGCGTTATAGTGGGCGTGGCACTGTACTGAAATAAACTCACGCTGCGTAAGAAGCTCAGGAATCTACACGCCAAATCTCAAGATTCCGAGATCTCAGCGTTCATCCGGACGAACAGACAGACGGACAGACGGACAGACGGACATGGCTAGATCGACTCGGCTAGTGATCCTGATCAAGCATATATATACTTTATGGGGTCGGAAACGCTTCCTTCTGCCTGTTACATACTTTCCGACGAATCTAGTATACCCTTTTACTCTACGAGTAACGCGTATAACTAGTTGAAAAAGTTGTAAGGCGAAAAGGAAATAAAGTTTTGGTTAATTGGCTGGGGTTTTCAAAGACTAGCTGGATAAATAAGGAAGACATTTTGTATTATAACAAATGATTTATTTAATTCATTTTTATTTATATGTTTACCTAATCTTATATTAAGTTTAATATTAATATTTTTGTACAATGTTTACTTAAATAAAATTTAAAGTAATAAATATACTTTTTACAAACTATAATGATAATAATAATAATAATAATAATAATAATAATAATAATAATAATAATAATAATAATAATAATAATAATAATAATAATAATAATAATAATAATAATAATAATAATAATAATAATAATAATAATAATAATAATAATAATAATAATAATAATAATAATAATAATAATAATAATAATAATAATAATAATAATAATAATAATAATAATAATAATAATAATAATAATAATAATAATAATAATAATAATAATAATAATAATAATAATAATAATAATAATAATTTTCATTTACATGTTTCAAAGTCTCGATCATAATAAAAACCCTCCAATTCAACTGATTTTTAAAATAGTTATTATACCCGTTACTCGTAGAGTAAAAGGGTATACTAGATTCGTCGGAAAGTATGTAACAGGCAGAAGGAAGCGTTTCCGACCACATAAAGTATATATATTCTTGATCAGGATCACTAGCCGAGTCGATCTAGCCATGTCCGTCTGTCCGTCTGTCCGTCTGTCCGTCTGTCTGTCCGGATGAACGCTGAGATCTCGGAAACTATGAGAGCTAGGCTATTGAGATTTGGCGTACAGATTCCTGAGCTTCTTACGCAGCGCAAGTTTGTTTCAGTAGACTGCCACGCCCACTCTAACGCCCACAAACCGCCCAAAACTGTAACTCCTACAGTTTTGATGCTAGATAGAAAATTTTAACTGAAATGTATTGTTCTCATCGAAACCTATCGATTGACCTAAAAAAAAGTTTGCCACGCCCACTTTAACGCCCACAAACCACGAAAACCTGTGACGCCCACAATTTGCATGCTAGATAAAAAAATTAAACTGAAATGTATTGGTGTCGTCAATACCTATCGATTGATCCAAAAATAAATTTGACACGCCCACTCTAACGCCCATAACGCTAACATCTGTATACCGCCGGTAGGTGGCGCATTTTAATCTCGCTTTGCTGCTTGCATATCTCCATTTCCCTTTGAGTAACGGGTATCTGATAGTCGAGGTACTCGACTATAGCGTTCTTCCTTGTTTTTCAATGTGTTCCTTTTGAATTTTAAGGCTATTTTATGATTTACCATCGTTCACATAAATATTTTGCATCATCTCACTCAAGCAAAATGAATTAAGATAATTAGATAGATAAAATATCTATTTCGATTAATCTGTAATATTTTATTGATGTCGTACCGTGGTCTTGATTACTTAACTCTTAAAATTGTGTTTCGCTAACATTACGTTTTCTTTTGCTACCTTTGCCACAAAGAATTTTTTTATTAACTTTAGACGTAGGTTTTTTGTGTGCTTTTAATCTAAACATTGTTTTATTACCATATAGTGAGGTCCCAGATAATAAAACGATTTTTTAGTGCTCAACTGTAAGATTTCCTGAACTCACTCCCTTTGCTTTATTATTTGAAGATTAAACTTGATCTATTCTATAACAATAAGCCTTTGAGCACAGACCTACAAATTCTGTCAAGAGTTTGCCGTTAAGCTCATCTTTGAAAAACCGTAAGCTTTTTTTGTTAACTCCTTTGAAGTTTTACAAATTAGTTCTTTCGTCTTAATAGTCCGATGTACCAAATTTTGCTTCAAGATCATTACAATATCTGGACCAAAATCCTCAGTTCGTATTGTAAAGTTAAATTAATCAGTATCCATATAATTTAAAAGTACCATTTCCTGAAACTTTGGCTTCATATATTGATAGTGAAAATCATAAATTTTCCATTTCGATAAGTCTAATACTGCAAATCCTTAATACTATTCGGTGCATCCCATATACTAACAAGCTTAATATCGACCCTGCTCTCGTGATTTTCCATTGTTTTTCCGTAAACAGAATTATTTGTTTATATTAAAAAATGTTTTTCAAATTTATTTTTTGCATTTTGCCTATGTAAGGTATTTAGATCAATGTAATTCTTTAATCAAGGCTTTTTTAAGAACTGAACTCCTCTACTACACCATTCTGTATACATTGTTGCAAATTCCGATAATGTAATACATAATTTTTCTTATTTCCCAGGTCAGCAATAAATTTTTTTACCTTATCCTCTTTTGAGGCCAGACAATTAGACGGACAAAATGAAAGATCATTATGAAGATCATGTAAAAGGTACGGATCTATTAAGTCCAATTCCATAAAATAACCGTATTTGCTATCAAATGGAATATTATGAATATCAAAATTTTCTATGCCTGTGGTAGACATCCACTTAAAATCTTTATATGATAAAGGTTGTGACATTGCCCAACCATACAAGTTATTCGCATCCACATACATTTAAAATGAAGACTCCTTCGAGGAGTCATAATCTGAAAAATTAATTAATTAATTGGCTTGGATATCTATGACAACATTGAACTAAATCACCTCGAATGCTACTTTGAATAAATCTATACATATCTATATCTGTCAGCAATTCAAGTTGAATACTCGTAGTTTTCAAAATTGCCTCCTAAGATAGACCTGGTGTCGTAAAATACTGAGCTGGGTCAAGTAAATAAATTTGTAATACTAATTTTTTGGAAGTTTTCAAAAATGTCAGTTAAAATGAATACAGAAGTTTTCAAATATAATTCTAAATAACCTTTAAGAGTGGAATAATCGAAATGCGACCAAATGTTAAGAACGTGATCATAATCTTCCTGAGAGCATTCCCTTTCCGTTAAATTACTATAGAATGCTTCCCTTGGTGGGAGGGAAGTTTCCTCGAGTCTACTAGCGGAATCTAAATATTCATATCATTACTAAAAAATGACTTTACAGTATTCAATTGATCATTAACTAAATTAGAAGCTAGGGTATCTAAATTTGATGGCATAAATCTATATGTATCAAGAAAATGAATTTCAAAACTATGTATATCCACTTAATCGTTTCATTTTTTTTGAGACAGAAATAAAGTTTTCACCAGGAATCTATCCCAACTCTTGAATAAATAAATGATAGTTCTATTTAGAAAAATTATGAAACAATACTGGAATGAATTTGTTAACTTCTTAATCCAAGGTTCATTTAGAGTAGGCTGCACCTCTAAAGCGACCTGTGAAATGACAATGATCTCTAATCCTAGCAGTCCCTAAAACTTTCTGACAAATATAACAATTCAATGAATTATCAAATATTTGTTGGTCATCTAAAGTCATTCTCATAGGAACTATTTCATGTAAGTACTCATCACTCAATTAAGTTAAATTTTTTATCAACGAGCTTACAAAACTTATTCCGGAATTTTTTCCTGTTTTTAAAACAAATTTATCTAGTCTAGAATCAAAAGCACTCTTTATATAATAAGCATATGATATTGGAATATATTCATTGATACTTTATAAGATTTTTTGGTTCCAGAATGCATTCAAAATCCACGTAGACAACGAATGGAACTTGAAGGTGATATTAAACTTGGGTAAATTCCTTCCTACTACAGAGCGTCTTGTGTTTCAATGCAGCTTTATGGATGTCGGAAAAATTTAAGCACACATTGCAGAAAAATTTAAAAAAAATTAATACAAGAAGTTACCTTGAAATATTTGTAATGCACATATAATGTCCATTTCCACCGTCTTCCAAAAACACCATATTGACATGAAGAGGTTTTTTCACTTACGATTGAAAAAGTGGTCCAATTATTTCCTTCGTCTCTTCATTATATCCGAAAACGATTAAGCTCATATGAGTATTATTTTTTTTAAATGTCTTATGCATTTTATTTCAGGGGGAAGTTAACCCTGTGAAATCAAATTTTATTTCATCACTTAAACTAATTATCTCCAGCGATATGTCAATATTATATGCCGAACATCTTTGCGGCCTGTTAATCATTTTTAGTGCAGAAATCAACGCCTGTTTAAAACAATATGGATCATTTTCGTTACAAAAGTTAAAAGGAAACGAGGTAGTGGTATTAAAGATGAGCCAGCCATTTCCAAGCGAATCAATTTTATAAGAGACCATCCACTATCTCTCTCTTAAAATTCTTAAGTTTTTGAAATTATTTTCATGGTATGTTCATGGAGGATACATTCTAAATCAGAATCTTTCTTCATGATCGTAAGTTTACTTTGAAAACTTTTCATTTCAATTTCTTCAGATTCATCTTTAAGAAGTATATACGCTGCAAACAGTTCAAAGTATGCATTTGCTGAAGTATAACTTTCTAATAAAATGCTGAGATGAGGTAGCAGTGACAATCCAGTTTCACTAAAGAAACTCTCAGGTAAGATCAAGTCAGATCCATCATTTACATACATGTAATGCAGTATTCCTTCCTCAGAAATTTGGTTGACTCTTCCGTCAAGGGGTTGAATTCCATTTCGCTTATGCAACTCCGAACGGACATGGTTTGCCCACCTTTTCTTTTGTAAGAAACACTTGCAGGATTGACAAACCTGATTTCGGTTAATAATTTTATTTTATTCTTTTCGTTTTAATTCACTTTTACTTAAGTTGTGTTCGACGTAGCACAGTATCCCACTTCATGACTATTTTTATAGACTAACTATTGTCCTCGATCATTTATAGTGTTTGAAGTGGGCGTGCACGATAATATTGAAGATAAGAGGTGCATATTTAAGATTTTTGTAAATTCAAAAACAATATGGGTAATTCTAGTAGGTTACATCGACTATTCATTGGTTAAAAGAGATGAGAAGTATTGATTTTGAAAATATTTGATACAAGTGTAACCAATACGACCATCAAATCGATAAAGAAGACATAAAATCATAGAATAAAGAAGAGTGTTGGTTAGAAGAGGTCGCACATAGTTTGCTGCAGGTGGGAAAATTAAGATAATTTTGTATACACACCATCATACTCAGGTAGCCAATAGGGGACAGTTTGGTTAAAATCATTTAGACTTAGGGAAAAATTAAAGATTTTCATTTGTTGAGATTAGAGAATGCACATCTTGGGGTAAAATAAGAAGATGAAAACCTATATAAAATTCATTTATAAATTGCGTAAGCATATGTAAAAGTGTAAGACGAGATTGTGGACTTAGATAGACATCATGCATTCAGATCATATAAATAATTTTCTGAACGTGTTTGACGGAATTCTGTTCAATGCACACTATGTTCTCCAGTTCATACAATCAAAACTCTTTGAATATGATGGAGATAGTATGAAATCATCAATTCACGCACCTGCGTGTGGAGCAATGAGCAGCCACTGAGGGAGTCGATACTTGTGTATGCAAAAAGGAAGCACTCAAAATTATGAATATATATTATAATCTAGAAAAAAGAATGAAGAATACTTAATGATATAACAAAACATGTTCATAATGCTAAAATAAATGAATAAATATATTAGTATGCTACAAATTAATCTGTTGACTTTTATTTCGAGCTAAAATTAAAAACATTTCCTTGACTGAGACATGTCGGCTGCATGCAACTTGTTGCGCGGTCGTGATTTCAATTCCTATTATGGGACGTGTTAAAGCTAGCAGTCAGCCAGTCAATGACCGTGCACCTTCAGCGTTGTGCATGTATCCCTTTCATTGCAGTCAGGTAATGGACAGGTGTGGAAAGGAGAGAATCTTAGACAATTTACCAGTTAAACGTTCGGGGGCGGAAACAAAAATGTGTGTTTGAAAATATTCCCCATCTGAGAACAGTTAACGTGTGAGATTTATTTTATTGGGGTTCTTTTGATTTCTAAGTTTTACAATCAGAGGAAACATTACTCCCCAACATGATCGGACATGTTTCTCTAAGATAACCATCTTTGGATACTTTGGGTGTGCGACCTTTCTCCCGTGCACAGCGTAACCTGCGATAATGAGGCAAAAGGAAACGTGAGCACATCTTTCCATCATGAGCGGACATGTTCCTCTAAGATAACCATCTTTGGATAATTTGGGTGTGCGACCTTTCTCACGTCCACGGCGTTTCCTGCGATAATGTGGCAAAAGGGTACGTGATCACACCATTCCCTAACATGATCGGATATGTTCCTCTAAGATAACAGCCTTTCGATACTATGGGTGTGCGACCTTTTTCACGTGACTATTAATTGCTCATAATAAGGGAAGGATACATGACCAATATTGTCTCATGGGAATATGGGTGCTATGGGGACATTAAGTATACTCTTCATGGACATGATCGTGACATTTTTTTGACTTCAAAGACCATTAAAATCAGTTCATTTAGTGGACTATGCTAATTTTCCTAGAACCCGCATACGTTAATGAGGGAGGGGGAGGGGTGCAAGGGCCACTAATATGCATATTGTCCCAGAATCCGCGTTTCCATACTACTTAAATGCGGCTAAAGAAATCGTCGCTATCCGCAACCTGCGACCCGCTCGGTTGCCCCAGCTAGGCGGATTTGGAACCATCTCACAAGTTCCTCAGTCCGAGAACATTAATACAATTTTAATCTTACTTAGCTTACAGCATTTTTATTATGATATTTAACAGGGGGACCGTGAAAAATATTAATATTATTGATTTGTAGGATAAGATTTTATAAATTTCTAGAAAGGTCACCCGCAGCTATGCCTGCGAAAATGTTGTTAAAAGATCGTTATGTGGTCCAATCATTTTATTTGATTTTATCTTTCTACCTAAACTAAATTTAAAATATTCCTCATTTCCTCACCACTATAGAGGTGGAGGAGGTGGCGTTTTTTATGGTTTCCTCATGGACCTATTCCAAATTGCAAATATTTTATTAAACTCATCTCTTATCTTTAAAATTTTTCAATTTCTGCATTTTTGTTTTTTGATTTTCCCACTGGTGCTAGTTAATAATTATATTAATTTAATGAATAATAATGTAGCGGAACAGTGTGAAAGAAAGCCGTGAATCTATTTGCTTAAACATTGGTTTAAACATAGGAATGCAATTTTAATTCAAGAATAACAAAATTAGCTTGTAACTTAAAATTGGTTTTGCCCTTTGAAAAAAATTTGTTAAGTCTGTTAAAGACTTGAAAGTAAAATATTTTTACGAAAGTATATCAGTGGGTATTATCAAGAATTTATATTTAAAAAAAACTAATTTCCCCTGTTTGCTAAAAATGCATATATACACACCGCATGCACCCGCACGCATATCTTGTTTTCAGTATTCTTATTTTCATTATTTTTCCACCTGCATTTGATTTATTCTTTGTTCAATTAAACGTCTATTTAAAAACGCCTTGTAAATAGCACATGTGATATTTTGTTAGTATGCGGTCACACGTAACGGCATGGCTGTTTCTATATGACAGATAGCGAAACAGCAAGATGTGGGAGGCATGACAAAGCGGAATAGAAAAAAATTCGGGGACTTGTATATGGAGGCTTAATTTACAAAAAAACAAGAAAGGAATTTAATTTCGGCGAGCCAAAGTTTGTATACCCTTGCAGTTATAATTATTAAATTTAAAAATACAAAAAATGATATTCCCAATAGTATAAGAAAATATGTCAAAAAACACCGAAACTATAATTTGTTTCATATTGTTTTCCCACCAATTTTCCGATCGTTTCTATGGCAGCTATATGATGTAGTCGTCCGATTTTGATAAAATTAAATTCGAAATTCAGAACTAATTAAAAAATGTTATTTCCAGGCGTAGGAGGTTATATGGTAAAAAACACCGAAGCTATACTTTGTTTCATATTATTTTCCCACCAATTTTCTGATCGTTCCTATGATATAGTCGTCCGATTTTGATAAAATTTAATTGGAAATTCAAAACTTATTGAATAATGTTATTTTCAAGCTAAGGAGGTTTTATGTAAAAAAACACCTAAGATATAATTTTTTTTTCGCTTGTTCCTATGGGAGCTATAAAAATACAAGCAAAAACTGTTAAGGTGGAATTTGCCAGACCAAAATGAACAATTTACCAACTATTTTGGTTGTCGTAAAACAGCAAAATCTTAAGTTGAATCAGCTTTTATTGGCAGTCAATTCTGAGGAGTGGAATGACGACGAATTGGATCTGTACGAAAGCATTTTTTCTGCAAAAGAGCAAATGCCGCTAAGTGTGTGGATGCTAGTACGTGTTCTTAAATTGTGTTAGAAACACTACTAAAGAACCCGATTTATATTAAGCAGAAGCGATACGGGACAGTTTGGGAATGGAAATATCGGAAAATAACGACGAGTTCTTCAAAGAGAGCTTTCGTATGGAGAAGATAACTGCCTTCATCTAAGAGCTCAACTATCTTCTAAGCGCATTGTATTTTAAATTTACTACAGATACAGATTTACCTATGTAAACATCGGCTCTGCCGGGCGCTACAACGACTCCACTATATATCAAAAGTCGAGCCTGGCAAGGAAAATGGTATCTTCTCCGTTTATTCACGAAAAACAAGGGAAATTTGCGGCGTTCAAGTTCAGGTGCTGCTTATTGGGGACTCTGCCTTTATATTTTCCCATACGCTGATGAAGCCGTACCCATTTTACACAACTGCATCCGAAGAACAGCTAAATTTAAACTACAATCTGTCTAAAGCTAGAAAAGTAGAAAAAAAATGCATTTGGCCATTTAAAGGCAAGATTTCGGTTTATTGGGAAAGGTCTGGCCACTACAAGAATAATAATGCATTTATTCGAGCCTGCTGTATTTTGCACAACATTTTAAGTGAGCACAACATCGCTATAAATGAAACTTGTCAACCTACGCGAACAACCAAATCGGACTAATATGTCTGCAGATTTTAGCGAGCCTGTAGAACAAATAATAGCAGCTATTTCCAAATATTGTCTAAATGGTAACAAATAAAGTTCATTAAATATAAATTTGTTAGTTTTTAAATTAATTAAAATATCACATTTCATTTTTTTTTTAAATTGGCCGTAAGTTGAGTCTACATCCAAGAGCTCCACAAAGTATTCCCTAGTATCTGCAATAAATACATTGTATTTAATCATTTTTAGCTACAAATATAAGTAACCTGTACTTTTTGGTCAGGTTCTCTATTTTTGTCCAAACGTCCTTGCAGGACACATCAAACCCAGCTTCCATTAAGGTCTGGCCCATCTCCATGTATATATGGACATTTTTTCAGGATCCCCGCAACTGCTCGTTGCAAAGTCCACCTCAGCTTGCCACCGGCGGTTCACGTATTATTGACTGTAAAATTAAAAACAATAAATTGTTTCAAAATAAAGAGCATTTATATTCATACCTTTTGCTTCGGCACCTTCCATTTTTAAAAGTTTCCCATCATCATTTTTTACGTTTTCGCAGTGAAGGTTTCAGTTTCCACTTTAAGGTAACCAAAAATCATCACCTAACTATAGCATAACATAGTCCGTCAAATTTGAATGGGGAACTAACTGGGAAATTTTCGAAACGGCAAAAACCTTATGGACCATCCGTTCAACGGATGGTAGATGGTGGATGCATCTCTGTGAGAAGACCCTACATGCCTTAGGATTATGCCTAAAGATTATGGCTACAACATTTTAAAACCACTTTAACAAAATTAATAACAAAGAAAAAGCAAGAGAAAAAATTAAAAAAAAAACAAATAGAATTTGATTTAGATTTACAGTTTGGGTCGCCTATTGTACCACTTTATACTAATCGTCTTCAAATTATTTCCGATTTCTGTTTTGTTGTTGGTTTTTTTTGTCAAGCTGTTTTGCTTTTGTTCTAAGGGGTACTGTTATTACTTAGTATAGACAAATCTCTGTGGAATTCAGTTCACGTAGTGACGAAGGTGGGTGTGCAAAGGCGACTACTATATAAACTAATTTTTATTTATTTATTTATTTATTCTCAGGTTAAAAGGCAATTTAGAAATACCTATAACCTATAAACTAATTTTATTTGTTGTCATTGATTTAAAAACAATTTTTTTTTTTTAATTTTATTTTATTGGCGATTGACCTTAATTCACAAAAGTCACTATTACAGGTATGACCGATCGCGGCTTCAATCCGAAATTGACTGACTCCATAATTCTAAAAATTTATCCAACAAACCTCGGCCGGGAGCTTTTCTTTCTTAAGCTTCTAGAACCTTATTTGCTTGTTTAAAATAAAAGCTTATGCTGAAACTGTCGAATCTCGTTGTGAAATGAAATAATGCTGACAAATGCCGATTGATCTGAACTTAGCACGCAATACTGTAGGTCCTGGGACGGAGTGGCTCGATCTCTGAAATAGATAAAGTCCCAAGAACGAAGGGTACGCAAAAAACAAGGGGGTACTTTGGGGTTTTTTACGTGACGTAATAGGTGTTTATTGGTACACTTGGAAATAAGAACTAGTTAATCCTATTTTAACTTCGCGCGAGATGTAGACATCTGGATAAAACTGCCGCTCGATACTGCCTTCTGAAATGAAACGCCCTTTTGACGTAAACAGTAGGCTTCGAACGAAAGAGTTGGGGCTTCGGTTTATTTGGTTTATTTATCTTAGCAGGACGGTCAAGCGCGGGCCTTCTAAAATGGATCGTCCCGATTAATTATGAATTTCATTCAAGCAATCTCTTAATTCTGTTAAAAAATTTCTTCGTCAAAAGGTTTCTGAAGTTCTGGCCGTTGTTTTTGGTTACAAATAAATTTTTGTATTCAATAATTAATAGAGAAATCAAATATATAATGATTAAAATGAACAATATAAAGGATATAGATATTTTGTTATTATTAATTTTTATGAATGGATTTAAAATGTTTATATTATCCAAAGTGAGTTCCGAGTTATATAATAATATATAATGGGATATTTCGTAATTTTTGAAGTGGTTCGTAGTAATATAGTTAAGAATTTTGTTTTCTAAATTGGTATATGAAACGTTATTAATTGTGGTTGTACCATTAAAGTTATAAAGAATGATCCGCTTAACTCGGAATTCTTGACAATATTGTTACAATTTAATAAAATGGCACCCTCTTGGGTACTGTCTATTTTTTTATTTTCTCTCATAATTTTTACAAATTGATTTCTCACCGTTTAATAATCGGGTAAAACAAGTTTTTCTAAATTTAAAGTGCAATAATTATAAAAGAGTATTTTCTTAAATGTAAACATTTCGTAAAATATATTTGAGCATTTTGCGACTTGATTACTTATTAATAATTTTCCATCGGATTGGGAAACGGATCGGGCGTAATATATTTCACATCTGTTTTTTACTATTGGTTGTTTTATATAAATTATTAAAAGTTCTTTATGTGGTGTGCTTTTGAATACAGTGATATCCATTAAGTCCGCGATAATTACTGGCTTTTGTTTACGCTTTAATATTTCTTTAATATATTCATTGTTTAAAATGTTTGTATTAAAAACATCAATTTTTACAAGATCGATGGTATTTTTATACCCGTTACTCGTAGAGTAAAAGGGTATACTAGATTCGTCGGAAAGTATGTAACAGGCAGAAGAAAGCGTGTCCGACCCCATAAAGTATATATATTCTTGATCAGGATCAGCCGAGTCGATCTAGCCATGTCCGTCTGTCCGTCTGTCCGCTGTCCGTCCGTCTGTCCGTCCGGATGAACGCTGAGACTATGAGAGCTAGGCTATTGAGATTTGGCGTGCAGATTCCTGAGCTTCTTACGCAGCTCAAGTTTATTTCAGTACAGTGCCACGCCCACTCTAACGCCCACAAACCGCCCAAAACGGTGGCTCCTACAGTTTTGATGCTAGAATAAAAACTGAAATGTATTGCTCTCATCAATACCTATCGATTGACCCAAAAAAAGTTTACCACGCCCACTTTAAAGCCCACAAGCCGCCCACAAACTTCAAAAAATCGTAAATATGAACGCGGATATCTCGGAAAATATCAAAGATAGAGAAATTGGATTTCAGATTTAGATTCCGTAGGCTTGAGCGCAGCGCATGTTTGTTACGCAAATATGCCACGCCCACTCGAACGCCCACAAACCGCCCAAGCCTGTGGCGCCCACAATTTTCATGCTAGATAAAAAATTTTAACTGAAATGAAAAAAACTTTGCCACGCCCACTCGAACGCCCACATCGATTAAATCTGTTTACCGCCGGTAGGTGGCGCATTTTAATCTCGCTTTGCTGCTTGCATATCTCAAATTTCCTTTGGTCTGTTTAGCTGAGTAACGGGTATCTGATAGTCGAGGTACTCGACTATAGCGTTCTTCCTTGTTTAAATTATGTAGATCAAATGTTAACAATCGTAAGCGATTTTTTCTTAGTGGTAAATCTTAATCAATAAAAACCTTTTTAAGATCCTTAGAAAGAGATTCCATTTCTTTGAACAATTTGGAATTGATAATAGATTGCTTATTATTATTTTCAATTAATTCATTGATTTTATTTTGTACTTTAATGACATCATCATGATCCGGAGTTCCAGCCAAACATTTCCACACGGTTCCTAAAACATTTATTCCCCCTTTTGATCTAGCTGATATTAACTGGGATAAAATTAGTTCTATTATTTCTATGTCGTGTTTAATTTCTCACTATCTGATTTTATATTTTTATATTATCTGATTCTATATTTATTATTTCTTTATAAGAACTTAAATAAGTTACGTGGAATAAATCGTTGTACGATTCATAGGTAAGAACATCCTTGTTGTCTTCGCACAGAAAAAATTCATGGTTCGAGTAATCAATTATTTCTGAGCTGGCCAATATTATGATTGATAAAATAGGTATTTCATTCGCGTGCTGACTGTTGCATGCAACGGAGGTGTTTGAGCAGTGTGTGATACTAACCGATTTGTACTTTTTCTGTTTTTTTTCAAAACAAAAATATAACGAAATATATACGTTTAAATACTTTTTATAAATATTTGTCTATTGTTATTGGTTAAATAAATAATCAATTACGGGTAAAGTTACTCCAAGAAAAATGGCCTCCTCCGAGGCCAAGGGTAAAAACCCTTACTCGGAGTTGAGCAACGTTAAAAGGCCGAAATTATCGCCCTTAAATAGAAAGAAAAACCCTACGGAAAAGAATTTAGTGGAATCGGAAAGCGAAGAAGTTGAGATGAAAGAAGTCAATGACCCTGTAAGTCATCCGAGTCCAACCAGCCAAGTAAGTGGTAGAGATATAACGGATCCTGCTAGCAAAGAAGAGAGGAGAGAAAGTGAAAATTTGGAAAACAACGGATACTCGTACAGCAGCGCTCACAAGGGACCCTTTGTGGTCTACATAGACAAAATTGAACTAAATGCTGTCTTGCTAAAATTAAAAATTAAAGATATAATTTCAGTAAATAAGATTGGTTATGGGCGCTGCAAGGCTGAGTGCAAGTCAGCAACGGCAGCTAATAGCATCCTGTCCTCAAATCTTAAAAGTAATGGTTACGAACCTAGGATTCTTAAGCATTTCATTTTTAAAATGGGTATTATTTTTAATATTCCAACAAAATTTTCCGACTCTGAACTTAAGGAGTACATTTCCTCTCCAGTACCTATACAAGAAATAAATCGTGTGAGGACTAATAACCGAGACAATAAAGATATTTTTATCAACACTCCTAGGGTTAAGCTTTTGTTTAAAGGCACTCAAATTCCCAACGAGATTGTTTTTCTTTACACTAAAATTAATGTTAGTCCATTTGTTCCTTTTAGTCAATGTTTTCGTTGTTTTAGATTTAATCATTTTGCTCAACATTGTAAATAAACTGAGCAAAAATGCAGTAAATGTTCTCTTTCGCATTCAAGAGAGCAACAATGTAGTCAACTCGTTTGTACCAACTGCAAACAAAATCACTCAGCCACCTCTCTTGAGTGCCCTGCTCGTAAGAGAGCGTACGCTATCCAGAAATGTATGACTCTTGAAAATTTATCACGAAATGAAACGAAGATTAGGTACCCCTCTCTCTTCCAAATTTTAGATAATGTCGACACAAACGACTTAACCCATTTCCCCCAGCCAACATGGCAAAGAAAATCTGCCATTCCAGTGTTACAAATTAATACCAAAATAGCTACCCAACAAATATTTGCACAAAACCCTTCTAATAAGGTTGTTAAGAACTCTCTTAACAAAAAAAACGAAGAGAAAAATTCACGCGACACTATGATCAGCTGGAAAGCTGCTCTTTATGAACATGGGTACACTCTAAACGAAAAGTTTTCTCACATTCATTCTAATCCACCTAGTTCCCCACCCTCTAGCCAACCTTTCTCAGACAATCCAGCTCTTGAAGCTGCGGAGAATAGTTTAAATCAATTAGCTTCTAAAATTTCCTCATTTCTAGTCAACGAAACAACCAATTTAGTACCTGAATCAAGAAACTTTTTAAAGAATTTAAGAAACAGAATAGCACTTACAAACTCAAAAATTGATTTGTTCAAAATTAATCAACTTGTTTAATTTTGAATAATAACCTTTTTATTTATTTATTTATCTATTTACTTATTTTTATCTGTTACTTTTCTCTTTTATTTGTCTATCTGTATTCATTTGAAAATAAAACAGAAAATTATATTATTTAAATGACAATAAAAATCCTACAGTATAATATTCAGAGCTTAACTGCTAATAATAACAAACAATTAGTAGAATTTTTCTTAGCAAACAACAACATAGACATAGCAATTTTATCAGAGATATGGGTTTCCAATAACTCCATGTGTAGCTTGGCAAATTACAATTTTGTATGTAAGCCGCGTAACGATGTTTATGGAGGCGTTGGAATTTACTTAAAAAAACATATACGCTTTAGACAAATGTGGGATGCGGTACTGGAGAGACAAGGACCACTAGAAGCGGTCTCGCCTACTGATCTAATATCTTTCCCTTTCTGTACTCGATATTCCTAAGTAACACTCGATATTCCGAAGTTGTATTCGATACCCAGTTGCAACGTGAGTGAAAAGTGGCAACGCACCGCCATACTCACTCGCTGCCAGAATCTTGCAAAGTACAGTTCATTAGCACACGTATATTTTTGTAAAACCTAAGTTAATCAGTCGAATGTGAATAAAGCATATCATCATACTATTTAAGTCAGCGTCATCTTTTCTAAAAGAGGACCCTGCACAAATGAACTGTGATATTAGATTAGAAGTCATTGGTATCCGTACAATTAACCTAAGAAATAATATTAATATTTTCAGTGTCTATGCTGCTTCCAGCACAGAAATAAGTTCTTTTTAACAAGGTTGCGATGATCTATTTACTATTGCTGCTCAATCGAGCGGTCTAACTGTCATAGGTGGTGACTTTAATGCCAAATCCAGTATTTGGGATAATAATACTCAAGATGCTAGAGGCGGCATTTTAGTAAATTCCCTCTTACACTCCGGTTTCTTTTGCCTTAACAACGGCTCTCCAACTTACTCTCATAACCCATTCTATAGTTCAACACTCGATCTCACTTTCATTAATAGTAGCAATCTTTGTTCTAACTGGTCCTCAATAAATTCTAAAATATCAACTTGCAATCATTTCCCAATCTTAATTGAAATATACCAAATTTCAGCTTCGACTAATATTATTAAATTTAACCATAATAAAATAATCAAAGACTTTTCCAAAATTCAAATTACAACGTTAGATAGCATTTCCAACTCATCCCAAACAATACACTCTAATAATTCAATTAAAATAAATACAAACAACAGATATGTTCCAAAAAAGTATTGGGACGAGGTCTGTGAAAAATTGTTTAGACTAAGAAACGCGTGCAGACAAAGATATTTTAAATTCAAACTACAATCTGATGCTATTGCCTATATTAACAGTAATAAAAAACTTAACAACTATTTTTATAAAATGAGAAAAGAAAACCTCAGTAAGCTGGCAGAAGACATTTCCAACCCCTCTTCTCTGAAAGATATGTGGAACAAAATCAAAAGTCTTAAACAAATTTAGCCGTCCAACAGTGCAATATCTGACTCAGAACATAGAGACTTTCTCAATCAAAGCCACAGCACCCAACACTGCGATGTGTCCTGACTTATCTTTTTCTCCTGATCTGCTTTATAGATATGCCAACTCTAATTTCTCAGCACGTGAACTTCTTGACTTCCTAAACTCTCGTAACCCAGACTCGGCTAAGGGTCTTGACAACATTTCATACAGAATGCTTCTAGCTCTACCCTTAAATCAAATAGAAAAGCTGGTATCCCTGCTAAACATTACTTTAGACAATGGTGTTATTCCAGAACAGTGGCGGAAAATAAGGGTTATACCTGTTCCCAAAAAAAATCTTGACTCTTCAATTATTACCAACAACAGACCTATCTGCCTTCTAAGTGTGACTTTTAAGTGCTTAGAAGGTTTGATTAAATTGCGTATGGAAGAGCACATTAATAAAAATAAAATTCTGCCACCAAGATCCTATGCGTTCAGAAAAAACTATTCTACTGCCCAATGCATCAACGATGTACTAAATAACATAGCCAACCTAAAAGCTCGTGGTTGCCACGTTACCGCAGCTGTTTTAGACTTAAGTAAAGCCTTTGATGCCGTCAATATCCCTATTCTGGGTAGCAAATTAGTTAGTTTAGGTTTCGACCACAGTAAAAGAGTTCTCACTATGGGTACTGCAGAGGTCACTGTAAACAAAGGAGTTAGTCAAGTTAGTTGTCTGAGTCCAATCCTCTTTAATTTATAAATTAGGTTTAGTATGGGGGTAGCTCCAGCTTCCTTCGCAGCAGCTCTCGATTAGCTGCCGGTAGTCGGTTGATTAGCTTCTCATCTACTGAAGAGGTTTGATGATTACGTTGGAAGGGTAACTGCCCTCCGTTCGCTGCTGGTCTAGAGACCAGTCAGTGTTTAAGTAATAAGAAGTTATACGGCGGTTGCCGGAGTTATTTCGCCCTCTTTATCTACCACCCATATTGGGTTATTGTAGGGGGATTTCGACTTTTGAATTATGCCATTTTTCAGCAAGTCTTGAATTTCGCTGTTGACGAAATATGCCGCTCCCATTGGGTATGGGTAAAGCTTGGCATAAATGGGTTCCTCACTGATAGTTCTGATGGTGGCAACCACCGACGTGTTGTAAGGAAGGGCTTCGTTGGGGTTCGCGAAGGCTTTCTTCCTGTCGCGGAGCATTTTTACAAAAGCATCCCTAGCTAGAGGCGGTGCATCGGGGCAATCTACGTTAGTAAAATTGACATCGGTGCATGATTGAAATTCGACTTTTTCTACTTCGTTGCCCCATTTGAGGTGGCCGGAGGCTAGACAAAGCGATACTCCTGCCTGTTTTAACAGGTCAAGACCAACAATAGCATCAAAGGAGGACAAATCAGGTAAGATGAAGAACGTGGCCTTCAAGTTAAAAATTGATACAAAGCATTTCTTTGTAATAGTAGTGGCGTCAGGGGGGCCTGGTGCCTGAGATGGTTTAGGCATCCTAGACAGTGACGGGTCAACATCCATGGGTTCGGGAGAATTTCTTTGAAGCTTATCACTGCGTGGAGCAGAGTGTACTTGAGCTTTGTGCTGTTTATTGAAGTACGGATTTTTACTAGTACCTGATTGCGGATTAGCCTGAGGATTGGCCTGTTGGCGCTCTTGCGCCTTCGGAAATAGTTCTTTGTCCCGATCCTCCTGGCTTCTTGCAAAAGATGATGCAAAGGTGTACCTTTCATGGTTGGATTCCACTTCATGAGCAAATGCAAGTGCTGATGGCATGTCCTTCGGCTTTACCGAGAAGAGGACGTCGGTGAGACTGCGTTTTAGTCCAGAGATAAATACGCGGAGGGCATCCTCCCGGAATTTTTCGCATAAAACTTGCGCCGCCGAGGCTTCATATGACATAGTTGCCTTATCGTAACACTGTAGAAGGGAGAGATTTCCCTGTCTGAGGGTACCCATCTCATGCTCTATAACGTGCATTGTTTGCTTGTCATTGTATGTGAAATCGAGTCAATTTATAATCGCATCGAAGTTCAATACGGTGCCAAACGAAGATAGTACGGCATCGGCAGGGCCTCTAATCTTACTCCTAATAATAATAACCGCCTGATAATGGCGTGAACTACCCTCGAAGTTCTTAAATATGTAATAAGCGCCTACTGCCGTTTGCCGCCAGGAGACGTATGTCTCCTGGGTTCCCGCAAATTCCGGCGTCTAGCGGTTCATTACAAACTATGTCCCTGTTTATATCTATAGGTGCATAAACTTTAATCTGAGGGGCTACTGCTTGGGCGGGCGCGATTTGTATCGCCGCCACTTGGCTGGCCAGTTCCTGAAAACTCTGACGTAATTGATCTTCCCTACGCTGGCCGTCTGCGGCCGCTTCCTTGGCTTGGTTAACGGCAGCCTGTACGACCGCCTTTATTTGGTCTGGGTTAAATGCCATATTTATGGCTGCGGATGTGCTAGCGTTTACACTTTTCGGTGTAGAAGCTCTGGTCGGCCCTTCGGTCTTGGACTCAGAGTCACTGTCGAACTGTTTGTTGCTCCTATATTGCTGGAACGGGTCGTTCATGTGGAGCTGGGCAAGCTAAATCGCAATAGCGTATTAATGTATGTTCAAGCAACCCAAGGATATGGCGAGGGGGCTGCGGGGGCTGAGCCGCCGCTTGGTAATGAAGGAACAAAAAATTGCCACAGTCGAGGGACCGTGGTGGCTAAGCTGCCGCTCTGATGGACAAAAAAGCGAAGCTAACAAAACTGGAGTACAAACGTCGGGGTGTCGAGTTCGAGTGTTGTAGTGGGGTGGGGAGCGATAAAAAGACAAACCCAAGATTGTTGCGAAGCTAACACAAAGAATTTCGGTGCAAGCAGAAAAAACAACTACATATAAAGAGTGAATTAAAAGCACATAATTCAAATGAGACAGTGACAGTCGCCAAAAAAAATAATTCAATAAATGCAAAATTAATTTATTTTCCAGCAGCGCCTTTGCGCCTAGTCTGGGGTATTTAATAAGTCTGGTTGATATATGGGCAATAATGTTTGATACTAAGATATTTATTTAAAAAATTTAAATAATACAAGCAACATACAACGATAAACATTTACAATATCACATGTGATAATACCAATTAATTTGTCAAACAATTAACGAGTATGTTAATTAATAAAAATGTTCACACGCAACTTTAATACGGAGCTGCAGAAAATATTCTGGCCGTGTATGTATTTAAATATTTAACAAATGCAGATGCCGGGAAAATATATGTATGAGTTGCTCACTTACATGGTTTCCCAATTTTATATCAATGGGTAATTTACGATGGGGCGCCAATTAGGTTTAGCATGGGTGTAGCTGCAGAAGAGTCCCTCGCTGCAGTCCTCAATCAGTAGCCGATTGGCCGATGGTCAAAGTTGATGTGATCTCTGGAAATGATAATAGTCCAGCTTCCTTCGCAGCAGCTCTCGATTAGCTGCCGGTAGTCGGTTGATTAGCTTCTCATCTACTGAAGAGTTATGATGATTACGTTGGAAGGGTAACTGCCCTCCGTTCGCTGCTGGCCTAGAGACTCAGTCAGTGTTTAAGTAATAAGAAGTTATACGGCGGTTGCCGGAGTTATTTCAGAATGAACTTGAGCTTCCGGCCAGACGCTGTGTCAGGAGTTTGGCCGGAGCGGACTTTTGGGCGATCGGTTAATGCCGTCGCCCGGCTGAGTTAGTTAACTTATATACAGCTGAGCTTCACAGCTTAAGTAATGACCATGACAGTATTCTGTTCCAGTACGCTGACGACTTCTTTCTAGTACTTGTAAGAATAAAAAATGGCAACGAGACTATAATTCTCTCTTTACCTAAAGAAAAAATAAGACGTTTAACCTTAAAAAATATGGAAATCATCTTCACGGATGGTTCTGTGTCGGAAAATTTTTCAGGTAGTGCTTTTGTTCACTTAAGTTCCAATTCAATAAAAAGTTTCTACACCGACAAAAAACTGTCGTCGCTGACTGCTGAACTCACAGCCCTAGAAAAAGCCATTGACTTCGGTATTTCAAAGAAGTTCTCCAAAATAGCAATTTTAACTGACAGCCTTGGTGCCATCCAGACAATAAAGAACGCGAACTCCAAAAACTGCATCTCTCAATGCATCCTGAAAAAAGTCATAAACAATCCAACCCTGCTATCCATAGAGTTTCACCACATTCCAAGCCATTCCAATATTTGGGAAAACGATCTCGCAGATACAGCGGCTAAAAATTCTAGGATTAACGGCTCTTTCGCACCCGTCAGATGGACCCTCTATGGACGCTATCAATCATATGTTCGCGCAAATAAAACAAGACTGGGAGCGTGAGTACAGTCTGTTTTCATTAGAGCGTAACAAGGGTTACTCTCTCCTCACACCAAATACCACTTCCAAGCCTTGGTTTAAAAACAAAGAAGACCTATTCAACCGTATAGTATGCTTTTGATAAGTACACAGTTTCCAAAATGAAAGTCTACGATAACGCCCTATGCGATTCGTGCAACGTTAATGAAGACATTTTGCATATTTTGTAAAATTGCTCAAAATATACACCAACAAGACAGAATTATCCAACACTACTTAAATATAACGATATTTATCGTTTACTTGGAAATGAACCAATTGAAAATTGGACATCGATTACCGGTTTCATTCGAGCTGCTAATATTAATATCTAATATAACACACTCCACACTGCTCATTTAATAAACTATAACACCATTCACGCTTATACCAACTCACAAAATTTAAAATTAAGATTTATCACACACATTGATAACATTTTCATCGCTTATCGTTCATCGTCATCGCTCATCGTTCATCGTCATCATAACATCACCAGAAACTACTGCACGCTATTTACATAGCTGTCCATTTAATTTTGTTTTTCTTGAAATTTAATTTCATACATTGGCGGTGGCGTTAAGCCGTTCCAACGGGGCGGCCAAATAATTCTTCCATCTTCACGGAAGTAACTTAATATATAAAAAAAATAAAATAGGTACTAAGGAATACATTTTCTGTAAGTAAAAAAAAATGTATTAATTCTTAATATTATCTTTGTGTATGATTCTGTTTCTACTGTTCATTATTATTTTATTAGGCATAACCTCCGTTACTATTTGTTTGGTTTCTACTGTTAATTATTATTTTATTAGGCATAACATCCATAACTATTTGTTTGGAATTTATTGGAGTGTCTGTTATATTTGATCTCATTGCAAATTTTACAATTCTTTATGTATTATTTTAGTTTTGTATAGAGATTGGGCCTATAATAAAATCTTCTGGTTTGTTTATAGTTTTCATCTAGTCCCCTATGAGCTCGATTGTATGTTTCTTCTATTATTATAGCTCTATCTTCTGCGTTTCTAGGTCCTGAAGAAATATTCCTGAAAAAAGAAATTTGTTAGCAAAATTATTTTTCAAAGACACTTGAATATGCTATAAATCTTCTAAACTACAATGAATTCCAGCCGTTATGATAGGTGGAAGATACTCTCTTAATATGGTTACTAAGTTCTCAACTGTATCATATTCGATTATGTGTGTCGTCTTGTCAAAAATTTCCAGTTTCCTCTACGTTGTTAATAACAATTGTTGCTTAAATTGATTTACCGGTTTACGAGTCTCTTGTATTTCATTTTCAAATCTACTTTTAGCAGAATGCTGTGTGTCTTGATCTGAGTTTGACTGTCCAGAAACGTCTATATCGCTGTTTGTAAAATTATTTATTTGTATTCTTGATAATACATCGGTTTTTGTACTGTTGTAGTTGTTGTTCCTGGTTTGTATATTATTTTTTGGGTACCTTTTCATCTCTACGTTAGGATTTTTATCCCAAATTGTGAACGATAAGGATTGATGGTCCGCGTTCATTTCTATGCCAATTACTCCATATAAATAATTTCGGAGATTTTTTAAATCCCATACTATGGCTAACAATTCTTTTTTATTTGTGGCATAATGTTGTTCCGTTTTGTTTAATGCTTTAAAAATAAACGTAATTGGTTTCTTATCTTGAGTTAGTACTGCCCCGATAGCTACGTCTGATGCGTCTGTTGCTAAAACGAATTTCTTACTTTAATCTGGCTGAACTAATTCAACTTGTGTTATTTGATTCTCTTTTAGCTAGTTAAAGGCTTGTACAGCTTATTCGTCAAACTGTATTGAAAATTATGTACATGTCGAATTACGTTCGGGTTCCATTAGAGCGGAGTGCGTTTCGGTCTGAACACAGGCGTCGATTTACAGAGAGTGACTATTCGTTCTTGTAACTGCCTTTCCTGTTCCTCCGAACCACACACGGCGACAGCGCCACAACGCTGACGCCTCGCTAAAACGGTTCCTCTCAAAAAAGGACATGACAAAATCCACGAAGCCTGCAACGCAGTCGTGTGTCGTGCTACACTTTTTGTACCGCCGCACAGGCAACATGATATGCAAAAATGATGCATGATTTTGCAAAAATGCAGGACATAAGATGACACAAGAGAGGACACAAGAAACTAGCATTCCTTATACACTGAGATATACCAATCGCCGACACGGCCATACTGACTCTAACACGACCTCGTGTATAAAAGACCATAGTTTTAGTTTCTCTTTTGTTTTCTTTTTATTTCTATTTTTTTAACAACCTTTTATTTTAACAACTTAAACAAATATTTCCAATTTCTTAATTTATGTAAACTCATTAATGACCAATTTCACAAAATAGTATCAGACCTCCTTAAGACATACCTTAACATAAACTTTATAATTCTGTTTGGTTTTCATTAACAAATCAGGTCTTCAAGAATTATGTTTCAATCTCACAAAAACAAACTTATTTTTAAACCAATTCTTTTACTCAGTTCATCCATTCTCATATCTATTGCACCACACGCCATGATCAAAACAAACATTAGTTTGTTCTGCACTTGTGCTTACATTAATATAACGAATCTCTTTATCGTCCACTCAGGCCACGATACTGTCTCTTTTCATCATTTCATTACTTTCTCTTACCACAGAGGCTTTCTTATTCTTTTTTTTTTTAATTTCATTTCTGTACTCTGCCAATTCGTTTTGGCCAGCAGTACTACATCTTTTTGCCATTTTACTTTCTTCAGCAACTTCAACATTCTAAATATTTTCATTTTCGGTCTCAACATTATTATAATCATCAGAAACATTAAGCTCCTCGGGAACTTCCCCATCTGGTAATATTTAATAGTTAATGACTTTAAAATGTACCTGTCACCCTCTAGAATCTGTGTTATTTCAAAAGGCCCCTTGAGTTTTGGACTCAGCTTGGTTTGATGCCTTTCCTCGTTTTTAGGTAGTACAAAATCTCCAACATTGTGTCTACGTACTTTCGCCTTACTTTTATCAAAGCGTTCTTTATCATACACTGCAGTAACTAAAACATTTTTTCAGCTTGTGCTCTAACGTTCCATAGATCTACATAATTTTCTATGTCACTAGGTGGAAGTAATCCTAATGGCCGTGCTACTTTTCACAATAACATTTCCAGAGGACTTGCCTTCGTCACACGATTAGTTCTACAATAAATTGCTAGCTGCACCTCTCCTAGCACATCCTGCCAAAACTGTGTTCCAGTTTCAGCCGCCGTTAACATATTTTGCAACGTGCTCATTGTTCGTTCCACTTGGCCATTAGCTCTACTAGCACCGGTGGCAATCAAGTGCAAGTTTATTTTGTGATCTGAACAAAATTAACTAAACTTTGCTCCAGTAAAACACCAAAATAGCACTTTTAACTGTTTTTGGGTATAAAACTTCATTTGCTCAGATTTGTTGGCTGTTTTTCGTTTTGTTGTATTAAGAATAAGTACTACTAAGTGAATTGGTAAAATAATGAATAAAATAGTGTTCCCATTGGGCCATTTAGCGCGCTGTAATGATACAGATAGAAGGACATTTAAAAAGCTAATTTATGAAGGCAATGCAAAAGATAAGTTAAGTTGAATCGTAGAATTCTTTAAAATAATGATGAGTAGTTACGTAAAACAAGAACACAAAAGAATAGCACGCAGTACGAAAGCCGCAATGACCCCATAACTGTTAAAAAGTCATTTGCATGAATGCAAGTAGGTCCCGTTTTAGGCGCCTATCAAGTCGCTTTTTTTTTTAATATTTGTAAGTACATAAAAAGTTGGATATAATGTACATAAACATAAATTATGCGCTTGACGTCCAAAAAAAAATCTCCCTAGACTGGACGAGTCTTAAATAAGGCCCACAATAAAAGGAACACTCTTATATGGTCTGGCGGCTGAAAATTGCTCATGTTTAGATGAAAAAGACTTTAAATTCACATCAGATAACCTACATATCCAAAATTGAGTCCCCAATTCACATTTGCAAAGAATAATAATGGTGAAGCAAGTATCATGGTATGGGCATATTCTCGTACTATAATGTTGGTACCATATCATAATGTAAACCCATACAGGATCAACATGTTCACCTTGATAGCTCAGAAATTGTGATGCAATTTTATTCGTAATACAAAATGAATTTATTTTGGAAGCTTTTCCACGGTTATAAACCAAAAAAAATCAGTCAGAAAGTCGTCCAAAGTTTTAAAACCCTTAAGCTAAATGGTATAATGAAGACCTTACAAGCCCCAGAACTAAAACACATCGAAAATCTTTGCAGAAATGTTAAAAAACTATGTTTTTAATGCAAAACCGAAGAAAAAAACTGCCCTTGGTCGTCAAGGTCGGTCGTTGTTGTTGTTGTTATTGCAGCCTAAGCTTAAGAACAATATTGTTTTACCTTAAGATGTATGAAATCATGTTAGGTTAGGATAGGTAGGAATGGTTGGAGACTAAATATTAGTCAACTCACTTAGGCCACAATGGGCCCCTTGTGATACCACATGATCTCTGAAAAGATCCGTTTCCCTAGCTCATGGGTTATCTGCTTTCGCGAAGTATTCTGTTTTTCTCAAGAAACATAGTAGTTTTTGAATGCTTACGTCCTGAATGGCCGCAAGGTTCGGAAGTGTGTAGCTACCTAGGGTTTGAAAGCGCTTTAGGTTATGCGCTGGGCAGAAGCATAGGAGGTGTTCGATATGAAATCATACATTTCAATCAAAAAAAATTTTCAAATCGCGTTATTTTTAAGTTTTTTAAGCCTTTTCTTTAAGTGGTGCTATTTTTGTTGCCGCATAATTTTGCTACTTTTTTGATAAATGTATCGAAATTTGAAAAACCATCCGCATTGTGGGCGTAACCACTTTTATTTTAGTTAATAGATATGTAACCCTACTTACCCTTACAAACAGAATAAAAATATTGCAAAAAATTACCATTCTGTAGCACAAAGAAGAATTGCCTACACACTGGTGCTATTTTTGTTGCCGCAGCTGTATTTGGTAAACGCGTCAACTTGAACAATAACATACTCCTTTTGGTCACTCTTGCCGCTTAATTTCCCTGTTATGTCGATGTGGATTGTGTGCCAAAGAATATTTACTTTTGGGATAGGGTGCAGTTCAGCCTGAATTTTTCCTGAGGTTGATTTAGACATTTTACAAGTGATGCAGTTGTCAACAAATTTGTTGACGTATTTTGACATATTGTCAAACCAGTAAAATTCGTAAACTTTATTCAGTGTCTGTTTGAAACCTAAATGCATTATCGACTCATGAACTTGGTTTATAACGGACAATCTGAAAGCACGGGGCACCACCGGTAAACAGCGGGTTCTGCCATTCCTCTGTATTTTTCGGTGAAGAACTTCTGTCCTTTGTTCATATGTTTTCGCAATATCTTCATCAAGAGAAAAATCTTTTAATTTAGTCACGATTTCGGCTATGTCTGGGTCTCGACGCTGTTCAGCAATGAGCCAATTACTTGAAATTTCGGCCAAGTTAACTCCCATCTCCTCAATTACCTTTGGAGCAAAAGTAGTTCCTGCTTAGATAGGATTTCTCGACAAAAAGTCAACATGTGCCATTCTTTTCCCTTCTCTAAACTGAATATCGAATGTAAATGACTGTAAGAAAGCCCACCAACGCTGTGCTCTAGGAGTCAGATCTTGTTTATTTCTTGACGCCTTCAATGAGTTACAGTCGGTATAAACAGTAAAGTTCCTGCCCAACAAGTAATGTCGAAAATGTTTAATTGAGTTTACAACCGCTAAAGTTTCCAACTCATACGAGTGATATCTTGACTCTGCAGGTGAAGTAGTTTTGCTATAATATTCTATTACCTGTGGTTTGTTATTAATTTTGTGTAATAAAATTGCACCGTAACCATTGCCACTTGCATCTGTAAATCAAAAACAAGGAAGAACGCTATAGTCGAGTACCTCGACTATCAGATACCCGTTACTCAGCTAAATAGGGATATGCAAGTAGCAAAGCGAGATTAAAGTGCGCCACCTACCGGCGGTATACAGATTTAAGCGTTATGGGCGTTAGAGTGGGCGTGGCAAATTTTTTTTTGGACCAATCGATAGGTATTGACGAGACCAATACATTTCAGTTAAATTTGTTTATCTAGCATGAAAATTGTGGGCGTCACAGGTTTTCGCGGTTTGTGGGCGTTAAAGTGGGCGTGGCAAATTTTTTTTGGGTCAATCGATAGGTATTGATGAGAACAATACATTTCAGTTAAAATTTTCTATCTAGCATCAAAACTGTATGAGCCACAGTTTTGGGCGGTTTGTGGGCGTTAGAGTGGGCGTGGCACTCTACTGAAACAAACTTGCGCTGCGCAGGAATCTCAGGAATCTGCGTGCCTAATCCCAGTATTGTAACTCTCATAGTTTCCGAGATCTCAGCGTTCATACGCACAGACGGACAGACGGACATGGCTAGATCGACTCGGCTAGTGATCCTGATCAAGAATATATATACTTTATGGGGTCGGAAACGCTTCCTTCTGCCTGTTACATATAATAACAAGGACTGGCTCATCGGTAAGCATAAAAATAACTTGTTTCCGTATCTGTTCATGTTCTGCTTTCCAAATAAATTTATTATACCCGTTACTCGTAGAGTAAAAGGGTATACTAGATTCGTCGGAAAGTATGTAACAGGCAGAAGGAAGCGTGTCCGACCCCATAAAGTATATATATTCTTGATCAGGATCACTAGCCGAGTCGATCTAGCCATGTCCGTCTGTCTGTCCGTCCGGATCAACGCTGAGATCTCGGAAACTAAGAGAGCTAGGCTATTGAGATTTGGCGTGCAGATTCCTGAGCTTTTACGCAGCGCAAGTTTATTTCAGTACAGTGCCACGCCCACTCTAACGCCCACAAACCGCCCAAAGCTGTGGCTTCTACAGTTTTGATGCTAGAATAAAAATTTTAACTGAAATGTATTGTTCTCATCAATACCTATCGATTAACCCAAAAAAAGTTTGCCACGCCCACTTTAACGCCCACAAACCGCCCTCTCAAACTTCAAAAAATCGTAAGTATGAACGCGGATATCTCGGAAAATATCAAAGATAGAGAAATGGGATTTCAGATTTAGATTCCGTAGGCTTGAGCGCAGCGCATGTTTGTTACGCGAATATGCCACGCCCACTCGAACGCCCACAAGCCGCCCACATTTTAATTGAAATGTAATGGTCTCGTCAATACCTATCGATTGATCCAAAACTTTGCCACGCCCACTCGAACGCCCACATTGCTTAAATCTGTTTACCGCCGGTAGGTGGCGCATTTCAATCTCGTTTTGCTGCTTGCATATCAAGGTACTCGACTATAGCGTTCTTCCTTGTTTTTGTCTGAAGTTAAGAAATATAACGGTTTCATCAACTGTGAAAAGCCTTTTATAAACTGCCGAAAATGCTAATCCAATAAATTGTATTAGTGCTGTTAAAGACTATGGAGGCGGAAGGTCAGTTAACGCTACAATTTTCTGAGGGTTGGGACGAATTTCACCAGCAGTAACATTGTAGCCTAAATATTGAACCGATGTTTTCAGGAAAGAACACTTTGTAATATTGAATGAAAACCCAGCCTTCGTCAAAACATTTAAAACAATTTCTAATCTTTCAAACGCGTCGCATTGTGTTGTGGCAGTTATCATGATATCATCCATATAGATGATAACATAAGAATTTGCTAAATCCCCTAACGCCTGCATTACTAAGCGTTGAAAAACAGCAGGCGCGTTTTTAAGCCCGAATGGCATTGACAGAAACTCATTCTGGCCATCTGGCGTCACAAACGCTGTGTACTCAATAGAATCCGCATGCAAAGGAATTTGGTAGTATCCACTGGCCATATCTAAACATGTAAAATAAATAGCTCCTCGAAGTCTATCTATTTGATCTTGTATGAGTGGCAGCGGGTATTTATCAGCGACTGTGTTCGAATTTAGCTCTCAATAGTCAACGCAGAGTCTATCCGAACCATTTTTCTTCTTTACCAACAACATAGGGCTTACATAAGGTAAACAGCTAGGTCTTATTATATTACACCTCAACAGCTCCTCAATTTTCTCTCGAACTAAATCTCGCTCGCATGGACTTAATCGGTATGGCCTTCTTTGAACTGTTTTCCTTGGATCAATCAATCTTATTTTCATTTCGCTAACTGTAACCTTAGTACATGGAATGCCTTTTATAAAACAATCTGAGTATTTGCCAAAAATGAATTAAGTTTTATTTTATTTTCTTCGTCAAGTTCGGTATCAATATCTGCTGGCTCACAACCGGTACACAAATTAATTATTTTGGCTCTTGAAATTGTAAATTTGTTGGATGAAATGACAACATCAAAACCCTGCTTAAGTATTTCACGCCCAATGACGATATCGTTTTGCATGTGATCATCGCATATTACATGAAACAAAATCTAAACCTAATTTTTCACAAAAATGACACTCGATCGAAGATTGCTTTTGTCGTTTTGGATAAACTTCAGATTGATGCTCAACAAAGCCACTTTTCCTTTTATTAAATGTGAACGCTTTTAATTCGGACTGTAGATCGCTTCTGGTTCGAACATTTGATGTGAAACTGCAAACGGTTATCAAAGCTTGCCAGCAATGCGAGAGTCACGGACACAGCAATTTCTTCTTTCTCCATTTCACGCTATTTCGTCGTTAGTTCTGTAACCATGCGGCTTGCGTGCAGCGCGAGGCAGTCGCCATCAGTCGGTCGCTTTGTCAGCATATTTAGAAACATAGCGGCTGGTGTTTCTAAAGTATCAAAGCGCTGAATGAACAATTTCTTGAACTCGAGCAAGGTTATATCAGCATAGCACACTTGGGACAGCCATTGCTAAGCGCTACAATGCTAAACTTAAAGCCACAACCAACTCACTGCCTTTCAACGTCTTTTCTTGTAATATAATTTCCACCGTTGAACACCACGATGAAGCGATGGCACCTGCCTTGTCTGGGTTAAATTTGGGTAGGTGCACCGATTTGCTCTGCCCTGCATCAGGTTCCGTTGTTTTAATGGCTCGCACAAGATCGATCAAATTTTTATTTTGCAATTCCATGATGGGACGCCATTGTCCATCCATTGTTGTAGGTTGAGGGCCAGATCCCACTTTTGATGTCGAATTACGTTCGGGTTCCGTTAGAGCGGAGTGCGTTTCGGTCTGAACACAGGCTTCGATTTACAGAGAGTGACTATTCGTTCTTGTAACTGCCTATCCTGTTCCTCCGAACCACACACGGCGACAGCGCCACAACGCTGACGCCTCGCTAAAACGGTTCCTCTCAAAAAAGGACATGACAAAATCCACGAAGACTGCAACGCAGTCGTGTGTCGTGCTACACTTTTTGTAGCGCCGCACAGGCAACATGATATGCAAAAATGATGCATGATATTGCAAAAATGCAGGACATAAGATGACACAAGAGAGGACACAAGAAACTAGCATTCCTTAAACACTGAGATATACCAATCGCTGACATACACATTCTTTTAGAAACCTTGCCATTTTTCCCTCCTAGATATTTTGTTAACGGTTTAGTAATTTTTGCATAGTTACGGACGAATATTCAGTAATACCCCGTTAGGTCAAGAAAACCTCGGAGCCCTCTAATATTGCGTGGAATCCCATATTTTGTAATTGTGGCAATTTTTTCAGGATCCGTTTTAAGTACATTATGAGAAACAATGTAACCAAGAAAAGCGGTTTCTAATTTAAAGAATTTAGATTTTACGAGACAAATTTTCATATTTGCTCTTTGTATAATGTTAAACTTTTAATTTTAATCAGCATAATGTTGTTCAATAGTTTTTGAAAAAAATTAATATCATCCATATAAACATGGCCAGTTTTTCCTACTTGGGACTGCCATCTTCATTCTGTCTTTTCTTGGGTACCACTAACACTGGTGAATTATTAGGGCTTCTACTTGGTCTTGTAACATTTTCCTCAAGCATTCTATTGATTTAAGCATTAACGAAATCTGAAACTGATAAGGCATAGGGATATTGGTAACTACAAATTGCCCTGTAATTTTTGGTGTTTATTTCACTTGGAATATCGGTTCAAAATGTAATTTGTACATTTATTTTTCAGTATTCTTCTTCGATTATGTCAATTACTATACCCGTTCCTCGTAGAGTTAAAAGGTATACTTCTTACGCAGCCCAAGTTTGATTCAGCAGCATGCCGCGCTCCCTCTAACGCCCACAAGCCGCCCAAAACTGTGGCTCCTACAGTTTTGATGCTAGAATAAAAATTTTAGCTGAAATGTATTGTCCTCATCAATACCTATAGATTTACCCAAAAAAAAGTTTGCCACGCCCACTGTAACGCCCTTTGGTCCCTTCAGTTGAATAACGGGTATCTGATAGTCGAGGTACTCGACTATCGAGTTCTTTCTTGTTTTTTTCCTCAGTTGATCCCAAACTTTTGAATTGAGGGATATATCTACGTCGGCGTGTTCAGCATTTATTGATCCCAAACTTTTTAATTTTTTAATTGACGGATATATCTACTTCGGCCAGTTCAGAATTTATTGATCCCATACTTTTCTCGCTACTTTCCACAAATATTATTATTATTATTATTATAAAAAGTTCGACTATAATGTAAAATTTAAAGGAGAACTTACATTAAGCTATAGCTACGTGGCCTTAAGCTTATAAACTAGATAACAAAATTCAATATTCATTTCTTAACATCATTGATCTATAAGTTTACAAGCTTATTAAATTTCGCTAATTATATTATTAGTGCTAAGGAATTTTATAATTTTTTTTATTTGTGGTGCGCTTGGGGTTGTGGAAGTGAAAGGAGACGATATTATGGAATCGAGATAGGAACATTTGATTAGGATGTGTCGTGGTGTTCTTATTTCGTTGTTGCATAGGGGGCAAGAGGGTATTGTTGGAGGGCGAGTAAAAAGATGGCTATGGGTTAAGTTGGTGTGCCCTAACCGAAGACGTACAATTTTAGTAAATGTATGACGTGGGATGAATAGGTCGGCTTGGATTCGACCATAATGGTATATATTGTTATACCCGTTACTCGTAGAGTATATTGTATGTAACAGGGAGAAAGAAGCGTTTCCGACCCTATAAAGTATATATATTCTTGATCAGGATCACTAGCCGAGTCGATCTAGCCATGTCCGTCTGTCTGTCCGGATGAACGCTGAGATCTCGGAAACTATGGGAGCTAGGCTATTGAGATTTGGCGTGCAGATTCCTGAGCTTCTTACGAAGCGCAAGTTTGTTTCAGTAGAGTGCCACGCCCACTCTAACGCCTAGAAACCGCCCAAAACTGTGGCTCCTACAGTTTTGATGCTAGAATAAAAATTTTATGTGAAATGTAATGTTCTTATCAATACCTATCGATTGACCCAAAAAAAAGTTTGCCACAAACTTAAAAAAATCGTAAATATGAACGTGGATATCTCGGAAACTATCAAAGATAGAGAATTGGGATTTCAGATTTAGATTCCGTAGCCTTATACGCAGCGCGGGCTTGTTACGTGAATATGCCACGCCCACTCTAACGCCCACAAACGGCGAAAACCTGTGACGCCCACAATTTTTATGCTAGATAAAATTTTAACTGAAATGTATTGGTCTCGTCAATACCTATCGATTGGTCCAAAAAAAAATTTGCCACGCCCACTCTAACGCCCATAACGCTTAAATCTGTATACGGCCGGTAGGTGGCGCATTTTAATCTCGCTTTGCTACTTGCATATCTCTATTTAGCTGAGTAACGGGTATCTGATAGTCGAGGTACTCGACTATAGCGTTCTTCCTTGTTTTGATCTGTATTGTTTGATTTGTAATATGTACTTGTTTTGTTAAAAATACAAGTTTGTAGTTCTTTATAGGGTTCTTTAATTTGTTTAACAATATCGGATATGTTCAGGTTGACGTAGAATGTCAGGGGCAATGCAAAGGCGTTTTTGGCGGTTTCATCAGCAACTTCGTTGCCTTGTCTGCCGCAGTGACCCGGGATCCATTTAATGATTATTTCGTTAACGTTTTTTAAAAGAATTTGTCTGATGGTGGCTGGGTAGAAGGAATTATTGGAGGGATTTGCTATAGCATTTAACGCCGACAGGGAGTCGGAACAGATGACTGAAGAGTTTGGTGAGTGTTGAGCTAAAAGGGCTGCATTGTAGATAGCAATGATTTCGGCAGAGAAGATGGAGCTATAGTATGGTAGTAAGTGCTGTTGGCTTATGTCGTAGGATATTACACGAAAGGCTGTCGCTGAATGTGCTGGTCGGGTATTTGTTTTTGAATTCGAGAAACTTTGGCTGGTAGACTAGTTGTGGAGTGGTGGCTTTCGGTAGTTTACGCAGAGTTGTATCTATCAAATTGGATACATCCGATCAAGGTTTTTTTGAAATGGGTGGTTTGCTTGGTAAACCAAGTTCTGTGGCGTAATTCAAGGCTCTGTGGACGAGTGATGGAATCTTTGGGGTTCGCTTCTTTCTTTTTAATATTTTGGTAACTATAGATTTTAGCGGAGAGTTATGGGAGAGTAGGATGGGTCTTATAGTTTTGGAGATACAAAACTTGGTTCGGAAATCTATTGGCATCATGTTAGCCTCGAAGAGAATGTTATAGATAGGGGTGGTTCGGAAAGCACGTAGTGCTGATCTGATGGCAATTACCGTAAAAGGGTAAGCCGAAGTCGATTTTTGACAAAATAAGCGCTTTTGTAATGTTTAAGATGGTGAGGTGATTACAGTTGAACTTGTTGCTCGATATGCACTTTATGATATTGAGGAGATTTGAGATGGAAGAGATGAGGCTAGTTACGTGATCTGTTCAATTAAATTTCTTATTAAATGTTATTCCTAATATTTTTAACGTATTAGTATTGTCTATTGGCGCAAGTGTAGTGGATATTCGAAGTAGGCAGGAGTGTTTTTTACAAAAATGAAGGTGTTTGCACTTGTTGAGTGAGAGGACAGCGCCGGAGTATTCACACCAAGAGTGAATATCATTATTTGTGTGTCTTTGTTTATCTTTTTAAATATGTGATAATCGTCGGCGTAGGCGCAAAAGTTGAACTGTTTGTGATTAAGGATAACCAGATTTAGTTTGTTAAACGCGATGAGGAACAGAATAACTGAGAGTGGCGAACCCTGGGGAATGCCGTTGTGTTGTTGGTCATGAAATTAATGCAGTCGACAACAGTGTGGACTCCAATTTTGTCAAACGCTTTTGTAAAATCAAGTGAGATCACTGATAAGTGGTTCTTCGTTAATAAGGGAAAGGATATCAGGTGATCTAAAACCAGTAGATTGTCTGATATTGACTTCCCTTTTCGAAACCCAGTTTGACGACTATCGATCGAGTTGTTGTAGGAAACAAACCACCATAGCCGATTTGCAATGATTTTGTCTAGCGTTTTAGCGAAGCATGAATCAAGTGATATGGGACGATAAGAGTTAAGGGAAGTTTTGTCTGTATTAGGTTTGTGAATTCGTATAATTTTACTAAGTTTGTAATGTTGTGGGATGAAGCTGTTAAATATATTGTTAAAGTGATCACGTAGTCTGAGTTTTACTGCTGGGTGGACGCTCTTTAGCATTTGGTAGGAGACACGATCGAGACCTGGAGACTTTCCTTTTTGCTTTGACAGGGCTATGTTTAGTTCAAGGGAGGGAGAATCGATTTTTAATGCGCTGCTGGAAGGCTGGTAATTCTGGTGAATGGGTAGTATGTTACTTTTGTGGTGGGTGAAGGTTGCTGAGAAATTATCGTCACTTGATTCGGAGGACCAAAAGGAACATAGTTCATTGGCTATCTCTTAGCTTTTTGTTATTTTAGTGGGTGCTTTTGGTTGTGCGATGCAGTGGATACCGATTCTTGGTCGATGTCCACAGAATCTTCGAAGAATACTCCAAATTTTGGAGGTCGAAGAGTTTGGATTTATTTCGGAGGTGAATATTTCTAGTGAGTTACGTTTAGCTATTTTTGTTTCGCGTTTGATAAGGGCATTGGGTCTTCTATAGTTAATTATTTTCGTGTTGGAGATGTTTTGTCAAAAGATATTAAAGTAAGCGTTGTAGGTGAGTATTCCACCATGGTACTGTGCGTTATGAATGGGGATTAGGTATAGATTGTGGGATAGAACAGTTAGCGCTTTGGTGAACTATTCTTTTAAGGTTAGCGGCTTCCTTATTAAGATTGTGGATTATGGCCCGTTGAAGGTGGAAGTAGTTAGTTGCGTCATCTAATTTGATTTTAGGTAAGAAGGTAGGGGTAGAAGTAGTGTAAAATAGTGTTGTAATGATAGGAAAGTGGTCGCTTCCAAACGTACTTGACTCGATGATCCAAACGGATTCGAGGGCAAGGGTTGAAGATGCGAGAGTGAGATCGACGTGCGTGAGAATGTTGTGGGTGCTGAAATGTGTGGGAGAACCATCGTTTAGTAGGGTTAGAGGAGATTGGTGAATAAATTGGGCAAGCGTATTTCCTTTTTTGTTATTGCTGGGTGAACCCTAAACCGTATGCCAGCTATTGAAGTCCCCGGTAATGAGGGTGGGGGTAGATAAATCGCTATATACATTTTCAAGGTTGTCGCATGTAAAATGTTGTCTTGGTGGGATGTAAGAGCAGATTATGTTGAAGGTATACTTGGATTGGATTTTGGAGCAGAGTGACTCGAAGTCTTGTGGAAGATGAATTTCGGTGTGGTGAATTGAGTTGTGTACTAGGATAGCAACGCCTCCAGAGGCATTGACAGCAAAGTTAAGCGTATATATTGTGTAATTGATTGGAGTGGGAAAGTTTTTATAGGGTATTAGGTGAGATTCTTGTAGACATATAATTTGTGGAGTGTATTTTTTGATCAGGAGTTGGAGTTGTTTGTAGTGGTTTAATTAGCCGTTCATACTCCATTGTATTAATGTAATGGCTTAAAATGTAACATTGGATTTAGTTTGTTTTTTTTGTATTGGTGGAGTTGACTGTGGCTTTGATTTTGGACCTAGTTAGCATATAATCTTGTTTAACGAATCTTTTCTCTCTTTTGGATAGTTTGGAAGGGTAGATTTTAGTAGTGAAATTAGACTTATCGTTAGTAGCCATCTCTTCCTCGCTTCCGTATTGAATTGTAGGTCGAATATTACTTCAGGAGGGTTGATCTGCTCCGTTCTTCTTATTGTCCGTTGTATCTTGTTGTTTGGTTGTTGTTGTCGGCGGTGGTGTAAAGTCTGTTGTGGAGGTTTTTGCGGCTTGTTGTTGCGGCTTGCCATGGTTAGTACTATCCACTGTAGAGTAGAGGGATCCGTCGTGTTGGTGTCTTGTCTTATAAATGGTCTAAGCTTCGCGGTTGTTTACTTTTTGTATGGCCATGATTACTTGGATTTCCTTGTAGGTGATAAGGACAAGACATACCTTATCTCTGGCATGGTGATTGTTGTTGGGGTATTTTCTGTCCGTGCAGTTGATGCAACTTAAGTTGTTGGTGCATGACTCTCCCAGTTCGAGATTGATGTGGGCTGGTTGACTGCAAGAAAGGCATTGTTCGGCGTTTTTGCAGTGCTTGGATGGGTGTCCGATTCACAGGCAGTTAAAACAACGCATTACAGGTGGAATGTAAGTGCGTACTTTAACACGTTCGTAACCGACGTAAACCAATTCCGGGATATTTTGTTGCGAAAAAGTTATTATTAATAATCCTGTGTCAGTTGGCTTGCGTTGTATAAGCTTGGTAATTTTCCTTATTTCGACTAATTTTTGGGATTTTAAGTTATCCAGGACTTCCCCGGGTTCGATTCCACTTAGGTCTGGGCAGTATATGACTCCTTTGCAGGTGTTTAACAATCGATGTTCTGATACTGTTACAGGGATGTCGCCGTGGATCATTTTTAGATTTAAGAGTTTGTCCGTTTGGGTCTGGTTTTTGGTTTTGATCAAAATATTTCCATCTCTAAGTTTCTTGCATTCTTCAACTACTCCTCCAACGGATACGTCAATGATTTTTTTCAGTGTAAACGGCGAGACCTTTGCAAGGAAACGACAAAGACAGTAGTTGCTGATTTGAATTGCTGATAGGGAATTAATAGGTAGGCGCGGGGGGTGGTTCGATTCGGAAGATTGAAGGTTTATTACTTGAGAGAACACAAGAATGGCACAACCATTCGTATCGACAGCCGAAATTGAACTGTTTTCACAAATATAGAATCTGCGTTTTCGTCACTTTTACAATCCAACTATTTTTTTAAAATAAATTCTTTTAATGGAAGTGTATTATTGACTTTAATTAAACTTGTTTCGATTTTTTCCTCACTATCATAATATATTAACTTTTCTGTCTTTCCTTTATAATCCAACAATCCCTTTTCTATATTTATTACACCTCCGATGTTTCTTAATAAATTAAATCCAATTAATAGGTCAGATTCCAATCCTTCTATTTTATAGAACAAATGCCTTGTCTCAGACATATTTATATAGTGATAATATTTAAAAATTGAATACCCATGAACCGTAGATACTTTTTGTAAATTGATAATTCATTTTTGTTCTCAAAAATGCCCTTCTTAATATAACAATCTGTGGCTCCCGTGTCTATTAAAATATTAAGTTTTTTTCAGATTTTCTGTACACAATTTTTTAAAATAAGGTATTCTTCTGTAGGGGTTTGATCTAAAAAATTATCTTAATTGATGTTGTTTAATCTTGTTACCTTATGATTCCCTTTTTTGAGCTTGAGTTTGCTCCCTGGTTTGGTTTGTACGATAATAGTTTGAACGATTATTGTTTTGATAATAACTATTATTATATCTTTCTCGATTAGTATTTGTCTTCCAATTATTAATAGGCTGATTTTGAATTTCTAGCGATGGATCAACGTCCATTGACTCGACAGTTTTTGTTTTTGATTGGTATTCTGATTATGGTTTTGCCTAAAATTCCTATTCTGGGCCAATTTTTTTTTTATTGGATTAAATCTTAAATTATTTCCCTGATTTTTATTTTCATTTTTAAAACCATAATACCTGTTTGCAAGTTGAGCACGTAAATTGTTTGATTCTAATTCCTAGGCCTTTGGCCAAAACATTGGTCAAGTCCGGTGGGTTCAATGAGAAAAGGGTTTCTGATATTGAACCAGATAATGTCAAATAAAATTCGTAGAGCAATGCTCCTTATTGTTTTGTTTGTTTCCTTGGTAATTACGTTGTCCTTTCCGTATGTCATTACAGTTTTGTTTATTAGTAAAGTCATTTTTTTAATGACTAAGGATATTTAATTCGGACTCAAGAACTTGGATAGGTCGTTTGTCATTGAATAAAAATCAATCTAGATAAGGTTGCTTGAAAATTTAGAACAGTGCCATGATTGGTTAGAGCGTCGTGGGCTGCTCCCATGACTTTATTTCGTGAAATTGTTAACGCGATAAATTACAGCTTACTCTGAATTTTCATTTTAATTTTTTCCAGTGTTGGCGAGGTAATGCCTTCGGTTGGGTTTTGTAGTTTTGATTAATTTTTGTCGTTTCGAATTTGTTTCGATCACTGTATCTTTGTTTTGTGTCGTTGGTGAATGTTTTAATTTTTCCACTGAAAATTTGAGTTTTGGCTGCTTGAGTTCCGTTTTAAAATTAAATTCTTATTTTTCCTTGAATTGTTATTTTTAGAACTTTTGATAACGCAGCCCATGTTGGGCGCCAATAAATTTTATTCGATGTGGTTCATTTAAAAAAATAAAATTTGTATTTGATTGGTAGAAAAATTTACAAAATTTTATCTGTTGGGGTTGGTTTAGATAAATGCAAAAGTTGATTGATCTAGTAGTATTCTCACTAAAAATACGCGTCGAACGACACCTCGTTTGTTAAAATCCGATTCTCCTTTTAAAAGTGTCGGGTCACGCAGCCGCAGCAGCCAACTAACTTATTAATTCGATCTCTTATGTTAATGGAATCGCGAAAGGTAGCTCTCTTTATCTAGCTCTCTCGTCTTTTGTGTACTTGCATTTTTCGGCCCAGCTTTCGGCTGGCTGTCCCTTTGTAAAACAGTACGAATTCTGATCTCGACATAAAACGCATTCTCGTCTCGCCTGCTGTACTTTCTCTCGCTAATAAATTGTTAACAAGCCTAAAGCAACCTGAAATTCGTATTTTAATTTAGCAACAACTAATAAAAAAGCTTATTAGTTCAACATTGGTGACCCCGACGTGATCTGTGCATAAATAATACTAAGTGCAAATCATATAAGTCTATTTATTGACTTTTTTCATTCTTGCTTCTGCGGTGCATTGGCGTAGCAACAATCATAAGGCCTTAAATGCAGTGAGCGCTATAAATAAATAGCAGTTGGTGATTGCGGAAATTTACACATAAGGCGCAAAATCAGCTATACATAGCCAAGTAACGGGCTGTTATTCCCTCGTTTGCTTTGCGCTCATCTTCCCGCTGGAGCCGAATTTCGGGCATTTCGTCTGCTGTTGTTGTTGTAGCCATGCCTACGGGAGCTTTTGGAGATGTTACCGCTGATGCAAACAGGGCAATATTTTTAAAGCGCAAGGCAACGGCTTTATTTAATAGAGAATTGGATTTAGAGGAAATTGAAAGTGATTTAAGTGAGAAATTTGATGACATTCTCGTAACTCTGAAGTCATCGGTTCGATCCGAAATCTCAAAGCGCACCTCACAGCTTCTGTCGCATTCAACTTTTGCTGACGGCATCACTCCGGGAGTTTTCGGCCCCCAGCAGCGTCAGCCTCGACATAGGGCAGCATTGCTGCCCCCACTGGAGCTTCCAAAATTCGCTGGAGGTTATGCAAATTGGTCTGACTTTTATTCTATGTTTACCACGATCATAGATAGTCATCCGGACCTCACCAACGTAGAAAAGCTGCAGCATCTACGATCATGCCTGAGGGACGCAGCGTTGGAAACTATTCGCTCATTGGAAATTTCGGAGGGCAACTACGCAATTGCTTTAGATTTGCTGAAAAATAGATTTGATAATCGACGTTTGGTTTTTCAGGCACACATTATTGAGATCCTGGGACTAAAGGCGGTGCAGAGTGGTTCCGTCTCGACACTTCGGGATCTGTCCGATAAATTCAATGCTCATATTCGTGCTCTCAAGGGACTGGGCACGACAGAACAAATCGCAGGATGCATCATCGTCCAAGTCCTGTTCCAAAGGTTGGATCCGGCAAGTCAGGCAAAGTGGGAAGAGCGTTTAGAGGACCCTGCCTTCGTCAATTTAATTCCTACGTGGGAGTCAATGGCATCATTTCTGGAGCAGCGATGCAGGACGTTGGAGACTATGGATTTCGCCATGGCAAACTATACGCCGAGCAATCAGGTGGGAAGTAACAGAATACCCAATGCGCGTAGATCAGCATTTGTTGCCTCGAACGCTAACCCCTGGATTTGTATATTCTGTAATGATACAGGGCATTCCATTTCTTATTGTCAGAATTTTAAAATCCTGTCTCCTGCGAATAGGCTTCAAGAAGCGAAGCGGCTCGGTCTTTGCATAAATTGTCTTAAGGTTGGTCATCAAGTTCGGCAATGCAACTCTAGTAGTTGTCGTTCATGCGGATCTAAGCACCACACCCTGCTTCACCTGGGAAACTCACCTTCTTTTCCTTCACAAGAAGGAGCACATTTTCAAGAAGCACTTCCTTCTGCTTCACCCTCTGCACTGCCTTCCACTTCGACTGCTCTTATTGCACAGGAATTTAGTAATGATATTGTGCTCTTAGCAACGGCTAGCATTTTAGTAAAAAACCGTTCTGGGGTTTTCGTTCCCTGTCGAGCTCTACTCGATTCGGGCTCCCAACTGCATCTAATAACGTCCCGATTCGCAAATCAGCTTCAAGTAAAGAAAGTAAAATCCTCAGCATCTGTAACTGGAGTTGGAGATTCCAGTTTTGTGACGGACGGTCACTCGGTCAATATTACGATTCAGTCCCGAACTTCCGAATACTCGGCCAACATTACCGCGGTGATTGCTCCGAACATAACAGAGCGACAGCCTAGCTTCAACGTCGACATTGGCAGCTGGAACATACCCAAAAATATACAGTTAGCTGACCCAAGGTTTTATGCTCCCCAGCGGGTGGATCTTTTAATCGGAGCCAGCCTCTTTTTCGAGATGTTGTGCGTTGGCCAAATCAAGCTCCCACCTGGATTACCCCTAATTCAAAAGACGCGTCTGGGTTGGGTTGTTTCTGGAGGCTATGGCCTTTCCAATGGCTCGGTTTTAATGTCGTCTCAAGATGAACTTCTCGCTAGTAGAGAGAATAGTTTCGATCGGTTAGATGATCTTCTTCGACGATTTTGGGAAGTGGAAAGCTGCGCCGAGCCAATTATACGCGCTACTAAGGAAGAATTGGACTGTGAAGCGCATTTCGTAAGACACGTCAATCGTTTGCCAGCTGGTGATTATTCTGTTCGGCTGCCTGCCAAGTTTAATCTAGATCTTTTGGGAGAGTCCTACCAGCAAGCTTATCGAAGATTTTTGTCCCTAGAGAGAAAGTTGAATCGTCAGCCATCTTTGAAGGCTCAATATGCAGCATTCATAAAAGAATATCTCGATCTAGGACATATGTCATCAGTTTCTGCCGCTGACATCGGGTTGTGCCGATATTTCTTGCCTCATCATTGCGTCATAAAGGAAGATAGCTCCACTACAAAGCTTCGCGTAGTTTTTGATGGATCGGCGGCCAGTTCCTCAGGCTATTCTCTCAACGATGTTCTTATGGCAGGTCCTGTTATTCAGCCTAAGCTGTTCCAGATTCTTCTACGGTTTCGTTCACACCCAGTAGCAATCACAGGAGACATTTGCAAAATGTATCGTTGTGTTAGGGTTCAGCCTGAGGACAGCCATTTGCAATGCATTTTGTGGAGGGACTCCCCCCAGGATCAATTGCGGGTGTTTAAGCTAGACACCGTTACTTATGGCACGAAGCCAGCATCATTTCTGGCTGTGCGAGCTATGCATCAGTTGGCAGCAGACGAGCATACAGCGTTTCCGCTTGGGGCTGAGGTCATTCGTCGCGACTTTTATGTGGATGATTTGATATCTGGAGCCAAGTCCAAGGAAGAGGCAGTCATCATTATGGATCAGGCATCAAAACTTCTAGCCAAGGGAAAATTTAAGCTTAGAAAGTGGTGCTCCAATGTGTCGGCTGTTTTGGATGGAGTTGCAGACAAGGATAAGGAGTCCTATTTGAAGTTTGATGATGGCACTGATTTTGCAAAAACCTTAGGTCTCGCTTGGGATCCAGTCTCTGACCAACTACTGTTTTCCTTTTCGGTCTTACAGTCAACCTCAAGCCCCTGCAGGCGATCTGTCCTGTCTGCAATAGCGCGATTCTACGATCCTCTCGGGTTGGTTGGACCTGTGATCACAAAATCGAAAATTTTCCTTCAACAACTGTGCAAGGAGAAGTTATCCTGGGATGAAAGCCTTCCTGAGTCACAGAATACGGAATGGAGTGCTATATGTACGAGTTTTGGGCAGATTAAGCATGCGTCATTTCCTCGGCTGGTTCGTTCTCCAAACTCTGAGAGTGAAATACATGGATTTTGTGATGCCAGCATAGAAGCATATGGTGCTTGTGTCTACATCGTTTGCAAAGGCCGATCTCAATTACTTTGCTCAAAGTCAAGGGTAGCCCCCTTGAAAACACTCACTGTGCCCAAGTTGGAACTGTGTGGGGCGGAGCTCCTGTCTAGGCTCATCGCAGAAGTGTCTGGGACGAGTGCATTTGAGGGAAAGGTTTATTGCTGGAGCGACTCTGCTGTTGCGCTTTCATGGATCCGGGACGAGCCGTCCAGATTCAATATTTTTGTAGCGAACCGAGTAGCTGCCATTCAGGAGCTAACTGAGTCAGTGGAGTGGCGATATGTTCCAACTTCTTTAAATCCAGCTGACATTCTCTCCCGAGGTGCTTTTCCTGCTGAGCTCAACGAGTCTCCTCTCTGGACTCATGGACCAAAATTCCTCTGTGGTCCCAAAGCTGACTGGCCGACCCCAATCACTGCTGAAAAGCCAACGCTTGAGGTTCGCCGGAGGATTCTGCTAATAAAATCTCCATATGAAGACATAGTGTCCAGTTCCAAATTTGCCAATTCCTTTGCTGCCCTTCAAAGAGTTTTCGGATACGTCTATAAGTTTAGTAATCGCATCCATCGCCCTACGCTCACGGTGTCTGACCTTCAAGGCGGTACGCTGCTGTTGCTTCGTCTTGTCCAGCGCTCACATTTATGGGATGACATCAAATCATTGCAGTCAAAGGGAATGGTGCACTCCTCCAGCTCGCTCGCATCTCTTTCGCCATTCATTGACCAATTTGGGCTTCTTAGAGTGGATGGCCGGCTGAGGAATTCTTCTCTGGATTTTAATGGGCGTCATCCAATAATATTACCACGGAGTCATTCGGTCACTATTGCCATTATTACTCACTTTCATGAACGCAATCTGCACACTGGGCCACGGGCATTACTTGGCATAATTCGATCCCAATATTGGCCTATTGGGGGGAGAAAGACAGTAATGAAGGCGGTAAACAAATGCATTAGATGCTTTCGAATGAAGCCTCGAGTAGTGGAGCATATAATGGCGGATCTTCCAAAGGAACGACTTGATGGATCTCATGCATTCGAAGTCACTGGCATTGACTTTTGCGGGCCATTTCTCTACAAGTCAGAGGTGCGAAGCAAGCCTCCAGTAAAATGCTACGTTTGTGTCTTCATTTGCTTCGCCACGAAGGCTATTCATCTGGAGTTGGTCAAGGATCTCTCTACGGTATCGTTTCTACATGGCCTCAAACGATTTATATGCACTAGAAGAAGGCCGCGGCAGATTTGGTCTGATAATGCAACCAATTTTGTTGGAGCTCGCAATGAGCTGCTCGAACTAAGGCGTCTTTTCCTCAGCAGTGATCATCAGAGAGCTACATTGGACTTTTGCCTAGCTGAGGCTATTGATTGGTGTTTCATTCCTCCTAGGTCGCCACACTTTGGCGGTCTTTGGGAAGCGGCTGTGAAGATCGCTAAGCATCATTTCTACCGCGCTGTTGGCACTGCTGTTTTAGCCTTTGAGGAGTTGCGGACCCTGGTGTGTCACATTTCGGCGGTTGTTAATTCTCGACCATTAGTCTCGATTTCAGAAAACCCAGCTGATCTGGATGTATTAACCCCAGCACATTTTTTGAATGGTGGTCCGCCTTCTTCTTTCGTCGAGCCGGATGTGACCAGTCTTAACTTCAATCGCTTGGATGGATGGCAACGCGTGGCTTACTTGCAGCAGATCTTTTGGTCCCGATGGAAGGAAGAATACCTAACATTGCTACAACAGCGCTCCAAGTGGCGCACCCCAAAACCTGGCCTGGTCGTCGATGACTTAGTTCTGGTTAAGGACGAAAACTTGCCTCCCATGAAGTGGCCGCTCGCCAGAGTGATCGAGCTTCTCTTCGGTGGAGATGGGGTTGCTCGAGTTGCCGTTCTGAAGACAGCATCAGGAGTGACAAAGCGAGCAGTAAACAAGCTGTGTCTGCTACCCCTTAAGGATAATGTTGAAGCCCAGGCTTCCAACGGGGGGAGTATGTTGGGTCACGCAGCCGCAGCAGCCAACTAACTTATTAATTCGATCTCTTATATTAATGGCATCGCGAAAGGTAGCTCTCTTTATCTAGCTCTCTCGTCTTTTGTGTACTTGCATTTTTCGGCCCAGCTTTCGGCTGGCTGTCCCTTTGTAAAACAGTACGAATTCTGATCTCGACATAAAACGCATTCTCGTCTCGCCTGCTGTACTTTCTCTCGCTAATAAATTGTTAACAAGCCTAAAGCAACCTGAAATTCGTATTTTAATTTAGCAACAACTAATAAAAAAGCTTATTAGTTCAACAAAAAGGTTACCGCAAAAGAAGACTTTGGCGGACTTCTCAAAATGAAAATTGTATTATGTTTGTCAGCTTGTCAGTCCCAAAAGGCTTTCGGATTGTATGAAATTTAGAAAGTGTCTGTATTTAGTAGATCGTATATTACATTTTCGTCACAAAAATTGGTATCAGACCTTTTTTGTTGAAGGTGCGATTTTATTTATTTAACTATGGTTATATCCCAGCGCTACAAGTGCACACTTATAATTATCGCGCTAGTCACATTCAGTTGATATTTTTAAATTATTATTATTTTGAAATTATTAAAAAAAAATTTCTCACTTTCTTAATTAATATTAATAGATAACTTCAAGTTTTGGTAGTTTCTTAGTTACTATTATTGTTGTTCTTACTATTTTTTTATATTTTATTTTATTTAATTTTGTATACATATGTGTACGGGTATTTTTTAGAGATATTTAACTTTATTTTAAAATTGAGTTGCGCTCCTAATTGTTTTGTATTGGTGCGGTAGATTGTTCCATAACCGGATACCATTTATGAAAAATTGCCTTCCCGAACACAGTGTTTGTATTATGTTATTATGTTATTCTTGGTTCTTGAAGATGTTGCTGGGGTAAATTTATTGAAAAGATTATTTAGTAATCCACTCGTCACTATATTGTGAAAGAATATTAAAGTTCTATCATCGATCAAGGAGGTCAAATTAAGGTCAAGTATATTATATGTCAGTTGTGATACATGGTCAGAACATGAACATGGTTAAACACATAACGTATAATTGAACTAAAAGCTATAGTTAATGTGCGCATATCCCGCGCCGTAAAAGAGAGTTGGCAAGAGGATAACTTTTGGCGATTAATAATCTAACTTCCTAAGTTAGGAACGATTTAGAGAATGAAAGTTTTCTCATCAGAGCATATGTACGTCCTGTCGCTTTGACTGTATGGATGCGCCATGATAAAATATTGTTAAATGTTATCCCCAGATTAACTGCATTCACTTCATAGCCTTTCGACGTTGGTTTATACATAATTTTTGGAGTGAAAGTGTTGAATATGGCTTTTTACCAATTCCCAAGTACTTCCATTTCTTACGATTTATACCTTAGCCATTTTTCTTTGCCTATTTTTCAATTAGTGACAACATTTTATTACTTATACGGGTCTACTCAGTTACGGGTCTACTAACAAATATTTGGACATCGTCAGCATATAAATGTACTTCACACTCAGACAGGATACTAGGGACATCACTGATATATAAAGAAAACAATAAACAACCTAGCACAGATCCCTGTGGCACTCCCCTGGATAAGTTCCGGAGAGAAGAAACTTGCGTCCCAGAGACGACTGCTTGGTATGTATCGTTAAATACGACCTAACAAGTTTCGTCGCAGTAATGGAGAAATTAAACATATTCCTAAGCTTGGTACAGAGAATATTATGATTCACAGAATCAAAGCCTTACTGTGGTTAAGGAGCGTTAAAAACGTTACACAGTTCCTGTAGATATTTTGTCTTATATCTTCAACAATACTAGTGATTGCAGTAAAAAAATTCCGATTCTTATGGAATCCAGATCGTCACTTAATTTAACCTCGTTAAGAGGTGTTTTTGCTTGATAAAATTTAAACTATAGAGTCTATTATAAGTAGTTTAACCGTTACTAAGATAATAACACAATTCTCGAATCTCTAACCACTTGCCTAGACGTCTTACCACACCACTGGGTCGACGTCGCCTTTGCAAACGACACCCCGCTGGCTTATGGATACTCTTCCGTGATAGACATGGGCTACTTATATAATGTAAATTTAAGAGGCAGCTATAGGAACATATCCCATTGTGGCTTCACCTACCTGCTGTTTTCGGTGTTTTCTGTTAAGATGACGTATGTTACGTGGGAATATTAGTGCCCGAGTCCTGACAGTGACTTGGGCCGAGGGAGAGGCGTCCGATGTTCAGGTAGTGGGATCTTGGTAAGAATCTCTCCTCTCCAACATACCGAGAATAAATATTTAAAGTGCCTAAAAATAATATTAACCCGTAAAGTTCACCAGTCCACACATCCCAACAAGCTCAGCTGTTGCTCGATCGCAATACGATCGGGCTGTGTTTCGGACATATTCCCTCCCCTTCACACATTCGTGTGCCAAATGGATCATTGCGGGTCGTGAAATTCGATCCCCTATTCTCAAGGTTGTCCGTCGAAAGTGATGTGATTGTTCATGAACTACTCCAATTCTGGCGTTAGCACACCCCCATTGTTAAAGTTCTAGCACTCCATGGTTTTGATTTCTTTTTCACACTATAAATTTATTGAGTAATATATATAGGCGAGCGCTGTGGATAAGTAGTATAATATGTAATGGGCGAAAATTATATATATAAGTTAGGCAGCAATCAGCATGCGACAGTTAGCAATATTGGATTAGACTTCCAATATCGGAACGCAACTCTTCGACCTGCGTACCAGACTTGCCAACTTGCTAAAAAGCTAACACCACCCGACTGAACAGAACAGGCGTTCTGGATTTAGCTACAGCGAAAACCAAAAGGTTTGCATCCGTCCGCCTACGGTACAAGTGCACGTGGTTTTGCTACGAATCCGCGTTTAAAAGCGTAATTCCAGTTATACATCCGTCCGCCTACGGTAAAAGAGCCTGTGCATAATTGACTTGCATTGTGTAAACGTCCGCCTACGGTAAAAGTGCTTACACATACATTTGTGTATTTCGTTTAAGCATTGCAATCCATACGGATCTGCAAGGCAAGGGAAAGCAACAGTTCTTGAGAGTTTTCTGGTCTCTGTGAGTATTTTCATATCGCGCACCCCGAGCCCCTTACAGGAAAGTTCCACATTAGCGTCAAAACAGAGGCCCGAGTGGTGACTCTAGGCGTAAAGCAGCGAAATGGGAGAGCTGTAAAACATAGTAGAGAGAGAAGCGATCGGAAAATTTCATGGCCAGCGTCCCCACTAGAAGCCACAGTGAGTTTAGATTCGACATGTGCAGCCGATCGGAGTCAAGATAAACCGGACGTGTGCAGAAGTGAGGTTAAGTTCGACCTATGGACATCTAAAGGCAGCAACGCGCACATGCTAGGAGACGCAACGGCATTATTTGGCTTTGGCATCGGCATTCTTTTGTGTGATTTTGTTAGATTTGTTAGATAGCGCACACACGAGTAAATCAATTGTAGTTGCGAAAGGAATTCGTATTCAATTTAATGTAATATTGAACCTTTGTTTTATAACCAAACGCAGTCCTGCGATGGCTGATCAATTTGTAGAATAATGTATTTAGTTTAGCAAGTATAATTCTTAAGCAACGTAACGTAATAGATTTAAAGACATAAGAACCATGAAGTAAACAACTAGATTTCGAACGAGAATGAAGTTTGTCTAACCTAGAAAGTCACGCACAAATAAATGCAATTATTAAAACTCCCTACAGCATCGTGGGAAGGCCTTTCAACACTGAAAAAAAGAATGGGTGAGTGAAACCAGATCTTAAATATTGTTGTTCCCACATTTCAACACTGCAAAAAAGAATGGGTGAGTGAAACCAGATCTTAAACATTGATGTTCCCACATTGTGCGTATATATTTTGTAACAAAACTTTCCATACTCAGTCAGCATAGACTCGCAGTAAAGGCTATGCTTATAAAGTAAATTTATTTGAAACCAGTCCTCCATCCGAATCTGAGTTTGACACGGAAACCAGATCTATAATCGTATGTTTACAACAAGGTTCGGTAGTTTTGTATCCTGTTAAGGAAATCAGATTGATTGATAACACTTTCTCAGAAATGAATTATGCAAAGTACGTAAGGACGTAATGAACATTTCAAATGTTAAGATTTTGGACATGATTTCGTAAACTTGGATTCCACAGCGAGAAGCATGGGTTAAGATAATTCGGTAGCATTAGAATAAGGGGTAGCACACATCTCGGCTATGGCAGCCATGGTAGGGATGGAAAAAGCCAGTCTCTCAATAACATCAGAGAGTGCTTTTAAAGAATGTAGACATACACCACCCCCTAGTAGCACATTTAATAGTTGAACAATAGCTAGAATCAAAGGTAAACGTTTATGATAGAGGGACTCTGTAATATATTAGTGTGATGGACGTCCAGAGATTGATTGCCAAGAACTCACGCCGTCCCGACTGGCCGCAGCCTTTCAAATTTTGAATGCAGCGGAAGTGCAAGGTGGGTCAAGTACCATGAATTCTAATAGGATTCGCGATCTAGGATAGAAGCGTCCGTTGCCTACACTACTACACTACACTACACTACTACTACACTACACCACCATTACAAAAATTGGCTAACACATATGAAATTGATCAATTATTTTAATTAACGGAAATTCTATTGATTTCAGCATTAACGAAATCTGAAACTGATAAGCCATAGGGATATTGTTAACTACAAATTGCCCTGTCATTTTTGGTGTTTATTTCACTTCGAATATCGGTTCAAAATGGAATTTGTACATTTATTTTTCAGTATTCTTCTTCGATTATGTCAATTATTATACCCGTTACTTGTAGAGTTAAAAAGTATACTTCTTACGCAGCGCAAGTTTGTTTCACCAGCGTGCCACGCCCCTCTAACGCCCACAAGCCGCCCAAAACTGTGGCTCCTACAGTTTTGATGCTAGAATAAAATTTTTTGCTGAAATGTATTGTCCTCATCAATACCTATAGATTTACCCAAAAAAAGTTTGCCACGCCCACTGTAACGCCCTTTGATCCCTTCAGTTGAATAACGGGTATCTGAGAGTCGAGGTACTCGACTATAGCGTTCTTTCTTGTTTTTTTCTTTAGTACTTCTATTCGATTTGTACTTGAAATACTAATATTGTTCATTTTGATTCGCTTGGACTCTTTAGTTCCAAAATTTTTTACTTATTTGTTGAAGGATGAATCGACGTCGGGGTGTTTAGGATTTCTAGATCTTAAACAATTAATTCTTTTGTTGACGGAATTTTCATCATCGGCGTGCTTAGGACTTTTTGATCCCAAATAATTTAATTTTTTGTTGACGGAAATTTCATCGTCGGCGAGTTCAGGATATTTTGATCCCAAACTTTTAAATTTTGTATTGACGGATATTTCTTCGTCGGAGGGTTCAGGAATTATTGATCCCAAACTTTTTAATTTTTTATTGAGGGATATATCTACGTCGGCGTGCTCAGCATTTATTGATCCCAAACTTTTTAATTTTTTATTGACGGATATATCTACTTCGGCCAGTTCAGGATTTATTGATCCCATACTTTTCTCGCTACTTTCCACAAATATAGAATCTGTGTGTTCTTCACTTTTACAATCTAAATATTTTTTAAAATAAATTCTTTTAATGGAAGTGTATTATTGACTTTAATTAAACTTGTTTCGATTTTTTCCTCACTATCATAATATATTAACTTTTCTGTCTTTCCTTTATACTCCAACAATCCCTTTTCTATATTTATTATAGCTCCGATGTTTCTTAATAAATTAAACCCAATTAATAGGTCAGATTCCAATCCTTCTATTTTATAGAACAAATGCCTTGTCTCAGACATATTTATATAGTGATAATATTTAAAAATTGAATACCCATGAACCGTAGATACTTTTTGTAAATTGATAATTCATTTTTGTTCTCAAAAATGCCCTTCTTAATATAACAATCTGTGCCTCCTGAGTTTGAACGATTATTGTTTTGATAATAACTATTATTATATCTTTCTCGATTAGTATTTGTCTTCCAATTATTACTAGGCTGATTTTGAATTTCTAGTGATGGATCAACGTCCATTGACTCGACAGTTTTTGTTTTTGATTGGTATTCTGATTATGGTTTTGCCAAAAATTCATATTCTGGGCCAACTCTGTTTTATTGCATTAAATCTTAAATCATTTCCCTGATTTTTATTTTCATTTTTAACACCATAATACCTGTTTGCAAATTGAGCACGTAAATTGTTTGATTCTAATTCCTGGGCCTTTGGCCAAAACATTGGTCAAGTCTGGTGGGTTTAATGAGAAAAAGGTTTCTGATATTGAACCAGATAATATCGAATAAAATTCGCAATGCTCCTTATTGTTTTGTTTGTTTCCTTGGTAATTACGTTGTCCCTTCCGTATGTCATTATAGTTTTGTTTGTTAGTAAAGTCATTTTTGTATTGACTAAGGATATTTAATTCGGACTCAAGAACTTGGATAGGTCGTTTGTCATTGAAAAAAAATCAATCTAGATAAGGTTGATTGAAAATTTAAAACAGTGCCATGATTGGTTAGAGCGTCGTGGGCTGCTCCCATGACTTTATTTCGTAAAATTGTTAACGCGATAAATTACAGCTTACTCTGAATTTTATAAAGGCTCATTGCAGTGTCTGCAGCCTCCCTCCAACCAACGAATTGTGTTGGTTCCACGGTGAGCTTCGGTAATGATCTTTCACATTTTATATTTGGGTCAACTTCTTGAATCTTATAGTCCTCTACTACTACTCTGTAGCTAACTTTTCTTCTAAACCATAACTTTTTTTGCTTTTTTCGCTCAATTGAACATTATTAATTATTAATTAATTAATTCCACAGTTAAGTTACAGGCTGTGGTTAAGCCACCTGCGGAAAAATTAGCCAGTTGCCATTAATAATTTAATTCACCGAAACAATCTATTAAATTTTCCAGATTGTTCTCTTAAATTCTCAATGGTTTTTTCTTATCAAAATGTTTTGTCTAAATTAAATTTAATTTTTTTAAAAGACCTTTTCAAAAATAAATTTGAAGTATCCTCGCGATACCGTCCAATGGGGTCTTCCCTCAGTTCGTGGGATGATCTTTTCATTTTTTCCAGTGTTGGCGAGGTAATGCCTTACAGCCCTTCCTTCCTTCTTTAGTTTTCTTTGGGATTGTTATGGTAGTTTGATGTTCGGTTGGGTTTTGTAGTTTTAATTAATTTTTGCCGTTTCGAATTTGTTTCGATCACTGTATCTTTGTTATGTGTCGTTGGTGGATGTTTTAATTTTTCCACTGAAAATTTGAGTTTTGGCTGCTCGAGTTCCGTTTTTAAATTAAATTCTTATTTTTCCTTAAATTGTTATTTTTAGAACTTTTGATAACGCAGCCCATGTTGGGCGCCAATAAATTTTATTCGATGTGGTTCATTTAAAAAAATAAAATTTGTATTTGATTGGTAGAAAAATTTACAAAATTTTATCTGTTGGGGTTGGTTTAGATAAATGCAAAAGTTGATTGATCTAGTAGTATTCTCACTAAAAATACGCGTCGAACGACACCTCGTTTGTTAAAATCCGATTCTCCTTTTAAAAGGTTACCGCAAAAGAAGACTTTGGCGGACTTCTCAAAATGAAAATTGTAATATGTTTGTCAGCTTGTCAGTCCCAAAAGGCTTTCGGATTGTATGAAATTTAGAAAGTGTCTGTATTTAGTAGATCGTATATTACATTTTCGTCACAAAAATTGGTATCAGACCTTTTTTGTTGAAGGTGCGATTTTATTTATTTAATTATGGTTATATCCCAGCGCTACAAGTGCACACTTATAATTATCGCGCTAGTCACATTCAGTTCATATTTTTAAATTATTATTATTTTGAAATTATTAAAAAAAATTTTCTCACTTTCTTAATTAATATTAATAGATAACTTCAAATTTTGGTAGTTTCTTAGTTACTATTATTGTTGTTCTTACTATTTTTTTATATTTTATTTTATTTAATTTTGTATACATATGTGTACGGGTATTTTTAGAGATATTTAACTTTATTTTAAAATTGAGTTGCGCTCCTAATTGTTTTATATTGGTGCGGTAGATTGTTCCATAACCGGATACCATTTATGAAAAATTGCCTTCCCGAACACAGCGTTTGTATTCGAGGGCATATGTTATTCTTGGTTCTTGAAGATGTTTCTGGGGTAAGTTTATTGAAAAGATTATTTAGTTATCCACTCGTCACTATATTGTGAAAGAATATTAAAGTTCTATCATCGATCCAGGAGGTCAAATTAAGGTCAAGTATAATATATGTCAGTTGTGATACATGGTCAGAACGTCTTAAGTTAAACACATAACGTATAATTGAACTAAAAGCTATAGTTAATGTGCGCATATCCCGCGCCGTAAAAGAGAGTTGGCAAGAGGATAACTTTTGGCGATTAATAATCTAACTTCCTAAGTTAGGAACGATTTAGAGAATGAAAGTTTTCTCATCAGAGCATATGTACGTCCTGTCGCTTTGACTGTATGGATGCGCCATGATAAAATATTGTTAAATGTTATCCCCAGATTAACTGCATTCACTTCATAGCCTTTCGACTTTGGTTTATACATAATTTTTGGAGTGAAAGTGTTGAATATGGCTTTTTACCAATTCCCAAGCACTTCGATTTCTTACGATTTATACCTTAGCCATTTTCCTTTGCCTATTTTTCAATTAGTGACAACATTTTATTACTTATACGGACACAGGCATGTATTTCAGTTACGGGTCTACTAACAAATATTTGGACATCGTCAGCATATAAATGTACTTCACACTCAGACAGGATACTAGGGACATCACTGACATATAAAGAAAACAATAAACAACCTAGCACAGATCCCTGTGGCACTCCCCTGGATAAGTTCCGGAGAGAAGAAACTTGCGTCACAGAGACGACTGCTTGGTATGTACCGTTAAATACGACCTAACAAGCTTCGTCGCAGTAATGGAGAAATTAAACATATTCCTAAGCTTGGTACAGAGAATATTATGATTCACAGAATCAAAGCCTTACTGTGGTTAAGGAGCGTTAAAAACGTTACACAGTTCCTGTAGATATTTTGTCTTATATCTTCAACAATACTAGTGATTGCAGTAATACAATTCCGATTCTTATGGAATCCAGATCGTCACTAATTTTTTACCTCGTTAAGAGGTGTTTTTGCTTGATAAAATTTAAACTATAGAGTCTATTATAAGTAGTGTAACCGTTACTAAGATAATAACACAATTCTCGGATCTCTAACCACTTGCCTAGACGTCTTACCACACCACTGGGTCGACGTCGCCTCCGCAGACGACACCCCGCTGGCTTATGGATACTCTTCCGTGATAGACATGGGCTACTTTTATAATGTAAATTTAAGAGGCAGCTATAGGAACATACCCCACTGTGGCTTCACCTACCTGCTGTTTTCGGTGTTTTCTGTTAAGATGACGTATGTTACGTGGGAATATTAGTGCCCGAGTCCTGACAGTGACTTGGGCCGAGGGAGAGGCGTCCGATGTTCAGGTAGTGGGATCTTGGTAAGCATCTCTCCTCTCCAACATACCGAGAATAAATATTTAAAGTGCCTAAAAATAATATTAACCCGTAAAGTTCACCAGTCCACACATCCCAACAAGCTCAGCTGTTGCTTGATCGCAATACGATCGGGCTGTGTTTCGGACATATTCCCTCCCCTTCACACATTCGTGTGCCAAATGGATCATTGCGGGTCGTGAAATTCGATCCCCTATTCTCAAGGTTGTCCGTCGAAAGTGATGTGATTGTTCATGACCTAGTCTACTTCTGGCGTTAGCACACCCCCCTTGTTAAAGTTCTAGCACTCCATGGTTTTGATTTCTTTTTCACACTATAAATTTATTGAGTATTTTATATAGTATAATATTGGCTAACGCATATGAAATTGATCAATTATTTTTATTAGCGGAAAGTATCAAATTTACCACTTATTAAGGTGCTCACATCAGCAAAACGCCGACTGTTCACGACTACAAACGTCACTCAGAGGGCTCTTGCAATTGTACATAGAACTACATGGCTGATACTCGCCGCTGAAAAGTTAATGTTTAACTAGTAGTTTATCTAATTGATTATGAAGTTACAATTATGTATAAGGAATTTATTAATGAGCTTAACTATGAACATATTAACATTGTCCAATAATATATTTTTTTCTAAGCAAAAAAGAAGAATTACATTTGGTACAGTAGAGATGGCAATCGCTTTTTTTGTCTTGTTGCAATGTATAGAAGGTGACAAATCTAGTCGGAACGTCTCAATATGTGAATTCTCCAACTCGGCTGTAGTTATTGGTAAATTTACTTTTGACAATATATATTGAATTCTTAAATTGAACTGTGGATCTTTGCTAATCGTACTTTCTAAAGCTTGTGTGGTAAACATGATGCATGGATACATATATATACATATATATTTATAAAGAAATATTTAAAAAGGGAACCTCGTTCCGACGCACTTACCCTTCTTTTAATCCTGGTCGATGAGATCTCGACGCTCTGGATCATAGGCTTTGGGAGACGTTACAATGGGTTTATATATATATATACATGCGATATTAGTTTGTGGCTCATAAAAATATAAAACAAAAACAAGGAAGAACGCTATAGTCGAGTACCTCGACTATCAGATACCCGTTACTCAGCTAAAGGAACCAAAGGAGATATTCAAGCAGCAAAGCGAGATAGAAATGCGCCACATTAGACAGATTTAGACAGATTTAAGCGTTATGGGCGTTAGAGTTTGCGTGTCAAATTTTTTTTTGGATCAATCGATAAGTATTGACCAGAACAATACGTTTCAGTTAAACATTTTATTCTAGCATCAAAACTGTAGGAGCCACAGTTTTGGGCGGCTTGTGGGCGTTAGAGTAGGCGAGGCACTCTACTGAAACAAACTTGCGCTGCGCAGGAATCTCAGGAATCTGCCTGCCTAGTCCCAGTATTGTAGCTTGTATCGTTTCCGAGACCTCAGCGTTCATACGGCCAGACGGAAAGACGGACATGGCTAGATCGACTCGGCTAGTGATCCTGATCAAGAATATATATACTTTATGGGGTCGGAAACGCTTTCTTCTGCCTGTTACATACTTTCCGACGAATTTAGTATACCCTTTTACTCTACGAGTAACGGGTATAACTACGTTGCACAAAAAAAAATAATAGTACGGCAGTATAAATATGTATGTATGTATGCATCGTATGGGAGTTCCACTGCGGCACGCGTCAGTTCCAATGCTCGGACTGGGGCTGGTCGGTGCAGCTCCAATTTCTTGTTCAACGTATTTGTTGGTTCTGTTTCACTTGCTTTCAGAAATGCATAAACTAGCAAATGGTTTTTAATTGTTTTGGCTATTCACTTTTGTTTTTTAATTAATTGTAATTTATTCTCCTTTTTTTGGTTTATTGTCTTTTTTTGTGACACTTTGCTGCAACTGCTGTACTCAGGCTCCGATGGGGGTTACTACTACTTTTTACTGGGCGAGATGATGGTTGCGGCGTCTCTGCACAGATCGTATGTTCATTTAAACGACTCTCAGGATGATCAAAACAAGGAGTAGTACAACGCCGAGCTTTAGCGGTTGGTTGACATCCTGGATATCGTCCTTATGATCGATAATCTCCACGTTGTTTATAACGTTGGCGGTACTGCCGGCCACGTTGGATGTTTTGCTACTTATCTTGTCGCCCTTGGGCCAGATTTGGAGCTCGGGGTGCGGTCGATCGCAGGACCGGTAACCAGGACTTTCTCCTGGGTAAAGTTGATCCTAGGGAAACGGTCGACATCCTTTTGGACACCAGCTTTCTTCCAGTCGTGGTCTGCGCTGATGGGAATTGTACTTTTTAACCACTGCGAGGGAGATTAGAACATATTCTGACTGTCTTCTCTAGTTGGCTGGGGTCTTTTATACCTAACTATAGCTTTCGCTAGCCTCTTATACTGGATGAATATTGTTTCTCCATTTCCCCTATCTTAGAAGTCGATGGCCGGCTGGTGCAGTTTGCCAACTGCCGGAGTATGGTTACCAGTAATTTGAGCGTGAGTTGTCCAAGAGCAAAATGAAAGTTCAACTTCGAGGAAAACGGATACTTGGCTGTTCTAGTGGCACTGGACACCTCCTTGACGCTGACGCTCTCTAACGTTCTGTTTTGTATCCACTGGGACATTTCGCTCCGGAGTGCTGGTGAGTCAAACCATTGTGGCACTACTTGTTTACAAGCAAGCAACAGGAATAGAAGCCATTATTGTGGAGAGGTTGCCTTAGCCTCCATTGGAAGGAAAATTACTTTGTGGACCGGACGTTTGATCGTCCCACGCGCGGTTCGGTTGTCTACTACTCGAACTCTGACGACAACCATGTCGTGTTGCCACCGACTAATGATCGATTTAGCTTCGCCTGATACACGAGTATGATGCTATAGGCATCAGTTACGGACTTTTGGACTGCTTGCATGAAGACGCCAGAAAGCAACGTTACGGCACCTTCAAACGTTTTTCCATTATCGGAATGGACTCGCTGAGGACACCCTCGCCCAGCTAAAAATCTGGCGATGGCGACAAGTAAATGTTCGGTAGTTAAGTCGGAAGTGGATTCCAAGTGGATGGCTCTTGTTGAAAAACACACAAACACGCAAACATATTTCTTTGAAAATTGTCACGCCCGTACTGTATAATTTTTAATTTCAAAGGGGCCTGCGTACTCGATGACCGTGTAAGTTATAGCCCTTAAAAAGGAGACACGATCGATCGACGATCGCCCAATAGTTGGGTTAACTTGCATGTTATTACCACTGCCTTTGCCAGATTTTTCACTTTCGAAATCCGAAATTGGATCCGGCGCACCACTAATTGGTTGTTGCCATGGAGAGACATCGGGTATGTGAACTGGATTAGGAGCCGAGAAAATCGACAACTGAACGGCCAAATGATGTGATGCAGTAATACGTCGTCTAGAAATGAAAATAGATTTGAAATTTGTCTGGATAGAGGTAAGGGGCTATTACTTATCCACAGACGAAGCTCGAGAGCGTATTTTTCGCACTGGGCAAGTAAATAAGAGTCCTCTCAACTTTCTGGATTTCCAGATTACTGAACTGCGAATCTGGACTTGAAGGAGCTTTACCACAGCAACTTAGAAAACTTTAAAACGTATGCCAGGACACGTAGAGCCTTGTTTTTATATCTCCGTTTTAATATTATATCTGGGTAGCGCTTAAGCAATTTGGGTGATATATTTATTTCATTTTGCCGAGTAAATGAATGGGCTTCAGTAGGTATAATGTCAGCAGACACTCGAAAAAGTTTGAAAATGTGGATTTTTTTTTAACATTTAATGACTGTGAAGCGTCTGTTGATATCGTAAAAACTCGAAAAAATCCGACAAAAATAGGGGCATGAATACTTTGAAAGTTACTGTCCAAACGAACCAATCAAGCCATATTTGGGCACACAATTTCTTATAGTAGCTTTGCGTTATAAGGCCGGTAACAGAATTGCGCTTGATATTAGATTATTAGTATTGACCAACGTAAGGAGGTTCATGTTATACCCTTAGGCAATTTTGCTTCCACCAGAACAGTAGTTAGGAAACGCGGGTCATGGGACAAATTGCCCCCGACCCGTTATTAATGGCCTCCGCCCCTTTACTAATTAGGATATTAAGGACCCCCGCCTCTCAATAATTAGCATGTTAATGGCCCCGCCTCCTCATTAATGTATGCGGGCTCTAAGACAATATGCATAGTCCGTAAATTATTTACATTATGAGAAATTAATATTCAGCAGGTGTTGCTGTGGACGTGAGAAAGGTCGCACACCCACAGTATCCAAAGGATATTATCTTAGAGGAACATGTCCGATCATGTTGGGAAAGATGTGATCACGTATCCATTTGAGAAAGGTCGCACGCCTAAAACATCTAAAGATGGATATTGTTGGGGCGGGGTGGCTTGATTCTTGAAATAGCTGAGGTCCCAAGAACGAAGCCTACGAAAAAACACGGGGGTACTTTGTGGCTTGTTGTTAGTTAAGCCTAACTTAACTTAAGCGCTCCAGAGTGGAGCTGTGACTTAGGGGAGAGATGGAGAGGGAGAGCGGACGGCAGATGTATCTGGATAGAACTGTCGCTCGACTCTGCCTCCTGAAATTAAACGCGCTTTTAACTTTAGCTTTATGTTGGGGAAAGCTGTTTCCTATGATTGTAAAACTAACTTATAAATCAAAAGAACCCCAATAAAATAAATCTCAAAAGTTAGTGATTCTCAGATGTGGAATATTTTCAAACACACATTTTGATTTTCGCCCCAGAACGTTGAACTGGTAATGGTCTTAGATTCCTTCCTTTCTACAAATGGGTCATAAAAGGGATTCAAGCAGAGCTAACCGAACATGCGCACCTGTCCATTACCAGACGGCAATAAAAGGGTTGAAAGGGAATCCTGAAGGCGCACGCTCATTGATAAGATCATGGACTTCACGCTGACTGCTAGCTCTAACACGTCCCATAACATGGATTGAAATCACGACCGCGCAACAACTCGCAAGTATCTGATATATCTCAATCAAGAAAATGTTTTCAATTTTATTGAAAATGATGACCAATTATCTGCTCTTTAAATTGATCAATAAATTGGTAAATTTCCTCATTAACTTAGCTTCATTAATTTTGTAACTTTTACGTCTTTACAAATTTAGTCTCAACTTTAAAATGATGTATAAAAATTATTTTATTGTTTTGAAGATATTTTTGAAAAAATGTCAAAATATTGTATGCGTTGTTTAGAGCACACCCTCCCCTAAGAGGGTATTGTTCCACAATAAGGATACTGGTTTCCTTTAACCCTGCTTAATGACGGACAGCCCATTTCCTCGATATTAATGACCTAACGACTCCCGAAAAAAGTATGTAGAAATGGTTTCTGTTCCACACCTTTACAAATAATATGTTTTCCGTTTGTAATTGTCCTTAGACACTCCTGTCCAACAAATTTGCTAAAGTGTGCTGGCTAACCAAATTGCAGTCTTTCGAGATTTTGTATTTAGCAAAGTAAAATTTTAATGGTGGTTCTATTAAAAAACCATTATGTAAGCTTGGATATTTTAAAAACACAATTCCAATTTCTTTTAGAATAAAATTATTATTGTTATTAAAAAAACCTTGACATCAATTGAAACAGTATCTTTCAACTAGTCCGTTTAATGGTTTATATTTAAATATCTTGTCATGTATGAGGAGACAATAAGCTTCGGTATTTTCATTTAGTTCTATTGAAATTCTGACATCAATAGGACCAGTTTTCACTGATTCGTTTTGATATGAAAGATCAACCACAATAGTAGGGGCCTTTAATTTAAATTATATTTGCGGTCAAAAAAGGTTTTGACTCACGATTATAGTAACTAGATTGAAATCTTGTATACATTTCATCATATAGGTGAGCATACTGATTCTTACTCAAAGTTCAAAGTTATTTTTAAAAAGAGTTGTAACATTATCAGTTGAAAATCCATTCGGTGAATCTTTTCTAATAATTCCTTGAAAATTAAGTCTTACAAGTCTTAATTTTGGATAGTAATTCGAATTCAATCGATGAATAAGTATGAAACCCATTCTCTCTCTTCTGAGTAAACCTCTTCTCGGACATTTAAAATTGTTTCCCTTTCCACCATTTATATGTGACGATCCTGCCCGACGGCAAGACTGTCACAATATATAGATATAAGTAATAGTTAACCAAGTTTGCCATTGGTATTATTAGTACGTAAGTGATATGAAATGAAGGATTATGATTTAGTAAGTGGAAAGCGAACATATGGATTTTTGGGGTGCAAAACCAAAATAGGTCAAGTTTGGTTCCGCACCATCCGCCCGAGGTGGCAACCATAGGGAATAATACTAGAAAATAGAGAAAATACCAAACCGATCTGGCAAGGCAAAGGGAAGAAGGATGAAATGGGCACACGGCGGTTTCCGGGCTCTCTCGGCTCTGGTATCGGAAGGTGTACGGTTGCGCACGCGAAAAAGAAAAGGCAAGAAAACACGCGGAGAAAAGAAAGCCCGGTCGGTAGGATGTAAGGTTTGTGGATCAGTGTAATCGGCGCAGTGAAATCAGGGAACGATTAAACACGACAAATAAAATTGAGTGAACTAATACAAAAGGAAAAGGCGAGCGGTATTGATGTACATATTGGGTTTTGTTCCTTCCCCCTTCTCGCACGGAAGCGGTAAATTAGTTACGTCGGACATATATATAGCATCCCGATCTTGTGAAACTCACCCACTAACCTACCTGCACAGTGAGGCAGGTAGGCAGTGAGTGAAGACCCCCTCATATTCCCGCATGAACCCCCCCAACGAGGTGGTATACCCCTTCGTGCCCTATTAATTCCTCCCCCCACGAGGTGGCAGACCCCTTCGTGCCCTATTAACCCCCCACGAGGTGGCAGATCCCTTCGTGTCCTGTTAACTCCCACACCGTAGCGGAAGGGCAGACTCTTCCGACTTTGACTAATCGACCTTGTTTTCAGCCGGCCAAACACGACAAACACTGGCTGCGGCCTCCCCCCAAGGTCCAGCCCGTGGAAACTTTGGCCTCGCAAGCCTTATCCCTCGGCCACGTATGATAGACCTCTGGATCCGACTGAGAGCTATATCCTGGCCAGAGAGCATCCTTACAAGTGGCGCCCGAGCAGGGACATTGAGGCTAACTAGAGCAACACCAAAGTGGCCTAAAGACCCACTAAGATAGAGATCTTTATCCCGAAGGACCGCGCTACTGCCGTTGCCAACCATTAGAGTGAAGGACTCCAAAGAGCAAAAGGAGAAGGAAAAGGAGATTTGCGCACTGCAATAAACTATGGCTAGCCGAGCGAATGCACAAATGGAATCTACGGTTCGACGGAGCGTCAGGCCCTCTGACCTTGATCGCCGAACTGGAGGAGAAAATAGCAACGTATGGAATTAATCAGGAGGAGGTACCCCGCGCTATGTCAGAGATTTTCGAAGGTAGAGCAGCACGATGGTTCCGCACGAGCCACTTACAGACAGCTACGTGGGCGGAGTTTCGGGCCGAGTTCTTAGGTTTCTTCTTGCCCCCCCGTTACTTCGAGCGACTAGAGGACGAGATCCGAGCCCATATCCAGGGAGTGGATGAGACATTTAAGGACTACTTGGTCGAGTTAAGGACCAAGATGCAGCAAGCCGGATACCAAAAGGAGGAAGAACTTTATCGGATCTATGAAAATATGGCACCAGAATACCGTCTGTATATAAGACGCCACGAGTTCGAGACGCTGGAACAATTAACCCGCATGGCGACGGAATACGAAAGGGTGAGACAGCTGACGTCGAGTCGCGCAGGTACTCATAGGATGGGGACTACAGACCGGGACAGGACCAACCCTCTTCGGACGCCGAACCCCTTTCGAAGCCCAGAGGTACCCATTCAAGGAGGGAATGCAACTCATCAAATGATCAGGCAGCCCCTATCAAACACCGACGTACAGCGAGCTTGTAGTAGGTGCGGAGAAGTTGGCCACTTTAGACGGGTTTGTACTAATGCGCGCCTGAACTTTTGCTGGGATTGTGGTCGTAGGAATACGACGAACGACGCCTCCGCCGAGATGCGGGCGCTGCGGAGACGAGCGAAGTCGCAGCCCGACATCAAGGAACCCACCACTAAGGACAAGCAACGGCCGATGGGTGGACGCCACGGGGGATACGGGAGCGCCGAGGAGCTTTGCGAGCGAAGGGTACGTTCGTATGGTAGCGAGACCGGAGGAGATGCAAGAGATCATCACTACGATAGCGTTAGCTGATCGGTCAAGCCTGGCAGTGAAAAAGCTATGGCGCACTCGCGTGGAATTAGCTGGCACGCGAGTGTGGATGCCATTCTTGGTGATGCCAACCATGTTGGATCGCGTGATATTAGGCATGGACTTCTTGGCGGCGATGGGAACCGATCGGAGCCTCAAGGAGCTCCGACAGTTGCTAGGCATGGCCTCTTGGTATCGTCGGTTCGTCCCTAACTTCGCAACCGTAATACAACCAATGACTACCCTGTTGAAGAAAGGCCGGAAGTGGGCATGGGGTCCCGAGCAACAGAACGCGCTAGAAGACGTAAAAAGAAGGTTAACCACCTCCCCCGTCTTAGGGTGTCACGACTTCGACAAGACGTTTGTGTTGCAAACTGACGCTAGCGACGTGGGGCTAGGAGCGGTCTTGTCGCAAGATATCGAGGGCCAGGAGAGAGTCATCGCGTACGCCAGCCGTCGACTCACAGCCACGGAGGGCAATTACACGACGACGGAGAAAGAGTGTCTGGCCATCATATGGGCTATCAGAAAAATGCTACTTGGAAGGGTATCGGTTCGAGGTGGTTACCGACCACCTAGCCCTCAAATGGTTGAACTCCATCGAAAGTCCCTCCGGTCGGGTAGCAAGATGGGCGCTGGAGTTGCAACAGTTCCAGTTCGACTTGCGGTACCGTGGAGGCAAATTGAACGTGGTGGCGGACGCGTTATCCCGGCCACCCTGTGGAGTCTTTCAACAAATGGCCGAAGTGGACACACCCTGTAAATGGATCCAAGGTATGCGAGTTAAGATAAAAGAATACCCCGAGAAGTTCTCAGACTACATGATGGAAAATGGGCAACTATACCGGAATTTGGGACACAGAGCTGATGACGAGGACTACTTCCCGTGGAAACTGTGTGTCCCTAGTTCAAATAGAGTCCGAGTCCTCCAAGAATGCCACGACGCGCTCACGGCTGGACATCTGGGCGTCCGGAAAACCGTTTCTCGACTATCTCAGAGGTATTTCTGGCTCGGCATGTTTAGGGACGCGAAGCGTTACATCCAGCGCTGCGAGTCGTGCCAGAAGTTCAAAACCGCCCAGACAAAAGCAGCAGGCAAAATGTTAACCCGCATAACGAGCGAACCGTTGACGTTTTATGCGCTGACTTTGTCGGCCCACTACCCCGGTCGAAACACGGAAACACCATGATCCTCGTATTTCATGACGTATTTTCTAAATGGGTGGAGTTGATCCCGTTACGGAAAGCTATCGCCGCCCAAGTTCAGAAGGCATTCCGGGAACGGATACTGGGCCGAGTCGGCATCCCTCGGAAGTTCGTCTGCGATAACGGTACTTAATTTACCAGCCGCATCTTGAAGGAGTACTTCCACACGATAGGGGTAGAGATCCAATATACTGCTCCATACTGTCCACAGGAGAACCCTACAGAGAAGACGAATCGGACGGTCAAGACGATGAAAGCCCGACTCACCGAGGGAGACCAAAGTTCCTGGGACGAGCTATTACCGGAAATAGCGCTCGCCATCAACGCAAGTGTATCGGACTCTACGGGATATAGTCCCGCCTTCCTGACACAAGGACGTGAGCCCAGACTCCCTACTATGTTATACGACGAGGTCACCCCTGGATCAGCGGTGATATCTAAGGACCCCGCAGAAAAAGGGCTCCAACTCAGAGGAATCTTCGATATTGTCAGATCCAACCTCCAACGTGCTTCCCAAGAGCAAGCACGCCATTACAACCTTCGACGCCGTGAGTGGAGACCGAAGCTCGGTGACAAGATGTGGCTACGCCAACATCCTCTCTCGAAGGCGGCCGAAGGTTTCGCCGCCAAATTGGCCCCCAAGTATGACGGTCCCTACACCGTAACGAGGTTCATATCCCCTAACCTGGTCCTGTTGCGACGCCCAGGGGAAAGACGTTCACGCTCTGCCAACATCAGTCAGCTGACTTTGGGAATGCAGCCACGGAAGAAGAGGACGGGGCTGCCGAGGCGACACGAGAGGTTAAGCACGGTAGAGGTTCGCATGGTAATTTCTAAGTTGTTATCTAAGTACTCTAAGTCGAAGTTTCACTGTACCGATAGGTAGGGAGCTTGAGCAATAAAAGTCTTGTATCTATAAGTTTAGTCCCCGCTTTCAGATGGATGAAGTCATCGAGTTGTCGGATAGTTCGGACGATACCGAGGTTTTTCATCACGATCTTTCGGATCGCGACGAGTGGGTCGCGGAAGGGTACAGCGGAGGGGATTCGGAGGCATCGGAAGACGAAGAGGGAGAGGTCGCAGAGGACCGGTTAATCAACGATAACCAAGGTGAAGAAGACGTACCCGACGGCGCCGAATCTTCCGACGACCAGGAGTCTGGGGCTACGGGTGGACCTCGGTTTGCGGGCATGTGGAGCCCTAAACCCGGGGAGACACGACGACCCGCTCGACCTTCGACGACCTATACCGTCGAGGATGATCTCAGCAACGCGAGCGACAGCGACGAACGCGACGAGCCTCGAGATTACTCGTGGGGTCGCCGTTCGCAGGGGCCACGGTATCACGCACCGCAAGAAGACGACGAGCAGCCGTTGACCAGGCGAGATTCTCGAGGCGGTCACCTGAGGTACGCAGAGGTTAGTGGATCAGTGTAATCGGCGCAGTGAAACCCAGGAACGATTAAACACGACAAATAAAATTGAGTGAACTTATACAAAAGGAAAAGGCGAGCGGTGTTGATGTACATATTGGGTTTTGTTCCTTCCCCCTTCTCGCACCCGTTGTTCCCCGAGCGAGCCAGGCTACTAACGATCGATCAATCATCAATCAATGGGTTCTAAGAAAAATGTTAAAATACCTCGTGTAGTTAATGTACCTGAAATTGGAAGTTTTCTACCAATCGTGCCGATCTTGACAGCCCTAAGCGCTCTGGGTAGTTTAGCAAGTGGTAGTTCAGCAATTGCAAAATCAATTAATAACGCGAGAATGGCTAAAGAAGATATGGAGGAGAAGTAACGGCACAACAGGAAAATTGAAAGTGTTGCTGTAGGAGAAGGATTATAACTGAAGCCCTATAGAAAGGGTTATGAGTTCTTTCTAAAGCCCTATAGCAGCGGTCGGCAGCGCCCTATTATGTGAGCATAGGGAAGTGTTCTGCACATCCTTTGCTCGCTCACGTATAACGTAGATGTTCGTGTGACTTCGGCATGGGTCTTCGGGCCATTTTTTTCTCAGCCTCGGCGCGCTTTTTTGTTGCTGCGGCAGAGGATCTCAGTGCCAAGCAGAGAAACGTCAGGCCTCAGCACGCCGCGCGCAAACTTCGTGTTCGTTACTGAATTCCTTATTTCGAAATTTAAGGTATCAATGAAGAGTTATAGGATAAATCATTATTCAGCCTTCAGTACTCAAAAAGCATCTATAGTTTAACGTTTCAATGGAACTCTTAAAGAATTAATGTGACGCGAGTTTGGTTTTAATGGAAAATATAAGTATAATAGATATGTATAAGAAATTAATTTAAAAATATATTAACAGAGTGCATAGAACAATAAAAATGACTCCAAGTAATGTCAATTCTTTTAATGAAAAACAAATATTACAAGCCTGAAAATATTTCTTGCTAATAAATTCCGTAACGGGGACCACGTTCGTATTAGTAAATATAAACATGTCTTTGAGAAACGGTATACACCAAACTATACAACTGAAATCTTTTAAATTAGAAAGGTGAAGAATTCATACCCTAAAACATACTTACTTGAAGATTTAGATGGTAGCACGATTCAGGGTAGATTCTATAAAGAAGAACTCAGAAAAACACGATCCCCCAACTCATACCTAGTGGAAAGAGTTGTAAGACGAAAAGAAAACAAACAAGTTTTGGTAAAGTGGTATGGGTTTTCACACACTAGCTGGGTAAATAAGGAAGACATTTTGTAGTATAAGAAATTAATTTATTTAATTCGTTTTTATTTATATGTTTGTCTTATCCTATATTAAGTTTAATATTAATATTTTTGTACAATGCTTGCTTAAATAAAATTAAAATAATTTTCATTTATATGTTCCAAAGTCTCGATCATAATAAAAAATCTACAATTCAACTGATTTATAAAATAGTTATTTTTCAATGTGTTCCTTTTGAATTATAAGGTTATATTATGATTTACCATCGTTCACATAAATATTTTATATCATCTCACTCAAGCAAAATGAATTAGATTCTATCCATTCAACATTTTCTAAAATATCTTTTTCGTTTAATCTCTGATGTTTTATTGATGTCGTAGCGTGGACTTGATTACTTAACTTGTGTTGTGTTTCATTAACATTACGTTTTCTTTAGTTACCTTTGCCACAAAGAATTTTTTTATTAACTTTAGTTGTAGGTTTCTTGTGTGCTTTTAGTCCAAACATTGTTCTATTGCAATACAGTGAGGTCCCAGGTAATAAAACGATTTTTTAGTGTTCAACTGTCAGATTTCGTGAACTCACTCCGTCTGCTTTATTATATGAAGATTCAACTTGATCTATTCTATAACAATAAATCTTTGAGGACAGACCGACAAATTCTGTTATGAGTTTACCGTTAAGCTCAACGAACTGATTTTTGTGGTCTGCTCGCTACGAGATTCGTGCGGCTAGCTCAGTATATTGTGTGTTCGTCCCACAAAATTTATATTAACGTGACCGCCCAGTAGCTCAGTGAGAAAGCACAGAATACTCGGGTTCGTAGTGGGTTTGTTGCAGGTATATTATTACAAATGTCTTGGTAGCTTGGTTGGCCTTGCCTCGTCGCTTGTGGCCTTCGGTACTTCCGACGGTCCTGATCGATTCGACGGCCTCTTGCCTTGACGACTCGGTGCTCCAGTCCTGTAGCTCCCTGAAGATCCTGGCAGCTCCCTTAAGATCCTGGCAGCTCCCTGAAGATCCTGGCAGCTCCCTGAAGATCCTCGCAGCTCCCTGAAGATGCTCACTCGATGCTCGCTCCTCACGCGTGACTTGGTAACTGCTGGTAACGACTCGGACTCGCGGGGGGGATCAGCCGTACGGGCTTAGGGAAGCGTCACCGTTCTCAGACTAGGGTGAACAGAAGCTGTGCTCTCCAGGATCACTCCCCGGATGGTCCCACTGGGGTTTCTGCTCAGCCCGCGCGGACAGTCAAGGCGAAACGCCAGGAAGCTGCCTTGCGCTCTACTTCGCTTCCACGCCTAGTGTAAACGAACGTTCCACCCTAGCCTCACCCTTTTGCTTTTGGTCCGGGACGCTTCCGCGTGTCTTTTGGTGCTCGGGGTTCGGGCAAGCCGCTCCGGGACCTCGCAAGTCGAATCCGTAGGGCTCTCCTGGACAATTCCACTCGATACCGTACAGATCGACCGCTCTCCTTTCTGGCTTGTTATACTCTCTCCAGGCGTAATGCCAGGACTTTGTGGATAGGGTTAATCGACCGCCTTGACCTAGCCGTGTGATGCCCTCTGGACCTCAGCTACCTGCGTCTTAATTCGGAGATTCCTGGTATCCCAATCCCGAACGTCTCGACGTAGCAATCTTGCTCCTCGTAGGCTCCCGCGGCGCTGCTTCACCGCCGACTCGACTTGCTGTTGCTCCCTTGTAGAATTTCTGGTTGTTTGATTGTTCACTTTGGTATCTGATTGATTTTGACGGTTTGACTCCTTCTAATCGACTGATCCAGCTGCCAGCGCTCTGCGGCCCTATATAGGGCCTCCGGGAACCGTTATTTCCCTTTTGCGCATGGCCCACTCTCCACTCCGGGTCCAAAGTCCGTGCCTCCTGGTTGACCCACTTGTCCTTCACGTACCGCTTCCGATCGATGCTCCGTAAAGCCGTAACTCGTACGCGGCTCCAACTTAATTTCTTTTTGACCGAGCGACATCGAATCCTGGGGGCCGTTGAAAGCTTCCGATCCGCCAATCGAATGGCAGAAGTTCTAAAAATAAATTCGTTCACGACTAGGATCGTTCCAGTACTAAAAGTCTGCCATCTGTGTTCAAGGAAGAACCACACCGTGCGTATATGTCCACGCCATCTCCAAATGACGGTAAATGATCGTTCACCCTTTATTCAAGGAAAACAGTTGTGTTACAATTGCTTTGCAAGCAACCATCAATTCCGGGATTGCACAAGCGCTCACAACTGTCTTACTTGCCAAAATCGGTATCACACGTTGATACATCGAAACAGCGGTCTTTTTGTATCATTCCTAGTGAGCAATGGTTATAATAAAGTTGGCGAACCGCCCCGTTCCAACATTTTTTTCATGAATTCGTTTGTCCATAGCTAGTTTACGTTTGTCCACCCTAAAGAATTAGGAACAAGAAAGAACGCTATAGTCAAGTACATCGACTATCAGATACACGTTACTCAGCTAAAGGGACCAAAGGGAGATGGACATATGCAATCACCAAAGCGAGATTTTAATGCGCCACCTAACCGAGATCTCAATATATGGTTATGTGGGCGGCAGACAGATTTAAGCGTTATGGGGTTTTTCGGGTCAAACTTTTTTTGGGTCAATCGATAGGTATTGACGAGACTAATACATTTCAGTCATAGGCTTGGGCGTTAGAGTTGGCGTGGAAAATTTTTGTTGAGTCAATCGATAGGTGTTGATGAGAACAATACATTTCAATTAAAACTTTTATTCTAGCACTAAAACTGTAGGAGCCACAGTTTTGGGCGGCTTGTGGGTGTTTGAGTGGGCGTGGCATACTGACGAATCGAACTTGCGCTGAACAGGAATCTCTGAAATTGGCATGCCTATTCCCAGTATTGCAGCTTTTATAGTTTCCGAGATCACAGTCTTCTTACGGACATACGGACAGACTGACAGACGAACAGACGATAATGGCTAGATCCACTTGGCTAGTCATCTTGATCAATATACATTATCGGGTCGGAAACGCTTTCCTTTACCTGTTACATACTTTCCGACGAATCAAGTATACCCTTTTACTCTACGAGTAACGGGTCAACTAAAAAGTCAACTTTAGAAAATATGCCAATTGTTTGTTTTTCACCTAATATCAAAAAATCAAATAGTCGAATCTTTTAAATTTGTATTCATGTTTTGTTTGCCCACCCCTAAAAAAAATATTTTTATCAAATTAATCATTTAAAGATCTTTTTTAACTATACTTTTTTTAAAAATGCATGATTTCTTAAAATTAGTGTTTTAAGTAAAACAAGGACTGTCAAATAACATTTTTATTTTAACAAAATAGCATTTTACTTCTTTTAAATAAATAAATTACGGGACACGTATTTAACTTTATATATATTATTCGGTCTGCGTATATATAACTATATGGAGAATCATTTTCGTAGTATACGCTGTAAATTTTCCCAAGATCCGGTTATTTTGGGGCATTGTGAAATATAAGGTCCGATTTCAGTACCTGGCGCCGGGACGTATTCAATGGCACCACTCAAAATGTATTTTCTATTCTGCACCAATTGTTTTTTGTGACAACTGGATGATTCTGGTGAGCCGGATAGAAATTGCGTTCAAAATTCGGTGTCTATGATGACATGGGGACCTGGGTCTCCAGCCGATGATATAAAGATGCGTGGCTCTCGCACTTATCTTTGTCAACTGTCTTATGTGCACGGCAACTCGATGCACTTGGTATTCCTTCCAAAGCTTGATTAATAAAAAATTCGATATTGTTAAGGCACAGTACGGTGTTGTTGACTTCATTAAAAAAGATATCAAAACCAGTCCTCTTTTGCAATATAGACTCGCAGAAATTCCCTCTATGGCATATATTTAAACCAAAGTTATTGTTAGTCTTTCTGTATAATATACATCCAATGGGTTGTTATAATAAAAAATTTTTAAGTTGTATAAGCTGTGTTCGAATCCAGATAGGGCCCGCTGCTCCGCTATTATCTAATATCTCCACCCTTTTTCTTCGATGGTCGATTGTAAATTAATTTGACGTTAGAACATTCATTGAGGTATTTTTCCCTAGATCTTTTTTTACCCGTTACTCGTAGAGTAACGTGGTGATCAGGATCACTAACCGAGTCGATCTAGCCATGTCCGTCTGCCAGTCCGTCCGTATGAACGCTGTGATCTATAAAAGCTGTAAATTTGGAATTCGGCATGTAGATTTGTAAGCTTCTTGCGCAGCGCAATTTTGTTTCAGCGGGATGCCACGCCACCTCTAACCCCTACAGTATAACACTACAACCCGTCTACCGCCCACATTTTTTTATAATTTATAAAAAATTTAAACGAGAGTTTGTTTTTATTATAAATACCTATATACCTGCCAAATCTTACTGAAATCGGAAAACTTATTAAAAAGTTGCAACCAAATGATATTCAATATTTTGCAATTCAACCGAGATTGCACACCACATGCAGCCAATTAGCTGTTTTCACCAATACAACGTCAAGCCGCTAGGGGCGCTATTGGCTAGGTGTGTTAGTGTGCTAGCAGAATTGCTTTAAGCATGTCGCCATCCCTCTTGCACTCCCTTAAGCTGATGTTCGTTTTCCAAAGCCATTGTCTGAGAAATGCCTTTATTTTCGACATCTTCTCTGACAGTATAATCCAAAGACTTTTTTGTGTTGTTCTTCACCTTCCAGTTCTTTTCCTTTTACATGTATTCCGCGTCGCTTTCATCAGACATATGCTCAATTATACCTTGGTTATCTTTACTGATTTTTTATTTAATTTTTTTCTCCTTAATGAAATTGGGAACTTTTAAGTGTATGCGCTTCCTTTTTGCAGACAGCTTCGATGCAGCGAAAATAATAATGTCCGTGTTTTTTAGGTCATAAAAATATGTTTCCACCAGAGCTGAGGAGCCGACATGGTACTTCGAGTAAAATGTTTCTTTTGCTCAGTGCAACTATGAGCATTGCGTTTATAATTTCCACAAAAGCCTCCTTTCTGTCACATGTCATCGTAAAAATCGTTTATGTTCGGCAATTTTCCTTTAAAAACATTTTTCGGGCAGATCATTATACCCGTTACTCGCAGAGTAAAAGGGTATACTAGATTCGTCGGAAAGTATGTAACAGGCAGAAGGAAGCGTTTCCGACCCCATAAAGTATATATATTCTTGATCAGGATCACTAGCCGAGTCGATCTAGCCATGTCCGTCTGTCTGTCTGTCCGGATGAACGCTGAGATCTCGGAAACTATAAGAGCTATGCTATTGAGAGATTCCTGAGTTTCTTACGCAGCGCAAGTTTGTTTCAGCAGAGTTCCACGCCCACTCTAACGCCCACAAACCGCCCAAAACTGTGGCTCCTACAGTTTTGATGCTAGAATAAAAATTTTAACAGAAATCTATTGTTCTCATCAATACCTATCGATTGACCAAAAAAAAGTTTGCCACGCCCACTTTAACGCCCACAAACCGCCAAAACCTGTGACGCCTAAAATTATCATGCTAGATAAAAAATTTTAAGTGAAATGTATTGGTCTAGTCAATACCTTTCGATTGATCCAAAAAAAAAAAATTTGCCACGCCCACTCTAACGCCCATAACGCTTAAATCTGTCTGCCGCCGGTAGGTGGCGCATTTTAATCTCGCTTTGCTGCTTGCATATCTCCATTTCCCTTTGGTCCCTTTAGCTGAGTAAGGGGTATCTGATAGACGAGGTACTCGACTATAGCGTTCTTCCTTACTTTTAAACTCGTACGGTGGGCGATGTCACGCCGAAGGAAAAATCTGAGTACCAGTGGAAACTGTCCCGATTTAGTAATAAATCTGCTCAGCCTAAAATGTATTCTGGCAGTATCATGCTTTCCCGAAAGCATTTGGAACACAGGAAATATGTTGTCGACTTACTCCCTCACAATTTAACACAAAAATACAAAACTTGAATAGCCGTTCGGTTTTATTTTAGGTAATACAACGCTTCCAGTGGTGTCGACAGAAACTTTTTTGTTTTTTATCCGGGATGTGTTAGTTTTAATTTAGTCTCCTCTGCAGTAAATGCAGATAAATTCATCCAGTCCGATGTCAAAGATCCATCAAGTCAATTCACCAGCTTACTTTTTAAGGTATAAATTTAAAATGGGACTACGATCCTTTCGGATTCCTAAGTGCCGGTAAGTTCTGGTTAGATCTGGGTTGTCATTTCCTTAGTTGCTTCCTTTCTCCATAAAGCCGCTTTGTTATGCCCGTTACTCGTACAGTAAAAGGGTATAGTAGATTCGTCGGAAAGTATGTTAGGTTAGGTTAGGTAGGAGTGGTTGGAGATTAGATACTAGTCCCCACACTTAGGCCACATTGGGCCCCTTGTGATACCACGTGATCTCTGAGCAGATCCTTTTCCCTAGCTCATGGGTTATTTGCTTTCGCGAAGTAATTTGTCCATCTAAGGAAATATAGGAGTTTTTTAATGTTTACGCCTTGAATGGCCGCAAGGTTAGGAAGTGTGTAGCTTCCAAGGGCTTAAAAGTGCTTTAGGTTATGCGATGGGCAGAAGCATTGGAGGTGCTCGATGCCCTCCTCATCGTCTATCTGTTTGCAGCTGCGGCAGAAGTCGTGGTTACTGAGTCCCAGATGTCTTCCCTACTACATTGTCGGAGAGTTTTTGTTCTTTTTGAGTTGTAAAATTGCCTTGTGAGTTTAGAATTGTGGCATGTTGAGATTGAGTTCCAACGGTTGTTGGAAAGTACGAGTATGTACAGTCTCTGCCTGAGATAGAGCTTGCAGGTAGCCATGGGCATACCCACCGTATCCTTATCGCGAAGGATGTCGGCGGTTGTCCCTTGTCTTGCTAGCTCGCCTGCTATGCAGTTGCTTTCAATATTACAATGTCCAGGCACCCAGATGAGGTTGATTCTTAGATGAGTGGCCATCTCGTTAAGAGATTTGTGGCATTCAGAGATTGTTTTTAAGTTTGTTGGGTAGGAGTAGAGGGCCCTGAGGGCTACTTGACTATCCGAGAAGATGATAATGTCTATGTCGTGATGTTCTGATGTGTCCAGGTGGACCATGGCTTCCTGAATTGCCATGACATCCGCTTGGAAAACACTACAGTGGTCTGGTAGGCGGAATGAGACTTTTATATCTAGTTCGGGAGAGAAGACTCCCCCACCTGTTTGGGAGTTAAGCTTGGAGCAGTTTGTGTATATGTTGACGGCGGTTTCGAATTGGTGTGGGAGGTTGTTCCAGTCTGTACGGGTGGGTATGAAGATCTTGTATATTCTTTCGAAGTTGACTATGAGCGGAAAGTAGTCTGTACTATCTGGTAAGGATGTCTGGTTTGTTAGGATACTGGAGTGACCCGTAGAATCTGTTGTCCATGCCGCTGCTTTGCGGAGCCCCAGCGCTGTTGCAGATACCCAGCTTTTGGGAAGTAGGTCCGGGGGTTGGAGGTCGAGAATTGTGTTCAGTGTTTCAGTGGCGGTGATGTGGAGCGTCCCACTGATGCAGAGTTCTGCGCTTCCTTGGATCTTGTGAAGGATCCTGACGTTACAATTATTTTCTAGGGAAGGCCACCATACGATGTTTCCGTGGAGGAGAATGGGCCTGACTATTGCAGTGTATAGCCAGTGAACTATCATGGGGGAGAAACCCCACTTCCTCCCTATGGCTTTTGTACAAGCGAAGAGAGCTGTGGCCGCTTTGCGTGTGCGGCCTAAGATATTGTCTGTCCGGTGGAGCTTTTTGGCAAGGATGACACCTAAGTACTTTGCTTGGTTGCTAAGGCTTAGGCGCGTTTGGTATAGTTTTGGGATAATTTTGAGATAGTTAGACTTGGTATCTTACACTTCCTTGTGAATACAACTAGTTCCGTATTTCTGGCTTAACTCGCAGTCCACAATCTGCTGTCCACCATGAGAGGGTGGATAGGGCTGTTTCCATTAGATTGCAAAGAGTTTGCGGGAATTTACCCTGCAGTTGGATAACCACGTCATCTGCGTAGGCTACCACTATACTTCCTTGTGAAGACAACTAGTTCGGTCTTTTCTGGCTTAACTCGAAGTCCACAATCTGCTGTCCACCTTGAGAGGGTGGATAGGGCTGTTTCCATTAGATTGCAAAAAGTTTGCGGGAATTTTCCCTGCAGTAGGATAACCACGCCATCCGCGTAGGCTACCACTTTAGTGCCCACCTCTTCTAGAAGTGATAGTAGTTTGTTGACCACTAAAACCCATAGAAGAGGTGAGAGTACGCCCCCTTGTGGGGTTTCTCTGCTGACATTCCTGGTCGAGTGGACTGATCCCATAGTGGAGTACACTACTCTGCTGGTTAGCATGGTGTGTATGAGTCCCACTATGGGCCGCTCAATGCCCAGTTCTGTCAGAGCACCATTAATCGCCGTTGGGGTGACGTTGTTAAAGGCGCCTTCTATGTCTAGAAACGCCGCCAGAGAGTATTCCTCATTGTGGAAACCTCTTTCTATACTGGACACTAGAGATTGGAGGGCGGTATCTGTTGATCTGCCCTTACGGTACGCGTGTTGTGCGTTAGAGAGTAGGCCTTGGTCGATGGTTAGCCTGATAGGGGTGTCAATTAGCCTTCCAGGGTCTTCAACAAGAAGGAAGAGAGACTAATCGGGCGGAAGACCTTTGGGTTGGTGTGGGAGGGTTTGCCGGCTTTCGGTATAAAAATTACCTTAACGTCCAGCCACCTTATTGGAATATTGTTTAGAGCAAGGCAGCCGCGGAAGATGGCTGTCAGCCAGGGTAGGGAAATATCTAGTGTCCGTTGTAGCTGGGCCGGGAAGAACCCATCTGGGCCGGGGGATTTGAAGGGCTTAAAAGAGTTAAAAGCCCATTAAATTCGATTAGGGTTAGAGATGTTGTCCATACTCTGGTCGTCTAAGTTCTCCTCTATGTAGAGGTCTTCCACTGCATGGGTGTTTTTAGGGAAGTGGGTGTCTAACAGTAGTTCAAGGGTTTCCTGACTGTTTTCCGGCCAGCTGTCAGCATTGGTTTTTAGATAGCCAATGGTTGCTGGAGATTTTGCTAAAATTCCTCTGAGTCTGGATGCTCCCGCAGTAGATTCTATGCTACTGCAGAGATAAGCCCAAGCTCTTTGTTTTGATATTCTAATTTTCTTTTGTATAGGCTTAGTTTTGTATGGTATAAATTCCAGGAATATTCGCTGTTGTTGTATTTAGCTCTACTAAAGTAAGTTCTACACTCTCTTTTGAGGTTCTCCAGGGTTGCGTTCCACCATGGAGGTTTGTGCTTTGCTTTGACTGTTCTGCTTGGGCAAGCCCTTTTTAAGGCCTCAGTGCAGATATCAGTAAAGGTGTTAACAAGGTTATTTAGTTCTTGACCGTTTCGTACGTGCGTCGGTGGAGCGTGTAGGTTTCTGTTGAGGAGATTTTTGTAGTACCCCCAGTTGGTTAATCTTAGATTATTAATGTTCTCGGCGGGAGGACAGTCTAGAGTTATTGTAAATTCTATGTATCGGTGGTCTGAGAATGAGTGCTCGAACCCCACCCTCCACGCTTTTAGCTGGTTAAGTAGGGGATCAGATATTAGTGTGATGTCTAAGACTTTTCTCCTTTCTAGTGATGGAAGTTGGGTCATTACCTTTGTTGCAGATGAATAGGTTTGATTGAAGGAGATAGTCGTAGAGTTACTCACCCCTTTCGTTTGTGCTTGTACTTCCCCATTGTGTGTGGTGTGAATTAGCGTCCTCTCCCAGGATGAGTTCCTTAGATGAGTGAGTATGTATAAGTGTTTGTGTGGTGATGTTTGGTAGTGGCCCTTCGTAGTCGTGAGCCAGATAGAATGATGCTATGGTGTGATGTGTGTTTTCGTTTAGCTCCAGTCTGACCGTGGTGAGGTCGCCTTCGCTAAACTGTGGAATAAGAAATGTGTTAAAGTGTGTCTTTGTAAGAATGCAGGTTCTGGTTTTACCCTTATCCTTGGTGTAAAATAGCATGTATAGGGGGTTGATAAGCCGCAGATGTTGTTACCAACAATCCATGGCTCTTGAATGAGGACTACGTCTATGTTGCCTGTTGCCAGGCGGGTGAGGAGGGCAGCGGATGCTGTCTTGCTGTGGTGCAGGTTAATCTGCAGAAACTGCACCATCTTTGGGACCGTGGTCGGGCTGGGTTCCCTCCGCTTCCTCCGCTATGTCCTGGAGGACAGTGCGCCCTGGTCGGGTTGTGTCCTGCTTCAGGCTCTCTGTCAGCTCCGAGTCGGTTGACACGTAGCCGGTGAGGGTGGCCTCCTCATGCTCAATTTCGTCGTCGCTCGGGAGTTCGTACGACACACAGGCAGCCAGGTTGTCTGCCGCTAGCTTATTCGTGTCATAGATGCGCAGTTGCACCTTATCGAACCCGTAGCTCACACGGTTTTATTGGGCTGCGAGGAGTTTCAAGCAGGCCTGGCTCAAGAGGATAACCACGTTCATGGTGACGCGCTCGGTTTTCTACACCTTTACCACCTTCCAACCGTATGTTGGAAGTTTCGGATTGAACCTGGTCAGCAGGCTGAGTTTATCCTCTGGTTCCGAGGGTTCCGACGGCAGCCACACCCTCGCTCTCGGTCGATACGGGATGTCTGTGGCCTCGCAAACTGACAGCTTGGCCCCGGAGTAGACCCCGCCGACCTTGTTAATGGCAGCCTTGTAAAGTGCTGCCGACCTCTCGTCTTCACAGGCGATCAACTTTGCTTTGCCCTGGTACTACCCTACTACCCAGGCGGGCCTGGGTTTTCGTCCAGCACTTTCAAGGCCACTGACGCAAGGGCCCGTCTAACCAGACCCCATTGGTTTCTTGGGATCCTACCTCCTTCATCGCTCTGGTCGATGACGCCATTGATCTTCCGATCGTTTACCACTTCCGAAAAGGATCTCGACCATGTGCCGCGGTTGGTTACTTTAGCCTTCTTGCTCGCTGGTTGAGCTGTCTCCATCGACCTCTCTCGCTTGTTGCTGTTGCTGGTAGTCATTGCGATGTCGAAGTCTGGGACTACCGCCTTTGCCCAGGCTATGTCCTCTTGGATTTTCAGGTAATCCAAATTTGACGTCTGATCCTCACGTATCGGATTGGTGGCCAGCCGTTTGAGGATCCTAAAAGCTTTCTTTCGTTCAAGAGGTCCTGCCTGGTTAGGTTGTATCCTTTTAAACTCCTTTGCCCTGGTACTTACCACGAGACCGGCATTAGCGCTCCCCTCAGGTTGGAGTAGCTGGTTAGCCACACCTACGCTGGTGGGAGGCTTGGGCTGGTCTTTATGGTGAGTTGGGCTTACACGGATGCGTTGTTCGCTGGCCTTGGCAGGGGTCGACGTCACATGGACTAGGGTCTTCGGAGTAGTGTTCTTGCTCGTCTTGTCGTCGTTGGTTGCGACTTCCGACTTCTTGAGAGTGTCGGGCTCTTTTTTGGTGCTGTTGTCGTTTTTCTTTATATTAAAATTCTCCATACTTAAATCCCACGAGCTGCGGAGAAGGGACAGGTCCACCCGGGTAGAGATCCTTTGTACCCGGGTAAGGCTGACTTAGAACAGGCGGTCGCCACTTGCCTGAGCTCACCGTTTGAGACTGAGTTTTTTGTTAACTCGGGCTCCCAGCCAGATTGGCTCTGGGCACGGTACGAGTGACACCTTAGTGCAGCCCGGGGTGAGATGAGTTGTGTGGGTAGGGAGAAGGTAGGTTCAAAACGTGTGGGAAGGGGGTATGTGTGAGCTATTGTTCGGAGGCGGCAGCACAAGCGCGACGTCGGTACTGCTACGGCGCACTATACTATGAGAGCTAGAGTGTTGGGACCTGTCATTCAGATTTATTTATTTATATCCTAGCGCTACTACTTGTAGCGTTAGGAAAAGTTAAAACCAAAATAAATAAATAAATAAAAACAAGAAAGGAAGTTAACTTCGGCAACCCGAATCTTGTATATCCTTGCAGTTATTATTTTTATTTTTATTTATTTATTTATTTATATCCTAGCGCTACAAGTGCACACTAGTCACATTGAGTTGACATTTTATGTTATTATTATTTTTAAATTATTAAAACAATTTTCCTCACTCTCTTAATTAATATTAATGACTAACATCAAATTTTCGTAGTTTCTTAGTTACTATTATTATTGTTTTTAATATTTTTTTTTAATTTTGTATTTTATTTCATTTTATTTCATTTTTATACTTATGTATTTTAAAAGATCTTAGTAGTAGGGAAAGACGGGTTCTGGGACAATTAGCATATTAATGGCCCCCGGCCCCCCCTCCCCCCCCTCATTAACGTATGCGGGTTCTGGGACAATTAGCATAATCCAATAAATTAACTGATTTTAATGGGCTTTGAAGTCATAAAAATGTCACGATCATGTCTATAAAGAGTATACTTAATTGCCCCCCCATCGCCCCCACATCCCCATGTGACAATATTGATCATGTATCCTTCCCCTCATTATGTGCAATTAATAGTCAGGTGAGAAAGGTGCACGTGAGAAAGGTCGCACAACCATAGTATCCAAAGGTTGTTATCTTAGAGGAACATATCCGATCATGTTGGGGAAAGGTGTGATCACGTACCCTTTTGCCTCATTATCACAGGTGTTGCTGTGCACGTGTGAAAGGTCGCACACCCAAAGTATTCAAAGATGGTTATCTTAGAGGAACATGTCCGATCATGTTGGGGAATAATGTTTCCTATGATTGTAAAACTAATTTAGAAATCAAAAGAACCCCAATAAAATAAATCTCACAAGTTAATGATTCTCAGATGTGGAATATTTTCAAATACACATTTTTGTTTCCGCCCCAGAACGTTTAACTGGTAAATTGTCTAAGATTCTCTCCTTTCCACAAATGGGTCATAAACATGTCATAAAAGGGATTCAAGCAAGAGCTACCCGAACATGCGCACCTGTCAATTACCTGACCGCAATAAAAGGGACACATGCACAACCCAGAAGGCGCACGCTCATTGACAAGATCATGGGCCTCACGCCAACGACCTCATACGAGCTCATACGACGTTCCCATAATAGGGGTTGAAATCACGCGCAACAGCTCGCAAGTAGCCGACATATCTCAGTCAAGGAAATATTTTCCATTCTCCGTACCTGTAATTTTAACTCGAAATAAAAAGTCAGAAGTTTATTTTGGTACTGCGAACATGTTTTTATTATGTTATTTAATCATTTTCATTCTTTTTTCTAGATTATAGTATTTATTCATAATGTTGAGTGCTTCCTTTTTGTAATCCGAAATTCGATGGCATACACAAGTATCAACTCCCTCAGTGGCTGCATCATTGCTCCACACGCAGGTGTCCATATGGTTTCCATGAATAGATGTTTTTATATTACCTCGTTCACATTCAAAGAGTTTTGATTGTATGAACTGGAGCCGTACATAGTGTGCATTGAACAGAATTCCGTCAAATACATTCAAAAAGTTATTTATTTTAACTGAATGCATGTTGTCTATCTAAGTCAACAATATCGTCTTACCCTTTTAAATATGCTTACACGATTTATAAGGAAATTTCTACAGGTTTTCATCTTCTTCTTTTACCCAAAAAATATGCATTCTCGAAATTCAACAAATGAAAATCTTTGATTTTTCCTCTTCTTTTACCCAAAAATGTGCATTCTCGAAATTCAACAAATGAAAATCTTTGTTTTTTCCCTAACTCGAAATGATTTTTTCCAAACTGTCCCCTATTGGCTACCTGAGTATGATGGTGTGTCTAAAAAATGACCTTTCCTTTCCCACCTGCAGCAAAGTATGTGCGATCTCTTCTAACCAACACTCTCCTTTATTCTATGATTTTGTGTCTCCTTTATCGATTTGATGGTGTCCCATTGGTTACACTTGTATCAAATATTTTTCAAAATCAATACTTCTCATCTCTTCTAACCAATGAATAGTCGGTGTAACCTACTAGAATTGCCTATATTGTTTTCAAATTTAAAAAAATCTTAAGTATGCATCTCTCATCTTCAATATTATCGTTCACGCCCACTTCAAACACTATAAATGATCGAGGACAATAGTTAGTCTACCAAAAATAGTCTTGAAGTGGGATACTCTACTACGTCAAACACAACTTGAGTAAAAGTGAAAAAAGTGATCGTGAAAAAAAAGAATTTTATTAAAACGAATAAAATAAAAATGAATAACCAAAATCAGTTTTGTCAATCCTGCAAGTGTTTCTTGCTAAAGAATAAGTGGGCAAATCATGTCCGTTCGGAGTTGCATAAGCGAAATGCAATTCAACCCCTTGACGGAAGAGTCAAAAAAATTTCTGAGGGATTCAAGGGAAGAATACTACATTATATGTATGTAAACGATGGATCGGACTTGATCTTACCAGAGAGTTTCTTGAGTGAAGCTGGATTGTCCCTGCTACCTCATCTCAGCATTCTGTTAGAAAGTTATACTTCAGCAAAAGTCAACTTTGAACTGTTTGCAGAGTATATACTTTTTAAAGATGAATCTGAAGAAATTGATATGAAAAGTTTTCAAAGTAAAATGACGATCATGAACAAAGATTTTGACTTAGAATGTATCTTTCATGAACATACCACGGAAATAATTTCAAAAACACAAGAATTTCAAGAGAGAGATAGTGGATGGTCTCTTATAAAATTGACTCGCTTGGAAATGAATGTGAATCATTATACACCGATGGCTGGTTCATCTTTCATACCACTACCTCGTTTCCTTTTAACGAAAAAAGCAATAGTTAACGTTTGTAACGAAAATGACCACTATTGTTTTAAATGGGCTTTGATTTCTGCCTTGAAAATTGTTAACAGGCCGCAAAGATGTTCGGCATATAATATTGATATATCGCTGGAGATAATTCGAATAAGTGATGAAATAATATTAGATTTCACAGGGTTGACTTTCCCCCTTGAAATAAAATGTATAAAAAAATTTTTAAAGAAGAATACTCATATGAGTTTAAACGTATTCGGATATAATGAAGAGACGAGGGAAATAATTGGACCCCTTTTTCAATCGGAAGTGGAAAAGCCTCTTCATATCAATATGATGTTTTTGGAAGAAGGTGGAAATGGACATTACATGTACATTAAAAATATTTCAAGGTAAATTCTTTTATTCATTTTTATCTCTTTTAAGCAATGAAATAATTTGTATATATTTCTCTTTCAAAGACTAATGACTGCTCAGAGAGGAAATCAGAAGAGGGCGCAATATTTCTGCAATGTGTGTTTAAATTTTTCCAAAACTGAGGAAGCTGCATTGAAACACAAAACGCTCTGCAGTAAAAAGGTCTCAAAGATGCCACACCCCCAGAATAATACATTGGAATTTACCCAGGTTCAACATCAGCTTCAAGTTCCATTCGTTGTCTACGCGGATTTTGAATGCATTCTGGAACCGAAAAATCTTGAAGTGAGCCCTAAATTATTTAATATTAATGAACATATTCCAATATCATATGCATATTATATAAAGTGTGCTTTTGATTCTAGACTAGATAAATTTGTTTTAGAAACAGGAAAAAATTCGGGAGTAAGTTTTGTAGATTCATTGATAAAAAATCTAACTAAATTGAGTGATGACTACTTAAATAAAATAGTTCCTATGAGAATGACTTTGGATGACCAGAAAATATTTGATAATTCATTGAATTGTTCAATTTGTCAGAAAGATTTAGGGACTGATAGGGTTAGAGATCATTGTCATTTCACAGGTCGCTTTAGAGGTGCAGCCCACTCTAAGTGTAACTTGGATTATAAAGTTAACAAATTCATACCAGTATTTTTTCATAATTTTTCAAAATACGACTGTCATTTGTTTATTCAAGAGTTGGGAAAGATTCCCGGTGAAATTTCCGTAATACCAATAAATAAGGAAAACTATATTTCTGTCTCGAAGAAAATAAAAAGTTTAAGTGGAAATAGTTTTGAAATTCGTTTTCTCGATACATATAGATTTATGCCATCAAGTTTAGATTCCCTAGCTTCTAATTTAGTTGACGATCAATTGAACACTGTAAAATCGTTTTTCAGTAATGATATAGAATTTCGACTAATGCGTAAGAATGGTATATTTCCCTATGAATATTTAGATTCCGCCAGTAGACTCGAGGAAACTTCCCTCCCACCAAGGGAAGCATTCTATAGTAATTTAACGGAAAGGGAATGCTCTCAGGAAGATTATGATCAAGCTCTTAAAGTTTGGTCGCATTTCTCTTGTTCCACTCTTAAAGATTATTTAGAATTATATTTAAAAACAGATGTATTTCTTTTAACCGACATTTTTGAAAACTTCCGAAAAATTTGTATGCAAATTTATTCACTTGACCCAGCTCAGTATTTTACGACACCAGGTCTATCTTGGGAGGCAATGTTGAAATCTACAAATATTCAACTTGAATTGCTGACAGATATAGATATGTATAGATTTATTCAAAGTAGCATTCGAGGTGGTTTAGTTCAATGTTGTCATAGATATACAAAAGCAAATAACAAATATTTGTCAGATTAGGATTCCTCGAAGGAGTCTTCATTTTTAATGTATGTAGATGCGAATAACTTGTATGGTTGGGCAATGTCACAACCTTTACCATATAAAGATTTTAAGTGGATGTCTACCACAGACATAGACAATTTTGATATTAATAATATTCCAATCGATAGCAAATACGGTTATTTTTTGGAAGTGGACTTAATATATCCATACCGTTTACATGATCTTCATAATGATCTTCCATTTTGTCCGTCAAATTGTCTGGCCTCAAAAGAGGATAAGGTAAAAAAATTAATTGCTGACCTGGGAAATAAGAAAAATTATGTAATACATTATCGGAATTTGCAACAATGTATACAGAATGGGTTAGTATTGAAAAAGATCCATAGAGGTGTTCAGTTTTTACAAAAGCCTTGGTTAAAGAATTACATTGATCTAAACACTTTACATAGACAAAATGCAAAAAATAAATTTGAAAAAGATTTTTTTAAATTAATGAATAATTCTGTTTACGGAAAAACAATGGAAGATCCCGAGCGCAGGGTCGATATTAAGCTAATTAGTTCATGGGAAGCTCCGGATAACTCCAAGACTGGACGAAAAGCACATTGTGCCAAAACTTTAATTTCAAAATCCAATTTTCATAGTGCAACTAAAATTAATGATAATTTCTATGCAATTCAAATGAAAAGATTGTCCGTTCTATTTAATAAGCCAATGTATTTAGGATTTGCAGTATTAGACTTATCGAAATGGAAAATGTACGATTTTCACTATCAATATATGAAGCCAAAGTTTCAGGAAAAGTTACTCTTAAATTATATGGATACTGATTCATTTATCTATACAATAAAAACTGAAGATTTTTATAAAGATATTCGTAATGATCTTGAAGCAAAATTTGATACATCGGACTATTCAGATGAAAGAATTAATCTATATAACTTTAAAAGAGTTAACAAAAAAAGTTTAGGGTTTTTTAAAGATGAGCTTAACGGTAAACTCATGACAGAATTTGTAGGTCTGTGCTCAAAGGTTTATTGTTATAGAATAGATCAAGTTAAATCTTCACATAATAAAGCAAAGGGAGTGAGTTCACGAAATCTTACAATCGAAGACTATAAAAACGTTTTATTAACTGGGGCCTCACTATATGGTAATAGAACAATGTTTAGATCAAAAGCACATAAAATAACTACAGTTAAAGTAAATAAAAAAATTCTTTGTGGCAAAGATAACAAAAGAAAACGTAATGTTAATGAAACACAATTTTTAGAGTTAAGTAATGAAGACCATGGTACGACATCAATAAAACATCAGAGATTAATTGAAAAAGATATTTTAGAAAATGTTGAATGGCTAGAATCAAATTCATTTTGCTTGGGTGAGATGATACAAAATAATTATGTGAACGATGGAGAATCATTAGATAGCCTTAAATTTCAAAAGGAACATATTGAAAAAGAACTATTTTATAAATCAGTTGAATTGGAGATGTTTTATTATGATCGAGACTTTGGAAAATATAAATGAAAATGATTTTGAGTTTGTAAAAAGTATTTTTATTATATTTAATTTTAATTTAAAACATTGTACAAAAATATTAATATTAAACTTAATATAAGATAAGATATGTAAATAAAAATTAATTAAATAAATGATTTATTATACTACAAAATGTCTTCCTTGTTTATCCAGCTAGTCTTTGAAAACCCAAGCCACTTAACCAAAACTTTATTTCCTTTTCGCCTTACAATTTTTTCAACTAGGTATGTGTGGGGAAATCGTGTTTTTTTCAGTTCTTCTTTATAGAATCCGCCCCGAATCGGGCTACCATCTAAATCTTCAAGTAAGTATGTTTTAGGGTATGTATTCTTCACCTTTCTAATTTTAAAGATTTCAGTTGTATAGTTCGGTGTATACCCTTTCTCAAAGACATGTTTGTATTTACTGATACGAACGTGGTCCCCCTTACGTAATTTACTTGCAACAAATATTTTCAGGTGATTATACGATGTTTGTAATATTTGTTTTTCATTGGAAGAATTGACTTTACTTGGACTCATTTTTATTGTTCTATGCTCTCTATTATTATATTTATTAATTAATTGTTTATACATATCTATCCACTTATATTTTCCATTGAAACTAAACTCACGCCACATTAACTCTTTAAGAGTTCTATTGAAACGTTCAACTATTGATGCTTTTAGAGTACTGAAGGTTGAATAATGATTTATCCTATAACTTTTCATTAATACCTTAAATTTGGAATTAAAGAATTCAGTGCCATCATCAGTTTGCAGGTTTCTTGGTGTTCCATGACCCGATTTAAATATTCTCTCCATGGCTTGGGAAACATCATTTGCATTTTTTGATTTTAATGCCTCACCCCAAGCATATTTCGAAAATGTGTCTATAACAGTCAACAAGTATCGGTACCCATCATTAGATTTTGAAAAGGCTCCCATTTCAACCAAATCTGCTTGCCACAGATCGTTTATACCCCTTGTAATCACTCGTCTTCGTTGAAAGTTTTTTCGAGATGGTCCGTGCAACTCATTTACGATTTCTCGCTTAATCATATTCTTCTAATAGGCTGAAAAGCGACACCTTCTAACTCAATTGTGGTTTTTTTCGGTAATGATATCGGTTTTGTTACATATTTAAATATATAGTCCTCAATGGTTTTAATCTTTTCCAGAATTTTGGCAAAAATTTGGTCAGCGCTGTCTGCCCTCTTACTAATCAATTCAATTTTATTTTCTAAGCTTGAAATTTTTGTGAGTCGACGATTAACATTTTGAGTTATAATTTTTCTTAAATCTTCTCCCAACTTTCCGAGGATCTCATCAGTATATTGTTTCGTTGCTAGATCATTGTTGTCTAAAGGCTTAGATCCGTTTTTGATACGTTTATTTTGAGCATTTAGATTACCGTCCTCATCGATGAATAATCCCTCAGTAGAATTAACACGTCTTTTCAAATTTTCTGATCGTTCCTTATCAACAGAAAAATGTCCAAACTTGTCGACAGACATGATGTTTATAAATGTAAAACATATTTGTCCTTCCTATTTATACTCATTAATATATAATCCTTTCTTCACGCAATTCCTCTAATATTGAAAAAATTTCGTTATTGTGGCTGGTGTTACCCGCTCCTTTTGATGCTACTAAAATTTCCAATCGTTCGACTAACTCATTTACATCATTCCAATATACATAGTTTGGATTTGATTTCTGAAGAGTCATGTAACCAAAGCCTGTTTTTGAGCGAAGTGGAGTAGACGTTGTAGGACTGAAATCTTTGTCTATCAACTTCTTAATAATATGGCTATATTTGTATGCTCGTGTACCCTTGATTCTGTTATTAGGTTTAAAGCCTACTCTATGTATATTCGTTTCTAAAATAATTTTTTTATACATTTTCAAGTCTTGATCATCATAGTTTTCAGGTTTACTAAGAAAAATTAGAGAGTACAGACCAGGAGTCAGATCACAACTCATTCCACTAGAAAATGTTATTTTATTATTTTTAATTTTTAATTCTTTATCTCCCAACGTTAATGAATTGTTTGCGCTTTTTTTAGGTCCATAACCCTTATCCAACACATTTCCTCTGGTCAAATTACTGATATTAAAATCATAATTATAACTAGTGTTATTATCTTCTAGCTCTGCATCCACACCCATATCGGCCTCTTTTGTATACATTGGTAAAGGTGTTCTCCCTTCTTCTTCACTTTTCTCCTTTTTCTCTTCTTCTATATCTTCCTCTATGTTCGTTTGTGAAAAGAATTGATTATAGGAATCACTATCATCGAAAGACCTTGGTGGAGTTATGTTTCGATTAGACTGCGGATCTTTCTCATTAGTTGTAAAGTAGAAATCGTCAAGCTCTCTCTCATCATCATCGTATTTCTTAATTTGCTTCATTTCACGCTTTACTTTTATACTATCTTTTACATTAGAAATCTTTTGTTTTTTATTTTCCTTAACAAGTTCATGTAAGGGTTCAGTAATAGGCTTAAAAGTTTCCTCCAATTGTAAATTCGTATGATTTTTGACTTGTTTGAGGTCATCGAATTTTCGCTTCAAAGCAAATCTAGCTTTGGTTAACTGTGATAAAATATTCATTGTAGTATATTGTTCAAACTTTATAGGTGAAAGATTTAAAATTTCCGAAATTCATGTAGTCACTCCTCAGTTACTAAACAAATACTGTTTAGGGAACGCCAAGATCTGTAATATTTATATACCATTTCCGAATAAAAAAAAAAAAAAAGATTCGATACATTTTCTTCATTATATTTTAAAAAGTGTATTTATTGTTATATTCTTAAAATCTCAATCTTTTTAATGATTACTGACTTATTTCTAAATACAAATTGTCATTACTTTTATAAATATTAAATTTTCCATCAACCATTTCATTGATGATATCATCTTGAAGAGAGGTGTACCTTTCCGGCATGTACAGAATGTGCTCCTCCAACTCGAGAGCAATAGATTCTCCAACCTTTGTTGTTTTGCGCTCCGCCTTGAGGATCGGGAATCTTACATTTTCAGGCATCCTTGTCTTCGATAGCAGTGTCTTTTTATTAAATTTATTGAACTCTTTAACTACAATGTTCATCTGGTTTTCCTGATTCATGATGGTTGTTGAGTTTTTTGGACTTGATACAGTTGTTCCACGTTGTTTTTAGCTGTATTTTGATGTTTACTACCTGTTTAGCAGTTGTTCAGTACTTGTTTCGTAGTTGCTTACTACTTGTTTTAGCTGGTTAATAGCTGTTATTAGATGGTTATTATCTGTTTAGTAGCTGTTAACTAGTTGTTTACTAGTTGTTATAAGCTGGTCACCAACTGTTTTGAGCTGTTATGAGCAGTTATAGGCTTTTTTGTTAAGAATGATCAAAAATTCTTGTCCTCTAGATGACGTTCGATGTGAAGTAGAAACTTAGACTGTGAATTTGAACGCGTGCAGGTCCACTTTTTATACCATACAGAGTTCACACATACACGTACCCATACATTGATTTTCAACCCCCCAAATGTAAATTAACCATTTAAATATACCGGTTTTGACTCCACATTTTCTACGAAAGAAAGTAGAAAAGCGAGGCACAGGTGTCCACAGTTGTATGTATCAAAGTCTTGAACTCTATCGTAGTTGTATTGTATTCTATGTCCCAAGTATTTCACAACTTCTCTAGGTGGCTGAAGATTTCCAAAACTGTCGAAATAATGTATATTATTTTTATTTTTATTATATGCAACCCAATGTGTACCACTTGATCGGGAATTATCTAAGTTTACTATACCACACTCCCTACTTTTTGGTGCTTCTGGGAGTAGATCTCTCATAAACACCCCTCTAAAATGTGGGATATATTTCCTAGCAAAATGTATAATGTCGATATTTGATAGTGGTCTATTGGGTAGCAGAGAAATTAGTTTTTTCGCTTCTTAATTCCTTTCCCCTTACTATAGGGCTTAAGAAAGAAACCATAACCCTTTCTATAGGGCTTGAGATATAATCCTTCTCCTACAGCAACACTTTCAATTTTCCTATTGTGACGTTTTTTCTCCTCCATATCTTCCTTAGCCATTCTCGCATTGTTAATTGTTTTTGCAATTGCTGCACTACCACTTGCTAAACTACCAAGAGCGCTGAGGGCTGTCAAGATCGGCACGATTGGTAGAAAACCTCCAATTTTGGGTACATTAATTACACGAGGTACTTTAACATTTTTCTTAGAACCCATTGATTGATGAATTGATTTACGTGCAACTTTAATTGCACTCATAATGTCTAATGGTTTTTTGTTTTTTTAATGTCTTAGTAGCAGCATTAATTACAGTCGAAAGGTTTGTCTTCTTCATTTTATTCTTCAATATCTTTTTCCTTCCTTTCTTTTCCGTTTTATTCAATCCCATACCAAATTTTTTCTTGGCTTTCATTATATTTGTAACAAAGTATGCTGCTGCTCTTTCACCAAGACTGCTATCTGGTGCCTTGACACGCGACCAGGCTTTGTCAATTAATATGGAGTCTGCCCTATGTCGTTCACTCAATGCCTTGTTTTGAGAATATGCGATATCGTGCTCTTTGCAAGCTTCATCCAATGGGTTTATTCCTTGATCACCACGTTCCAACCGTTTCTGTAACTTTGTACCCGGTCCACAAAAATTATATCCCGGAATATGGGCTTCAAACGGTAATGTATTAATTAGCTTATCGACAAGACCACCACCGTGTTTACAATTAAAAATACGACTGATGCGATTATAAAAACGTTTCCCCATTTTATTGATGTTTAATCATCAAAGATTTCTCATTGAATGAGGTACATTAGGTTAAAAGATGCGTTTAATAAGTCAGAAACAAAAAATTGTAGTTAGAAATATTAACGATGAAAACGAGAAAAATCTACCGCCACGACATAGTGCTCTCTTACCGAACACAATAAGGGCTCTAATTGTTGGGCCTTCGAATTGTGGTAAAACTAATATTATGTTAAGTCTAATAGAGAGTCCTAATGGATTAAAATTCGAAAATGTTTATATATTTTCAAAAAGTTTATATCAACCTAAATATGAGTACTTGGAGAAATTAATCAAACCGATTAAAGGAATGGGATATCATACATTCTCCCATAATGAGGGTGTACTAGACCCCAGTGAAGCTAAAAACAATTCCAATATGATATTCGATGACGTAGCTTGTGAAAAACAAGATAACATAAGATCTTATTTTTGTATGGGTCGACATAAAAATATCGACTCTTTTTATTTATGTCAAACGTATAGTCATATACCTAAACATCTGATTCGTGACAATGCCAACTTTATTATAATGTTTAAGCAAGATGATTTAAATATGCGGCATATATATCGGGACCATATTAACACTGATATGAATTACGAAACATTTGTGAAAATTTGTCAAAAATGTTGGGAGGACAAGCACGGATTCCTATTAATTAGCAAGGATAACGAAATGGATAACGGAAGATACAGAAAAGGATTTGATCAATTTATTATGATTTAAGGAGTAATTTCAATATAAAGCTTGGTTAGATACTTACAATCCCACAGTTTATCAAGAGATTTCAATATGTCTAGATCACTTGCATTATCCTTGAATGGAAATAGTTCCATTATAAATACAAACTTTTTTCCACCTATCGAATTGAATGGTCGATATGAGTGCGCTCTTATCGATTTTAATATGTATAATTCGATTCCAAATATTGATGAAAAAAATAACCTCTTCCACATCGGTGACAAGGTTATTACAATTCCAACTGGATCATATGAATTGAATGATATCACCGATTTCATTTACAATAAACTAAAAGACTATAACCTGGAAAATACATTTAAAATTCAAAGTAATAATAATACACTTCAAGTTGAAATAACTACCATGCGAGAATCAGTTTACTTTAATAAGGAAAGATCGGTTGGACAGCTGTTTGGTTTCCATCAAAAAGTACTAGAACCACATCCTACAAAAACCTATCGATCAGATCAGACCGTGAACATATTAAAAATTAATACAATTCGTTTGGAATGTAATATAATCAGCGGTTCATATGTAGATAATACACCGAATCATACATTACATGAGTTTGGCATTAATGTTCCGCCTGGGTATAAAATGACAGTGACACCACATAACCTAATTTATTTACCAATCAACTGTGACGAAATAAGCACACTAGCTATACGCATAGTTGATCAAAACGGTGATTTGGTGAATTTACGTGGTGAAAACGTTTCGATTCGCATGCACATTCGGTTAATAGAATGATTGTTGCCGCCATAATTTCAACTTAATTTTTAATTTCTTATGTTATGTATAAGCACTCGATAATTCTCGATGTATTTCTCGATGTACCGATATCAGAAATATCGACCCATTTATCTGTTTAAGAACCATCCCTAGAACCGGCAGAAGCGAAAGAAGAAAAGGAAAAAGACAAAGTTTTTAAGCGTGCTCCGCAACGCCAAATGTAATACACATTGATTCGGAAGCTAAAATTTAAATAAAGTTTATTTCAAAAACGTAGTTTAACGCTATCCGTCTGTGCCTTCAATTTGGTAGTGTGGGCTGCTGTAAAACCAATTCAGTTTCGCTCTCAACATTCTTAAAAACTTTGTACACGCGTGGTTGTCGTTCTAACTGTACAATTACGAAGCGACGTATTTCCAATTAGCCATAATATTGTGAAATAGCGATCGCATCCCTTTCTTGAACGTTAGGTGAGAAAAACGTAATATGTAAACGGAACCAACAAAACCCCAGAATATTCGCACACAACTACAATTCTGCCACACGCCAAGCTTCCATAGCCTTAAAAGTGAACAGAGATGAGCAAAGAAGTGTGTAGAATATGCAAGAAAAAAGCGACAGGAACTGAAGAAAGTTGGGTCCAATGCGACAGTTGTGAAAGTTGGTACCACTTTCGCTGCGCAGGCGTCGACGACGACGTCGAGAACAACGATTGGAATTGCGATCCGTGCCTTGCTGGAGGTAGCTCCAAAACCCCACCTGGAAGGATATTACGATCACCGCCTCCAAATCAGTTCGACAACTCCAACATATTACCAAGCCAAAATAAGGTCGAGCAGCTAGTGGACAACCTCATCGATATGGACAAAACCAGCGACGGACACATTATTCCCGATGATAATTCTACCGCAAACAAAAACAAGCTTATGCTTGATATGCTGGAAGAAAAAAGAGCTTCCGAGCAGAGATTTATCGAGGAGAAGTATAAAATTTTACTGCAAATGAATACGCTAAACGTATCGACAGACGGGCTGTTTCAGGCGACGCCCGCATCACCGTCCAGTTCCCAAATCGCCGCAAGACAAGCTATACCCAAGGAGCTTCCTTCGTTCAGCGGGGATCCTGAGGAGTGGCCAATGTTTATCAGTACATTCGAACACAGTACTTCCGCAGCAGGGTTCTCCAATGTTGAAAACATGCTCCGTCTACAAAAGTGCCTAAAAGGCAGGGCACGAGAAATGGTGAAGGATAAGCTTCTACTTCCTAGTCTAGTTCCGGAAGTAATGAGCACGCTAAAAATGTTCTTTGGCAGACCCGAGCACATCCTGGAGAGGATGATCGACAAGGTGAGGAAGCTTGCGCCACCCAAAGAAAAATTGGAATCCATAATAGAGTACGCGCTCGCAGTACGCAACATTTGCGCAACGATCGAAGCATGCAGCCTAACAGCGCACTTAAACAACCCAATGTTAGTCAAGGAGCTTGTAGACAAACTTCCAAGTAACCACAAACTAAACTGGGCGATGCACACCCGCGACGAATCGGTCCCTCCCATTAAAGCTTTCAGCGACTGGCTCTACAAAATAGCGCAGGCGGCGTCGACTGTCGTGACACCGTTTTCTCACAGGACAAGTTCTGTGAATACCCATGATAGATGCGCAGCCAGTTCGAGCCAGGTATCTACAGCCCAGCAACAGACTAATCCAAAATGCATTGCATGCGAATCCACAAATCATTGGGTAACACAATGCGAACAATTTAAATCCAGCGCCGTTGAACAGAGATGGCAAGTCGCTAAGGCCGGAAAGGCCTGCTTTCGATGCTTGAAGCTTCATCGAAACAATTGTCGACCAAAGGATTGCGGAGTAAACGGTTGTACAAGAAAGCATCACCCTCTACTCCACTCGGAAAATGTTCCCAATTTAGCCAACGAGACGGGAAATCAAAGACATGTAAGCACACACCAAGGCGATGTAGAAGGAAACCAGTTCTTCCGAATCGTACCCGTAACCCTACACTATGACGACAATGAAATCGAAGTTTTCGCCTTCCTGGATGAAGGATCATCTGTGACCCTAATAGACGCATCAATTTTTGACAAGCTCGGTATAAAAGGTACACCTTCACCGATTTGTTTACAATGGACTGGAGAAACAACTCGGTTCGAAAACACTTCCGTGCGAGCATCAATCCAAATCTCAGGCGTTAGCTCAGAAAAACGTTACTGGCTCAACAACGTTCAGACTGTCAAAAATATTGCACTCCCAAAGCAAACCGTCGATATGGATGAGTTGCGCAGTAAGTACAGCTATCTAAAGGACCTGCCATTAGAGACCTACTCCACGCAGCCAATGTTATTAATTGGAACAAACAATTGGAAAATAGCCGTTCCTCGCAGGATCCGCGAAGGCAAATGGAACGACCCAATAGCGTCAAAGTGCATGTTAGGGTGGACTATCCAGGGATCAGCAAACTCAAACCGTCATGTATCTATGCACCACTGCGATTGCAACTGGCGAGAGCTTCACGATGAAGTCAAAGAACAATTCAACCTCGAGTCAATTTCGCCTAAAAAACTGCTTTCAAGCGAGGACAAACGAGCAGTCGAAATCCTAGAGCAGACTTGCCAAAACAAATGTGGCAAATACGAAGTTGGGCTTCTGTGGCGGAATGACCTTCAAAAACTTCCCGAGAGTCGCACTACAGCTCTAAAGCGCCTACAATGCATGAGATCCAGAATTCTGAGCGAACCGGATCTGTTTACAAAAATCGACGACCAAATCAAAAATCTTCTTGACAAAGGATACGCCAAGCAACTATCTGACGAGGAGGCGAAGAAAGAAGAAACTCGCACTTGGTACTTACCCGTATTTATAGCCCTAAATCCGAATAAGCCTGGAAAGATAAGGCTGGTTTGGGATGCGGCAGCAAAAACAAACGGAGTATGCCTCAACGACTTTCTGTTAAGCGGACCGGACTGCTTAAACCCACTCATCGACGTTCTCCTAGCCTTCAGAGTCGGAAAAGTCGCCGTAAGCGGCGACATCGCCGAAATGTTTCACAGGATCAACATTCGCCACGAAGACATGCATTCTCAGCGCTTTCTTTGGTATGATGTCAACCGAAATAAGATAAACACTTACGTCATGCGTGCGATGACCTTTGGTATCAATTGTGCACCATTCATAGCCCACTACGTTCGCGACAAAAATGCAGAAGTCCACCGGCAGCAATTCCCATTAGCCTCGGATGCGATTCAGCGCGCGCACTATGTCGACGACTTCATCGACAGTATGAGTGATGAACAGAAAGCCATCGAAATATCCAGCCAAGTAAGAGAGGTCCATTCCAGAGGCGGATTCGAAATTCGAAACTGGGCGTCAAATTCCAGTACAGTTCTCTCGTATCTTAAGAACGATGGAGACGCCAAAAAACAGGAGCCAGTGCAGTTCGGCGCTACAGAAAAGGTTTTGGGTATGTATTGGGACCCACATAAAGACGTATTTAAGTTTGTTTGCAGATTCTCAAGACTTAAGCGAGACGTCCTTACCGATCCTGCAGTCCCAACAAAAAGAGAAGTCCTTCAGGTTCTAATGTCGATTTTCGACCCCTTGGGCCTACTGTCGTGTCATACGATCGGATTAAAAATCCTTCTGCAGAAAATCTGGCGATCAAACATCAGCTGGGACCAAGAGCTGCCAGAATCACTGTTGGAGGACTGGAATCAATGGAAGCTGTTGCTGCCTCAAGTGGCAACATTTAATATTCCGAGATGCTACTCCCCAAGGATGTCTTTTGGAACACGAATCGGCCTGCACACGTTCGTGGACGCTAGCGAGCATGCTTATTCTGCTGCTTGCTACCTGCGAGTGTCCCAAAAAGACGAGGTGGACGTTATGCTAGTAGCCGCGAAAAGCAAAGTGGCGCCACTAAAGCCACTATCTATTCCGCGCATGGAGCTTCAAGCCGCCGTGATGGGCTCACGCTTAGCAAACAAAATTATCAACGTACGTAACCTACGAGTCGACGATCTTACGTTCTGGTCGGATTCACGAACCGTTCTACAATGGCTGGTGATGGATCCTCGCAACTTTCAACAATTCGTGATGCACAGAATCGGCGAAGTCCTGGAGACCACTCGGGTGGATCAATGGCGATGGATCCCATCAAAACTCAACGTCGCAGACGGGGCAACGAAGGTCATCAAAAACCCTTGTGTGGACACATGGCTTTACGGACCAGAGTTTTTGAAAAGCGAACCCAGTAAGTGGCCAACAGTTCCATCACGAGCGACGGAGATCGATACGACCGAACTACGCAGACACGTCTTCACAACTCGTAGTGCGAATAAAGTCTTACTCGACGTGGAATATTTTTCCGATTGGCGGCGCCTATACAGAGCCGTCGCAAACATGTCTCTATATATTCAGCGACTTCAAGCTAAATGCCAAAGGACTGACATGCCGTCAGCAGTGACCGAATTTCACGTCAAGGAAGCGCAGACCCTACTATACAAAGAAGCACAGAGGCTCGAGTTCTCGGATGAAATCCATTCATTGATTAGCAAAAAACCAATAAGCGCAAAAAGCAGATTGACTGGATTAAACGCATATCTGGACGATAACGGAATCCTTCGCACTAAAGGACGAGTGAACGCTGTGGGATATACTATGGACGCTATAATATTGCCACCAGAGAGCCGAGTAACATTTTTATTAGTCCGGTTCTATCACGAAAAATATCATCACCTCGCTCACGAAACCGTGATAAACGATATAAAATCCAAATTTTATATTCTGCGCCTAAGAGTACTGCACAAATCCGTAAGAAAAGCCTGCCAGTTATGTAAAATTCGTCACGCAATGCCACAGCCTCCACAAATGGCCCCGGTTCCAAAAGCTAGGTTGACCAGTTTCGAAAAACCATTCACGTGCACCGGCGTTGATTATTTTGGGCCTATCCTAGTCAACGTTGGAAGACACAAAGAGAAGAGATGGGTTGCGCTGTTTACCTGCTTAACCCTGCGTGCAGTCCACTTCGAGATCGCTCACAGCCTCGATACAAGCTCCTGTGTGATGTGTTTCACGAATTTCATGGCACTACGTGGGACACCAAGAGAAATTTATTCTGATAATGGCACTAACTTCAAGGCCACGGAGAAAGCATTACGAGAGGAGCTGATCAAGATCGACTTCGATAAAATTGCAATCAAGTTCGACGGCATTAAATGGAAATTTAACCCTCCAGGAGCCCCTCACATGGGTGGTGCTTGGGAAAGATTAGTCCGCACAACCAAAACAGTCCTAAAAAGCATCTGCCCGAATTACACATTCAACGACGAAAGCCTGAGGTGTGCTCTAATGGAAGCACAGTTCATCATAAACTCACGTCCGTTAACTTTCGTCAGCCTGGACTCCGAGGACGACTCCGCGCTGACTCCAAACCACCTGCTAATGGGCTCATCAAATGGATACAAACCAATCAAGGAAGAGAAGATGAATTTAAGACGTCATTGGAACGAGGTTAAACTTTTTGGAGATCGCTTTTGGCAACGCTGGGTGAAGGAGTTCACACCGGTACTTACTAGACGGACAAAATGGTTCGAAAGATGTCCCCCTATATCAGTCGGAAGCGTTGTCATTATCGTCGACGAAAACTTGCCTAGAAACTTATGGCTTAAGGGCCGCGTGACCAACACTATCCCCGCCAAGGACGGACAAGTTCGTCGAGCCACTATTAAAACGCAGCATGGGATCCTCGATCGACCAGCCACAAAGATTGCGGTCTTAGATGTCGGCTTAGAAGATGGTAACTGACCCCCTAGGATCAATTACAGGAGGGGGAATGTTGCCGCCATAATTTCAACTTAATTTTTAATTTCTTATGTTATGTATAAGCACTCGATAATTCTCGATGTATTTCTCGATGTACCGATATCAGAAATATCGACCCATTTATCTGTTTAAGAACCATCCCTAGAACCGGCAGAAGCGAAAGAAGAAAAGGAAAAAGACAAAGTTTTTAAGCGTGCTCCGCAACGCCAAATGTAATACACATTGATTCGGAAGCTAAAATTTAAATAAAGTTTATTTCAAAAACGTAGTTTAACGCTATCCGTCTGTGCCTTCAATTTGGTAGTGTGGGCTGCTGTAAAACCAATTCAGTTTCGCTCTCAACAATGATTATTTATAATAAAAGACGTAGCTTAAGTCCTCAGCCAAGCATTACTAATTGTAAAGCTATAGAAAGAGGATCAAAAGTAAAAAGAAGCTTACTTACTTTGAAAAACAAACTATTTTTAAAGTCGTTAGGCTTAAAGCTTCGAGTATAATATAAAAGGTGGAAAGGAAAACAATGAACGAAATTTTAAATGTTCGAGAAAAGGTTTACTCAGATGAGAGTATTTCGAAGAAAGAGTTTCACACTTATTCATCGTATAATCAAACATTTAAGCCAAACGATGAAATTCGAATTACTATTCAAAATCAAGACTTGTACGTGCTTCCTCACGAAAGTTACCTTAATTTTCAAGGAATTATTAGAAAAGATTCACCGAATGGACCTACAACTGAAAATGTTACCACTTTTTTTAAAAATAATTGTATGGCTTACTTTTTGGATGAAATTAAGTACGAAATAAATGGATGTGAGATTGATAAAACACGATTTGTCGGTATGACTACAACCCTAAAAAATTATATATCTCTGGATAATCTTCAAAGTCAAAATCTATTAAATTCCGGATGGAGCAGTGGGGACGAAATATCTACGGGACCCCACTTTAACTTTTCTGTACCATTAAAAAATTTATTGGGATTTGCTGAGGATTATAAAAAAGTTTTGTTAAATTGTAAACACGAACTAGTGTTGATGCTAACTAAGAATCTTGGTGATGTGTTTGAACAAACCAGAAATTAACAAACTTTTAAGTTGGAAATGACGAATATAACCTGGAAAATTCCCCATGTAACTCCGAGCGATTTTGCAAAAATTAAGATGTACGATATTATTAAAAGTGGTGTAAACCTACCAATCGCATTCCGGAGTTGGGATTCATATGTTAACCCCAAATTGGGGTATGGAAGTCAACACAGCTGGAATGTGAAATTGTCGGCTAACCGCGAAAAACCAAGATTTGCTATAATTGGATTTACACTAAATGGAGAACTTATCACAAATAACTTATCAAACTTGAAAGTTCACTTGAATTCAGAGTCATATCCATATGATAATCTGAATGTTGATTTTAGTAAGAATCAGTATGCTCACCTATATGAAATGTATACAAGATTTCAGTCTAGTTACTATAATCGTGAATCACAACCATTTTTGACCCCAAATGAATTTAAATTGAAGGCCCCTATTATTGTAGTTGATCTTTCATATCAAAACGAATCAGTGAAAACTGGTCCTATTGATGTGAGAATTTCAATAGAACTGAAGACACCAAGTCATGAAAATACCCAAGCTTACTGTCTCCTCATACATGACCGTTTAGTTGAATATAACCCATTAAACGGACTAGTACAACGAGTTGTTTAGCATTAGAAAAATGTTGAATGATACTGTTTCGATTGATGTTCAAGGTTTCTTTGATAATAATAATAATTTTATTTTAAAGGAAATTGGAATTGTATTCGAAAAAGATCCAAACTTGAATAATAGTATTTTAATAGAACCACCATATGATTTTACTTTGCTAAATACAAAATCTCGAAAGACTGCAATTTGGTTAACCAATACACATCACAAGATTTTTTGGAACGATGGAGAGAACAGTTTTCCACAAACTCGAAAGTATCTAAGGACAATTACAAGCGGAAAACAAATTATTTGTAAAGGTGTGGAAAAGAAACGATTTCTACAGAAGTTTTTTGGGAGTCGTCAGCTCATTAATATCGAGGAAATGGGCTGTCCGTCATTAAACAGGTTTAAAGGAAACCGGTTTCCCTATTGTGAAACACACCTTAAGGGCGGGGTTTGTGCTCTAAACAATGCATACATTATTTTGACATTTTTTAAAAGTAGCTCCAAAACAATAAAATAATTGTTATACATCATTTTAAAGTTGAGACTAGATGTGTAAAGACCTACAAAAAAATAGAATTAACAAAATGAAATTTCATGAGGAAATTGACCAATTTATTGAACAATTTAAAGGAGAGATAACTGGTCAGCATTTTCAATATCTTCTTAACACAAAAACTACGAATTATGGTGAACACTTTACACTTTGTAATCCAGAAATGACGTCGGAAACGTGCGCCTGCTTCTTCTATGCAAATCGCCGGAATCAAAGTAGAAAATTAATTTCTATGTATAACAAAAATGTTCGCAATACCAAAATAAATGAATAAATGTATTATTATGCTACAAAATAAACTTCTGACTTTTTATTTCGAGTTAAAATTACAGGTACGGAGAATGGAAAATATTTCCTTGACTGAGATATGTCGGCTACTTGCGAGCTGTTGCGCGTGATTTCAACCCCTATTATGGGAACTTCGTATGAGCTCGTATGAGGTCGTTGGCGTGAGGCCCATGATCTTGTCAATGAGCGTGCGCCTTCTGGGTTGTGCATGTGTCCCTTTTATTGCGGTCAGGTAATTGACAGGTGCGCATGTTCGGGTAGCTCTTGCTTGAATCCCTTTTATGACATGTTTATGACCCATTTGTGGAAAGGAGAGAATCTTAGACAATTTACCAGTTAAACGTTCTGGGGCGGAAACAAAAATGTGTATTTGAAAATATTCCACATCTGAGAATCATTAACTTGTGAGATTTATTTTATTGGGGTTCTTTTGATTTCTAAATTAGTTTTACAATCATAGGAAACATTATTCCCCAACATGATCGGACATGTTCCTCTAAGATAACCATCTTTGAATACTTTGGGTGTGCGACCTTTCACACGTGCACAGCAACACCTGTGATAATGAGGCAAAAGGGTACGTGATCACACCTTTCCCCAACATGATCGGATATGTTCCTCTAAGATAACAACCTTTGGATACTATGGTTGTGCGACCTTTCTCACGTGCACCTTTCTCACCTGACTATTAATTGCACATAATGAGGGGAAGGATACATGATCAATATTGTCACATGGGGATGTGGGGGCGATGGGGGGGCAATTAAGTATACTCTTTATAGACATGATCGTGACATTTTTATGACTTCAAAGCCCATTAAAATCAGTTAATTTATTGGATTATGCTAATTGTCCCAGAACCCGCATACGTTAATGAGGGGGGGGAGGGGGGGCCGGGGGCCATTAATATGCTAATTGTCCCAGAACCCGTCTTTCCCTACTACTGATCTTTAACTTTATTGTAAAATTGAGTTGCGCTCCTAATTGTTTTGTGTTGGTGCGGTAGATTGTTCCATAACCGGGGGCATATGTAATTTTTGGTTCTTACAGATGTGGCTGGGGTAAGTTTATTTAAAATATATTTTGGTTCTCCACTCCTCACTATTTTGTAAAAGAATATTAAAGTTCTAAGATCGATCCAGGAGGTCAAATTAAGGTCAAGTATATTATTTGTCAGTTTTGATACATGGTCAAAACGTCTTAAGTTAAACACATAACGGACAACTGAATTAAAAGCTACAGTTAATATGCGTAAATCCCGCGTATCACAGATACCAAAAATTTCTATGCCGTAAAAGAGAGTGGGCAGGAGGATAACTTTGTCGATTAATAGTCTAACTTCCTCTGTTAGGAACGAGAGAATGAAAATTTTCTCAACCGAGCATATGTACGCTCTGTCGCTTTGACTATATGGTTGCTCCATGATAAAGTATTGTTAAATATTATCCCCAGAATAACTGCATTCACTTCATAGCTCATCGACGTATGGTTTATATATAATTTTTGGACTGAAAGTGTTGAAAGTTGCTGTTTACAAATTACCAAGCACTTCGATTTCTTAGGATTTATACCCAAGCCATTTTCCTTTGCCCATTTTTCAATTAGCTACAACATTTTATTACTTATACGGCCACAGGAATGTATTTAAGTTACTGGTCTACTAACATATATTTGGACATCATCAGCATATAAATGTACTTCACACTCCGATAGGATACTAGGGAGATCATTGACATATACAGAAAACAATAAAGGGCCTATCACAGATCCCTGTGGCACTCCCCTGGATAAGTTTCGTAGAGAAGAAGCTTGCGTCCCAGAGACGGCTGCTTGATACGTATTCGTTAAGTACGACTTAATAAGCTTCGTACAGAGAATGTTATGATTCACAGAATCAAAAGCCTTACTGTGGTCAAGGAGTTACGCACTTACTTTCCAGTTTTTGTCTTATATCCTCAACAATATTAGTGATTGCAGTAATGCAACTCCTTTTCCTGCGGAATCCAGATTGTTTTTCATTAAGTAGAGAACTATTAGCTAAGTAAAGTTAAATCTGTGAGGACAAGGTTTTCAAAGACTTTTGATAGGAAAGGTAATATTCAAATAGGTCTATAGTAAATGGTCAGCTTAAGAATTGTGAAAATTTTTGTGTTTTTCCATATTGTCGGAAATGAAGACGTTGTAATAGCCGTGTTAAAAATATATGTAACATTAAGGGGAGCAAAAGCTTAACAAATTTTGGACTCATATTATCGAGACCTGCAGCATCGGACTTGACATTGAGAATACTAGCTAGGATATCACTTTGGTTTATACATATAAATCTAAAACTAGTATCACAGAGGGGTTGAGTATTCAGGTACGGATTGCATGTTGCTTCAGGTACATCTATTTTCAAAAACTTTTAGTTTATTAATTCGAAATCCACCTCAGACTGTTGCTTATATTTTCCAATACCTAACCGTTTTAGTTTGTTCCATCTGTTTTTTGAGTTAACAAAGTTATTATATTGTATGTAATAATGCTCTCTTTTTGCTAATTTTATCTTTTTGTTTACTTTTCCCCGTGTTTTTTCTGGGGAAGATAAAAGATAGGTAGCTCTATAGGCTAGGTGTGTTAGTAAAAAAAAGCAGATTTGCTTTAAGCATATCTCCATACCACTCGCACTCCCTTAAGCTAAGTAACGGGTATCTAATAGTCGAGGCCATCAACTATAGCGTTTTCTCTTGTTTTTTAATTTCTTCTCTGAATTCAATACGTCTAGATCCTGTGCACCGCCGTTTCTTTTCGAATATCGATATGCCGCTCTGCTCGTCGGGCTCCACAAGGCAATGTCGCTTTAATGTTGAACTGCACTCACTGCAAAAAGCTTCATTTTAAACCAGATATAGTCCGCTTTTTCCGATATTTTGGGCTTTTTAAAACTCGGACTTAGCTATAATATCCGCACAACTAGGTTGTAGACAGTTCCTTATTCGCAAATTCTTTTCTGACCAACTCAGGGGATATTGATTTTCATGTGTCCTGCTTCAACTGCATGTTTAAATAAGGAATGGGCAAAGGTCTGTTTTTTGGAGGCTCGGTTATCTGGAACTCTGGATCGCCTTTAGGAGCCTGGGTGTTATTTAAGTGTTATTGACAGTGTTATTCGCATCCGATATGCCACATCGTTGTCTTACAGCTGTTAAAATATCATTTATATTAACTATTAACATATAAGTTAGGGCACTGGTTCTTTCTTGCAAATTATTGCTGGTTTCCATCCAAACAATGTAACTTCAGAGTTCCGCTTTCTGTAGGTATAAGAATCAACAGCGGACTTGGCTGGCAGTAACAAAAATAAGTTCTTCCACCGATTTCATTATTTGTTATGTTTAACCTCTTTTTTGTTATACTGTCCGTATGTTTGTACTTTGCAAATTATAGTATTATCGTACTTATAAATAAACTCTTTTTGTTAAAATATTGTTGTTGGGGTAATTACCTGGTAAGGGTTATACCGATTAAGGATTATGTGGCTCGAAAGACCGACTTCTAACCCACACAAGCCACTGTCGTTGTAGTCGTCGAAAGATTCGTTTGAAGAAAACACCTGTTATATGCTGATCACTTATTTTTGGATCTTTTGCAATATATTTGAGCTTTTGCGCTCGTCAACTCGTGTACTTTAAGAATTTTTTTGTATGCAAGTGGCGTCTCTTTTTGCCGACTAGAGTGACCGTCTATCATTCGGTGATACATGCGAGATTTCCATAGCAGTTTAGTATTTTTCTTACATAACACAATGACATAACATCAACATATCAAATTCAAATTAATATAATGCATCAACATCCTCCTCCCAAGTATTGGAGTCGTGGAAAATTAAGTATAGACGACGGCAATACTTAGAGTTTACAATGTACCTGTTCTTACATCTAGTTTAATTATTTTTACAGCAGGTCTCTTATAAATATGGTCTTTAATTTTTACATCAACAATTCTCACACGCCCATCATTTGATGGATACGTTTTGACAATTATGCCTTTTGGCCAAACATTTCTAGGAAGGTCGGATTCCATTATCAAAACTACATCACCTTCTTTTAAAACATTACTGTCTTTTGTCCATTTACGACTACATAGTAAAAATGGTCTATAGTCTTTTTTCCATTTCAACCAAAAAATGTCTGCAAGTCTTTGTGACGATTTCCACATATTTAACAGTCTCAAATCACCATCATTAATGTTAGTGTAAAAGGATTCGCGATAATTAGAACCAATTAACAAGTCATTTGGCGTTAATGGTTCCGACATGGAGTCTGAAGGAACGATCGAAAGTGGTCTACTGTTAATCATAAACTCGATCTCACAAAACAAAGTTTTCAAAGTGTACTCTCTAGGATATCTCTCTTTTAGTAGAACTCCTAAATATTTCTTGACTGACTGTATGAGCCTCTCCCAAGCTCATCCCATGACAATGGCGGGTTAAAGTACCAAGTGCAACCTTTCGTGGTTAAAAACTGAGTAAACTTGTCATTTAGCCACTGTTCTATGATTTCTTTTATGTCCTTGTCAGCGCGTCTGAAATTGGTTCCGTTGTCTGAATATAATTCTGTCGGAAATCCTCGCCTACAACCAAATTGTCTAAATACATGCATAAACGCATTGCAGGATAGGTCTTCAGCAATCTCAAGATGAACTGCTCGTGTTGTCATGCATGTGAAAATAACACCGTAACGCTTTACATGGCTTCTATTTTGTGTAACTTCTATAGGCCCAAAATAATCAATACCTACTTTCAAAAAGGCTCTTTCGGTTGGCTTTATACGGCAACTTGGAAGCTGACCCATTAGAGGTGGTTGCGGCCTGGCTTTTTGTTTTTACATTGCTGACAATTTCGAATGATGTTCTTTACTGTACTTCTACATTTTGTAATCCAAAACCTTTGGCGGATGTTGGCAATTACAATTTCGGTTCCCATATGACAATTTTCGACGTGGTAGTACTGAACGAGTAATTTAGTGATTGGATGATCTCTGCTTAAGATAATCGGATTTTTAGAGTCGATACTCATCTCCTCTTCACTTAAATTATTTAGTCTGCCTCTGAGTCTTAACAGATTATCGCTAGCGAAAAATAGGGGTAGACTTCATTACATTTAAGTTTTCCAATTTCCTGATAATAACTGTCTTGTTGTATGCTAAGAAAGGTTAATTTTTCCGCTTTGAAAAGTTCTGTGGCTGTTAGCTCATTATTGATAGATATTCTCAAATTTGGTCTTAGCTTTGTCAAGTATCTCAAAACCCAGGCTGTCGTTCTTAAGAATCTCATCCATTTGGAGAACCTTGAGACGTCCGGTAATATAAATGACTGCTTTTGAATGGTAGTGAGATTTACGAACTCTTTATCGCTAGCATCAGAACTGTCTGGACTTAGAGGGATTTTACCTAATGGCCACTGATCTTGATTTTTTCTAAGGAATGGCGGTCCTGTCAGCCATAACTCATTTGATGAGAAGTCAAAGGATGAGATCTTTGTTGCTTTATCAGCGGGGTTCAGTTTTGAGCGTACATGTCGCCATTCACTTGAATTTGTTAATTCTTGTATCTCTCCCAAGCGCTGAGCCACAAAAGTCTTGAACCTTTTGCTGCTCGTTTTCAGCCAGTATAAGACTATCTCGGAATCTGTCCACATGAAAGTTGAGTCTATTCTGAGATTGAGCGTTTCTTTAATAGCTTTGCTTAGCCTAGCTCCTAGTAAGGTTCCTTGAAGCTCTAGTCTAGGAATTGACATTGGTTTAAGTGGCGCTACTCGCGACTTAGCTGAAATCAGGGTGGTTTCTATTTGGCTGTTACACTGGAAGCGTAGGTACGCGCAAGATGCGTATGCGTATTTTGATGCATCGCAAAATATATGTAACTGAACATTACAATGACTTATGCTAAGTGTAGTCAACTGCCTTGGAATGTAAAAATCGTTTATTTTATTTAAGCTGTTACACAATGCCTTCCATATTTGAAATTGATCGTCTGTAACGTAGGCGTCCCAATGGATTCCGCTATCCCAAATGGCTTGTAGAAGGATTTTATTTGATATCAAAAGGTTTGAAAGAAACCCTAAGGGATCAAAAATGGACATAGTTATTTTTAATATTTCTCGCTTAGTTGGTCGTCTGAGATTGTTAAGAAGTTTAAAATGGGACTTAGAAAACTTTAAATTGTATGTGAATATGTCTTTTTTGTGATCCCAAATTAAACCTAGAACTCTCTCTTCGTTTAAATTCTTTTCTGTGACTTGTTTCGATGGAGTGTTGTCTGTTATCTGATTTAAAACTTCTGGAGAATTAGATATCCAATTTCGCATGTCGAATCCACCTGCCTTGTGTACATATGTTACGTCCTTAATTAATTTTACGGCTGTACTAATGTCTGGAGCTCCACCCAAATAGTCATCCATGTAATGTTTTGTTATTATGTCCTTACAGGCTTGGTCATAGTCATTTTGAAAATCTAAGGCGTTTCTGTTTCTGACCTGTTGGGAGATACTTGGGCTACATTTAGCGCCAAAAAATAGAACTTGTATTTCGTACACGTCCGGTTCGGATTGTCGGTTGTCGCCTCGCCATAGGATTTTTTGTGCGCAACGGTCTGACTCCTGTACTTTTTTTTGGAGAAACATCTCTTTGATTGCAATTTTGTGTTCTCGAAAATTCATTAGAATTGTTGACAATTGGCTATATAGATCTGGACCTGGCAAAAAGAAATCATTAAGACAATAACCATGGCTTTTGAAGGCCGCGTCGAAAAAGTTTGTCTGGCTTGTTGCTATTTAGAACTCCAAAGTGTGGCAAATAGTAGGTCAAGGGAGTGATATTAGTTTTCTCAGCAGAAGTCAATTTCCTCATATACCCATTTTGTATGTAGGAGTCAAAGGTTTGTTTGTATGCTAAATCTCTAGCCTAGCTCTTATAGTTTCTGAGATCTCAGCGTTCATCCGGACAGACGGACATGGCTAGATCGACACGGCTAGTGATCCTGATCAAGAATATATATGCTTTATGGGGTCGGAAACGCTTCCTTCTGCCTGTTACATACTTTCCGACGATTCTAGTATACCCTTTTACTCTTCGAGTAACGGGTATAACTAGCATTATTTCGACTAGTTCATTCTGAGGAAAGAGAACAAATTGCAAATAGGGATAGGAAGAGAGGCCCTCCCCAATCATCTCTGACGGGGTCTATTGGGTCTTACGCAACGCAGTTTGGTTTTTGAGTCCAATGTGTTGTGTGTGGTAGGAGGAAGCTTATGACTTGGCATCTCAGAGGAGAGGACCTATTGACCCCAAAATAAACCCAATACCAAAATAGGAATAAGAACCGGTATTGTAAGAACGCAGAACGATACCCACAAAACAGTACCTTGATGTCCTGTGATGATGTCCGTCGTATATCCACTACCGCTGCTAAAATAATAAGTTTGGTATCTAATCGATATTGTGCCGACATGCTAAAGTTTTTATACCCTCGCAAGAGGACTCAGATATGTAAAAAACTAAAAACTAATTAAATAAATTTTAAGGTAATGATGATAATGGTACCACTTACATTTTCTACCGTATATGTTTACACAAAACAAAATACACTGGTCTATGTATTATTTTGGCATTCATTTTCTTATCTTTCCTATGACAGCTATATGATAACGTCGTCCGGTTTGCTTTAAGTTTGATTCAATATTATTTAATATTAAAGGAATAATATTCCCAAGAGTAGAAGTTAATATGTCCATAAACACCAAAGTTATTTTTTTTGAAATATTTTTTGGTTATTTCAATGGGAGCTATAGATCCGACTTAGTTACTACTTTTGGGTAGGTTTCATTCCGATAGTTTTAAAACTGAAAGACAAGTTTGCGTAAAAACGGACAGACGGACATGGCTAGATCAAATCGTCTAGTGATGCTGATCCAGAATATATTATATATACTTTATGGGGTCGACCCTCTGCAAAATTTCAGTTTGATGTCTCGAAAAAAATGAATTCTGGAAAAAGTTCAAACTTGAGGCCAACTTACCAGTTTTTAATGGACACCGGAGCTGATGGCTCATAAATTTGTCCCAGAACACAAAAAGACGATTTCGCCCTTATTAATATTAGTACCAAAGATCTCAAGTACAGTAACAATGACCCAAAATTGATATTTGAGCTAATTTGCATAGAACACTTAAAAACAGAAGAAAAACAGCTACTGTACCAACTGTGTAAAGAATTATCTTACTTAAGATTTCAAGAAGGGTATAAATTGTCTTTTACCAAGAGGGTCAAACGTGAAATTAACATCATGGACACAAAACCCGCATTTTTCCGACCTTTTAGATTTAGTCCCACGCAAGGGACCGAATTCCAACGACAAGTCACTAAATCACTTAACTAGAATATAAGAAGGTATAGCCATTCTCCTTGGAGTGTCCCAGTGTTCCTCGTCTTAGATGCATCAAAAATTAACAAGGAAGAACGGTATAGACGAGTACCTCGACTATCAGATACTCGTTACTCAGCTAAATGAACAAAAGGAAAATTTGTGGGCGTTAGAGTATGCGTGCAATCTTTTTTTTCCTAGATCCTGTGCACCGCCGTTTCTTTTCGGATATCGATATGCCGCTCTGCTCGTCGGGCTCCACAAGCCAATGTCGCTTTAATGTTGAACTGCACTCACTGCAAAAAGCTTCATTTTAAACCAGATATAGTCCGCTTTTTCCGATATTTTGGGCTTTTTAAAACTGAATGTACACGGAAGTGGAATATTTTCATACTCGGACTTAGCTGTAATATCCGCACAACTAGGTTGTATACAGTTCCTTATTCGCAAATTCTTTTCTGACCAACTCAGGGGATATTGATTTCCATGTGTCCTGCTTCAACTGCATGTTTAAATAAGGAATGGGCAAAGGTCTGTTTTTTGGAGGCTCGGTTATCTTTAACTCTGGATCGCCTTTAGGAGCCTGGGTGTTATTTAAGTGTTATTGACAGTGTTATTCGCATCCGATATGCCACATCGTTGTCTTACAGCTGTTAAAATATCATTTATATTAACTATTAACATATAAGTTAGGGCACTGGTTCTTTCTTGCAAATTATTGCTGGTTTCCATCCAAACAATGTTACTTCAGAGTTCCGTTTTCTGTAGGTATAAGAATCAACAGCGGACTTGGCTGGCAGTAACAAAAATAAGTTCTTCCACGGATTTCACTATTTGTTATGTTTAACCTCTTTTTTGTTATACTGTCCGTATGTTTGCACTTTGCAAATTATAGTATTATCGTACTTATAAATAAACTCTTTTTGTTAAAATATACAAAGATAAGTCTAAATAGAATGAATAAATTTAAGTGGAACACTTGCAGTTTTCGCAGTAGAAGTTTTTTTGCACCACACTGAAAAAACATAAAAATGACGTGTCACAAAATTCAGATATCGAGTCAGTAAAAGTAAAAAAAAAAGTTCACATCAAGAATATATATACTTTGTGGGGTCGGAAACGCTTCCTTCTGCCTGTTACATACTTTCCGACGAATCTAGTACACCCATTTACTCTACGAGTAACGCGTGTAATTAGTCTTTGTGGTTTTTTTAGGTAAAAAAAGGGTGGATATTTTCCAAAGCTTTCAATTTTTTAAAATTCTAAAAGGTACACAAACTAACTAACTGGACTAACGGTGGACAAACGATTTCATAAAACAATTTTTGAAATTTGAAATTTTGAATTTGAATTTTTGAAACATTTAACTTCCACAGGCTTGGGCGGTATGTGGGCGTTAGAGTGGGCGTGGCATATCCGCGTACCAAACATGCGCTGCGTACAAGGCTTCGGAATCTAAATCTGAGATCCCAATTCTCTATCTTTGATAGTTTCCGAGATATCCACGTTCATACTTACGATTTTTTGAAGTTTGTGGGCGTTAAAGTGGGCGTGGCAAACTTTTTTTTGGGTCAATCGATTGGTGTTGATAAGAACAATAAATTTCAGTTAAATTAAAAATTATATCTTTGGTGTTTTTTAACATATAACCTCCTACGCTTGGAAATAACATTTTTTAATTAGTTCTAAATTTTGAATTGAATTTAATCAAAATCGGACGTCTATATCATATAGCTGCCATAAGAACGATGGAAAAATAGTATGAAACAAAAGATAGCTTCGGTGTTTTTTGACATATTATCTTATACTATTGGAAATATAATTTTTTGTATTTTAAAATTTAATAATTACAACTGCAAGGGTATACAAACTTCGGCTTGCCGAAGCTAACTTCCTTTCTTGTTTGAAATGATGTGAAAAACTTAAATGTGGCATATATTCTAAGGTAATGAGTTTTTTAAAATTCTAAAGCATGGACGTAAAGTAAGCCTGAGCAAACGATTTCATAAATAAAATATTTAAAACAAGGAAGAACGATAAAGTCAAGTACCTCGACTATCAGATACCCTTTACTCAGCTAAAGGGACTAAAGGGAAATGGAGATATGCAACCAGTAAAGCGAGGTTGAAATGCGCCACCTACCGGCGGTAGACAGATTTAAGCGTTATGGGCATAAGAGTGGGCGTGGCAAATGTTTTTTTGGATCAATCGATAGGTATTGACGAGACAAAAACATTTAAGTTAAAATTGTTTATCTAGCATGAAAATTGTGGGCGCCACAGGCTTGCGCTGTCTGTGGGCGTTACAGTGGGCGTGGCATATTCGCGTGACAAACTTGGGCTACGTACAAGGCTACGGAATTCAAATCTGAGATCCCAGTTCTCTATCTTTGATAGTTTCTAAGATATCCACGTTCATATTTAAGATTTTTTGAAGTTTGTGGGCGGATTGTGTGCGTTAAAGTAAGCGTGGTAAACTTTTTTTTGGGTCAATCGATAGGTATTGATGAGAACAATACATTTCAGCTAAAATATTTATTCTAGCATCAAAACTGTAGAGGCCACAGTTTAGTGCGGCTTGTGGGAGTTATAGTGGGCGTGACACATTGCTGAAACAAACTTGCACTGCGTAAGAAGCTCAGGAACATGTATGCTAAATCTCTAGCCTAGCTCTTATAGTTTCTGAGATCTCAGCGTTCATCCGGACAGACGGACATGGCTAGATCGACACGGCTAGTGATCCTGATCCAGAATATGTATGCTTTATGGGGTCGAAAACGCTTCCTTCTTCCTGTTACATACTTTCCGACGATTCTAGTATACCCTTTTACTCTTCGAGTAACGGGTATAACTAGCATTATTTCGACTAGTTAATTCTGAGGAAAGAGAACAAATTGCAAATAGGGATATGAAGAGAGGCCCTCCCCAATCATCTCTGACGGGGTCTATTGGGTCTTACGCAACGCAGTTTGGTTTTTGAGTCCAATGTGTTGTGTGTGGTATGAGGAAGCTTATGACTTGGCTATTAAAGAGAGGAATATTTACATCTCAGAGGAGAGGACCTATTGACCCCAAAATAAACCCAATACCAAAATAGGAATAAGAACCGGTATTGTAAGAACGCAGAACGATACCCACAAAACAGTACCTTGATGTCCTGTGATGATGTCCGTCGTATATCCACTACCGCTGCTAAAATAATAAGTTTGGTATCTAATCGATATTGTGCCGACATGCTAAAGTTTTTATACCCTTGCAAGAGGACTCAGATATGTAAAAAACTAAAAACTAATTAAATAAATTTTAAGGTAATGATGATAATGGTACCACTTATATTTTCTACCGTATATGTTTACACAAAACAAAATACACTGGTCGATGTATTATTTTGGCATTCATTTTCTAATCTTTCCTATGACAGCTCTATGATAAAGTCGTCCGGTTTGCTTTAAGTTTGATTCAATATTATTTAATATTAAAAGAATAATATTCCCAAGAGTAGAAGTTAATATGTCCATAAACACCAAAGTTATTTTTTTTGAAATATTTTTTGGTTATTTCAATGGGAGCTATAGATCCGACTTAGTTACTACTTTTGGGTAGGTTTCATTCCGATAGTTTTAAAACTGAAAGACAAGTTTGCGTAAAAACGGACAGACGGACATGGCTAGATCAAATCGTCTAGTGATGCTGATCCAGAATATATTATATATACTTTATGGGGTCGACCCTCTGCAAAATTTCAGTTTGATGTCTCGAAAAAAATGAATTCTGGAAAAAGTTCAAACTTGAGGCCAACTTACCAGTTTTTAATGGACACCGGAGCTGATGGCTCATAAATTTGTCCCAGAACACAAAAAGACGGATTCGCCCTTATTAATATTAGTACCAAAGATCTCAAGTACAGTAACAATGACCCAAAATTGATATTTGAGCTAATTTGCATAGAACACTTAAAAACAGAAGAAAAACAGCTACTGTACCAACTGTAAAGAATTATCTTACTTAAGATTTCAAGAAGGGTATAAATTGTCTTTTACCAAGAGGGTCAAACGTGAAATTAACATCATGGACACAAAACCCGCATTTTTCCGACCTTTTAGATTTAGTCCCACGCAAGGGACCGAATTCCAACGACAAGTCACTAAATCACTTAACTAGAATATAAGAAGGTATAGCCATTCTCCTTGGAGTGTCCCAGTGTTCCTCGTCTTAGATGCATCAAAAATTAACAAGGAAGAACGCTATAGACGAGTACCTCGACTATCAGATACTCGTTACTCAGCTAAATGAACAAAAGGAAAATTTGTGGGCGTTAGAGTATGCGTGCAATCTTTTTTTTTGGTCAATCGATAGGTATTGACGGGACTAATACATATCAGTTAAGACTTTTTATCTAGCATACAAATTGTGGGCGCTAAAGAGTTTGTCGGCTTGTGGACGTTAGAAAGGGGGTAACAGTTCTCTATCTTTGATAGTTTCCGAGATATCCGCGTTCATATTTTCGATTTTTTGAAGTACCCCGAGGCAGCGCGTCGGTAAGCGAGCATAGGCGGCCACAACGAGCGTCCCGAGACACAGCAGCTAGCGGACGTCGGGTCAACGCGTCGACAAGCCAGGAAGAGGAGCACTAGCAGCCGGCGAAATCAGAGCAAGGAGATACCGAAGCTGGCCCAGCCACACACCCGCTGTACTAATACCACGAGAATAAATCCCACTGTTACCATTTGAACCCCTTTGTTTTCTCACTGATCTACGGGGCAGTCACGTCATATAAATTTGGTGGGACGAACACACAATCTTCTGAGCTAGCCGCACGAATCTCGTAGCGAGCAGACAACAAAATCAGTTCGTTACATCTGGCGGCCAACAGTGAGGACAACCTGATAGCCAGCCTGAGCATTGACAACATGTAAAAAGAGGCCCACAGGAGAGAGTCAAGCCAAGATAAGAAAAGGACCGGCAACGGAAGCAAGGCTTCAGCGAGTCGTTCAAGGACTACATGAACGACATGCAGACGATGGCGAGGCCACTTAACTACTCTACGAAAGAGACGTTAAGGGTCATTAAAGAGAACTGCACCCCAAGCCCACGGATTTTCTTAAGAGCATACAAAGTGTCGGACCTGGATACGCTAATGATCCTAGCCGATGAGTACGAAGAACTTGAAAAGGAACGGGAAGTTTTCGCACAGGTGAACAAGTTCTCAAAGACCAAGTCGGCGTCACCAACGCAGGTAACATGCAGAAGATGCGAGGAGACAGATAACAAGGACACACGAGGAAATGACCAATGGTCACCACCACACCAAGCCAGACGACAGCAGGCAACAGACGCACCACGCGGAGGCCAATGGACACCACCCCCACATCAACAGAGACAGCCAAACAATACCTTGTGGAGGCCGCCAAGCAACACACAGAGGCCACAAGACGCCACCCATATCAAAGACCCGCAGGAGGCCTGTCGGAAATGCGGTGGGAACGGACACTGGGCTAGAGGATGTCGAAACCAGCGGCTATTATTTTGCTGGATTTGCGGCAAGGTGGGTGTCAGGAGCGTCGATTGCTGCCAACGATCGGGAAATGGCCAGCGATCTCAGCCGCAGAGAGGCGAGCGGGGATCGCACAATGCCACCTCTCCAAGCTAACGGGCAGGCTAATCGAGGAGGAGCAGCAGTTGTCCGCAGCTGTGATGATTGATGGGAACAGCTACAAAGCCACAATCGACACCGGAGCAACGGCAAGCTTCGTTGGCGAAGAAATGGCGGACAATATTGCTGCTCTAGGAAGAATTACAAGGACGAGACGGCAAGTTTGGTTGGCAGACGGAAAGTGCGGCGGAATTAATGCGCAGCTCGGGGTGGAGGTCGAATTCGGCTACAACCAAGTGACCATGAGCCTGTTGATTTCACCCGGAGTAGTGGATGCATTAGTGTTGGGATGAAACTTCCTAAAACAAGTCGGGACCGAGATAAGGTGTGCTGGACACGAGATCACTGTGGACGGCAGTACACGTAGTGGCGAAGCGCGCAAGAGAACGTGCGAAGACAACTACTATATATAGCCGCAGAATTGAAAATCTGCAATAATGGTCCGATCATAACGAGTGATACACTAAACGTAAGGTATTGCACTAACTAAGAAGATTGCATACCAAGACTTTCGAAATATAGATTTGTTTGGGAGAAAAAGCGGTAAAAGTGTAAAAGTAAAAATTTAGAATATTGGAGCTGCTGCGCGCAGCGTCAAATGACACCTCATTTGTTGAAATCCGATGTTCCGTTCAAAAGTAATTCAAAAAACAAGATTTTCTTCTTCTTCCCAAAATGAAAATGTTCGTCTTTGTTTGTGGGTTTGTATGCATCCCATCTTAGTTTTAGGGTTTTGGAAACCCTATGGGTGTATAAAGCAGCTTGAAATAGAAAACGTTTGTTCTACGACTTTTGGAAAAACCCGCTAGTTTAGCGGAAAATCAAAAAAAAGACCAGTTTTAAAATGCTTAATATATTATTTAATATAATATAATATTTACATCTCAGAGGAGAGGACCTATTGACCCCAAAATAAACCAAATACCAAAATAGGAATAAGAACCGGTATTGTAAGAACGCAGAACGATACCCACAAAACAGTACCTTGATGTCCTGTGATGATGTCCGTCGTATATCCACTGCCGCTGCTAAAATAATAAGTTTGGTATCTAATCGATATTGTGCCGACATGCTAAAGTTTTTATACCCTTGCAAGTGGACTCAGATATGTAAAAAACTAAAAACTAATTAAATAAATTTTAAGGTAATGATGATAATGGTACCACTTATATTTTCTACCGTATATGTTTACACAAAACAAAATACACTGGTCGATGTATTATTTTGGCATTCATTTTCTAATCTTTCCTATGACAGCTCTATGATAAAGTCGTCCGGTTTGCTTTAAGTTTGATTCAATATTATTTAATATTAAAAGAATAATATTCCCAAGAGTAGAAGTTAATATGTCCATAAACACCAAAGTTATTTTTTTTAAAAAAAATATTTTTTGGTTATTTCAATGGGAGCTATAGATCCGACTTAGTTACTACTTTTGGGTAGGTTTCATTCCGATAGTTTTAAAACTGAAAGACAAGTTTGCGTAAAAACGGACAGACGGACATGGCTAGATCAAATCGTCTAGTGATGCTGAACCAGAATATATTATATATACTTTATGGGGTCGACCCTCTGCAAAATTTCAGTTTGATGTCTCGAAAAAAATGAATTCTGGAAAAAGTTCAAACTTGAGGCCAACTTACCAGTTTTTAATGGACACCGGAGCTGATGGCTCATAAATTTGTCCCAGAACACAAAAAGACGGATTCGCCCTTATTAATATTAGTACCAAAGATCTCAAGTACAGTAACAATGACCCAAAATTGATATTTGAGCTAATTTGCATAGAACACTTAAAAACAGAAGAAAAACAGCTACTGTACCAACTGTGTAAAGAATTATCTTACTTAAGATTTCAAGAAGGGTATAAATTGTCTTTTACCAAGAGGGTCAAACGTGAAATTAACATCATGGACACAAAACCCGCATTTTTCCGACCTTTTAGATTTAGTCCCACGCAAGGGACCGAATTCCAACGACAAGTCACTAAATCACTTAACTAGAATATAAGAAGGTATAGCCATTCTCCTTGGAGTGTCCCAGTGTTCCTCGTCTTAGATGCATCAAAAATTAACAAGGAAGAACGCTATAGACGAGTACCTCGACTATCAGATACTCGTTACTCAGCTAAATGAACAAAAGGAAAATTTGTGGGCGTTAGAGTATGCGTGCAATCTTTTTTTTTTTGGTCAATCGATAGGTATTGACGGTACTAATACATATCAGTTAAGACTTTTTATCTAGCATACAAATTGTGGGCGCTAAAGAGTTTGTCGGTTTGTGGACGTTAGAAAGGGGGTAACAGTTCTCTATCTTTGATAGTTTCCGAGATATCCGCGTTCATATTTTCGATTTTTTGAAGTACCCCGAGGCAGCGCGTCGGCAAGCGAGCATAGGCGGCCACAACGAGCGTCCGAGACACAGCAGCTAGCGGACGTCGGGTCAACGCGTCGACAAGCCAGGAAGAGGAGCACTAGCAGCCGGCGAAATCAGAGCAAGGAGATACCGAAGCTGGCCCAGCCACACACCCGCTGTACTAATTCCACGAGAATAAATCCCACTGTTACCATTTGAACCCCTTTGTTTTCTCACTGATCTACGGGGCAGTCACGTCATATAAATTTGGTGGGGCGAACACACAATCTTCTGAGCTAGCCGCACGAATCTCGTAGCGAGCAGACAACAAAATCAGTTCGTTACATCTGGCGGCCAACAGTGAATACAACCTAATAGCAAGCCTGAGCATTGACAACATGTAAAAAGAGGCCCACAGGAGAGAGTCAAGCCAAGATAAGAAAACAGCAGCGCTGACCCCGAGACCAAGCCAGTCTGACTATGCAAAGGTGGCTAAACAGATCCGCGAATGGTCGTTCAGATTCGACGGGGCGGAAAAACCATTTGAGTTCCTGGAGCAAGTAGAATGCTCCGCCAACACGTAAGTCCAAGCCACTTTGATATGATCCCTCGAGCGATGCCGGAGTTGTGTAAAGGAAGAGCTTTGAAATGGTTCATCGCCAACAACAAGCAATGGAGAACCTGGGCAGAGTTCATAGAAAGCTTCCACACCTATTTTCTGCCAAGAGACTTCTTCACAAGGCTAGCGGACCAGGACCGGCAACGGAAGCAAGGCTTCAGCGAGTCGTTCAAGGACTACATGAACGACATGCAGACGATGGCGAGGCCACTTACCTACTCTACGAAAGAGACGTTAAGGGTCATTAAAGAGAACTGCACCCCAAGCCCACGGATTTTCTTAAGAGCATACAAAGTGTCGGACCTGGATACGCTAATGATCCTAGCCGATGAGTACGAAGAACTTGAAAAGGAACGGGAAGTTTTCGCACAGGTGAACAAGTTCTCAAAGACCAAGTCGGCGTCACCAACGCAGGTAACATGCAGAAGATGCGAGGAGACAGATAACAAGGACACACGAGGAAATGACCAATGGTCACCACCACACCAAGCCAGACGACAGCAGGCAACAGACGCACCACGCGGAAGCCAATGGACACCACCCCCACATCAACAGAGACAGCCAAACAATACCTTGTGGAGGACGCCAAGCAACACACAGAGGCCACAAGCCGCCACCCATATCAAAGACCCGCAGGAGGCCTGTCGGAAATGCGGTGGGAACGGACACTGGGCTAGAGGATGTCGAAACCAGCGATTTGCGGCAAGGTGGGTGTCAGGAGCGTCGATTGCTGCCAACGATCGGGAAATGGCCAGCGATCTCAGCCGCAGAGAGGCGAGCGGGGATCGCACAATGCGGCAGGCTAATCGAGGAGGAGCAGCAGTTGTCCGCAGCTGTGATGATTGATGGGAACAGCTACAAAGCCACAATCGACACCGGAGCAACGGCAAGCTTCGTTGGCGAAGAAATGGCGGACAATATTGCTGCTCTAGGAAGAATTACAAGGACGAGACGGCAAGTTTGGTTGGCAGACGGAAAGTGCGGCGGAATTAATGCGCAGCTCGGGGTGGAGGTCGAATTCGGCTACAACCAAGTGACCATGAGCCTGTTGATTTCACCCGGAGTAGTGGATGCATTAGTGTTGGGATGAAACTTCCTAAAACAAGTCGGGACCGAGATAAGGTGTGCTGGACACGAGATCACTGTGGACGGCAGTACACGTAGTGGCGAAGCGCGCAAGAGAGCGTGCGAAGACAACTACTATATATAGCCGCAGAATTGAAAATCTGCAATAATGGTCCGATCATAACGAGTGATACACCAATCGAAAGGAATTGCACTAACTAAGAAGATTGCATACAAAGACTTTCGAAATATAGATTTGTTTGGGAGAAAAAGCGGTAAAAGTGTAAAAGTGGGGATAAAAGCCCCCGGCTGTTTAGCTGGTCTTATTCCAACTGAGAATACGCGTCAAATTACACCTCATTTGTTGAAATCCGATGTTCCGTTCAAAAGTAATTCAAAAAACAAGTATTTCTTCTTCTTCCCAAAATGAAAATGTTTGTCCCTTTGTTTGTGGGTTTGTATGCATCCCATCTTAGTTTTAGGGTTTTGAAAACCCATGGGTGTATAAAGCAGCTTGAAATAGAAAACGTTTGTTCTACGACTTTTGGAAAAACCCGCTAGTTTATCGGAAAATCAAAAAAAAGGACAGATTTAAAATGCTTATAGTACCTAAACAACTAATGCTACAGAAACGTGCTATATAGCTCTGAAAAGATAATTTAATTTGCTAAATACTCTTCATATAGTAAAATTGTCTGAGTATAATAGATTAAGAGTGATGACAAAAAGGTATTTTTTAAAACCACTTTTTGACTATTTTCTCAAAATTGAGTCAAACGATTTCTTTTTAATTTATAAATCATTTAGCTCTTGAGATTCCTCAACTTTTGATGTATAATACTTTTTGCCTAAAAATTACCGTTTGGAAGATATTAAGCGATAAAAAGTGCAACTCGTTTCAGCTCCGTATACGTAATATTTCATACTTATTGGAATAAACAAGAAAAAAACCAATTTGATGAAAAATATTCTTATTAGATTTTTTCAAACGGAAAGTCTGTTATGGTTTTAGGGTCCTTTACTTGCATGAAGCTAATAAAAATAGGATACTTGATCTATTTGTTCTACCACTTTGGAAAAACCCGCTAGTTCAGCGGGAAATGTAAGAAACGACAGATTTCTCTTGGAATCTGAAACTATACAACCCTTGAGATTCCAAACTTGTGCTATTAAAATAGGTAATTGAAGCGATAAAAGTTGTTATTAAAAAGTTTAATATTCATATAATATGTTTCATTCTTATTACAATTTGAATGTAAACAACCCATACCTTATTAGAATAAAGTTAAGCCGAAGTGGAACATGAAAGTGTGTGTTTGGTTTTTCAGTAGCCAAGCCATATGGGGACGACTCCTACTCATGGTATTGGGGTACTTAAACTCTTGTGCAAAAAAAACTTCTGATATCAAACAAAAACACCTCTTAACGAGGTAAAAAGTAGTGGCGAAAGCGCTCTTAACAAAAATTTCTGATATCAGCAATTGTGACGAAAAATGATATTACATTCGATAAAATAAATAAACTATATTAAATTGATGTATTCGGCACGCTACAGCAGAAAATTTACGTGTAGGTAAATAAATATTTACTGTTGCGGGCCGAATACATAAATTTAATATAGTTTATTTATTTTATCGAATTTAATATAATTTTTCGTCACAATTGTTGATATTTACTTTTTACCTCGTTAAGAGGTGTTTTTGTTAGTAATAATACCATCCAGGAATCCACACAATGGGTGGCTCGAGGAGAAGCTATCAGTAGCAGTCGTGCAACACGTAAACGAGTTTGACGATACTACAGCGTTCCTTGAAGCAGAGCTGGCAGACTTCAGCACAATGACGGGAACATCGAATATGGCAGAACACCAGATCAAAGTGAAGGATGACAAGCCAATCAAGCAGAGATACTACCCCAAGAACCCAAAAATCCAAGGGGAAATCAACGCAAAGGCGGACGAGCTTCTCCAAATGGGGTTTATAGAGCATTCAAAGAGCCCATACAGCTCCCCCATCGTGATGGTGAAAAAGAAGACGGGCAAGTGGAGACTGTGTGTCGACTTCAGACATCAACTAAGGGAAGCGCGGTACATCAGCAGTTTGGACCTGAAGGATGGATACGGGCAGATCCCACTGGAAAAGAGTAGTAGGCAATATACGGCGTTCACGGTACCAGACAAAGGTCTGTTTCAGTGGAGGGTAATGCCGTTCGGACTTCACTCGGCGTCGGCAACGCTTCAGCGAGTTTTGGACCAAGTAATTGGCCCATAATAGTGATCGGTCGCACGCTGGAAGAACACAAAAGAAACCTGAGAGAAGTGTCCCGGCGTCTAAAGGAGGCAAACCTGAGGCTGAATCCAGAAAAATGCCAATTCTTTAAGAGGGAACTGCTGTACGTGGGATACGAGTGACTAGTGAGGGAACTGGAACCGCCATCGACCGTCAAAGAACTCCGCCAATACCTAGGAGTAGCGTCGTGGTACGGCCGATTTGTACCAGATTTTTCCAGAATCGCAAAGCCAGTAAGTGGGAGTGGACAGCAGAGCACCAGATGGCGTTTGAGGAAGTAAAGGCAAGACTCGTGGCAGATTCGGTGCTAGCATGCCCAGACTTCAGAAGAACTTTCATCGTGCAAACAGACGCCAGCGACTACGACATCGGAGCAATACTGACCCAGGACACCGAAAAGGGTGAAAGAGTAATATCCTATTCGAGCCGAACACTGAACGGTGCGAAAAATAACAACTCAACAATGGAGAAGGAGTGGTTGGCGATCGATTTGGCGATCCGGAAGCTCAGGCCATATCTGGAAGGTTACCACTTTGAGGTAGTAACCGACCACATGGCCCTGAAGTGGCTCAACAGCATCGAAAGCCCTTCAGGAAGGATCGCCAGATGGGCTCAGGAGCTACAACAGTACGACTTTGAGATAGCGTATAGAAAGGGTCAACTAAACGTGGTGGCCGACGCATTATCAAGACAACCACTACCAAAGACGCTACGAGGATTAAAAGAGGCATCGGCAACAATAGCTTCAGGAGGGTGCAGCTGGATCAAGGACATGGGCGAAAAGATAAGGACCCAACCTCAGAAGTACCCGGACTATGTTATGGATGGTAAGACATTGTACAGAAACATACCTCACCGAACAGGCAGTGAAGTCGTCGCTTTATAGAAGATGTGCGTCCCAAAGTCTCTACGAGAAGCAGTGTTGAGAGAAAACCACGACGCACTGTCTGCGGGACATGTAGGAAGCCGGAGGACAATTGCACGGTTGGCAGCCCAATACTACTGGCCAGGCATGCATAGAGACGCCCGAGCCCACGTAAGAAAATGAGAGATTTGCATGCGGTTTAACCCCAATCAGATGCAGGCGGCCGGGAAGATGTTGACCCAAGTGCCGGAGGAACCATGGGCCACGGTATGTGCAGACTTCGTTGGACCCCTACCAAGATCTAAGCACGGGAACCAAATGCTGCTGGTCATGATAGACAGGTTTTCGAAATGGACGGAACTGGTGCCCATGCGCAGTGCGACAGCAGAGTCGCTCAAAAAGGCGTTTAGGGAGCGCATAATCGCAAGGTACGGGGTTCCGAAGGTGGTCATAACGGACAACGGAGTACAGTTTGCAAGCTGCATCTTTAAAAGTTTTCTGGCTGAGATGGGTATCAGACAACAGTTCACCACACCATACACACCACAAGAGAATCCAACCGAACGAGCAAACAGAACGGTCAAGACCATGATTGCGCAATTCGCAGGGCAGTGAGCACGAGCACATCGGAATCCACCGGCCATACACCGGCGTTTCTTACCCAGGGCAGGGAACCACGTCTACCCAGCAGCCTATATGATAAGGAAACCCTAGGCACTGGACGAGCTACGGAGACCCCTTAGGAAAATGCCAACAAACTGAGAGAGGTATTCGAGATCGTGCGGCGAAATATGGAAAAGGCGTCCCAGGACCAAGCCAGACACTACAATCTGAGAAGGAGGCAATGGTCACCAGCGGTGGGCGACATAGTGTGGGCCAAGGAACATCACCGGTCCAAAGCGGCTGAAGGATTCGCTGCAAAACTAACCCCGAGGTACGATGGCCCTTACCAGGTCGTAGCCTCTCCAGTGATCTGCAAAATTCGCCACACACAGTCGAAGAAAGAACGGACAGTTCACGTTGGCGAGCTCAAGCAACCACAAATCGAGCAGACAGCAGAAACGTCAGATGTCCAACAACAGGTACGAGGCGACCGGATTAGGCGTCAGGCTGAAGCGAGAGTCATCCATACGCCACACGGCACAAGGACATGGATAAGGATTGCACGTTGATCCAGACTGCGAGGCCACAAAATTATGCGTCAGGCCTAAGCGAGAGTCATCCACACGCCACGCAGAAAGGTCAACCATATGGATAGGTCACAAGGACGTGGGTAAGGATGGATGGTGATCCCGACCGCAAGGTAACAGGATTCAGCGTCGGGCAGTTGCCAGAGTCATCCGCGATTACTCCAGGCGGAAGGGACACTTACAAAACGGCACAAGGATACGGGTAACGTGTAGGGATCCAACCGCAAGGCAACAGGATTCCGCGTCGGGCAGTTGCCAGAGTCATCCGTGATTACGCCAGGCGGAAGGGACACTTACAAGCGGCACAAGGATACGGGTAACATGTAGGGATCCAACCGCAAGGCAACAGGTTTCAGCGTCGGGCGCGAGCCAGAGTCAACCGATTACGCCACGTAGAAGAGAGTATGCGCAGAGGGAGACAAGCAACACAAGTCGCGCAGTCCAGACATACACCGCAGCATCCGGAGATTCTATACGGAATGCGCCAGACGAGCTCGTCTAGTTGTTACCCGAGGAAAAGGGGAGGACGTTGCAGAATCAGATCTACACCGTAGCAAGCAGGTCACAAAAGACAGAAACGCGCTCCACACCAACAGTTATCTAAAAAAAAAGACTGGGTTCATGGCAATAGTAATAGTAATACAGATCAGAAGCCAAAAAAAAGGGCCGAAAAAACCAACACGCCATATCTGCCTTAAAACATTTTGCAGTAATTCCGGCCTCAAACGGCATAGACGAATCCGATGAAATGATGTAGACATGAATTATTTGCGGCCACAGAAGAGGCGCATTCATGGTAACCGACAAGCGAAGAGAAATAAATGCCAAAGGGGCAACTTCCTACGGGCAGAAAAGCCCTGCTGCAAACGATGACCAAACGCTGTTCAAAGCCGCTGGGGCCATTGTACTTGGGGTTAAGCACAACGAACGGCATAAAGGAGCTGAGAAAAAAAAAATGAAAAAGACAGATCAGCCAGAAGCTTTGCGGGCAGATGGAAAGTTGCAAAATCACTACGAGCCAGGGAAGGGGGCGACTCGATAGGCGATTGGCACTAGACGATATTGCGATCGATGGGCACACGAAAATGGAAGTATCGGCAAAAGGTGGAAATATCGCATCGAGCAGATTGCAACGCCGCACCGTCGGTATCGATAGTCGAATAAACATCGATCACGCACGGATGGTGTGACCAGGCGGAGGAACCAATGAAAGGAGTAGGACGCAGCAATGAGCAGCAAGCTGGGGAGCGATAGCCGATTAGTATCGAGGTCCCTGTGGAACCATGGACACTATCGGCGCGGGAGATTTTAAGTTGCTACGAGGAGGATAACCAGCGCTGTAGAAATTCAAGGGAGTTAAGAGCGTCGAGGGAGCAACGAGGGAGCGCCGCGGGAATCGGAAGGAGCTTCACAAGGACTCGAAGGCTAGAATATGCAAGGAAACGCCGGAGAGTAGGACCGAGTTTTTTCAATGTTTCCCGAAGTAAGGCGGGAATGTGAGGAGTTGAATAACTCCCCACAAGTCTAAGCAGCAGCAGCAGATGGCCGGCCGCTCACCAGATACGCGGCGAATTCGTGTAGTGACGGCGCGGCGAGGAGAGAGTTTGGAGACCAAGGACGGAGGTCGAGAGAGTTTTGAGACTAAGGATGGAGATCGAGAGAGTTTGGCGACTAAGGAGCGGATAATGAGAGAAAGGAGACTTGGCGGGCAGGGCAAGAGTGCCGCGTGCAAAAGGGGATACCGGAACTCCACCGGACTTTGGACTCTCCCGTGAACTTTGGACCGGGAGAAGAAGTGCCACATCTCGGCAGTGGAGCGGCACACAGGCATGCCACAAGCATCACGGGAATCAGCGGGACGGCAGCAGTGGGCAAAGCATCGGTTCGAAGCGGTACGTGAAGGACAAGGGGGTCAACCAGGAGGCACGGACTTTGGATCCGAAGTGGAGAGATCCAGCGGGCCATGCGCAAAAAGGAAATAACGGTTCCCGGAGGCCCTATATAAGGCCGCAGAGCGCTGGCAGCTGGATAAGTCGATCACGAGGAGTCAAACCTTCAAGATCAGTTAAAGTACCAAGTGAACAGTCAGTCAAGCAAGTAATCGACGAGGAAGCCACAACCAAGCGAGTCGTCGGAAGCAGCGCCGTGGGAAGCATACAAGGAGCAAGATCGCCACGTCGAGGAATCTCCGAATTGACTTACAAGAGGCTGAGTTCCGAAAGGCATCACACGGCTAAGTCAAGGCGTTTGTTTTCCAACTTTGTCACGACTACACCCTGGCGAGTCGCCCGGCGGGTCTGTCAGAGACAAGCGAAAGAGGCCTACGACGAAGAACCGTCAGTTTGGGAAGAAAGTTGTCTGAGACCCAGCGTACCTTGCCCGACCAAGCAGGACCTGCCGTGACGGACGAGCGGTGGATCGATTTGCGGTTTCAAGAGGCGGTCGCCTGGAGAGCCCTGCGATTACCGGCGAAGTTCCCGAACAGCAACCGCCCAACTCCCCGAGTGCCAGAACGTCAAGCTACTGGTCAGGAGACAGCGCAGAGGACATCGGTAGCGACGCCAGCAGGCATTTCCGGCAGCCACGTTACCATCGCAGCGCGGAGTTTCTTGGGGAGCGCAGGAGCGTCGCGGACGTCACGCATTAAAGTGAAGCCGGGTCGACCGTTCGTCTGCGCTAGGCGTAAAGCAAGTGAACTGCTAGGCAGCTTCCTGGCGGCAGCCTTGACTGTCAGCGCGATCTGAGCAAAAACCTAGCGGGACCGTCCGGGACAGAGCAAGGGAAAGGTATTGCCTCGAAAGGCGTTGGCCTGGAGAGCAAAGCTTGTTCACCCTAGTCTGAGAACGGTGACGCTTCCCTAAGCCCACAAGGCCGAATTCTCTGCGAGTCTAAGGCGCGACAAGCGACCCCGAGGCAGCGCGTCGGCAAGCGAGCAGAGGCGGCCACTACAAGCGTCCCGAGACACAGGAGCCAGCGGACGTCGAGTCAACGCGTCGACAAGCTAGGAACACTAGCAGCCGGCGAAACCAGAGCCGGGAGATACTGAAGCCGGACCAGCCACACACCTGCTGTACTAATACCACGAGAATAAATCCCACTGTTGCCATTTGAACCCATTTGTTTTCTCACTGATCTACGGGGCAGTCACATCAAATAAATTTGGTGGGACGAACACACAGTCTTCTGAGCAACCGAAAGAATCTCGTAGCGAGCAGAAAACAAAATCAGTTCGTTACGATATTTTTTTTTTAAGAATTTCGAACTAAATTTAATAATTATAGCTGCAATGGTATACAAACTTCGGCTTGCCGAAGTTAACTTTCTTTCTTGTTAATTGATAATTATGAAGTTTTGAGAAAAACGAGCCTAGTATTGTTGGGAGGTCTCTTTGCCGGAGTCGTGTTTGGCTAGTGTTCCAGGATAGAGACCGCGCAAGCCTATTTGGATGAGCCTATAGCTTGGTTGTATACTTTCCTTTTATAATCTCGATTTCGTTTTTAGCATGGTGCGCCAGTACTAAGAACTAATATTTTTGATTGAGCTCTTTGGATTACTGCTGAGTTATTTTCAAATTGGTTTGAGTACTGCATTGTACAGATGTACCGTGTACACCAATTTATGTGGAGAACGGTTGTTTATTAACCAATGTAGGCTTTTTGCTTTTAATTTTAGTTGTGTTCCTTTAGCTTCGATGTGCTTTAGCCAGGTAAGCCGCATATCATGGGGGACTTCAAGATATGTTACTTCAGTTGTTTGTGATATATGAATGTTGTTCAGAGATGGTGAGGGGCAAGTTTGTCTGCTTAAAGGGAAGGTCAGGTGTTTGCTCTTCTGCTCATTAAACTTTATGCGCCAATCTCCTAGCCATCTCTCCAAAGGCCCGAGATGAGCTGATAAATGTTCTTGGTCCAATAGGGCACTTAGATCGACTTAGAATGGCAGTATCATCAGCAAATTTTGAGGTTGGTGTAAGACTGTGTGTCGGAAGATCTGCTGTGATAATTATAGTTGGAGTTTGCATGTTCAAATATACAAAAGTCACATGGATAATTGTGCAATTCATGTTTTCTTGAATGTATGTGTACGAGAGGTAGACGTACATTCCGATGTCTTGGTTTCCTAGGAAACCAATCAAGGAATCGGGACCATCGTGCTTCTTCTTCTCATCTTCTCGTCGTTCTTTTTCTCTTCGATATTCTCGTTCACTTCGATTCTGGCGTTGAGAGCGTGCGGTTCACACGATCTAAGTTTGCATTATTATTTGTTCATTTGGAGGTTGTCTGTTTAATACTTAATTTTATTATATCTATTCATTAACAAAACCATAGGTTATGGGCCCAGACATAATTGCAGTGAATAAATAATAGTGATTTAATAGTTACAATTTGAAAGTAGTTACAATAAATAGTTACAATAAAAGTGAACTAATTTTATGTGTGTGTGTGCATACCAATATGCGCATCTACATATGTACATACGTGCGGAGTGGTCCATGAAGAACAAGGAGCAATTCCTAAACAATAAAGAGGATTAAATTGGTTTTAAGTATAACGCTGCGACAATTTCGCTGCGAAACATTTTTCTATTTCCAGGAAGAAGAGCATTCATATCACCAATTCGCCGTGATTTTTATAGAACACACTTTTACGAATTCGCCGAGAAATCTTTCCTGAACACACACATACAAACGCTTCGACAAATTTGCCGCAAATCTCCACGTTGCGACGGGACAGTGTTGCCAGACAGTGCTGCTGCTGAAAGACATAGTTGCTGGACAGTGTTGAGCGACGTTAATGCTGTTGAAAGTTGCTGGCCGCTGTTGCTAATATTCCTGTGAAAAGTTGTTGTTGTGGAAATTATTGCTGTGAAGGGTTGCTGTTTGGTGTTGCTGAGGAGAGTTGTCAGGTAGTTGTTGCGGTGCTGTTTTGATAGAGAACCATACAATGGACAAAGGGAACAGAAATATCAATCCGTTTGACGGTGAAAAATGTTCAATATGGAAGATCAGAGTGAGAGCGCTGTTAGAAGAGCACGATCTTTAGAGGGTCATAGATGAAACTCATGCAGAAATGACCGATGAGATAAAAAGGGCAGAACAATAGGCAAAAAGTTTAATAATTGAATATTAAAGTGATGCGTTCTTATCTTACGCTAACAGTGAAAGCACTGCTAAACAGATGTTTGCAAACTTAGATGAAATTTACTTTATTTTTTTTTTATTTACTTTATAGTTTCGCTAAGTATTTTCTTTATATATCTATAATTAAAATACAAAAATATGTATGTAGAGAAAGGCTTCCGTTGCTTCCGTAAATTTATTTATTGATTATTAATAGTTTATTCTTCGATTAATACACTTCATTGATACAGTTTATATACTTAAGTTCACATATTAATTATTACTGAGACACACGCGACCTTCCTCTGCTGATGCTCAATCTCTACTACTTTTGCGCATTTTTCACGCTTTTTAACACTACCGAAAAATGTTACGGAACAGAACAACTGATCTGTTATTAATAGGGCTGCCAATCCTACATTCGGCTATTCTGACAATTCATTCGACCCGAATGAGGATGACCACAACTTCATATATTCAGCGACAGTGTTCGTTTTATTTGGACCTTCATCATCTCCTACTTTTTCGACAAGGTATCGACCATGTCTCAACTTACGAGTAACGGCGTAAGGCCCTAAGAACTTCTTTTTAAACTTCAAAAGTGCATCAAACTGTGTTCTTTTAATAGCTACTAAGTCTCCGAGTTTATACTCAGACTCTGGCTTCCTTGATTTGTTGAATGACTTGCGATTCTCGTCCTGAATCTTTGCGATGTTCTCTTTACCTTCCACTCGAATCTTCTCCTTCTCTTCCTGCAACTCATTTAAGAAATCTTCCTCTAATAGCTTGACTAACTCCTTATCGTACTTGGTCTTCATATTGATCCCAGTAAGGATCTTGAATGGAGCTATCTTTGTGCTTCTAGGAGGAGAGGAATTTATAAACTGTTGAACCCTGCCTACATGTTTATACCAAGTTTTCGGGTCTTCCGCACAAAGTTTCGTCAATATGGTGATGACAATCCTGTTGATACGCTCTACTTAACCGTTGCCACGTGGCACTCCTGTGGCTACCAACAAATGCTGGATATTGTTAACCTTACAGTACTCCTGAAAAGCATTGGCTGTGAATGCCGTTCCACGATCCGTGATTATACGACTTGGATTGCCGAAAACATCAGACTGCCTTTCCATTCTATCCACTACCTCGTCAGCGCCAGTACTCTTAGTGGGGTAAAGCCACACAAATTTAGAGAAAGCGTCGACCACTACCAAAACATGATTGGATTGTTTTTTTGTCATATCCATGGGGCCAATGTGGTCAATATGATAGGTCTGTAACGGTTCGTCTGCCTTGTTAATCGGGTTTAAGAAACCCTATTTTTTCCCATACTTAGCCTCGCCAACTATGCACTCTACACAGGACTTCACGATAGTTTGAGCCTTCCTCTCTAAATCTGGAATGTAATAATCGCGCTGAACCAAGTCAATTGTCCTTTTGATGCCAAAATGTCCTTGTCGGTGAGCTGTGTTGATTATTTTGTTCTCCATGGCTGAAGGGATTACTATGAGCTCTTTTATACTATATATACTTTACAAATGGCTTTTATCCATTCATCCTGACGTTGAGCCTGTTGAATTCGATGTCTGACTGACTCTTGGAGCAACAAGGTATGTACGCGGCTTAAGGCGTCTACATGTTTCATCCTTGTGCCTGGACGATGCTCTATTATATACTCAAAGTCTTGTAAAAACATGGCCCAACGAGATACTTTCACTGGGACAACATTCTTCCGCATGGTCATAGCAAACGGATGGCAGTCGGTGACGATCTTAATCTTTCTTCCCAGCAAGTAGATTCTCCACTTCTTCAGAGCCTGTACTATAGCGAGTACCTCTAGCTCATAAGAAGGATATTTCTCTTCGGCATCTGTTGTCTTGCGGCTCATGTACTCTACTGGGTGAAATTCTTGATCAGCTGAATCCTTTTGAAGAAGGACTGCTCCATATCCGTACATGCTTGCATCGCAGTGGACTTCTGTAGCACTCATTTGATCGAATAACTTCAGAACAGGCGAACTAGACAAGGATAATTTTAATTGATTAAACGATGCTAGCTCTTCCTCGCCCATCTTAAAGGAAGTGTTCTTCCTAAGCAAGTTCGACAAAGGTCTGGTAATGATAGCGAAGTCTTTCACAAACCTTCGGAAACAGGATGTTAGGCCAAGATACCGTTTTTTTTTGTTCCTTTTTTGTCTCGCGGGACTGGGAAGTTTTCGACTAAACAAGTCTTCTCTGCTGGAGGTTGGATAGTTGCGTTTTCGACTATGTAGCCAAGGAATTGGACCCTCTTCTGTAAGACCTGACACTTTTTCCACTTTATAAGCATACCTGAACACATTGCGACATCTAAAACTTTCTTTAATTTCTCTAATCCTTCCCGTTCGTCCTTTGATAGAATAATCAAATCATCCATGTACAGGACAAGGGTACCGTCTTTAATTAATGGCCTGAGCACTGCAAAAATATATCGCATAAACACTGCAGGAGAATTGGAAATTCCGAATGGTACGAAGCAGAATTCATATTGAACACTTTGGCTGACGAACGCGGTGTATTTGCGAGAGCTTTCCTGCACGGGGACTTGGAAAAATCCGTTTGATAAGTCCAGCTTTGTAAATACTTTCCCCTTCTGAAACTTATGTAAAACATCGTTGATCAAGGTCATAGGGAAGTTGTCGCGAATAATCTTCTGGTTCAATTTGCGGTAGTCGCAACAGAGTCTTTTAGTGCCATCTTTTTTAGCAACCAACACTATGGTTGAGGCGTATTCGGAAACACTTTGACGAATGATTCCTTCCTTAAGCCAATCCCTGATCTGCTTGTCGACTTTCTCAGTTTCCTCGTACGGTAAGCGCCTAGGTCTCTGATAGACTGGGACTTCATCGGTGAGGAGTATTTTCATTTCTACTGGGCTTGACTCTGGCTTTAATGGCTTGTAATTTTGAACTAACCCAACCACTGCTGATTTTATGTCGTTGCTCAAGTGAAGCAGATCTAAATCTGGCATGAAATTGTCTTCAATGAAATTAGATGCCATTAGCTGATGAAAAGTTTCTCTCAAGTCTGAAATGCCAGTGGAAGACGCATCTACAGTCAAATTTTGATTGTCACTATAATGAGTGAGATTTATGTCATGGTTTGGACTAATTTCATCTCTACCTAAGGTGAGATCAGACAAATGTCCAAGATCTACTGGATGAACTGCGTGGAAAACGACTCCGTTTGCTCCAATTGTTGCGGTTACTGTATTAAGGACATCGCTACCGATCACTCCTTCATAAGGGGTATCTTTGTCACGCACTACATGAAAGCACAAATCAACGTCAGCGTCATCTAACTTCGTCGCAACTGTGAACGAACCTAGAGTGTATATCTTCTTGCCACCTATTCCAATTAGCTCCTTAATATCAGGCTTGAGAATGTCGGGGTGGATGCGAGTGTAAGCCGTCTCGCAAATGATACAAATATCGCTGCCAGAATCGAATGACGCCGTAATCTGGACGCTACCAATGTTTATGTTTTTAAAAGCTCTGTTGAAAGTTAACTGTGACAGCTGCTGAATGTTTGACTTTTCATTTTTTACTTCCTTACGAGCTTCCTTGGTACCGCATTGATTTGCCTTGTGACCAAACTGATTGCACTTGAAACATTTTATACCTACTTCCTTACAATCCTTTGCAATATGATTGCTGCCACCACACTTAAAACAACGTCTGCCATCTTTGTTAGTTTTAACTAAAGAACTGTCAAACTTCAGCTTTGGCGTAAACCCCTGACTCGCGCAAATCTTCTCGTAAACCTTAAGCTTCTCACGAAACTCCTTAAGATTGGACGCCTGGTACAAACAACTTTTATTTTGCTTCGAGTCTGGTATACCCTCCACTATGTATTCTTTAATACTTTCTTCGTCCAACTTTGACTGATTTGCCAATGCGGTCATACTGTAGAAGAATTCTATCAGACTCTCTTTCTGGTTTTTCTTCCTGTTTTTGAGCATCTTGTGGACCTGTTTTGCTGTAAGCTTTTCTCCAAATTCATTTTTTAAAGCTTCTTTTAGTGCTTCCCAATCATTTATTCCAGGTTGGCTACCCAAGAATAATTTTGCAGCTCCCTTTACCAACTGTCTGCCGTAAATGAATTTTTGCAGATCAGTCCACCCAACTGTAATAGAATTAAGCTCGAAATCTGTAAGCCACTCATCAATATCCGGAGAACCATTTCCAGTGAATGCAGAAAGCGAATCCTCAATATCTCTCAGAGTGAAAGTCATGGCTAAGGGTGGAAAATCAGAAGAACCGGACTCCTCGACGTTAGTTTCCTCGTACACTGACTCCTCTGAACTTTCTGTGTTTTCCTGCTGGTCAATATTTTCTCCCTCAAAATAGGAGATGAGTCTTTCCTGTAACACTGCTTTGAGGCCTGAACTTGGTAATCTTAATTCCTTTAACTTGTCTTTAAGCTCTGCAACAGAAAATCGTGTGATCTCTTCAACATTCATATTTTTCAAACTTACAAACCTTATTTTATTTTTTAAATCAACCAAAAATGAACTGCCTACGTTTCTCTTAAATTTATAAGTAAGAACAATTTAAATGGGAATAAAATATTGTTAACGTTGCATAAAATTGTTTTCTTTTTTCAATATAATGTATGCATGTATGGATTTATACCTGCGAATCGCCTGCTGTATCTAGTCTTTTGTTACTCATCTCTGATATTTGCCACTGCTTTTCAAATTCGTCTCTGGTAAATCGTTGCAACCGCTCTGATGGATGACTGCTTTTCGAACTGCTTTTCAACTCCGTCTTCAACCGCGCCTTCAATATCGCCTTCAACCACGCCTTCAATAGCGCCTTCAACCACGCCTTCAATCACTTTCAACTTCAGTGGCGTCACTATGCCGCTTCGTATCAGTCACCTCATCTGGATCTCTGCTCCGTTGTGATCTCCTCCAGCTTTTACGTTTCTAAGTTTTCCTCCTGGTCAAGTTGTCGCTTTAGCCATTATTGTCGCTCTCTGCGACAACGGATTGTATAAACGCCTTTCGTCGTCTTCCGTTAGGAATTTACTTGTTTCCACAGAAACAATTTTGCCTTCAGATCGGCAAACTGCGCCATATATTTTGTAGTTTTGTAGTTTCAGAATTTCATTATACTTTGCAAAACTTTGTGGAATTGCGCAACATGAAAATTCTCAGCTCTCCTGGATGGTTTTTTAATCTCCCTTTCTCGTAATCACTTCAGTTTTATAACTTTCTAGTTTCTCCATTTCGTTGTGTTCATTAAACTGCGATCGACGGATTCTTAGCAGAAGAACTTGATGGTTGTTTGGCCGCGTATCACACTCAATTTTTCGTTTGTCGATTGTTCTCGGTCGAACCCCCAAAATTGTAGAGAAAGGCTTCCGTTGCTTTCGTAAATTTATTTATTGATTAATACACTTCATTGATACAGTTTATATACTTAAGTTCACATATTAATTATTACTGAGACACACGCGACCTTCCTCTGCTGATGCTCAATCTCTACTACTTTTGCGCATTTTTCACGCTTTTTAACACTACCGAAAAATGTTACGGAACAGAACAACTGATCTGTTATCAATAGGGCTGCCAATCCTACATGTATGCAACAAAAAAATATGTTTACATATAATGAATATCGGGGCCATTCAATGTAACTTATTACTCGGCTAGATTTCGTATTGTGAGTAATTTAGCTCATCATATTTGGAACTGATTGATTGCAAAAGCTCCTTTACAATCCGTTTTTGTTTTACGCTTAGTAACTAAACATGCTAAAAAGTTAAATAATGCAGGCAAATCATTGGCTACGGATAAAAATAAAAAGAGGAGGAAAAAAGGCATGGGAAGATGGCTTTAGTTTTGGTTTTTGCTTTTAGTAATACTATTTTAGAAGAGATAGAACAGGGTGGGTTGCGGTGATGGTGAGGGAGTGCAGCTAGTTTTGGCCGGGTGCTACATAAGTCTTTTATAGCTCTGTACTAAATCGTACTAAAATCAATAGGACACGAAGTGCACTTAGTACAGTTCCAGTTTGAATGCCGCTTGAATGATAGGTCTGTTCTAAAATTGTTCTGAACGGCTATCAACTAGCTTACTGTCTACTACTTTATATAATTGCAAGTGTACTAAAACGTGCTAAAGCGGCATAGTGGTGCTCCAGAGTGTGCTTAATATAGTAGGCACTCGCCTAGTGAAATCCCTAGTAAATCCCTTTCGGTTCTCAAACAGACACACTAAGCAACAGACAAAATGTACAAAATGTGGGCGCAGTTTTACATCTAACAATAGTTAGATAATTTCTAGGAAGCGGAGCCTCTCCTCCTAAATGGTGGGCTTCTATTCTCCAACGTTCCCAGTACTAGAGTAGGCTTTCAGAATATCCTTGATGGCTGCCTGGGTGCCAAAGGTCAGGGCTGCAAAGCCGCACAAGGTGATGACGGCGTTCTTTCACAGTATTCAGTTGTACTGACCGAAACCAGTCTCCCAATGGACAATGAGCTCAATAACCACAGGGAAGATCAATCGCAGGATGGAGAAGCAGATGGCACCGATGAGACCCATGAATGGGCCAATTTTAGGAACAGCCACGGCCAGAACAACGGCAGCAGTCACCATCACTGTACGCAGCACATAATTGGCCGAAGTCGGACGCTTCTTGCACTTCTCCTTGATGCCATCCCACACGATCTCCAGGCACACAAAAAATTGCAGTCCAAATGTGCAATACTCGGCCAGGGAAATGAGCACCTTAAAAGCCTGGGCGGGCCACTCGGCGATGGGCAGATTCAGGGTGATACTCTCCTCGGTTCCAGCACCATAGCGCAGATAGCCAAGGAACCCCAGCGGCCTGTAGATAAGGGTCACACCGGACATACCCTGGGTGAGCACTCCACAAATTCCGAGGAAGCTCTGCGGCGTCTTCATGTTGTTCTCCAGCGGCATAACCACACCGATGGCCTCCATCGCGAAGATGGTGATCGAGAAGAATTGCGGCAGAGTGTGCCAGGACACGTACTCGCGATTCTCCACCGGTGGCAGATCCTGCACAAGGTAGTAGAACGAGAGAAGAAGCTTAGCATCGCAACTGTCTCTGCGAAAAAAACTTTTAGCCATGAAATTAAAAGGTGACACTTCACTTCTTAATCATTTTAATTTCTTCGATGATCTCATTACTGAACTTATCGCGTCAGGAGCAAAGTTAGATGGTATGGGTAAAATTTCCCATTTACTCCTAACTCTTTCACCCAGTTATGATGGAGTTATAACCGCAATAGAGACTCTATCTGAAAGTAACTTAACATAGCTTTTGTAAAAACACGACTTCTTGACCAAGAGATTAAGCTTAGGAATATAAGTAAGGATACGAGTGTTAAAGTTTTGCAAGCAGTAAGTAAAAAGGAGGTAAAAGATATAAAATTTAAAAATAATCCAATGCAGAAGTTCAAGAAGAATCAGTTTAAGCCAAGTTTCAAACCGAAACCAAAATGTTTTCATTGCGGTAAGCCAGGTCATTTAAAGAAAGATTGTTTCCTTTTGAAAAGGCAGCCGAATCAGAACTTTAGTGAAAATAAAAGAAAAGATGGGCAGGCTAAGATGGCAACAGCAGCAAAAGCCCAAGCAGAGCTTAGTTTTGCCTTCATGTTGAGAAATGCAACTTCCAATTCAAAGACAGTATCCTAGACTCAGGAGCATCCTAGACTCAGGAGCATCCTAGACTCAGGAGCATCCTAGACTCAGGAGCATCGTACCACCTTATAAATGACACAGCATTGTTCTCCAGATGGCAACAGCAGCAACAGTCCAAGCAGAGTTTTGCCTTCATGTTGAGAAATGCAACTTCCAATTCAAAGTCAAGCGAGGCTGAGTTTATCCTAGACTCAGGAGCATCGGACCAGTAAAATATTTACGTCTAAAATGTCTAATAGTGCTGAGTATCGATTATGGCATGAAAGGTTAGGCCACATAAGTGTAGAAAAATTAGAAATAAAACGAAATAGTCGTTTTGAAGATACTAATATATTAAAGAACATTGATTTAAACCATGAATTATGCGAGGCTTGTATAAATGGCACGCAAGCTAGATTTAAGTTTCAAAAATTAAAAAATAAAGAAAATATTACACGACCATTGTTAATTGTCCATTCCGATGTCTGTGGTCCAATAACACCCTCTACCATTGATAATAAGAACTACTATGTAGTTTTTTATTGATCAGTATACACATTACTGTGCTACCTATTTAATAACTTATAAGTCGGATGTGTTTTTCGTTTTCAAAGACTTTGTAGCGAAGGGGAGGCTCACTTTAATTTAAAAATTGTGAATTTATATATCGATAATGGAAGGGCATATCTTTCTAACGAAATGCGTGATTTCTGTGTCGAAAAAGGCATCAGCTATCATTCCACAATCCTCATACTCCACAATTGAATGGTGTATCTGAACGGATGATTCGAACAATAAACGAAAAGGCTCGATCTATGATCAGTTGTGCTAAGCTCAATAAGCATTTTTGGGGTGAGGCTGTTTTAACAGCAAGCTATTTAATTAACAGATCCCCAAGTAGAGATGTGGCATAACAAAAAGCCAACGTTGAAATATCTTAAAATATTTGGTTCGACGGAATATGCTTTGAATAAAAAACGAAAAAGAAAGTTTGACGAAAAGTTAAGTAAAGTTATACTTGTTGGATATGAACCAAATGGTTGCGGTCTGTTGCGGTCTGAGGAATCGAGGAAATTTATGACAGCAAGAGATGTTGTGTTGGATGAAATAAACATGTTAAAATAAAGAGTTTTACATGGGGAAGATTTTGAGGTTCAAAGTAATACTGTTGAACAAGGTAATGAATTTTTAAGTAGAGGAAATGAAGATTTGGTTTTTCCTTTGATGGAAAATACTGAATCTGTTGATTCTGAGTTAAGTAAACAACTCAATAAAAATTCCACATGTCTAGAAAATGCCGATCGTCGTTGAAGCTGATAATAAATTAAAAGAAAATAAAAGTGAAGAAGAAATCAGACTCAGTTAAAGAATTAAAAGTAAACCCAAATTATCGTATCGATATGCTTAAATGATATTCCTAATACCTTTGATGAAATTACCTTTCAGGGAGAAAGCTATTCAAGATGAACTTAGTTCTCATTTTCAATATAATACTTGGTCCTTAGTGCTAAGCCAGAAAATAAAAACATAGTTGATTGCAGATGGGTATTAAGTATAAAACAAGATGAATTTGGGAACTTTGTAAAGTACAAAGCAAGACTTGTAGCGCGGAACTTCGCTCAATAATATATGACTGATTATGATGAGACATTTGCACCAGTTGCACGAATTTCCAGTTTTAGATTTATGTTGGCACTTTCAAATCAATACGATTTAATGGTTCGTTATATGGAAGTAAAAACTGCTTTTTTAAACGGAACTCTAAAGGATGAAATCTACATGAGCGTTCCAAAAGGCCTGAATCCCTCTTATGAGAAAAAAGTATGTAAACTTAATAAAGCTGTATATGGTCTTAAGCAAGCTGCTAGATGTTGGATTTAAAAACTTAGGAGTTTATCAGTGTATTTATATTTTGGATGAGGGAGATATTTCGAGAAATATATATATCTTGTTATATGTGGATGATGTAGTGATTGCTACAATTAAATCTGATACAATGTCCAATTTTAAATCTTACCTTCATGACAAGTTTCAAATGACTTATTAACGTGAATTGGACACTTTATTGACATAAAAATTTATAAAACTAATGAAGAGATTTGGGTTAGTCAGTCAGCATATATTAAAAATGTATTGAGAACATTAAATATGGAAGATTGTAATTCAGTTAGTACTCCCCTCCCAAGTAAGTTAGACTATACAGCTCTGCAATCCGAAAATTATGTGATGCACCGTGTAGAAATTTAATTGGTTGTGTGATGTACATAATGCTATGTACACGGCCCGACTTTAGTTTTTTAATAAGTATTCTAAGCATATATACAAACAACAACAAAAGGGAACTATGGCAATGCCTTAAAAGAGTTCTTAGATATCTGAAGGGAATTGTTAATATTAAGCTTAGATTCAAGAAAGTAGCTAATTTTTATAATATTCTTACAGGATATGTAGATTCCGATTGGGCTGGAAATGAAACTGACAGAAGAAGTACCACTGGGTATCTTTTTAAATTGTTTGAAAATTGTTTGGTTTCATGGAGTACCATGAAGCAAAAGTCGGTTGCTGCTTCATCTAATGAAGCAGAATGTATGGCCTTGTTCGAAGGTGTAAGAGAAGCTCTTTGGCTAAAACCACTAATAAATGAGATTAATCTAGAATTAAGTGGTCCTATAGATATTTTTGAAGACAACCAAGGTTGTATAAGTATTGCAAAAAATCATACTTGCCATAAGAGAACAAAGCACATAGATATTAAATATCACTTTACAAGAGAGCAAATTGGAAAGAAACTAATTTGTGTAAAGTATATTTCCACAGACCTGCAACTAGCCGACATATTGACGAAGCCATTACCATCTGCACGGTTTATTTCCCTGAGAAGCCCGCTGCGACTTTCTGAATAAACCAACTACGAACCTTGTGGACTGTTGCTGAAAATGCATCGCTTTTAGAAGCCAAACATGAAATGGATCTCATGAAGTCTTTTGTGATTAATTTAAATTGAACTGAATTCATATTCTTGTTTATTTTTTCCAATGGATCTCATGAAGTACTTGTAATTAATTTCAATTTTCATATTTACTATTTATTCCTGTTTAATTTCATTTGTCAAAGCTTTAATAATGTTAATTTTCTTGAATGGATCTAGTTGGGTTTTACTGGGTTTCCCCAACTCTTGCAGCAAATGCTGGATCTAATGTATCCCCAGAATTTAAAAACAAAAGAAATGAAATGAAGAAACCAATTAAAACTAAAGCATAAACTCATGTCAGGAATTAAAGTGATAATCAATGTTACTTTTGAGGCGGCGTGTTGGAGTTTGCATGTTCAAATATACAAAAGTCACATGGATAATTGTGCAATTCATGTTTGCATGAATGTATGTGTACGAGAGATAGACGCACATTCCGATGTCTAGGTTTCCTAGGAAACCGCTCAAGGAAACGGGACCATCGTGCTTCTTCATCTCATCTTCTCGTCGTTTATTTTCTTTCTCGATATTCTCGTTCACTTCGATTCTGGCGCTGAGAGCGTGCGGTTCACACAATCTAAGTTTGCTACATTACTTGTTCATTGGGAGGTTGTCTGTTTAATACTTAATTGTATTATATCTTTTCATTAACATAACCATTATTATATATACTGTTGGTTCAAGCAAGCTACCTTTGGGCACTCCAGCTTCAATTGGATGGTATTCAGAGAGGTAATCTTTACATCGTACTGCGAAACTTCTATGCACAAGGTATGACTCCAATATTTTATGGGTGTTCTGTGTAAGCAATGTTTTAATTTTGTAAATTAATTAATTTATGATCAAGGCTGGGACTTGTCCTTTCCGGCTTTATGGATCACAGTTATGTCAGAATTTCTCCATTGTTGTGCCTAATAGCTTCTGGAATGATGTTTGTTGGGAGCACAAAGATGTTTGTTGATGGAAGTGGTTTAAAGACATTTCCAGATATGGGGGAAATATATTTGCTCTCTCTTCATTGCTGCTAGTCCAATTTCCTGTTTGTCTGTGTGAAGGTGTCGATTGGTATGGTGCATGGTTTATCGGTTGGTGGACTTACGAGGGTGGTCCGATAAGTACTTAGCCTCCAAAAGAAACAAGGAAGAACGCTATAGTCGAGTACCTCGACTATCAGACACCCGTTACTCAAAGGGAAATGGAGATATGCAAGCAGCAAAGCGAAATTAAAATGCGCCACCTACCGGCGGTAGACAGATTTAAGCGTTATGGGCGTTAGAGTGGGCGTGGCAAATTTATTTTTGGATCAATCGATAGGTATTGACGACACCAATACATTTCAGTTCAAATTTTTCATCTAGCATCCAAATTGTGGGCGTCACAGGTTTTCGCGGTTTGTGGGCGTTTAAGTGGGCGTGGCAAACTTTTGTTTAGGTCAATCGATAGGTATTGATGAGAACAATACATTTCAGTTAAAATTTTCTATCTAGCATCAAAACTGTAGGAGTTTCAGTTTTGGGCGGTTTGTGGGCGTTAGAGTGGGCGTGGCAGTCTACTGAAACAAACTTGCGCTGCGTAAGAAGCTCAGGAATCTTTACGCCAAATCTCAATAGCCTAACTCTCATAGTTTCCGAGATCTCAGCGTTCATCCGGACAGACAGACGGACAGACGGACAGACGGTCAGACGGACAGACGGACAGACGGACAGACGGACATGGCTAGATCGACTCGGCTAGTGATCCTGATCAAGAATATATATACTTTATGGGGTCGGAAACGCTTCCTTCTGCCTGTTACATACTTTCCGACGAATCTAGTATACCCTTTTACTCTACGAGTAACGGGTATAAAAAGAAAATTTTGGAAAAGTGGCGATTTATCTCTCAACATAATCTCTTTAGCTTGATTCACTTGACCCAGCGATGCTCCAACTTCTTTAACCCGACTAAAAAAATACGTTTTCTCGAGGTCTGAGAAATAGGCCTCTGTGGCGGCGACGACCTCCTCATTCGACGCAAATTTCTGTCCAGCGAGTGACTTTTTCAAGCTTGGGAACAAAAAGAAGTCACACGGAGCCAAATCTAGAGAATATGGGGGATGGGGAAGCAGTTCGTAGCCTAATTCGACCAATTTGGCCTTGGCGAGGGCGGAAGTGTGAGCTGGTGCGTTGTCATGATGGAAGAGCACTTTTTCTTCGCCAAATGGGGCCGTGTTTTCTGCAATAGGCCCAATAATTCGGCATATTACAGCCCTATGACCGTTTTGCCCTTCTCCAGGTAGTCGATGTAGATCACACCTTGTGAGTCCCAAAAAACGGTGGCCATCACCTTTCAAGCCGATGGGACAGTCTTCGCCTTCTTCGGAGCAGGTTCGCCGGGTGAAGTCCACTGTTTCGACTGTTCCTTGGTCTCTGGTGCGCACCAGTGGATCCATGTTTCGTCGACGGTCAAGAAGCGACGCAGAAACTCCATCGAATTGCGCTTAAACAGCGTCAAACACTGCTCTGAAGTGGTCCCACGGTTGCGTTTGTTGTCCGGAGTGAGCCAACGCGGCACCCATCGCCCTAACAGCTTTCTCATGCCCAAAATTTCATGCAGGATATGACCCACGCGGTCTTTTGATATGCCTACTTTCTCAGCTATCTCGCGTATCTTCAATCGGCGGTCTGCCAATACGACATTGTTGATTTTTGTCACGTTATCCTCCGTGGTAGCCGTTTTCGGGGCACCTGGGAGTGGCTCATCAAAAACCGACGTGCGATTACGTTGAAACTCGTTAAACCGATTTTTGACGGTCGCCATCGAAGGAGAAGAGTCACCGTACACAGCATCCAAGCGCTCTTTGATTTCGCAGCGCGATTTTCTTTGCAAAAACAAGAATCGAAATTTCGACAGTAGCCGTCTACGAGAAGTACTACACGATAGTACATTTCTCTTGCGATAGTGACGCCATCGGGCGGTGAGGCTAAGTACTTATCGGACTGCCCTCATATGCCTGATTTAGCTTTTCACAGTGAATATCGTTTGCTGTTTAGGGAGCGTTGCTCCAAATAGGATAATTGAGATCGATTTTTTTAATCTTCAAGAAGGTAGTAGGCTGTTTTAGGCCACTCTTTTAAAGCAGGCGAAGCCTTCGCTTATTGCATATCAGTTCGCTAATATGCCCAGAAACCCGATAGAATAGGGGTCGAGTGTCAACTTAGCTGTCCATCTCTGCTTTAAGGGGGGCACTCTATGAAATGGGTTCAAAAATTCGATTTTTTTTTATTGCTTTAATCGATAGATATATTATCTGAGAACATAATTGCAAAGTTTCAAAGTCGAATTCCTATTACTTTCGGAGATATAATTTCTAGAATTTGCTCGTGCATAGTCATGCCAGGTGTTCGTTACTAAACTTTGAAGCGCGTTTTCTCAAAACCACGTTTTTAGAGTCCGTCTTCACGATAAAAAAAAAACCATTGAACCGATTTTCAAAAATGAACACTCATTTTGTAGGATATTGAACAGAGAAGTGCATGAACCACATAAATGAATGAAAAAAAATGTTTTTTCAATGTTTTTTCAATAAAAACAACAGAGCAAATTTCACTTTTTTGTTTTTATATGGTTTTGTTGCTAATTTTAAAAAATTTCAATAGTTTTTGAGGTTCATGCACTTGAGACAAGCCTGCTGATTAATTTGATATATAATTTGTATGTTTCAGACTTCAACTTGAGACGATATCGTGAGGACGGGGAGACAACTTTTTTAAAACCTGCCGTGGGCGATGTTCAATATGTCCGCCATTTTTAATTTTTTTTACAAACAAAACCTTGTTTTCTTAACTTCAGACTTATGTCTAAAGATATTGTAAACGGGAATATCCTGTGTTTTTTGGTTGATTTACAATAAAAAGAAGAAAACTGACAATCTTTTCTGCCGTTTCATAGAGTGCCCCCCTTTAAGTACGTGCTTGGGAGGCCATCAATACGGATACTTTCATACTTTCTGTATTTAAGCCAATCTGTTTTACTGAAAGTTAGTGTGTGTGGATGGTCGATGAATTTTCTGTTAAGTGTTCTACGTCAACATGAGCTCAAGGCACTCTTCTTGTAACGGCAAAATCAATCAAGTCAGGGTTCTTATTAGAATCTGGCGACCAATATGTAGGCTTACCTGGAGAGATAAGGTCAGGCTTGTTTCTTGGTGCTATTATAGCCTTGTACAGTTGCCTTCCCTTGGGGTTTTTGAGTCCAGATACCCAATGTGTGTGTTTTGCATTGTAATCACCAGCCGCTAAATAACGGTCACCTATTAGGTCAAAGAAATGTACAAAATCTTCTCGAAAATGGAAAAGCGCGGTGAACACTATACAGCGGCTAGGTTTAAGAAACCGATTTGGGTATCGATGTGTATTGATGCAGCTTGTGTACAGGCTGTAGCAATTGATGGCAGCTCGTAGTTCCAGATGTGTTTCTTGATCGGTATGCCAGTACCTCCACGAGCCTTACCATCAGGATGGTTTGTTTCATAAAATGTATAGCCATTAAGGTGAAAATATTTGTTGTTTTTTAGGTGAGTCTCTGATAAAATCACGGCGTCATGTTCATGTTGATCTAGGAACTGGGACAGCTCGTATTTGTTCTGTGAATTGGCCTTCGCATTCCAGAAACATATATTTAAGGGAACCATCTATACCCATTTTTGTTTGATTAATAGTTATAGTTTGATTAATATTATATTTATAGTTACCAGCATTGATTCTACTCCATTAGGCAATTGTGTATTTGCAGATGTTGTTTGTTGCCGAACTGTATCAGCAGTGGGTTGCTGACCTGTCAGCTTAGATGCTAAGTCCCGTTGTTGTAACCTAACTTCTGTGCAAAAGAATGGTTCTCCTTATTTATGGGGCAGGCCTCAGCTGGATGTGCATTCCCGCAGGCAACGCAGACTGCGCGTAGAGTGTAGTAAGTTGTGGCAATTCATGCATTGTACGGGTCCATTCCGTTTGTGGGGTTCCTCAACGGTGATCCTAAGGTGCAATAGATATTGAAGCTAGTAAATTGGGTGAACTTTACTTTTTTTTAATGCATACTTTCCGGCGCCAACTCTACCTTGAAAATTGGCTTTGGAACTTTGTTTTTATTTAATATATTCCTAACTTTCAGTTTGGTAGGTGTAGTAATTTATTGGGCCACTGATTGATAATTTGGTTCACTTGTATTTTTGATTCGTTTGTGTTAAACCTTTTTTAAGGATTTAACATAGAACTTGCTTGCTCCAATTTTATTAGTTATTTTTTTAACCAATTTACCTAACGTTCAAAAATTGGTGGTGGCTTTAGTTTCTTGGCCTTAAGTGTTTGAGCGGTAACATCGTGTTCTTTTGGGTCCTTAAGAATAGAAAATCGTTTTCTTGTCAGGGCCTTGTTTGGCACAGAGGTTTCGACTTTCTTGATGCACGTGTCGATCGATTCCAGTTTGAATTAATGATCCGAAAACACTTTTCGTATTTTTTGGTTTGGTAGGGGCTAGCTTGCCAGTAGGAACTGACGAAACACAACTACAGTTGATGAGGTAGTAGTGGTGTTTGTTGTCGTCGTTTATGTCTAAGTCACCGTTTTAAACGAGGGAATTGTGCTGGTCCTTGTTGTAATAAGCAGACCGTTGGTTATGTTGTAGGGGTCGGGGGACAGGCATTGGGTACCCACGGCTGTTTTTGTGCTGTGTTGCTTGGACACAATATAGCGGGGGAGAGCGAGCGTGCTCTCTCCGAACTCGCTTGAAGTTTGCAGTTGTTGTTGGTTCTGATAACTCTTCCGCTCTTGTGGAGAAGTAAGTGTTTACGTCAAAAGGGCGTTTAATTGGAGGAGGCAGTGTCGAGCGGCAGTTTTATCCAGATGTCTACATCTCGCGCGCTCGCACTGCCGTCCGCTCTCCATCTTTCCCCTAAGTCTCCTCTCCGCTGGCAAGCGCTTAAGTTAAGTTAGGCTTAACTAGTTCTTATTTCCAAGTGTACCAATAAACACCTATGCACGCCACGTAAAAAGCTCAAATTACCACTCGCGTTTTTTGCGAACCCTTCGTTCTTTGGACTTCATCTAATTCAGCGATCAAGCCGCCCTCCCCAACATTTTGGTCCTTCGAGCCGGTTTTCCAAATCTTTGGATTTTCCTCTCCTGGAGTTTCGTTTGATTTTTTCCCAGCAGGCTCTTACCGCTCCAGGTAAGTTCCACTTCCATTATTTGACGGTCATACAGCCAGTTTTTCGAACCCTATTTCGACTAACTTTCTGTATGGTATATTGCCTAAATCCAAAAGTGATTAATCCGACGCACCGGCATTGAATAGATGTAATAGATGTCCACAATTGTACAATTGAAAAAATTCCGGTAGCTATTTCAGTGCCACTATTCAACTAAAATGATTCTGAAATATATTTTCAATTCCACTTGTGTGTAAAATATAATTCAGTCACAGTAAAAATTCCCGATCATAACATTTTTCCTTATGTTTTCCACTCTTTATTATACCCGTTACTCGTAGAGTAGAAGGGTATACTAGATTCGTCGGAAAGTATGTAACAGGCAAACGGAAGCGTTTCCGACCCCATAAAGCATATATATTTTTGATCAGGATCACTAGCCGAGTCGATCCAACCAATATCCGTCTGTCCGTCTTTCCGCCTGTTCGTATGAACGCTGACATCTCGGAAACTATAAGAGCTGGGCTATTGGGATTTGCCATGCAGACTCCTGAGCAAATTTGTTTCAGCAGGATGCCACGCCCACTCGAACGCCCACAAACCTCCCAAGACTGTGGCTCCTACAGTGTCGATGCTAGAATAAAAATTTTATCTGAAATGTATTGCTCTCAGCAATACCTATCCATTGACCCAAAAAAAGTTTGCCACGTCCACAAGCCGCCCACAAACTTAAAAACGTTAATATGAACGCGGATATCTCGGAAACTATCATATATAGGGTATTGTTACGGCCTCTCTAACGTCCACAAGCCGCCCAAACCTTTGGTGCCCACAATTTTTATGCTAGATAAAAAATTTTAATTGAAATGTCTTAGTCTCGTCAATACCTATAGATTGATCCAAAAAAAAGTTTGCCACGCTTACTCTAACAAACACAAGCCGCCTAAGCCTGTGAAGGCCACAATTTTCATAATAGAAAAGAATTTTAACTGAAATGTATTAGTCTCGTCAATTCCTATTGATTGACCCAAAAAAAGTTTGCGATGCCCACTCTAACGCCCATAACGCTTAAATCTGTCTACGGCCCACATAACCTTATATTAAGATCGCGGGTAGGTGGCGCATTTCAACATCGCTTTGCTGCTTGCATATCTCCATTTCCATTTTGTCCCTTTTGTTGAGTAACGGGTATCTGATAGTCGAGGTACTCGTCTATAGCGGTTCTTGTTTCTTGTTTTTTACTGTGTTCCAGCTGCGTGTGTATATTTACATAAATATTCTAAAAAAGTCCACTCTAAGTACTCTTTATTATACAGTTCAAATACTTTTCTCGAAATACGGCTAAATTATTACTAAAGTTAAAAAGAAAGTTACAATATCCACAAATTTACTCCAGCAAATCGTTGGAATTTAGTTGTGCAGGTGACAAACAAACGCATTGACAAACGAACATAATCGAAGTCTTTACAATTCCCGCAACGTTATTCCACTATTCGCACCCCACATATGTTCATATGTACAGTGTACATACATACGTATATCGATATTTTCGCCAGTGCACAGTGGGTCAAAACAGCGAATCTTCATCATTTACAAAAAGAAAATAAGAATATCAAAGCGAAGAGCATGGGCGTATATCTGTAGTAGGTTAGAATCTACTGCGGATGCATCCAGACTCAGAAGAATTTTAGCAAAATCTCCAGCAACCATTGGCTACCTAAAAACCAATGCTGACAGCTTGACGGAAAACACTCAAGAAACCCTTGAACTCCTGTTAGACACCCATTTCCCTAAAAACGCCCAAGCAGTGGAGGATCTCTACATAGAGGAGAACCTTGACGACCAGAGCATAGACAACATCTCAAACCCTGACCGCATCAAGTGGGCTATTATCTCTTTTAAGCCCTTCAAATCCCCAGGCCCGTACGGGTTCTTCCGGGCCCAGCTACAACAGACACTTGATATATCCCTACCCTGGCTGACAACCATCTTCCACGGCTGCCTAGCACGAAACCACATCCCATCAAGGTGGCTGGACGTTAAATTAATTTTTATACCGAAAGCCGGCAAGCCCTCCCACACCAACTTAAAGGACTTCGGCTCGATAAGTCTCTCTTCCTTCTTATTGAAAACCCTAGAAAGGCTAATTGACATCAATATTAGGCTAACTATTAACCCAAGCCTACTCTCCGACGGACAACATGTGTACCGTAAAGGCAGATCAACAGATACCGCCCTCCGCTCTCTAGTATTCCGCAATAAGGAATACTCTCTGGAAGCGTTTCTAGACATAGAAGGCGCCATCAACAACGTCACCCCAACGGCTATCACTGGCCTATAGTACGACTCATACACACCGTGCTTACCAGCTTACCTTGCAAACTACTATCACTTCTAGAAGAAGCGGGCACTAAAGTGGTAGCCTACGCGGATAATGTGGTTATCCAACTTCAGGGTAAATTCCCGCAAACTCTTTGCAGTCTAATGGAGACAGCCCTATCCACCCTCTCAAGGTGAACAGCAGATTGTGGACTGCGAGTTAAGCCAGAAAAGAACGAACTAGTTGTATTCACAAGGAAGTATAAGATATCAAGTCTAACTCTCACAAAACTACAACAAACGCTCCTAACCCTCAGCAACCAAGCAAAGTACTTAGGTGTCATCCTTAACAAAAAGCTCCACTGGACAGACAACATCCTAGATCGCACACGCAAAGCGGCCATAGCACTGTTCGCTTGTAAAAAAGCCACAGGGAGGAAGTGGGGTTTCTCCCCCGTAATATTAAACTGGCTATACACTGCAATAGTCCTGCCCGTTCTTCTCTACGGAAACATCGTGTGGAGGCCTTCCCTAGAAATTAATTGTAACCTCAGATCCTTCACAAGATTCAAAGAAGCGCAGAGCTCTACATCAGTGGGCTGCTCCGTACCACCGCCACTGAAGCACTAAACACAATCTTCGACCTTCAACCCCTGGACCTACTTTCCAAAAGCTGAGTATCTGCAACAGCGCTGAGGCTCCGCGAAGCAGCGGCATGGACAACAGGCTCAACGGGTCACTCCAGTATCCTAAAAAATCAGATATCCATACCACTACGTTTCACCCATAGTCAACTTCGAAAGAAGATAGAAGATCTTCTTACCCACCCTAACAGACTGGAACAACCTCCCACACCAATTCGAAAACGCCGTCAACATATACACATACGGCTCCAAGCTTAACTCCCAAACAGGTGGGGGAGTTTTCTCTCCCGAACTGGACATACAAGTCTCATTCCATCTACCAGACCACTGTAGTGTGTTCTAAGCGGAAGTTATGGCAACTCAGGAAGCCATGTCCCACCTGGATACATCAGTACATCACGACACAGACATCTTCATCTTTTCGGACAGTCAAGCAGACCTCAGGGCCCTTGACTCCTACACAACAAACTCAACAACTATCTCTGAATGCCGCAAATCTCTGAACGAGTTAGCCACTGATCTGAGAATCAACCTCATCTGGGTGCCTGGATACAATTATATTGAGGGCAACTGCATAGCAGACGGCCGACATCCTCCTCCGACATTCTCCGCGATAAGGACACGGTGGGTATGCCCATGGCTACCTGCAAGCTCCACCTAAGGCAGAGACTGTACATACTTTCCAACAACCGTTGGAACTCAATCTCAACATGCCACAATTCCAGACTCACGTGGCCAAATTACAACCCAAAACTCTTCCACTCACCCAAATCCCCTCACGGGCCATTGTCTTTTAGGGACTCACGCGCGCTGGCTGGGACTCATTAACCATGACTTCTGCCGCAGCTGCAAGCAGATAGACGAAGAGGAGAGCATTGAACACCTCCAAAGCTTCTGCCCAGCGCATAACCTAAAGCGCTTTCAAGCTCTATGTTTCCTAAACAGAACAAACTGTTTACGGCGTATTACAAGGGGCCCTGTGTGGCCTAAGTGGGGGCATTAGTTATGTAATCTCCAACCACACCTACTTAACCAAACCAAACCTAACCTAACAACGTACAAATTATAATCAATAGCAAGCAAAGTCGACCACAGCTTCGCTTCCTAAATAAAAATTTTTATAATTCGTTACCTTTGATTTGATTTTACCTTTGCTACTTTAACTAAATTTAAATCAGTATTCATTTTCACACCACCATAGAGGTAGAGGTCTTTCCTCGATTTTCCTATTCCACAATGCATATTTTTGATTGGACTCTTACCTTTTAATTTTTGGACATTCTCTCTGGAGCTAGAATAACTAAAGAACCTGCCACATAGAACTGACCATGAGAGAAACAATCGTCTCTTAAGTTAGGTCCAGCAATTTTTGGAGTCTGTCCTTGTTATTGCAAAGCAAACTATTACGGGAAACTGTATTTTCAAATTGAAAGGGTAAACTTGATGGTATTGGGGGATTCGTGGTATAAAAACTGTTTGTACCCAAAAATACTCAACAAGACAACACCCAACAAATCAAGAAGCCAAGTTGGGAACAGTACCAGGCGCTCAGTAGCACTCAGTGCAGATGAGTATTGCTGATCAGCATATTATATGTCGCACTAACTCACCATCTCACCGACTCAACGGCACACTGACCCGCCAATGAAGTCAGCACATGTTGCAGTGTCAGTACCAGGCGCTCAGTAGCACCCACTGCACACGAGAAGTGCTGATCAGCATATTATATGTCTCACTAACTCACCGTCTCACCGACTCAACGGCACACTGACGCGCCAATGCAGTCAGCACATGTCGCAGTGTCAGCCGAGCCAACTACACAAACTGCTACCACAATCATAATTCCCTGACCTACTTTAGAATATAGCTTATTTCACTAATCATTACACTAAAATTCCGTGTTCCAAGTAGTATATAAGCAGGTATCAAATGAAGAATAAATCAGTTATCAACACACCTCTTAACTCCGCGGTTCTACTTCCTACATCTGGGAATAGGGATCGTAATACACTGTCTCAACTAGCAGCTAACCACGTTAGCTCTCCTCAGCGCAGCTCAGCATCGCCTGTGGCCCGGCATAGCAGTAACCATCGTTACCATTGCCGCTTTGTCCTGCCAGCAAAGCGTCCCAGTGCCAGCGACAAGTACTCATTACCCCCTTGTCCCGCGGTGTGATCCAGAAGTGTCTACTTCGGTTAGGCACAAACAAAAACAATTTTACAGCTTTTATTAAATTGAAACTTTTACTTGCAATCTTGTACGGTTACAATCTTAAGTTTAAGAATGTGTAAGGGAATTAATGAAGGATTTTGTTGGTTGAGAAATTTAACCGGATAACAAACTGCTTCATCAACATCAGTGACTGAATCGATGGACTTATACACATTATACTTCAGTACCATCAAATGATTCTAGAAGTATGTTATTTATTGACACAGCTCTGTTATTCTCTCTTTTCGAAAACCAATCAAATGATTTGGTTGAATTTTTAAAAACTCAAGGGAAATTACAACCGTTCCTAAACATGAAGGAATAAATATTTTTCCCTCGAAAGTTGGAAAAACTCCGTCTCCAAATTTCAATAATGTTTGTGCACATTCAAGGCTCAATTGAATAGTAGGACAATGAAATGATGATTTTAAGCAACACGAAGCGCTTGTCGAAAATCTCCAGATAATAAAACCGTGATACCTCCCAGTAGAAAATTGTTACTACGAATATCTTTTAACATTCTATCCAAAGCTTCAAATTAACCCCTATGAGCCAATGTGTATTTGTCTCAAAAAATAAGTCCACATTCTTGAAAAACCAAAGACATATTAGACCGTATATAAACGGTATGATATAATTTTGGTGTTTCTATATTTATTAAATCTAAGCTTAAGCACAGAATGGGCTGCGCGGCCCCCAGTTAGGGCTACGTTTTTATTGTGTCATACTTTTGCTAGCAACAAATACAATTTAAATGTCTAGCCTGTGCCAGCGGGGGTATTCAAGAAAATATTTCACCGTTTTCATTTCAAACACTTTGTAATATTTATACCCGTTACTCGTTGGGCAGCGCAAGTTTGTTTCAGCAGCGTGCCACGCCCACTCTAACGCCCACAGACCGCCCAAGCCTGTGGCGCCCACAATTTTATTGCTAGATAACAAATTTTAACTGAAATGTATTGGTCTCGGAAGGGTGTACAATTTGAAAACATTTTTCTTTTCAAATTAGTTTAAAATCTTCATCTTTTGTTCCCAAATTTAGATAGTCAGTCACAAAATGTTATCATATTGATACCAAAATGTTCTTGAAAACAGAACAAAAGAATTTATTTTTATACCATTTAAAACAAGTAAGTTCTTAAATAAATTCATTAATTATCTAAAGCCGCAAACTCCTTTGATCTCCCTGATTGCCTAGCTTACGCCGAAAACTGGAAGCTACGAATATGGGTGAGGGGTGGTGCTACAGGGGAACGGAATGGAAATTGAGGGAAGGGAATTGCTCTATTACATTTGGATCTTACAGGCGATTGCCCTTTTCTCTTAGTTCAATGCTTTCTAATTAAGTCTCCTTTACTTGGTTGTCAAAAAAGTCCACCGGTATTTTTATTGAATGTTCAATTGTTCATAAAATAAGTTAAAATAATGCGATTCAAGTCAAATATGCGCCGTTTTGTTCGATAACGCGTTCTTAACGAGATGCCAACTTCATAATGCCCCTCTTATAGAAGCTCGCTTTCTTATTGGCAAAGAAATCGGAGATCAATTTTTTCAAGGACTCTCTTGTGGCCAACTTCAGACTATCAAGCGCGTTCGCCATGGACAGAAACAGGTGGTAATAACTTGGTGCGAGATCCGGACTATACGGTGTATGCAAAAGAACCTCCCATCCGAGCGCCGGGAGCTGCTGGCGCGTCACTAAAGATGCGTGTGGCCTGGCGTTGTCCTGATGAAAGGCAATGCGGCCTCTGTTGATCAAATATGTCCTCTTCTGCATGAGTGTTGCCTTCAAACGGTCCAGTTATTGGCAGTACAGGTCCGAATTGAGGGCTTGGCGTTAGGGGAGAAGCTCATAGTGAACGATTCCCACCAAACCCACAGAAGAACTTTCCTGGCCGTAAATCCAGGCTTGGCCACCATCTGGGCCGCTTCACCGCTTTTGCGACCTCGACCATTTGCGTCTTTCGTTGTCGTAAGTGACCAACTTTTCATCGCCAGTCACCATACGCTTCAAAAACGGAAGCGGTTCTTATGCGTCGATACGGTCAAAGATGTTTTTTTGCGTCAATTTGTGTGGTACTCATACATCTAGCTTCTTAGTGACTCCAAGCTTCTTCAAATGGTTTATATCGGTTTGATTACTCATGCCGAGCTCTTGACCGATGCTACGGTTGCTACTATGTCGGTCCCTTTAGACCAATTCAGAGATTTTATTGCACTTTTCGAGCGTGGCGCATCTCCGACCACCTCTACACCAAATCGAAAACGTTAGAAACATCGTTGTGCGGTGGAAGTCGAAACTATATCGGGTCCATAAACTGCACAAATTTTATTGGCGGCTGGAGATAAATTTTTGCCTATATCTTAGTAGTACCATGTTTGCGACGCTATAACTCACGAAAGAAACAACAATCAATCGAACAAGTGTTAGCGAGTGAAAATGGCTTTATAAAAAGGTATAGGATGCAACGAATAAAACTAGAAGAAAACCGCAAGACTTTTTTGACAACTTTATATATATTAATACCCGTTACTCGTAGAGTAAAAGGGTATACTAGTTTCGTCGGAAAGTATGTAACAGGCAGAGGGAAGCGTTTCCGACCCCATAAAGTATATATATTCTTGGTCAGGATCACTAGCCATGTCGGTCTGTCTGTCTGTCCGGATGAAAGCTGAGATCACAGATACTATAAGACCTAGGCTATTGAGATTTGGCGTGCAGATTCCTGAGCTTCTTACGCAGCGCAAGTTTGTTTCAGCAGAGTGCCACGCCCACTCAAACGCCCACAAACCGCCCAACCTGTGACGCCCACAACTTTCATGTCACTGTAACGCTCATATCGCTTAAATCTGTCTACCGCAGGTAGGTGGCGCATTTAAATCTCGCTTTGCTGCTTGTATGTCTCCATTTAGCTGAGAAACGGGTATCTGATAGTCGAGGTACTCGACTATAGCGTTCTTCCTTGTTTTATATATTGTTTTGATTGAGTTGCGTGGACTGTATGTAATTAATTTCTTAGAGTTTCGAAGTCTATTTGATACTGAGGTGGATTTCACAAAAAGTCGCCGTCGTAGCAGCGTTGCCAGAAACAAAGAAATGTATATAAATTAGGTTTAGTATGGGGGTAGCTGCAGAAGAGTCCCTCGCTGCAGTCCTCAATCAGTAGCCGGTTGGCCGATGGTCAAAATTGATGTGATCTCTGGAAATGATAATTGTCCAGCTTCCTTCGCAGCAGCTCTCGATAAGCTGCCGGTAGTCGGTTGATTAGCTTCTCATCTACTGAAGAGTTATGATGATTACGCTGGAAGGGTAACTGCCCTCCGTTCGCTGCTGGCGTAGAGACTCAGTCAGTGTTTAAGTAATAAGAAGTTATACGGCGGTTACCGGAGTTATTTCAGAATGAACTTGTGTTTTTTATTCTTTGAATGTTGAAAATGAACTGAATTAAAGCTAACATAATTGAACTTCATAGCGGCCACTCCAATGGGCAGTGCTTGCCGGGTATGCATGAGCTTCCGGCCAGACGCTGTGTCAGCAGTTTGGCCGGAGCGGACTTTGGGCGATCGGTTAATGCCGTCGCCCGGCTGAGGGCAGCCTTACTCCCCCCTCAGGAGTAAGGCCGCCCTCGGCCGACCCTATTTGGGCGATCACTTCTACTATCTGGGCCGCAGATCTCCTGGCCTGGATGACTCGCCGATAAGTTAAGCCGACTCAGATCAACGCGCAGCATATCGCTCCTGCGACTAGTACTATCTGATGTGAATGATAGTCGTTGATATCCTCCCCGAATCTTTTAATGTGTTCCAGACTACGCTCACTCAAGCGGTGAAGGTATGGAAGACTGAGTATGTTATGCTCCATAGTAATATTCAGGGAGGGCGAGCTAGCTACTCCTGGGCCCTATTTTGGGCCATGTCATGGTTGACATAACGGGTTTCATTAACCGTGGCACTCTCAGAAAAGGTGATGAGGTGCGTGCCTCGTATATGGATGTAAGTGGCATAATCCACACTCACACGTGCCGGACGATCGTTTACAATAATGATGCCTTCCTCTACATAGGTAATGGGATGTAGATCGCCCCAGCGTGGAGCTCCTGGGCGCACGACCTTCTATGCGCCAGCTGGCAAAATGTAGCTCCAGATGTTACGGAGCAATTATTGACCGTGTGGATTTCTCCATCACAATCCGCTATGATCTTGTTTTCTAGCTGAGCATCGTGTCGTGATGTGACACGGGGAAAATAGTGATTTTAATACATGCCGATTTGATTTTAGGGAATTTAATAATAAAATGCAATATGTTAATGGACTGTAATATTTTCGCGGACGCAAAGGACAATATGTCTTTGATGGGAGTATCTGTGGGCTCCTCCATCCAACTACCTTTCAGGTCTGCATGGTCTAGTATGCTAGGGCTAACGATATTGACTTTAGCAAGCGCTATTGCCAGTAATAAATTTTGCAGCTCCATTGTAAGCATCCTATTTCGAGATATCAACATCTCATATAGGTGCCCCGAGTCAATTTTGGCTCCTTTAGCCGACCTCAGAAGTTGATTGACAGTGGCGGAAATATTATTGATTTGGTCTTGAACCTTATTATTGATGCTTATCTGCCTATTGTTTCCATTAATTAACTGAAATTCATTAAGTTTAATTTTTTCGAAATCCTCTGCGTCCGGCGTTCCTGCCACTACCTTTAGCGCTGTTCCTAAGAAGTCTAAGCTTCTAGCTAATCTATGGTGGATGCTCAACGACTCGAGCAGGTCACGCAGGTGAGCGACATCGACGCTCAAAAGTTTCTGCATGTGTGACTGGGGAAACATGCTGGTCATGCCATTAGTTTCTTCCACCACGCGCCTATACTCTGAGAGATTCGCCGAGTGTGTGACGAATGCGAATTCTTCCCATACTAGACTTCGACCATCAATGATGGGAATATATTTAGCCTGTGAGTAGTCCGTGACGTGGGCCGATGTTAAGGTCAACAGGGATAGCAGGAATATGGACGTAAACCTGTAATTTTGGGTGTAATGTAGTGTTCATCTGAAACAGAGTAGCCCACCACCAAACATAAAGACTAAAGCATGATTAAGCGTAATGATAACAAAAACTTATGCCAAGTGGCTAGGGGTGAAAAATAGTGAAAATAATAAAAAACCAGACGAATGACAACATGGCTGTGTTTCGCCTACCTAAGGTTGTCCTTATGGACTACTCTCCCCTTAATGAGGACTTTGGTCCCCATGTCCGCTTCCACAGATTTCTCCTCACATAACGGTGAAAGCTTGTTGTCTAGCCTACTGTTGGATTTCACTAGGACTTTATCGCCAACCTTAAACACCCTATTTTGTCGGGAAGAATTTTCCCTGGCTCTAAGCTTGTCTTGGACCTGCCTAATCCTATCCTGAATTTCGTACTGTGGGTCACTCGATTGTGCCATAACCACATCGGCTGGCCTCTTGTCGATGACCGAATGGATAGATTCATTGTACCTGGCAGTGGCCAGCAAAATTAGATCCACGGTATCGCTAATGCCTTTGTCAATTTTAAGGCATCTGGCTAGCTCCACTAGGGTGCTGTGGAACGTTCCACTTGTCCGTTTGAGACGCTGTGGAGGGGCTGAGCATTCGAGATGCTAACGCCGAAGTGGCTCATTGTCGCAATAGATGACTTTAGCTTTGGGGAAAACGTTCAAGAGTTGTAGCAGGGCCGGTTTAAGATCCTCAATGGTTCTAGATGGAATCGGGTGGACCATGGCAAATTTTGAAAATTTGTCAATGCACGTAAGGAAATATTTCCTATCTGTGGAATAAATGTCTATATGTAGCATTTCTCCTACCCGCGACGGGACTGGCGTTTCGCCGAGTTCTTGTTTCCATGTATCCATGTATCCTGTATCATCGCTAGCGTGTGCAAATCGCAATGAATGGCGTTTACGCCCTTAGGGACAATAATGCCTGCGAGCTCCTCAAGCAACGAAGTTAATGTCATGACGTTTCTTGTTTCCGAAGAGCACGGAGGTGCGTTTCGACGGAAAGCGCGCTTTCCCCAGATTTATCTGGTTCTGAAAGCAATTCAAAGGTTTATCCGTGGTTTCAATTGTGTGTGCCAGCGACATTTCACTGTGAATAGTGGCCGCACACGAATAAGCTTCTTCCTCCTTCACAACGTTAAGTTGCTGTCTGGAGAGGGCATCTGCGACGAGGTTATACTTGCCGGGCTTGTAAAAAATTTTAGCGCCGGACTCGTCAATGCGAGCTTTCCACCTTTTGATTTTCGTATTCGGATTGGATTCCGACACTGCAAAAGTCAATGGTTGGTGGTCAGTAAAGATATTTATATCCTTGACTGCATATAAATAATGGCGCAATTTGGCCAGTGCCCAAACTATGGCTATTAGCTCCCTTTCGTTGGTAGAATAAATAACCTCCCTATCCTTTAAAGTCCTCGAGATCATAGTAATAGGTCGTCCCTCTTGGGATAACACTGCGCCAATGCCATGTGCTGAGGCATCCGTCGTTAGATCGAACGCCTTTTTATAATCGGGGTACCTGAGGATGACATCCTCGGAAGGCAGAATGTTACGCAATTTTTGAAAAGACAGCCGTTGCTGCTCATTAAACTGCACCTGGATATTTTTGGATCTGTGCCTACTGACAGATCCGTTTTCCCCTTTTTGAATGTCAGAAACGGGTCTAGCTATCGATTCAAAATCTTTAATAAAGCATCGATAATAGCTAGCCAGGCCTAAAAATGACCTGACCTCGAATATGTTTTTAGGTTCGGGGAATTCCTGAATGGCCCTAATTTTATCTGGGTCAGTAGTGGCACCGTTGTTGGTGACAATGAATCCCAAAAAGCTAACGCTTTTTTTTTTTAAAAACGTGATTTCTGTGCTGACACCCTCATGTTAGCATCGTGTAGGCTCTTAAGAGCCCAGTCTACGTGCCGGATGTGGGCGTTTTCGTCTTCTGAAAAAACGATAACATCATCGACGTAAACATAGCAGAATTTCCCGATTTGTTCTCGTAGAATGTCATCAATGGTTCTCTGGAAGATGCTGGCAGCATTCTTCAACCCAAATGGCAGCCGGCGAAACTCATATTTTCCCCCATTTACGAAAAAGGAAGTTTTTTCGCGGTCGCGCTCTGCCAGTGTAATCTGGCAAATCTAGGGTTGTGAAGTACCTGGCCTTGCCTAAGTTTCCAAGTATCATAGAGATATTTGGCATAGGGTAGCGATCGGGTATCGTCCTTTCATTCAATTTGCGAAAGTCTAACACCAGCCGCATTTTTCGGTTGCCCGATTCGTCGACGCCCTCTTTATCTACCACCCATATCGGGTTATTGTAGGGGGATTTCGACATTTGAATTATAACATTTTTCAGCAAGTCTTGAATTTCGCTGTTGACGAAATATGCCGCTTCCATTGGGTATGGGTAAAGCTTGGCATAAATGGGTTCCTCACTGATAGTTCTGATGGTGGCAACCACCGACGTGTTGTAAGGAAGGGCTTCGTTGGGGTTCGCGAAGGCTTTCTTCCTGTCGCGGAGCATTTTTACAAAAGCATCCCTAGCTAGAGGCGGTGCATCGGGGCAATCTACGTTAGTAAAATTGACATCGGTGCATGATTGAAATTCGACTTTTTCTACTTCGTTGCCCCATTTGAGGTGGCCGGAGGCTAGACAAAGCGATACTCCTGCCTGTTTTAACAGGTCAAGACCAACAATAGCATCAAAGGAGGACAAATCAGGTAAGATGAAGAACGTGGCCTTCAAGTTAAAAATTGATACAAAGCATTTCTTTGTAATAGTAGTGGCGTCAGGGGGGCCTGGTGCCTGAGATGGTTTAGGCATCCTAGACAGTGACGGGTCAACATCCATGGGTTCGGGAGAATTTCTTTGAAGCTTATCACTGCGTGGAGCAGAGTGTACTTGAGCTTTGTGCTGTTTATTGAAGTACGGATTTTTACTAGTACCTGATTGCGGATTAGCCTGAGGATTGGCCTGTTGGCGCTCTTGCGCCTTCGGAAATAGTTCTTTGTCCCGATCCTCCTGGCTTCTTGCAAAAGATGATGCAAAGGTGTACCTTTCATGGTTGGATTCCACTTCTTGAGCCAATGCAAGTGCTGATGGCATGTCCTTCGGCTTTACCGAGAAGAGGACGTCGGTGAGACTGCGTTTTAGTCCAGAGATAAATACGCGGAGGGCATCCTCCCGGAATTTTTGGCATAAAACTTGCGCCGCCGAGGCTTCATATGACATAGTTGCCTTATCGTAATACTGTAGAAGGGAGAGATTTCCCTGTCTGAGGGTACCCATCTCATGCTCTATGACGTGCATTGTTTGCTTGTCATTGTATGTGAAATCGAGTCGATTTATAATCGCATCGAAGTTCAATACGGTGCCAAACGAAGATAGTACGACATCGGCAGGACCTCTAATCTTACTCCTAATAATAATAACCGCCTGATAATGGCGTGAACTACCCTCGAAGTTCTTAAATATGTAATAAGCGCCTACTGCCGCTTGCCGCCAGGAGACGTACGTCTCCTGGGTCCCCGCAAATTCCGGCGTCTAGCGTTTCATTACAAACTATGTCCCTGTTTATATCTATAGGTGCATAAACTTTAATCTGAGGGGCTACTGCTTGGGCGGGCGCGATTTGTATCGCCGCCACTTGGCTGGCCAGTTCCTGAAAACTCTGACGTAATTGATCTTCCCTACGCTGGCCGTCTGCGGCCGCTTCCTTGGCTTGGTTAACGGCAGCCTGTACGACCGCCTTTATTTGGTCTGGGTTAAATGCCATATTTATGGCTGCGGATGTGCTAGCGTTTACACTTTTCGGTGTAGAAGCTCTGGTCGGCCCTTCGGTCTCGGACTCAGAGTCGCTGTCGAAATGTTTGTTACTCCTATATTGCTGGAACGGGTCGCTAATATGGAGCTGTGTAAGCTAAATCGCAATAGCGAATTAATGTATGTTCAAGCAGTCTTGCCCATGGATATGGCGAGGGGGTTGCGGGGGGTCGCCGCTTGATAACGAAGGAACAAAAAATTGCCACAGTCGAGGGACCGTGGTGGATAAGCTGACGCTCTGATGAACAAAAAAGCGATGCTAACAAAATTTGAATACAAACGTCGGGGTGTCGAGTTCGAGTGTTGTAGTGAAGTGGGGAGCGATAAAGAGACAAACCCAATATTGTTGCGAAGCTAACACAAAGAATTTCGGTGCAAGCAAAAAATAAACAACTACATATAAAGGGTGAATTAAACGCACATAATTTAAACGAGACAGTGACAGTCGCCAAAAAAAAATTCAATAAATGCAAAATTAATTTATTTTCCAGCAGCGCCTTTGCGCTTAGTCTGGGATATTTAATAAGTCGGGTTGATATATGGGCAATAATGTCTGGCACTAAGATATTTATTTTAAATATTTAAATAATGCAAACAACATACAACGATAAACATTTACAACATCACATGTGATAATACCAATTAAATTGTCAAACAATTAACGAGTATTTTAATTAATAAAAATGTTCACACGCAACTTTAATACGGAGCTGCAGAAAATATTCTGGCAGTGTATGTACTTAAATATTTAACAAATGCAGATGCCGGGATAATATATGTTTATGTAGGGGCTCACTTACATGGTTTCCCAATTTTATATCAATGGGTAATTTACGGTGGGCGCCAATTAGGTTTAGTATGGGGGTAGCTGCAGAGGAGTCCCTCGCTGCAGTCCTCAATCAGTAGCCGGTTGGCCGATGGTCAAAATTGATGTGATCTCTGGAAATGATAATTGTCCAGCTTCCTTCGCAGCAGCTCTCGATTAGCTGCCGGTAGTCGGTTGATTAGCTTCTCATCTACTGAAGAGTTATGATGATTACGCTGGAAGGGTAACTGCCCTCCGTTCGCTGCTGGCGTAGAGACTCAGTCAGTGTTTAAGTAATAAGAAGTTATACGGCGGTTGCCGGAGTTATTTCAGAATGAACTTGTGTTCTTTATTCTTTGAATGTTGAAAATGAACTGAACTTAAAGCTGGCATAATTGAACTTTATAGCGGCCACTCCAATGGGCAGTGCTTGCCGGCTATGCATGAGCTTCCGGCCAGACGCTGTGTCAGCAGTTTGGCCGGAGTGGCCATATGTGTGTCGGTTTTCTGTTACATAGGATAGAGATGGCATTATGCGCCTAAATATGAGAGTTTATTAAAGACTGCAACCGTTCACGAACACCTCTTTTCCTGGCCCTCTCGCACAAAACGTACCCTCTAGGCGTTGGCACTTTAGCACTAAAAAAATTAGTCAGCTGCAATTACCGGAATTTTTGTGGGTTTTTGAGAGCTTTAAAATATACGTCTTTATCGATCGGCTGGCAGATTAGGTAAAATCCTTACCACAATTAGACTTCGGGTCGGAAGTCAGAGTCTGATCTGTCGGCTCCAACTGGTGAGATCCCAAAATTCTGGCTCAAGAGCAACATTTCTATCCCAAAACCAATCGGCCAAATTATATGTGCCGAAATATATCTTTACTAACAGACAAGCTACCTTATATTTTGCAGCTAACGGGGGAAGTGAGAATTGTTTAAATACAAATTCTTTATCACTGTGGACGGCAGACCACGTAGTGACGAAGCGCACCAGAAGAGTGTACGAAGGCGACTACTATATATACAAGAAGAAATGAAAATCTTCTGTCCGATCGTTACGAGTGAGTGATACATCAATCGAAAGGTATCGCAAAAACTTAAAGGATTGCATAGCAAGACTTAATAGGGCAGAGGTCTTATGCAAGGCCCTTTTCAAAGTGTTTACCTTATCTTTAGAATCTACACAATTTCCCATATGCGAAAGGAATCGTTTGTAATTCCTCTCCAGAAGAAGGGTAGCTAAATGGAAGCAAACAATTATAGAGGTATCTCTAAATTGTCAGAGATCTTAAACCTTTTTGAAAATATTATTACTTCCCATTTGCAGCACCTCTATAGGCCAGTTATATCTCCGTGTCAACACGGGTTTATGAAACGTAGATCAACAATAACTAACCTTTTGGAACTTACATCATTTGTGATACAGGGATTTAAAAAACATCTTCAAAAAGACGTCACTGATTTTTGTAAAGCCTTGACTCTGTAACTAACGTTCTTGTGGTTAGAAAACTCGATTTATAAAGGTTGCCTGTTGATCATTTAAGATAGTTTTTAAGTTATGTGAGTTGCAGAACACAAAAAGTACTTTTTCAAAATTCGCTTTCTCGTCTACTCCACGTTACCTCTGGTGTCCCACAAGGGAGCCACTTGGGGCCGCTCCTTCTTACTTTATTTATAAATGACTTTCCCTCAGTTCTAACTCATTCTCGGGTACTAATGTACGCAGATGATGTTAAATTATGCCTGCAGTACAAGGATACTTCTGCCAGTCCAACTTACAATCCGATTTGAAGAATTTTCAAATATGGTGGATGCAATGGATGTAAGTATAAGGTAATGACTTTTTGTCGAGTAAGTCCGCAATATGCGACATACACGCTGAGTGAGGGAACATTGGAAACGATCTTGGCGTTTACTTGAACCCAATGCTAGGGGTGCGCATGGCTTTATTAAAAAGTGGTCAAAGGGATTTGATGATCCTAATATTACTAAGACCTTATTTATTTCGCTTGCCCGCACGATACTGTAGTATGAAACTCCCGTCCCAATACGGAATTCGTGTTGATCGTATCGAATCTGTACAGAAAAACCTAAACTGGGATGCCAACTTCATTTTATAATTAATTAACTTACCCTCTCCAGCCAACCGCAAAACGATGCTTGGAACAGTATTTATTTATAACCTTAACAAGAAATTGCATTCCCCTAATTTTAAATCATTGTAGATCTACCTTTATTACATTTTCTAGCGCAGAATTAGATCCTACTTATTTTCCTCGAACTGTTTTTTTTTTACGCGTATATCATCTCGGTTATTCATGCCGTACGACACACTGCAGCGCTCCTCGGTCGGTTGGGCAAAACGTGTGGCCGTGGGATCCCGCGCGAAAAATTTTTTTAATTGATTTGGGAGAAAGAGCGGTGACAGTATAAAAGAGAAAATTTAGATAATTTGATCTGTTGGGGCCGTTAAGATAAATGCACAAGTTGATTGAACTAGTTGTATTTTCACTTATAATACGCGTCGAGAGACTCCTTATTTTATTAAATGCAATGCTTCGTTCAAAAGTTACATCTTTGGGGACTTCTTAAAAAGAAAATTTTATTTTGTTTGTCAATTTGTCAGTTTGTCCCAGAACGTTATTTTAGGGCCCTGAAAATTCTATACGATGTCAAACAGCATAATATATTGTACATTCCCGACCTTTAGTTTTACCACTTTGGGTTAAACACGCTTGTTTAGCTATAAATAACTACATTTTGTACACCCGTAACCTGTGAACTACGAAAGCTACAGGCTAGAGAGGTATTTTCAAATACTTTGTACGCCTTTCTAACATGATTTGTCTAAATACCACTGTTTGTGGGGAAGACAACAAATATGCCACCCTTATATTTATAATTAATAACGCACGAATAGGTTATATTAAAATGTATAGCGTTTATTCGGAGCGGCAGACGGACTGTGAATGTGAAAAAAGCTTGGCTCCAAGATCTTCATATAGACATATGCAGGCTTACAAAGTAGTTGCTGAATAGATAAGCGACAGCTTTAGTGGTATGAGAAAGAAGGCGAAAGATAATCAGAGAGCGCTGCAGGTGCCGTCGTACACCTATGCGCGCATGACTAGGCGCTGGCGATCTGCTCCGAACATACTCCCCCCGTTGGAAGAGGTAAGGTTCCAACTATCTCGGAATCGATGGGCAGAACGGCTAGCTTGGCGACGGCTCTCTTGATCAGACCCGTAGCTGTGCGGACCATAGCTACTCTGATGACTCCGTCACCGCCAGGTATGACTTCCTGGATGCATCCAAGCTGCCATCTCAAGGGTGGAACGTTGTCCTCCTTAAGCAAAACTATGCGTCCAACCTTTATGTTAGACGTTTCGACGCGCCACTTGCTCCTCTCTTGAAGTAGGGACAAATACTCGCTGCTCCACCTTTTCCAGAAATGTTGCTGCATCTGGGTAACCCGCTGCCATCTGCTGAGGCGGTCTTCGCGGAGATGAGTAATGCCAGGCTCAGGAAACTTAGTGTAGCTGGAACCCTTCAGGAAATGCGCCGGTGTTAGCACCTCAAGGCTTTCAGCAATTTCTGAAATTGGACAGAGTGGACGGGAGTTAAGGATGGCAGAAATCTCATATGCAAGAGTTCTTAATTTATCGATGGCTAAGATGGATGCACCGACGACTCTGTAGAATAGTGAAATTTAGCTGACTTCACAGCGGCCTCCCATAAACCACCGAAGTGCGGGGCACGCGGAGGGATGAACTTCCAATCGATCCCATCAGCTAAACAGACGGAAGATATCGATGCTGTGTGCTGCTCGCTCAAAAAGAGCTCTTTCAGCTCGGCAAGCTCTCTCTTTGCATCGACAAAGTTTGTAGCATTGTCGCTCCAAATGGTACGCGGACTGCCTCTAAGGCTGATGAATCTCCTCAGCGCTGCGATGAAAGAATCCGTCGTGAGATCCTGGACCACTTCCAAATGAGCAGCCTTCGTGGAAAAACAGACAAAGACGGCGATATAGCACTTGTGGGGTGCCTTATTTCTGGCCTCTGCCTTATGATAGAATGGCCCACAATAGTCCACACCTGTGGTATGAAAAGCTGGATTGGGCTGCACTCCATTTGCTAGCAGGCTACTCATGACGTGCTCCCAAGTAACAGGCTTCATTCGGAAACATCGGACGCATTTATTGATAACGCTGGCAACGAACTTGCGGCCTCCAATCGGCCAGAACCTTTGCCGTAATGCGGCAAGCAGCGCCTGCGATCCTCCATGCAAATATTTCTCATGATAATAATCAATGATCGCCTTGGTGACTGGATGATCCTTGGGCAACAGTATCGGATGCCTCGTATCGTAGTCTAAGTTTGCGTTCTGAAGCCGTCCACCCACACGAAGTAATCCATCGGAGCCGAGTATAGGCCTAAGCGAAACCAGCTTGCTTTTCTGTGGAAACGGCTTGCCCTGGCTAAGAGATCCATACTCCTTCGCCAAGTTAACCTGTTGGATGCTCCTCAAAAGAAGTACAGTTCCAGAATTGATCTCCTCCACCGAAAGTCGACCTTTTAACGGCGCAGATTTGGCACTGCAATTTGAAATGAATCGATAAATGTATGCAAATACGCGCTGCAACTTATCGAAAGAGTTGAGGAATTTGCAGTTTGATGAACTGTCTATGCAAACGGCCCCAATTAGAGCCACAGAACGGCGCTCTGGAAGATCCTTTACTGAGTCTGGCAGGGACGGCCAATTTGACGAGCTTTGCAGAAGGAATGGAGGCCCGTTAGCCCAAAGGGAATGTTCCAACAATTCTCTTGGGGTACATCCTCGCGATACGACGTCTGCCGGGTTCAAGTTTGTAGGAACGTAATGCCAAGACATGTCTTTCGTCATCTCCTGAATTTTCGCGATTCTGTTTGATACGAAAACGTTAAACTCCCTCGGAGGTTGCCGAATCCACGCCAACACAATGGACGAGTCCGACCAGCAATGAAAGGTGCAATCGAAATCTATGGCTTCCTTGGCGTTTACGATTAGCTCAGCCAATAAAAGCGCTGCGGAAAGTTCTAATCTTGGAATTGTTAAGGTCTTCAATGGAGCTACCCTTGACTTGGCACAGAGCAGATGGACTTTCGATTCTCCATTGGTCTCCGATCGCAAGTATAGACACGCTCCATAAGCTGACATGCAAGCATCGCAAAATCCATGCAACTCAACGGAAGCCCTTGGTTGCAGTGCGAATCGTGGGAATTTTAAGTTCTATACGACCGATAACTGTGAGGTCAACTCCCCCCATGACGAAAGAATGGGCTCTGGCAGTGCATCATCCCAATCCACGTTCGCACTCCATAGAGATTGCAGAAAAATCTTAGGTTTTGTGATAATAGGAGTCATTAAACCGAGTGGATCATAGAATTTGGCAATCGTCGACAATGCAACCCGCTTAGTGGGTCGTTGATTGGTTGGCAGTTGAGAAAAACAAAATAGGAGCTGATCAGAAGATGGATCCCAGACTAGTCCCAATGCCTTGGCGACATCCGATCCATCGTGAAATTTGATTAACTGCTCCTTGTCGCATTCAGACTCTCCTTCTAGGGCTGCTGACTCATTCGAACACCATTTGCGAATTGGAAAGTGGCCTCGCGACAGTAGTTCCTTCACCTGACGACGAATTTCTCTTACCTCCTCAACTGAGTCCCCACCAGATATTAAATCATCCACATAGAAGACTCTACGAACAATTTTTGCTATAATGGGAAATGATTCCTCCTCATCGTAAGAGAGTTGATGCATGGCCCTTATAGCCAATAAGGCAGCTGGCTTGGTTCCATAAGTCACCGTGTTCAATTTAAAAACACTCAACTCTTCCCTTTAGCTCTCTCTCCAAACGATGCACTGCAAGAAATCATCCTTCTCCACAAAGGGCAACTTTAAAAAATCGAAAGCGAAGCAGTATATTGAAGATTTTTTGTTGAATTGTTGGTCCTGCCAGAAGTAAGTCGTTCAGAGAGCTACCAGAAGTTGATTTAGCAGATCCATCAAAAACGACACGAAGCTTCGTACTCGTGCTCTCCTGCTTATGTACGCAATGGTGGGGCAAAAAAAATTGTGTTTCTGGCGGTTCCTTAGTTACAAGAGACATGTGACCTAGGTCGATATACTCCCTCAAAAATGCTGAATACTGAGCTTTCAGGGCTGGGTTTCTATCTAATTTGGCTTCCAAACTCTTGAAACGACGACGAGCCAAGCAATAAGAATCACCTAAAGATTCGAATCCGGAAGTGGTCAAGAGACGAACAGAGTAATGGCCGTTTCCAAGTCGAATGCAATTTTCAGGAAAAAGTTGCTCACATAGCAAGTCTTCTGGCAATAAAGATGGCTTAGACGAAGTGAAGTCCTCAATTTCCCAAAATCGCTTTACAATGGCGGAAAGTGTGTCATCGGAATGATCAGCTGGGTCCTTGATGCTGGCTTGTAAAACTGATTTATGAGTTGGCATGTTCGATGATAACCCTCCAGAGACTATCCAACCAAGCTTGGTGTTCTGAAGAGTTGGCAAAGCCCTATCCAAATGAATTTGTCCCATAGAAATTATTTCGAAAAACAACCCAGCGCCGAGTAAAAGGTCAATTCGTTGTGATTGATTGAAATTAGGGTCAGCGAGTGAAATGTTTTGCGGTATCCTCCACGATGTTTATATTGAAATGGGGCTGATAATTAGTAATACTGTGAGTCACAACCGCTGTGAATGCCGCACGATAGCTTGCATCCCGTGATTGCACAAGAATATCGACAGTCTTATCAGAGATCATGGAAGATTCTCCTATCCCAGAAATCGACGTTTGCGATCTTCTGGGATTCAAGTTTAGTTGGCTAGCTAAGCGAGAGGTTATGAAGTTTAGCTGGGAGGCCGAACCTAAAATTGCTCGGCAAGGCATAAATGCTCCAATTCTATTTCTGACGTAGATAATAGCAGTTGGAAGCAACACGTTGTCGATCGGCAAAATATTTAAGGTTTTGGGTGGAGGGCTTGGTAAATGATGATCAGGATGCGATTATGTATGCGAACATGATACTAATGCTGATGAAGTAGATGGTAATGGCTGAGAGCTCGAGGATGGGTCGCATGATGGAGATGAAAATGAGGTTGATGTTGCGGATGGGTCATGGTTCATGTGTAATAATGAATGGTGCTTCATGCGACAATACTTGCAGTGAGTCGACTTGCATTGCTGCAAACTATGCCCCTTGCGCAAACAGTTGAGGCAAAGGTGCAACTTCTTTGCTTCTCTATATCGAAGATTCGGACTCAAATTTAAAAATCGAGAACACTTTGGCAAATAATGATCCCGTGCATCGCAAAATAATGCACCGCCCCTCCACAGTGTCTCAAACGGACAAGTGGAACGTTTCCACAGCACTCTAGTAGAGCTTGCTAGATGCCTTAAAATTGATAAAGGCATCAGTGATACCGTCGAGCTAATCTTGCTGGCCACAGCCAGATACAATAAATCTATCCATTCGGTCATCGACAAGAGGCCAGCCGACGTAATTCAAACACAGTCGGATCAACCACAGTATGAAATTCAGGATAAGATAAAAATCGCCCAGGACAAGCTCAGGAACAGGGAAAATGCTGCCCGACAGAACAGGGTGTTCAAAGTTGGTGAAAAAGTCCTTGTAAAATCCAACAGGCGGCTAGGCAACAAACTCTCACCATTGTGTGAAGAGAAGATTGTGGAAGCGGACATGGGGACCACAGTCCTCATCAAGGGGAGGGTGGTCCACAAGGACAACATTAAATAAAAAAATAAGTTTTTTACCTTTTTGCCACTTGGCACAAATTTTACTAGCTTTAAGCATAGCTGATAAAATATTTTTTTTAAGGTTAAGTTAATTTCCGTTGGTGGTGGGCAACCTTGTCATGAACAAAAATATAGCTCTGAATTCATTCCACAGGTCCAAAATCATTCCAATCCTCTTCTCCTTAACCATGGCGTCGGCGCACACCACCGACTATTCACAAGCCAAGTACATCCCCATTATTGACGGTCGAATACTAGTGTGGGAGGAATTCGCATTCGTTAGACATTCAGCGAACCTTTCAGAGTACAGGCGCGTAGTAGAAGAAACAGAAAATATGAGCGATATGTTTCCCCAGTCACACATGAAAAAACTTTTGGACGTGGACACAGCTCACCTTCGCGACCTGCTCGACTCGTTAGGCGTGCACCACAGGGTAGCCAGGAGTTTAGACTTTTTAGGATCAATTTTAAAAGTCGTAGCAGGAACTCCGGACGCCGGGGATTTAGAGAGAATTAAATTCACAGAAACACAATTAATCAATTCAAACAATAGACAAATAGAAATAAATACCAGAATACAAAGTCAAATTAATGAATTAACGTCAACCGTAAATCAAATCCTGAAAGTGGCAAAGAGTTCACAAGTGGACACTGGCCATCTATATGAAACCTTGCTCTCCAGAAACCGAATGTTAACAATGGAACTTCAAAATTTAATGATGGCAATTTCGCTTGCTAAAGTAAACATAGTCAGCCCAAACATATTAGATGACGCAGACCTAGAAAGTATTTGGATGGAGGAGCCCACCGACACTCCTATAAAAGATATTTTGTCCGTAGCGTCCGTGAAAATTCTCCAGTCTGTTAACATATTGCACTTCCTTATTAAGTTCCCAAAAATTAAATTAGCATGTAAGAAGATTACAATGTTCCCGGTAGCACATAATAATGTGATGCTAAGGTTAGTGGATAATATAATAGCAGAATGCAATGGGGAAATGTATGCGATCCAGAATTGCTCCACAACACCAGGAGTCACTTTCTGCCGACTATCAGCGAAGACCACATGCGCCCGAGAACTCCATGCAGGTGGAGTTGCGCACTGCGAGACCCAACCAAGCGATTTACATCCGATCACTTATGTCGATGAGGGAATTATGATCATCAATGATCAATCAGCGCAGGTACGAGTAGACAACGGAACAAGCGTCTGGATACACGGGACGCATCTCGTCACCTTTAGTGAGCGCGTCACAGTAAACGAAACCCTGGTTTTGAACCAAAACTCCGCCCAGAAGAGGACTCCGGGGGTGGCAAGCTCACCCTCACTGAACATCACCATCAGTCAAAATACTCTGAGCCTCCCCTACCTTCACCGCTTGAGTGAACGTAACCTGGAATACATTCAGAAGTTCGGAAATAAAATCAATACCAATCAGACACACATGGTAGCGCTAATTACAGGAGTAATATGTTGCGCATTGATTTGTGTCGGCCTAACCTACATGCGACTCACCGGTGCCAGAAGATCTGCGGTAAAACTAAGAAGGGTGATCGCTGAAATAGGGTCGGCCGAGGGCGGCCTCAATCTTGAGGGGGGAGTAGTTAACTAAGTAGCTAACTGGACGGAGGCGATGACCGAATGTCCGAAGCCCAGCTGCGGCCAAAACCGCTGACGCGGCATTTGGCCGGATGCTCGTGCATAGCCGGCAAACACAGCATATTTGCGTGGCCGCTATGAGTTTCAATTTTGTCAACTTTAAGTTCAGTTCGCTTCAAGCTCTATAAGAATAAAGAACACAAGTTCTATAGCATTGCAAAACTCCGGCAACCGCCGTTAAATATCTCTTATTATTTTGCACTGACTGAGTCTCTAGGCCAGCAGGCGAAGGGGGCAGTGACCTCCCAACGTAAGTCATCCTAATCAGCAAATGTGAAGACACAGCCATCCGGCTCTGACTCCAGAGAGGGATCCCCGATCTTTACACACGAGAACCAGGTCAAGGCCCCCTCCTCCCCCGCACTACCGAGCGGGCTTCGGCAGGTGCGACCAGCAGCAACCATATTCCTCCCGCGTTCACGGGAGGCCATTACAAGCAGCAGCCTCCAGCGGCTCATCCTCACGCGTGGGTGCAACGCATCCCCCCGCACCTACGGGAGGCAACCACAAGCTACTGGCCGCCACTCAGATATAACGGGTGCTCCCAGAAGCGACCGCTTCCTCCGCGCCTACAAGCGAGCTCATCGAAGAAGACCACCCTTCACAGTAAAGAAGAGGACCACCCTTGGCCACACACATATCGAGTATTGTTTCTCCCGCACATACGTGTGGGCTCATCGAAGAAGACCACCCTTGACAGTGCGGCCATTGAGGACCACCTCAGGCCGCGCCCATCAACCAGATTAATTTGTACATCAAAATTGATATTTGCCGGACGGACTCGGAAACTTTCTACTTAAATAAAAGGCATTGTCTAGACTAAAGTTGGGGTATTTAGAAGAAAGAGTACGTATGTTCAAACCACTTACCTGAGATGGAAACCACGTTCCTCCACAGCACGTACAAAACTTAGTTGGTCCGTGCTTAATGTTACGAATATATTGTTCCCTTGCCGTAGCTCGACTCCTCTCGTTCATCCTCCGAAAGTTGTGCTCTTGCAGCAATGTTGCGATGTGACTGTCTGGAAGATTCCGCCTGCCGATTTTGTGAACTCGACCTGTATGTGAGAAGTCGCTCGTCAGCCATTTCCTGAATTTGTTTTTCCCGAAATCTTTGCTGTAGTCTTGTGTTCCGATGATGCACTGTGTCGGTCCTTTGCTCCTGTGTCCTAGTGATAGGGTTGTTCCTTGTCATCCAATGAGCTGCTGCTTCCCGTAAACGCTCGAGTCCTCTATTTTCCTCGATCGATTTCCAGGTAGATTGATCAGCAGTGTTTCGCGACTGCTCTCGTCGTCGCTCCTCGGAATCCGACCTTACTATTGCGTACGCTACAGCGTCCCGTGCGCGCTCTGGTCCTCGATTTTCCTCGATCGATCTCCACGTAGCATGGTCAGCAGTATTTTGCACCTGCTGTCGTCGTCACTCTTCGGAATTCGACCTGGCGCTTGCGTGCGCTACAGCGTCCCGTGTGCGCTTGAGTCCTCGATTTTCCTCGATCGATCTCCAGGTAGCATGGTCAGCAGTATTTTGAACCTGCTGTCGTCGTCGCTCTTCGGAATTCGACCTGGCGCTTGCGTGCGCTTCAGCGTCCCGTGTGCGCTCGAGTCCTCGATTTTCCTCGTTCGCTCTGCAGGTAGCGCGATTGTCAGTGTTCCTCAATCGATCGCTGGCTCGAATTCTTTCGCTTCTTCTTCTCTGAGAGCGAGCATCGGAATTTCGGAACTTGTACGGGCCAAGGCAATGTGCTGCGCATTACGGGTCCTTATTTGTGACGCATTTTGATCATATTGGGATCGGCTTCGTCTAAGCGCTGAGATAAAGAAGATATGCGCGGCATTCTCTTTATTTTGCTGTTCTAAAATTATTGTATAAAAGTTAAGCGGTTATAATTTGTCAGAGATTTTCAAAATCTCTTTGGTCTGGATTCTGGTAAATATTTATTGATGTTCATTGATGTTCCACCTGAATTTCACCAGAAGAGACTTATTTGTTACGAATTTATGAGTCCTGTTTTACTTTATAGAAATACTTACCAAAGGAAAAAAGTATAATAATACTTTATTATTTTGTTACACACTTTTTTCACTTTTCACCTTATACCTTTGGTGGATTTTTAATCACTTTTCAGGCGGACAATGCCTGATTTTAGGGACAATTCGTAGGTAAATTAGGTAAACCAAGTTGATTACCTATTTAAGGATTGCGTAATAACTGCATTATTACCTGTTATCTAGCTTCGTGACAACCTTGTTAAGGTTATTTCTGTAATCTAAAATGGGAAAAACGGGTATACCTAGGTATCCTACCTTATAATTTGGGCACCTGTATCCATGTTATTCGTGTCCTAACACCACCTCATTCAGCAAAATATTATAGTCGTCAGAATTTTGTGTAAAATTAATTTCGTAATTCTGAAAAGTTAAAATACTCTATACCCAGAGTAAAGGAAAATACGATCAAAATCAACAAAGCAACATTTTTTTAAAAAATAATTATTTCATTATTTCGCTGACCGTTTCTTTGACAGCTATATGTTAGAGTCGTCCGATTTGTATTAATTATAATTCGAAATTCTTAAAAATACACAAAATGTTATTTCCAATAGTATAAGATAATATATCAAAAAACACCGAAGCTATAAATTGTTTCATATTATTTTCCCACCAATTTTACGATCGTTCCTATGGCAGCAATATGATATAGTCGTCCGATTTTGATAAAATTAAATTCGAAATTCAGAATGAATTAAAAAATGTTATTTCCAAGCGTAGGAGGTTATATGTTAAAAAACACCGAAGCTATAATTTGTTTCATATTATTTTCCCACCGATTGTACGATCGTTCCTATGGCAGCTATATGATATGGTCGTCCGATTTTGATAAAATTTAATTTGAAATTCAGAGCTAATTAAAAAATGTTATTTCCAAGCGTAGGAGGTTATATGTTAGGAAACACCGAAGCTATAATTTGTTTCATATTATATTCCCACCAATTTTACGATCGTTCCTATGGCAGCTATATGATATAGTCATTCGATTTTGATAAAATTAAATTAAATTTCCAAGCGTAGGAGGTTATATGTTAAGGAACACCAAAGCTATAATTTATTTCATAATATTTTCCCACCAATTTTACGATCGTTCCTATGGTAGCTATATGATATAGTCTTCCGATTTTGATAAAATTTAATTCGAAATTCAAAACTAATTAAAAAATGTTATTTCCAAGGAAAGGAGGTAATATGTTAAAAAACACCAAAAATATAATTTTTTTAAATTTTTTTCCGATTATTCCTATGGGAGCTATAATATATAGTTGTTTGATCCGGCTGGTTCCGACTTATATACTACCTGCAAAATATATAAGACTTTTGGGAAAGTTTCAGCCCGACAGCTTTAAAACTGATATACTAGTTTGCGTAGAAACGGACGGACAGACGGACATGGCTAGATCGACTCGTCTAGTGATGCTGATCAAGAATATATATAGTTTATGGGGTCGGAAACGTCTCCTTGACTGCGTTGCAATTTTCTGACTGAAATTATTATACCCTCTGCAAGGGTATAAAAACACCGAAGCTATAATTTGTTTCATATTATTTTCCCACCGATTTTACGATCGTTCCTATGGCAGCTATATGATACAGTCGTCCGATTTTGATCAAATTAAATTCAAATTCAGAACATATTAAAAAATGTTATTTCCAAGGAAAGGAGGAAATAAGTTAAAAAACACCGAAGCTATAATTTGTTTCATATTATTTTCCCACCAATTTTACGATCGTTCCTATGGCAGCAATATGATATAGTCGTCCGATTTTGATAAAATTAAATTCGAAATTCAGAATGAATTAAAAAATGTTATTTCCAAGCGTAGGAGGTTATATGTTAAAAAACACCGAAGCTATAATTTGTTTCATATTATTTTCCCACCGATTGTACGATCGTTCCTATGGCAGCTGTATGATATAGTCGTCCGGAATCTGTTGCCCCAGGAAGTTTATTTGCTCGCCAAGTTATAGACTGAAATATTGTAGAAATGAATCTGTTTTTTTATACATTATACATTACGTGAGCGTAATACTGGCGTTGCTTAAATTTGAGAGACCGGGTAAGCGAGCAAAGGTTATCGTCAGATACTATCGGAGGAAGTCTTATAAGAGGAAGTTCGCCATTTGAATCATTTTCATCTTGGAGTACATTTACGTTTTGGCCGACGTCGGGGACTGCCAAAGCTCTGAACTCTTCATCAATGTATTGAGAGGCTGGCCGTTCGGGAAGGGGGCCGTTTTCTTCTCTATCCACATTTTGCAGATCTTGAAGAACTCTCTCTAACTCCATGTCGTTAAACACATCATACTGCTCTTTATTGCGTTTAATAATTTCAAAATTATTTCTAAATGTGCTTTCATTGTCGTTTGAAATGAGTTCCATCTCTTCACTTCTCCATGGGGAAAAGAGCATTACGTGCTCTCTAAAATAATCTGATGGAGAAGAGCTTAAACTGAAGCGAACCCACCTAAGAAATAGGGCATGATTACGTCTTTTTACCCTACCAGTCCCATCCAGCACTTGGTAACTTTGTGCAGCAACGTTATTTTCTTCATCTGCATCAAAGTCGATTGTTTCGTCATATTCTTCGTTTGACTGTTCTGATCGTGCATTTAGCTTGGAGAAGTTGAACCAAGCAGCAAATTCCGCAAAACATAACGATTCTAGTTGTTCATGTCTTTGCACGTATCGATCAAGTAAATTTCGCTCAAAAATATCTGTTTCAACGTTGGATTCGTTTTCTTCAAATGGATACAAAACCAGAGTTTCAGGCATTGGTGGGTATGGCATATTAAAACGGCAGAATTGTTGTCCTCGCAGTTCCCTTAAACATGAAGCGCTGTGCTTATGGCGCTGATATTGAATTTCTTCATGAATTTTAGGATCGTCCCTGCTGGTAGTAATGAAACGATCAATAAAGCAAGTGATCTCTTCGGCGTTATCGGGTCCTTCTAGCTTTGGGGCACCAGAAAACCAATACATGCCATGAGAGTGCGGCGATCCTCTGTGCTGGAACTTGATCCTCCAATAATAATGGACGAGTCTTAACTCACCAAATATCTCGGAGCTTTTAAATAATTTCATTAATTGCCGGAACCTGTAGTCGAAGTACCGGGAGCACGTTACTGGGTCAGATCGAGTTAATCTAGCTTTTTCGGCGCTAGAAAGAGCTGCTGCCTCTTCCTCAGTAATGTCTCTGCTATCCAATAAAAGGGATAGAATAACTAAGAGTTCGTTCCATTTAGATTCAGCAGCATAGAGGGTTATGAAGAATGTAGGCAACCCAAATTGTCTTATCATGGCTATAACTTTTTTTTTTCTGCCTCCCAGTGTGCTGGACCTGAACGGAGGCCTTTTAGAATGTGAAATCCATCTTCATGTTGTACAAGACTGTCAACAAATGAATTATCCCTCACATTTGCAGCAGTTACTGCACCTGATTTTTTTCGTAGGGCAATGGAAATAGAACTTTGAATTCGTTGCGTTTTATAAAATTTGTACATATAAAGGACTTTGGGACCTACTGTTTTTTTTTTGCATAGGTCGAATTCCCCTTAAATATTTCGCCGCAAGAAATAGTTGGGTAGGAAAGTTCTTCTGCGTCGTCGTCAAGGGTTAAATTTGTTGGAATGCGGCCTTCTCCGGGAGCCATAGCAATACGCTGAAGTCCACTATCATCGTTTTCTAATAGGCTTTCATGACCTCCGGGACTTAAATCACCTTCTTGCTCATCATTTGATTGAGAATGAGAGTGTTGACCAAGAAACTATTCTACGACTTCTCGGTCAGATTCATCTGCGATGAAAGGTATCTCTTCTTCGGTTCCCATTTGATTGAGCCAATTACCGTCAAAGGAAATATTGTGCTTTCTGTAGAGCTCAGTGTTAACCAAGTATCGCGCAGCTTGAATAAGCCGAGCGGGTCGAATAGTTTCCGTCATGAAATTTTGGGAATATTCTAACTTTCTTTTTAAATGAACCTAGATTACATGGGTCGAATCAAAGGTGCGCGGGAGTACGCTTACAGTATCAGGTACTGAAATTGGAACATTGACTACAGCGCCTCTTATTCCGCATTGCCTTTCATATCCAAGGGATATAATGCGCATGAAGGATATTCGAGGAGAAATAAGGCGCTCCTCAAGACATGTCAAGTTTTTAAGGCATGCAGGTATCTCTGGAAAGTCGAAGCCATTAGAGAGACAAAGGGATGGTATCCTACCTTTGGAAACGCCTTGACGACATGTAAGTTAACTAAGTAGCTAACCGGACGGAGGCGATGACCGAATGTCCGAAGCCCAGCTGCGGCCAAAACCGCTGACGCGGCATTTGGCCGGATGCTCGTGCATAGCCGGCAAACACAGCATATTTGCGTGGCCGCTATGAGTTTCAATTTTGTCAACTTTAAGTTCAGTTCGCTTCAAGCTCTATAAGAATAAAGAACACAAGTTCTATAGCATTGCAAAACTCCGGCAACCGCCGTTAAATATCTCTTATTATTTTGCACTGACTGAGTCTCTAGGCCAGCAGGCGAAGGGGGCAGTTACCTCCCAACGTAAGTCATCCTAATCAGCAATTGTGAAGATACAGCCATCCGGCTCTGACTCCAGAGAGGGATCCCCGATCTCTACACACGAGAACCAGGTCAAGGCCCCCTCCTCCCCCGCACTACCGAGCGGGCTTCGGCAGGTGCGACCAGCAGCAACCATATTCCTCGCGCGTTCACGGGAGGCCATTACAAGCAGCAGCCTCCAGCGGCTCATCCTCACGCGTGGGTGCAACGCATCCCCCCGCACCTACGGGAGGCAACCACAAGCTACTGGCCGCCACTCAGATATAACGGGCGCTCCCAGAAGCGACCGCTTCCTCCGCGCCTACAAGCGAGCTCATCGAAGAAGACCACCCTTCACAGTAAAGAAGAGGACCACCCTTGGCCACACACATATCGAGTATTGTTTCTCCCGCACATACGTGTGGGCTCATCGAAGAAGACCACCCTTGACAGTGCGGCCATTGAGGACCACCTCAGGCCGCGCCCATCAACCAGATTAATTGGCGCTCAACAATAAAAACCCAACGGTTTCGCTTAGAGATTTTTACATTCTTGGAAAAAAATTTTTATCTTTGAGGAAGAAACCACAGTAAATAAAATGTAAGTGCACCCCTCATTTAAATATTTTCTAAACAGTCTGCAAAGTAGAACTAGTTAATAAAGAATACTACGAGAGTAAAACGGCTCCTAGCCCGATAAAATTCGGGATTTGATTAACGAAAATAAAAAATATAAATATATTACGTTAAATTCATTCATTTTTCTGATTTGAAATATTTTGACTATGAGTCGAGGCTGTATGTCAGTCTTATATACCCTATATCTCTTATAATTTACAATATTATAATTTTAAAATATTTACCACTACAATAATTTTTATGCAAGGGCACAGGTATCTACTACCCTTAAAATTAACTAGGTGAATTATATAGTGAGGAAATACGAGCTCTCATTTTGGCGGCTCTGTGTCCCCGTTTTCTAATCATTTTGTGTGCGTATATGAGCTCGCCATTTTCTAAGTATAGAAGCGTTAAGCAGTACGCTAGCGATTCAGGGTCAGATAGTGAAGAACTCCTTCGAGCTTCCACTCCGAAAAACACGCGTAGAAACCCCCCAGCGGGCGAAAGGGTAGACCTAATGGATCCTGAACAACTTAGAGGAGTAGTGCAGGCGGCTATTGACAACGCCCTGGCCGGGCAGGCCGCCGCAAATTTACAAAAAGAACGGGAGTTCAGACAAATAATCGATGCATTGACCAGCCAAGTGGCAGAATTGCGCGCTGCGCCCACGACGTCCCGAATTTCGGCCCCAACGCCAGAAATTAAGGTTTATGCAGCCATAGAAATTATAGACACAGTTCAATGCAGCGAGCCTCTGGACGCTGTCAAGTGCCTACCCGAATTTGCGGGAGCACAGGAGTCATATGTTTCATGGAGGCAAGCCGCCACCGCTGCCTACCACATATTTAGACGGTACAATGGTAGTTCACGCCATTATCAGGCAGTGATTATAATAAGAAGTAAAATAAGAGGCACTGCTGATGCAGTGTTGTCCTCCTTTGGCACAATTTTAAATTTTGACGCGATCATAGACCGTTTGGATTTCACTTACAGTGACAAACGGCAGATCCACGTCATTGAACAGGAGATGGGCACCCTCAGACAGGGAAGCCTCACACTCCTGCAATATTACGATGAGGTTGAGAAAAAACTCACCTTACTCACAAATAAAGCCACGATGTCGTACGAGACAGCGGCGGCAAGAATTTTGTGTGATAAATTCCGGGACGATGCGCTCCGGGTATTTATTTCGGGCCTTAGACGCAGCCTGTCTGATGTCCTCTTCTCGGCAAAGCCGAAGGACATGCCAACTGCGTTGGCATTAGCGCAAGAAGTGGAATCAAACCACGAGAGATACACGTTCGCAACATCGTTTGCAAAGAGTCTAGAGGATAGGGACCGTAAGACGAGTCCAAAGGAGCAAAGGCGCCAGCAGGATAGAAATTTTTCCCAAACAGACCCCCAGTTGGGTATTAATAAAAATCCCTATTATACCAAACAAGTTAAAGCGCAGGTACATTCTGACCTGCGCAATAACAAATTGCAGAGTAGACCGGAGCCGATGGAAGTCGACCCCTCTGCAAAGGTTTGCATTCCTGCTCAAGCTCCACCCTATCAGAATAGGAGACCGGCAACGTCCGAGCGTACAGGCGCCCCTAGAAAACAGCAGAGGGTAAACCACGTCACCCAAAGCTCAGATCAGGAAGGGAAATCTTACGCCAACGCTGCGTCCAGCGCAATAGCAGAGATCAACAATGATGCTATTTGCGAATACGATTCAGACGTAGTCCATTTTTTAGGGGAAAATCCCTGCTGCCTGTCATCAGACGAAGAGTAGCGGGGACAAATATGAAGCTGCTTATTGACACGGGCGCCTCGAAAAATTTCATCCGACCGTTCGAAGGATTGAAATGTGTCCCGGTAGAAAACCCCTTCGAAATTCACTCAATTCACGGCAACACCACAATCACGAAGAAATGCTTCGTGTCACTTTTTGATTTGAAGGCCACCTTCTTCATCTTACCCGACTTATCTTCTTTTGATGCAATCGTAGGCCTCGACCTTCTTAAACAGGCGGGAGCGTCACTTTGCCTGGCCTCTGGCCACATCAAATGGGGCAACAAAGAGGAGAAAATTGATTTTCACTCGTGCCCTAATGTAAATTTCACCGAAGTGGATTGCTCAGATGCGCCACCTTTGGTCAGAAAGACATTTTTAACAATGCTCCGCGACAGGAAAAAAGCCTTTGCGGACCCCAATGAGGCTTTACCTTACAACACATCGGTGGTAGCCACCATCAGAACTGTTGATGAGGAGCCCATTTATGCCAAACTCTACCCATACCCAATGGGCGCAGCCGATTTCGTTAATGGCGAGATTCAAGAGCTGCTAAAAAATGGCATAATCCAGAAGTCGAGATCCCCCTACAATAACCCGATATGGGTTGTAGACAAAAAGGGCACCGACGAAACGGGCGCCCGTAAAATGCGACTCGTATTGGACTTTCGCAAATTGAACGAGAGGACAATACCTGATCGCTATCCCATGCCAAATATCTCTATGATACTAGGGAATTTAGGCAGACCGAAATACTTCACTACGCTCGATTTAAAATCTGGCTACCACCAAATAACGCTGGCAGAACGCGACCGTGAAAAGACTTCCTTTTCCGTAAATGGAGGAAAGTACGAGTTTCGCAGAATGCCATTTGGACTAAAAAATGCTGCCAGCATTTTCCAAAGAACTATAGACGACATACTGCGAGAGCAGATAGGCAAATTTTGCTATGTTTATGTCGATGACGTTATCGTCTTCTCAGAAGACGAAAACTCTCACATCCAGCACGTAGATTGGGTTCTCAAAAGCCTTTACGATGCTAATATGAGGGTATCAACTGAAAAATCTAAATTCTTCAAAAAAAGCGTTAGCTTCTTGGGTTTTATAGTCACCAGCAACGGGGCTACTACTGACCCAGAAAAAACCAAGGCCATTCAAGAATTCCCTGAGCCCAAAAACGTGTTCGAAGTTAGATCATTCCTTGGCCTGGCCAGCTACTATAGATGCTTTATTAAAGATTTTGCGTCCATAGCTCGGCCCATTTCAGACATCCTGAAAGGGGAATTCGGTAGTGTCAGCAGACACAGGTCGAAAAATATCCAGGTGCAGTTCAACGAGCCGCAACGGCTAGCTTTTCACAAGCTGCGTAACATTCTAGCTTCCGAGGAGGTCATCCTCAGGTATCCCAACTATAAAAAGCAATTGATCTAACGACAGATGCCTCAGCTTACGGCATTGGCGCAGTCCTATCTCAAGAGGGACGGCCCATTACCATGATCTCGAGAATCCTAAAGGACAGAGAGATCAATTATGCCACCAATGAAAGGGAGCTGCTAGCAATAGTTTGGGCATTGGCCAAATTACGTCACTATCTATATGCAGTGAAAGATATCAACATCTTTACTGACCATCAACCACTGACCTTTGCGGTATCGGAATCCAATCCGAATGCAAAGATCAAACGGTGGAAAGCTCGCATCGACGAGTCCGGCGCCAACATTTTTTACAAGCCCGGCAAGGAAAACCTCGTTGCGGATGCCCTCTCAAGACAGCAACTTAACGTTCTGGGAGAGGAAGAAGCTTTTTCAAGTGCGGCCACGATTCACAGTGAGCTGTCACTGACCCACACAATTGAGGCAACGGATAAGCCTTTGAATTGCTTCCAAAACCAGATAACTCTGGAGGAAGCTCGCTTTCCGCAAAAACGCAGCTTTGTCCTCTTTGGAAACAAGAGACGGCATGCGATCAGCTTCTCCTGCAAAGAGTCATTACTCAATGATCTCGCAGATTTAATTGTTCCTAAGGGCGTAAACGCCATCCATTGCGATTTGCACACACTCGCAATGATACAGGACCAACTGATACGCCAATTTCCAGCCACAAAATTTTGGTATTGTAAAAATCGTGTAACGGACATTTTTGCAGTCCCGGAGAGACGAGAAATTCTGTCCACTGAACACAACAGGGCTCACAGGTCGGCCCAAGAAAATGTAAAGCAGGTACTCTCCGAGTACTACTTCCCGAAAATGGCCAAGCTAGCTATCGAAATCGTCGCTAACTGCAAAACATGTGCTAAAGCTAAATATGACAGGCATCCCAAAAAGCAGGAGCTTGGGGAAACACCAATCCCGTCTCAGGTTGGGGAAATATTACACATAGACATCTTCTCAACGGATAAAAAATATTTTCTTACATCCATTGACAAATTCTCAAAATTTGCGATGGTCCAACCAATCCCCTCTAGAACCATAGAGGACATTAAACCAGCACTGCTACAACTCTTGAATGTTTTCCCGAAAGCCAAGGTCATATATTGTGACAACGAACCATCGTTGAATTCACACACCATTTTGTCCATGCTGGAAAACCATTTCGGCGTGAGCATCTCGAATGCACCGCCCCTCCACAGTGTCTCAAACGGACAAGTGGAACGTTTCCACAGCACTCTAGTAGAGCTTGCTAGATGCCTTAAAATTGATAAAGGCATCAGTGATACCGTCGAGCTAATCTTGCTGGCCACAGCCAGATACAATAAATCTATCCATTCGGTCATCGACAAGAGGCCAGCCGACGTAATTCAAACACAGTCGGATCAACCACAGTATGAAATTCAGGATAAGATAAGCTCAGGAACAGGGAAAATGCTGCCCGACAGAACAGGGTGTTCAAAGTTGGTGAAAAAGTCCTTGTAAAATCCAACAGGCGGCTAGGCAACAAACTCTCACCATTGTGTGAAGAGAAGATTGTGGAAGCGGACATGGGGACCACAGTCCTCATCAAGGGGAGGGTGGTCCACAAGGACAACATTAAATAAAAAAATAAGTTTTTTACCTTTTTGCCACTTGGCACAAATTTTACTAGCTTTAAGCATAGCTGATAAAATATTTTTTTTAAGGTTAAGTTAATTTCCGTTGGTGGTGGGCAACCTTGTCGTGAACAAAAATATAGCTCTGAATTCATTCCACAGGTCCAAAATCATTCCAATCCTCTTCTCCTTAACCATGGCGTCGGCGCACATCACCGACTATTCACAAGCCAAGTACATCCCCATTATTGACGGTCGAATACTAGTGTGGGAGGAATTCGCATTCGTTAGACATTCAGCGAACCTTTCAGAGTACAGGCGCGTAGTAGAAGAAACAGAAAATATGAGCGATATGTTTCCCCAGTCACACATGAAAAAACTTTTGGACGTGGACACAGCTCACCTTCGCGACCTGCTCGACTCGTTAGGCGTGCACCACAGGGTAGCCAGGAGTTTAGACTTTTTAGGATCAATTTTAAAAGTCGTAGCAGGAACTCCGGACGCCGGGGATTTAGAGAGAATTAAATTCACAGAAACACAATTAATCAATTCAAACAATAGACAAATAGAAATAAATACCAGAATACAAAGTCAAATTAATGAATTAACGTCAACCGTAAATCAAATCCTGAAAGTGGCAAAGAGTTCACAAGTGGACACTGGCCATCTATATGAAACCTTGCTCTCCAGAAACCGAATGTTAACAATGGAACTTCAAAATTTAATGATGGCAATTTCGCTTGCTAAAGTAAACATAGTCAGCCCAAACATATTAGATGACGCAGACCTAGAAAGTATTTGGATGGAGGAGCCCACCGACACTCCTATAAAAGATATTTTGTCCGTAGCGTCCGTGAAAATTCTCCAGTCTGTTAACATATTGCACTTCCTTATTAAGTTCCCAAAAATTAAATTAGCATGTAAGAAGATTACAATGTTCCCGGTAGCACATAATAATGTGATGCTAAGGTTAGTGGATAATATAATAGCAGAATGCAATGGGGAAATGTATGCGATCCAGAATTGCTCCACAACACCAGGAGTCACTTTCTGCCGACTATCAGCGAAGACCACATGCGCCCGAGAACTCCATGCAGGTGGAGTTGCGCACTGCGAGACCCAACCAAGCGATTTACATCCGATCACTTATGTCGATGAGGGAATTATGATCATCAATGATCAATCAGCGCAGGTACGAGTAGACAACGGAACAAGCGTCTGGATACACGGGACGCATCTCGTCACCTTTAGTGAGCGCGTCACAGTAAACGAAACCCTGGTTTTGAACCAAAACTCCGCCCAGAAGAGGACTCCGGGGGTGGCAAGCTCACCCTCACTGAACATCACCATCAGTCAAAATACTCTGAGCCTCCCCTACCTTCACCGCTTGAGTGAACGTAACCTGGTATACATTCAGAAGTTCGGAAATAAAATCAATACCAATCAGACACACATGGTAGCGCAAATTACAGGAGTAATATGTTGCGCATTGATTTGTGTCGGCCTAACCTACATGCGACTCACCGGTGCCAGAAGATCTGCGGTAAAGCTAAGAAGGGTGATCGCTGAAATAGGGTCGGCCGAGGGCGGCCTCAATCTTGAGGGGGGAGTAGTTAACTAAGTAGCTAACTGGACGGAGGCGATGACCGAATGTCCGAAGCCCAGCTGCGGCCAAAACCGCTGACGCGGCATTTGGCCGGATGCTCGTGCATAGCTGGCAAACACAGCATATTTGCGTGGCCGCTATGAGTTTCAATTTTGTCAACTTTAAGTTCAGTTCGCTTCAAGCTCTATAAAAATAAAGAACACAAGTTCTATAGCATTGCAAAACTCCGGCAACCGCCTTAAATATCTCTTATTATTTTGCACTGACTGAGTCTCTAGGCCAGCAGGCGAAGGGGGCAGTTACCTCCCAACGTAAGTCATCCTAATCAGCAATTGTGAAGATACAGCCATCCGGCTCTGACTCCAGAGAGGGATCCCCGATCTCTACACACGAGAACCAGGTCAAGGCCCCCTCCTCCCCCGCACTACCGAGCGGGCTTCGGCAGGTGCGACCAGCAGCAACCATATTCCTCCCGCGTTCACGGGAGGCCATTACAAGCAGCAGCCTCCAGCGGCTCATCCTCACGCGTGGGTGCAACGCATCCCCCCGCACCTACGGGAGGCAACCACAAGCTACTGGCCGCCACTCAGATATAACGGGCGCTCCCAGAAGCGACCGCTTGCTCCGCGCCTACAAGTGAGCTCATCGAAGAAGACCACCCTTGACAGTAAAGAAGAGGACCACCCTTGGCCACACACATATCGCGTATTGTTTCTCCCGCACATACGTGTGGGCTCATCGAAGAAGACCACCCTTGACAGTGCGGCCATTGAGGACCACCTCAGGCCGCGCCCATCAACCAGATTAATTTGTACATCAAAATTGATATTTGCCGGACGGACTCGGAAACTTTCTACTTAAATAAAAGGCATTGTCTAGACTAAAGTTGGGGTATTTAGAAGAAAGAGTACGTATGTTCAAACCACTTACCTGAGATGGAAACCACGTTCCTCCACAGCACGTACAAAACTTAGTTGGTCCGTGCTTAATGTTACGAATATATTGTTCCCTTGCCGTAGCTCGACTCCTCTCGTTCATCCTCCGAAAGTTGTGCTCTTGCAGCAATATTGCGCTGTGACTGTCTGGAAGATTCCGCCTGCCGATTTTGTGAACTCGACCTGTATGTGAGAAGTCGCTCGTCAGCCATTTCCTGAATTTGTTTTTCCCGAAATCTTTGCTGTAGTCTTGTGTTCCGATGATGCACTGTGTCGGTCCTTTGCTCCTGTGTCCTAGTGATAGGGTTGTTCCTTGTGATCCTATGAGCTGCTGCTTCCCGTAAACGCTCGAGTCCTCTATTTTCTTCGATCGATTTCCAGGTAGATTGATCAGCAGTGTTTCGCGACTGCTCTCGTCGTCGCTCCTCGGAATCCGACCTGACTATTGCGTACGCTACAGCGTCCCGTGCGCGCTCTGGTCCTTGATTTTCCTCGATCGATCTCCACGTAGCATGGTCAGCAGTATTTTGTACCTGCTGTCGTCGTCACTCTTCGGAATTCGACCTGGCGCTTGCGTGCGCTACAGCGTCCCGTGTGCGCTTGAGTCCTCGATTTTCCTCGATCGATCTCCAGGTAGCATGGTCAGCAGTATTTTGAACCTGCTGTCGTCGTCGCTCTTCGGAGTTCGACCTGGCGCTTGCGTGCGCTTCAGCGTCCCGTGTGCGCTCGAGTCCTCGATTTTCCTCGTTCGCTCTGCAGGTAGCGCGATTGTCAGTGTTCCTCAATCGATCGCTGGCTCGAATTCTTTCGCTTCTTCTTCTCTGAAAGCGAGCATCGGAATTTCGCGAGCGAGCTTCTTCTGCTACCTCCAAATTACTTGTACGGGCCAAGGCAATGTGCTGCGCATTACGGGTCCTTATTTGTGACGCATTTTGATCATATTGGGATCGGCTTCGTCTAAGCGCAGCTTAGCTGAGATAAAGAAGATATGCGCGGCATTCTCTTTATTTTGCTGTTCTAAAATTATTGTATAAAAGTTAAGCGGTTATAATTTGTCAGAGATTTTCAAAATCTCTTTGGTCTGGATTCTGGTAAATATTTATTGATGTTCATTGATGTTCCACCTGAATTTCACCAGAAGAGACTTATTTGTTACGAATTTATGAGTCCTGTTTTACTTTATAGAAATACTTACCAAAGGAAAAAAGTATAATAATACTTTATTATTTTGTTACACACTTTTTTCACTTTTCACCTTATACCTTCTGGTGGATTTTTAATCACTTTTCAGGCGGACAATGCCTGACTTTAGGGACAATTCGTAGGTAAATTAGGTAAACCAAGTTGATTACCTAATTAAAGGATTGCGTAATAACTGCATTATTACCTGTTATCTAGCTGCGTGGCAACCTTGTTAAGGTTATTTCTGTAATCTAAAATGGGAAAAACGGGTATACCTAGGTATCCTACCTTATAATTTGGGCACCTGTATCCATGTTATTCGTGTCCTAACACCACCCCATTCAGCAAAATATTATAGTCGTCAGAATTTTGTGTAAAATTAATTTCGTAATTCTGAAAAGGTAAAATACTCTATACCCAGAGTAAAGGAAAATACGATCAAAATCAACAAAGCAACATTTTTTTTTAAAATAATTATTTCATTATTTCGCTGACCGTTTCTTTGACAGCTATATGTTAGAGTCGTCCGATTTGTATTAATTATAATTCGAAATTCTTAAAAATACACAAAATTGTATTTCCAATAGTATAAGATAATATATCAAAAAACACCGAAGCTATAATTTGTTTCATATTATTTTCCCACTAATTTTCCGATCGTTCCTATGGCAGCTAAATGATATATATGATTTTGATAAAATTAAATTCGAAATTCAGAACTAATTAAAAATTTTATTTCCAAGCGTAGGAGGTTATATGTTAAAAAACACCGAAGCTATTATTTGTTTCATATTATTTTCCCACCAATTTTAAATTAATTAATTAATTAATTAAAAATTTTATTTCCAAGCGTAGGAGGTTAGGTTAGGTTAGGTTAGGGCGGCTGTCGGACTATAGTCCGAAACCCTTAGACCTCAATGGGTCCATTGTGATACCGCATGATCTCGTTTTTTCCTTCTCTAGGGTCCCGTTTCTAGTAGTTTCAGCCTGTGTTAAGCTGATCAGCATGTCTTCCACCCGGAAGATTTAATAAAGGCACTTATGCTTTTGAGATTAATCTCCGATATTTCGGTAAGATCGTCGATGAAGGGGCTTCTTAAGTGTTTCAGTGTGAGTCTGCATAGAGCTGGGCAGAATCAGAGAAGGTGTTCTACCGTTTCCACTTCTTCCTCATCCCTGCAGCTTCTGCATGTGCGCCAACAAGCCAGTGGCCTGTAAGAGCTCGAATCAGCATGCCACACTCTGTGCGGCTGAGTTTGAGTAACTCCGAGGTTTTTTTGTTGTTTACTCAGGCCATGTCTGGTGAGATATGCGACACTGTGGTGCGTTTTGCCAATGGGTGTTGGCTAGTGTGTTGAAGTGGTTTTTTATGTTTAGCGTGCAAGTAGCCATGGGCATACCGACATTTTCCTCTCCTGGTAGATAGATAGATTTTCCACCTCGTGGAGAGATCTGCGACAGTCTGCTATTGTACGGGAGTTGCTGTTTGTCGAGTAGATCGACTTAATAGCCGATTGGCTGTCACTATATATATTTAGATGTCCTCTTCGGAGGCTTATGTTCCCTAAACAGTTTAGTGCTTCTTTTATAGCGTGGACCTCCGCTTGGAAGACGCTACAGTGGTCCGGGAGCCTGAATGACTTCCTGATATCTTATTGTTTGGAGTATACACCTTCGCCAACTTGTCCTTCTAATTTGGATCCGTTTTCTTCGGAATCGATTTATCATGCTGGAGAATTATAGCACGGCCATAAAAATGGCTTTGGACTGCCCGGTGTCCCTCAGTCGAATAGTTGCCGATTTGGGACTTTCCATGCCTCCTAAGTCCAGGCTAGGGAGGTTCAAGATCGCATTCAGCGCTTCATTCGGGGTGGTTCGAAGGGCTCCACTAATACACAAAGCCGCCATTCGCTGTACTTTGTTTAGAGGAGTCAGTATGCATTGTTTGTGCAAGGCGGTCCACCAAAGAGCCACTCCGTACACTAGGATTGGCTGTGTATATCCAGTTAACTATTCTTGGGGACATGCCCCATCTTAGCCCGATTGCTTTTTTACAGGAGTAAAGTGCAATGGTCGCTTTTTTGGTTCTCTCTTGGTTGTTTAAGCCCCATTTGAGGCGTTTATCTAGTACTAACCCCAAGTACCTGGCGTGATCGCTAAAAGAGAGATTACAATTGTTTAAAATGGGTGGGTTAAGTTGTGGAATTTTATACCTATTTGTAAAAATAACAAGTTCCCTTTTTGAGGGATTTACCCCGAGTCCGTTCGCTATCGTCCATTCCGATAGTATTTTAAGTTTAGCGGTCATAAGATCGCAAAGTGTTTGTGAATATTTTCCATTAAAGATGATGGCGACGTCGTCTGCGTATGCCACGACCTTACAACTTCCTCCCTCCAGAATCCGAAGTAGTTTATTTACTGCGATATTCCACAAGAGGGGTGATAATACACCTCCTTGCGGGGTGCCTCTGTTCACTAGTCTAGTCTGGGTTGAGGTCCCTAGTGTGGCTGTGACCATTCCGCTTAGCGTAGGAGGTTATATGTTAAAGAACACCGAAGCTATAATTTGTTTCATATTATTATCCCACCAATTTTACGATCGTTCCTATGGCAGCTATATGATATAGTCGTCCGATTTTGATAAAATTAAATTCGAAATTCAGAATGAATTAAAAAATGTTATTTCCAAGCGTAGGAGGTTATATGTTAAAAAACACCGAAGCTATAATTTGTTTCATATTATTTTCCCACCGATTGTACGATCGTTCCTATGGCAGCTATATGATATAGTCGTCCGATTTTGATAAAATTTAATTCGAAATTCAGAGCTAATTAAAAAATGTTATTTCCAAGCGTAGGAGGTTATATGTTAGGAAACACCGAAGCTATAATTTGTTTCATATTATTTTCCCACCAATTTTACGATCGTTCCTATGGCAGCTATATGATATAGTCATTCGATTTTGATAAAACTAAATTCGAAATTCAGAACTAATTAAAAAATTTTGTTTCCAAGCGTAGGAGGTTATATGTTAAGGAACACCAAAGCTATAATTTATTTCATATTATTTTCCCACCAATTTTACGATCGTTCCTATGGCAGCTATATGATATAGTCTTCCGATTTTGATAAAATTTAATTCGAAATTCAAAACTAATTAAAAAATGTTATTTCCAAGGAAAGGAGGTAATATGTTAAAAAACACCAAAGATATAATTTTTTTTCCGATTCTTCCTATGGGAGCTATAAGATATAGTTGTCCGGTCCGGCTGGTTCCGACTTATATACTACCTGCAAAATATATAAGATTTTTGGGAAAGTTTCAGCCCGACAGCTTTAAAACTGAGAGACTAGTTTGCGTAGAAACGGACGGGCAGACGGACAGACGGACATGGCTAGATCGACTCGTCTAGTGATGCTGATCAAGAATATATATAGTTTATGTGGTCGGAAACGTCTCCTTGACTGTTCTGCAATTTTCTGACGGAAATTATTACACCCTCTGCAAGGGTATAAAAACACCGAAGTTATAATTTGTTTCATATTATTTTCCCATCGATTTTACGATCGTTCCTATGGCAGCTATATGATATAGTTGTCCGATTTTGATAAAATTTAATTCGAAATTCAGAACTAATTAAAAAATGTTATTTCCCAGCGTAGGAGGTTATATGTTAAGGAACACTGAAGCTATAGTTTGTTTCATATTATTTTCCCACCAATTTCACGATCGTTCCTATGGCAGCTTTATGATATAGTCGTCCGATTTTGATAAAATTAAATTCGAAATTCAGAACATATTAAAAAATGTTATTTCCAAGGAAAGGAGGAAATAAGTTCTAAAACACCGAAGCTATAATTTGTTTCATATTATTTTTCCCACCAATTTTACGATCGTTCCTATGGCAGCAATATGATATAGTCGTCCGATTTTGATAAAATTAAATTCGAAATTCAGAATGAATTAAAAAATGTTATTTCCAGGCGTAGAAGGTTATATGTTAAAAAACACCGAAGCTATAATTTGTTTCATATTATTTTCCCACCGATTGTACGATCGATCCTATGGCAGCTGTATGATAGAGTCGTCCGATTTTGATCAAATTTAATTCGAAATTCAGAGCTAATTAAAAAATGTTATTTCCAAGCGTAGGAGGTTATATGTTAGGAAACACCGAAGCTATAATTTGTTTCATATTATTTTCCCATCAATTTTACGATCGTTCCTATGGCAGCTATATGATATAGTCTTCCAATTTTGATAAAATTTAATTCGAAATTCAAAACTAATTAAAAAATGTTATTTCCAAGGAAAGGAGGAAATATGTTTAAAAACACCAAAGATATAATTTTTTTCCTTTTTTTTCGATTACTCCTATGGGAGCTATAAGATATAGTTGTCCGATCCTTCTGGTTCCGACTTATATACTACCTGCAAAAAAATAAGACTTTTGGGAAGGTTTCAGCCCGATAGCTTTAAAACTGAGAGACTAGTTTGCGTAGAAAGGGACGGACAGACGGACATGGCTAGATCGACTCGTCTAGTGATGCTGATCAAGAATATATATACTTTATGGGGTCGGAAACGTCTCCTTCACTGCGTTGCAAACTACTGACTGAAATGACTATACCCTCTGCAAGGGTATTAAAATGTAATTTCAAAGCTTAGGAGGTTTTATGTTAAAAACACCGAAGCTATAATTATTATTTTCCCACCAATTTTCCGATCGTTCCTATGGCAGCTATATGATATAGTCGTCCGATTTTGATAAAATTAAATTCGAAATTCAGAACTAATTAAAAATTTTATTTCCAAGCGTAGGAGGTTAGGTTAGGTTAGGTTAGGGCGGCTGTCGGACTATAGTCCGAAACCCTTAGACCTCAATGGGTCCATTGTGATACCGCATGATCTCGTTTTTTCCTTCTCTAGGGTCCCGTTTCTAGTAGTTTCAGCCTGTGTTAAGCTGATCAGCATGTCTTCCACCCGGAAGATTTAATAAAGGCACTTATGCTTTTGAGATTAATCTCCGATATTTCGGTAAGATCGTCGATGAAGGGGCTTCTTAAGTGTTTCAGTCTGAGTCTGCATAGGGCTGGGCAGAATCAGAGAAGGTGTTCTACCGTTTCCACTTCTTCCTCATCCCTGCAGCTTCTGCAGAAATCATTTTGCGGGGCTTTTAGCCTGCCGGCATGTGCGCCACCAAGCCAGTGGCCCGTAAGAGCTCGAATCAGCATGCCACACTCTGTGCGGCTGAGTTTGAGTAACTCCGAGGTTTTTTTGTTGTTTATCACAGGCCATGTCTGGTGAGATATGCGACACTGTGGTGCGTTTTGCCAATGGGTGTTGGCTAGTGTGTTGAAGTGGTTTTTTATGTTTACCTTGCAAGTAGCCATGGGCATACCGACATTTTCCTCTCCTGGTAGATAGATAGATTTTCCACCTCGTGGAGAGATCTGCGACAGTCTGCTATTGCACGGGAGTTGGTGTTTGTCGAGTAGATCGACTTAATAGTCGCTTGGCTGTCACTATATATATTTAGATGTCCTCTTCGGAGGCTTATGTTTCCTAAACAGTTTAGTGCTTCTTTTATAGCGTGGACCTCCGCTTGGAAGACGCTACAGTGGTCCGGGAGCCTGAATGACTTCCTGATATCTTATTGTTTGGAGTATACACCTTCGCCAACTTGGCCTTCTAATTTGGATCCGTTTTCTTCGGAATCGATTTATCATGCTGGAGAATTATAGCACGGCCATAAAAATGGCTTTGGACTGCCCGGTGTCCCTCAGTCGAATAGTTGCCGATTTGGAACTTTCCATGCCTCCTAAGTCCAGGCTAGGGAGGTTCAAGATCGCATTCAGCGCTTCATTCGGGGTGGTTCGAAGGGCTCCACTAATACACAAAGCCGCCATTCGCTGTACTTTGTTTAGAGGAGTCAGTATGCATTGTTTGTGCAAGGCGGTCCACCACAGAGCCACTCCGTACACTATGATTGGCTTGACTACCGCTGTGTATATCCAGTTAACTATTCTTGGGGACATGCCCCATCTTAGCCCGATTGCTTTTTTACAGGAGTAAAGTGCAATGGTCGCTTTTTTGGTTCTCTCTTGGTTGGTTAAGCCCCATTTGAGGCGTTTATCTAGTACTAACCCAAAGTACCTGGCGTGATCGCTAAAAGAGAGATTACAATTGTTTAAAATGGGTGGGTTAAGTTGTGGAATTTTGTACCTATTTGTAAAAATAACAAGTTCCCTTTTTGAGGGATTTACCCCGAGTCCGTTCGCTATCGTCCATTCCGATAGTATTTTAAGTTTAGCGGTCATACGATCGCAAAGTGTTTGTGAATATTTTCCATTAAAGATGATGGCGACGTCGTCTGCGTATGCCACGACCTTACAACTTCCTCCCTCCAGAATCCGAAGTAGTTTATTTACTGCGATATTCCACAAGAGGGGTGATAATACACCTCCTTGCGGGGTGCCTCTGTTCACTAGTCTAGTCTGGGTTGAGGTCCCTAGTGTGGCTGAGACCATTCCGCTTAGCGTATGAGGTTATATGTTAAACAAGGAAGAACGCTATAGTCGAGTACCTCGACTATCAGATACCCGTTACTCAGCTAAATGGAGATATGCAAGCAGCAAAGCGAGATTAAAATGCGCCACCTACCGGCGGTATACAGATTTAAGCGTTATGGGCGTTAGAGTGGGTGTGGCAAATTTTTTTTGGATCAATCGATAGGTATTGACGAGACCAATACATTTCAGTTCGCTGACCGTTTCTTTGACAGCTATATGTTAGAGTCGTCCGATTTGTATTAATTATAATTCGAAATTCTTAAAAATACACAAAATGTTATTTCCAATAGTATAAGATAATATATCAAAAAACACCGAAGCTATAATTTGTTTCTTATTATTTTCCCACCAATTTTCCGATCGTTCCTATGGCAGCTAAATGATATGGTCGTCCGATTTTGATAAAATTAAATTCGAAATTCAGAACTAATTAAAAATTTTATTTCCAAGCGTAGGAGGTTATATGTTAAAAAACACCGAAGCTATTATTTGTTTCATATTATTTTCCCACCGATTGTACGATCGTTCCTATGGCAGCAATATGATATAGTCGTCCGATTTTGATAAAATTAAATTCGAAATTCAGAATAAATTAAAAAATGTTATTTCCAAGCGTAGGAGGTTATATGTTAGGAAACACCGAAGCTATAATTTGTTTCATATTATTTTCCCACCGATTGTACGATCGTTCCTATGGCAGCTATATGATATAGTCGTCCGATTTTGATAAAATTTAATTCGAAATTCAGAGCTAATTAAAAAATGTTATTTCCAAGCGTAGGAGGTTATATGTTAGGAAACACCGAAGCTATAATTTGTTTCATATTATTTTCCCACCAATTTTACGATCGTTCCTATGGCAGCTATATGATATAGTCATTCGATTTTGATAAAATTAAATTCGAAATTCAGAACTAATTAAAAAATTTTGTTTCCAAGCGTAGGAGGTTATATGTTAAGGAACACCAAAGCTATAATTTATTTCATATTATTTTCCCACCAATTTTACGATCGTTCCTATGGCAGCTATATGATATAGTCTTCCGATTTTGATAAAATTTAATTCGAAATTCAAAACTAATTAAAAAATGTTATTTCCAAGGAAAGGAGGTAATATGTTAAAAAACACCAAAGATATAATTTTTTTTAATTTTTTTTCCGATTCTTCCTATGGGAGCTATAAGATATAGTTGTCCGGTCCGGCTGGTTCCGACTTATATACTACCTGCAAAATATATAAGACTTTTGGGAAAGTTTCAGCCCGACAGCTTTAAAACTGAGAGACTAGTTTGCGTAGAAACGGACGGGCAGACGGACAGACGGACATGGCTAGATCGAATCGTCTAGTGATGCTGATCAAGAATATATATAGTTTATGTGGTCGGAAACGTCTCCTTGACTGTTTTGCAATTTTCTGACGGAAATTATTATACCCTCTGCAAGGGTATAAAAACACCGAAGTTATAATTTGTTTCATATTATTTTTCCCACCAATTTTACGATCGTTCCTATGGCAGCAATATGATATAGTCGTCCGATTTTGATAAAATTAAATTCGAAATTCAGAATGAATTAAAAAATGTTATTTCCAGGCGTAGAAGGTTATATGTTAAAAAACACCGAAGTTATAATTTGTTTCATATTATTTTCCCATCGATTTTACGATCGTTCCTATGGCAGCTATATGATATAGTTGTCCGATTTTGATAAAATTTAATTCGAAATTCAGAACTAATTAAAAACTGTTATTTCCCAGCGTAGGAGGTTATATGTTAAGGAACACTGAAGCTATAATTTGTTTCATATTATTTTCCCACCAATTTTACGATCGTTCCTATGGCAGCTATATGATATAGTCGTCTGATTTTGATAAAATTAAATTCGAAATTCAGAACATATTAAAAAATGTTATTTCCAAGGAAAGGAGGAAATAAGTTCTAAAACACCGAAGCTATAATTTGTTTCATATTATTTTTCACACCAATTTTACGATCGTTCCTATGGCAGCAATATGATATAGTCGTCCGATTTTGATAAAATTAAATTCGAAATTCAGAATGAATTAAAAAATGTTATTTCCAGGCGTAGAAGGTTATATGTTAAAAAACACCGAAGTTATAATTTGTTTCATATTATTTTCCCATCGATTTTACGATCGTTCCTATGGCAGCTATATGATATAGTTGTCCGATTTTGATAAAATTTAATTCGAAATTCAGAACTAATTAAAAAATGTTATTTCCCAGCGTAGGAGGTTATATGTTAAGGAACACTGAAGCTATAATTTGTTTCATATTATTTTCCCACCAATTTTACGATCTTTCCTATGGCAGCTATATGATATAGTCGTCTGATTTTGATAAAATTAAATTCGAAATTCAGAACATATTAAAAAATGTTATTTCCAAGGAAAGGAGGAAATAAGTTCTAAAACACCGAAGCTATAATTTGTTTCATATTATTTTTCCCACCAATTTTACGATCGTTCCTATGGCAGCAATATGATATAGTCGTCCGATTTTGATAAAATTAAATTCGAAATTCAGAATGAATTAAAAAATGTTATTTCCAGGCGTAGAAGGTTATATGTTAAAAAACACCGAAGCTATAATTTGTTTCATATTATTTTCCCACCGATTGTACGATCGATCCTATGGCAGCTGTATGATATAGTCGTCCGATTTTGATCAAATTTAATTCGAAATTCAGAGCTAATTAAAAAATGTTATTTCCAAGCGTAGGAGGTTATATGTTAGGAAACACCGAAGCTATAATTTGTTTCATATTATTTTCCCATCAATTTTACGATCGTTCCTATGGCAGCTATATGATATAGTCTTCCAATTTTGATAAAATTTAATTCGAAATTCAAAACTAATTAAAAAATGTTATTTCCAAGGAAAGGAGGAAATATGTTTAAAAACACCAAAGATATAATTTTTTTCCTTTTTTTTTCGATTACTCCTATGGGAGCTATAAGATATAGTTGTCCGATCCTTCTGGTTCCGACTTATATACTACCTGCAAAAAAAATAAGACTTTTGGGAAGGTTTCAGCCCGATAGCTTTAAAACTGAGAGACTAGTTTGCGTAGAAAGGGACGGACAGACGGACATGGCTAGATCGACTCGTCTAGTGATGCTGATCAAGAATATATATACTTTATGGGGTCGGAAACGTCTCCTTCACTGCGTTGCAAACTACTGACTGAAATGACTATACCCTCTGCAAGGGTATTAAAATGTAATTTCAAAGCTTAGGAGGTTTTATGTTAAAAACACCGAAGCTATAATTATTATTTTCCCACCAATTTTCCGATCGTTCCTATGGCAGCTATATGATATAGTCGTCCGATTTTGATAAAATTAAATTCGAAATTCAGAACTAATTAAAAATTTTATTTCCAAGCCTAGGAGGTTAGGTTAGGTTAGGTTAGGGCGGCTGTCGGACTATAGTCCGAAACCCTTAGACCTCAATGGGTCCATTGTGATACCGCATGATCTCGTTTTTTCCTTCTCTAGGGTCCCGTTTCTAGTAGTTTCAGCCTGTGTTAAGCTGATCAGCATGTCTTCCACCCGGAAGATTTAATAAAGGCACTTATGCTTTTGAGATTAATCTCCGATATTTCGGTAAGATCGTCGATGAAGGGGCTTCTTAAGTGTTTCAGTCTGGGTCTGCATAGGGCTGGGCAGAATCAGAGAAGGTGTTCTACCGTTTCCACTTCTTCCTCATCCCTGCAGCTTCTGCAGAAATCATTTTGCGGGGCTTTTAGCCTGCCGGCATGTGCGCCACCAAGCCAGTGGCCCGTAAGAGCTCGAATCAGCATGCCACACTCTGTGCGGCTGAGTTTGAGTAACTCCGAGGTTTTTTTGTTGTTTATCACAGGCCATGTCTGGTGAGATATGCGACACTGTGGTGCGTTTTGCCAATGGGTGTTGGCTAGTGTGTTGAAGTGGTTTTTTATGTTTACCTTGCAAGTAGCCATGGGCATACCGACATTTTCCTCTCCTGGTAGATAGATAGATTTTCCACCTCGTGGAGAGATCTGCGACAGTCTGCTATTGTACGGGAGTTGGTGTTTGTCGAGTAGATCGACTTAATAGTCGCTTGGCTGTCACTATATATATTTAGATGTCCTCTTCGGAGGCTTATGTTCCCTAAACAGTTTAGTGCTTCTTTTATAGCGTGGACCTCCGCTTGGAAGACGCTACAGTGGTCCGGGAGCCTGAATGACTTCCTGATATCTTATTGTTTGGAGTATACACCTTCGCCAACTTGGCCTTCTAATTTGGATCCGTTTTCTTCGGAATCGATTTATCATGCTGGAGAATTATAGCACGGCCATAAAAATGGATTTGGACTGCCCGGTGTCCCTCAGTCGAATAGTTGCCGATTTGGAACTTTCCATGCCTCCTAAGTCCAGGCTAGGGAGGTTCAAGATCGCATTCAGCGCTTCATTCGGGGTGGTTCGAAGGGCTCCACTAATACACAAAGCCGCCATTCGCTGTACTTTGTTTAGAGGAGTCAGTATGCATTGTTTGTGCAAGGCGGTCCACCACAGAGCCACTCCGTACACTATGATTGGCTTGACTACCGCTGTGTATATCCAGTTAACTATTCTTGGGGACATGCCCCATCTTAGCCCGATTGCTAAATTAAATTCGAAATTCAGAATGAATTAAAAAATGTTATTTCCAAGCGTAGAAGGTTATATGTTAGGAAACACCGAAGCTATAATTTGTTTCATATTATTTTCCCACCGATTGTACGATCGTTCCTATGGCAGCTATATGATATAGTCGTCCGATTTTGATTAAATTTAATTCGAAACTCAGAACTAATTTAAAAATGTTATTTCCAAGCGTATGACGTTATATGTTAAGGAACACCGAAGCTATAATTTGTTTCATATTATTTTCCCACCAATTTTACGATCGTTCCTAAAAAATTTGATAAAATTTAATTATAAATCAAAACTAATTAAAAAATGTTATTTCCAAGGAAAGAAGGTAATATGTTAAAAACACGAATGATATTATTTTTTTTACATTTTTTTTCCCATTATTCCTATGGGAGCTATAAGATATAGTTGTAGTGCAAAAGATATAAGACTTCTTGAGAAGTTTTAGCCCGATAGCTTTAAAACTGAGAGACTAGTTTGCGTAGAAACGGAAGGACAGACGGACAGACCGACATGGCTAGATCGACGCGTCTAGTGATGCCAATCAAGAATATAACTTTATGAGGTCGGAAACGTCATAAATTTAATATAGTTTATTTATTTTATCGAATGTAATATCATTTTTCGTCACAATTGTTGATATCAGAAATTTTTGTTAAAGGCGCGTTCGCCACTACTTTCTACCTCGTTAAGAGTTTCATTCTAAATATACATACAAATGTATATACATGTGCTGTTTTGGAGAATTGCATTACACCATTAATACATTAATTTCTATAAGATTAGTAGCCTAATAGTCCTATGTATTGTTTATAATGTAATGTGCATATGTAAATATCGATCTAATTATTTTTTCCTTTTGCGCACTTTGCCTACACTTTTTTTTTAAGTGCACATTCACACTCACATTCAAAATATGTATTTAGAATATATATTATATTATTAGGAATGTACTTACCTGATTCAATGAACACTAGCACCTTGCACTGAAATATTTGTCGTATTTTACACAATGTCGAGTTCACAATGACTTATCGATAACTACGCTTGCTTGCACGATAGGCGCAGTTCGAATTTCGAAAATATAAATACAATTATTGGTATCGATGAGACCCTAGATTTGGTCAAAATGACTCTAATTAGGATCAAAAAAGATTTTTCCAACAATGTAGTATACTTTTGACACTCATTTAGGATCAAATTGATCCCAAAAATTTGATCCTAGGTGTAGTGTCATTTTCACCCACACTTATCAAATTGACACTCCAAGATTTTTTTTTGGGTGTAGTTGTCTTCGCACGCTCTCTTGCGCGCTTCGCCACTACGTGTACTGCCGTCCGCAGTGATATATTAGTACATTTCATAAATTTAATTTCAACTGGAGTCTTCAGCCAATTCGTCGGCTAGTAAATAAACCCAACTAGAACTTAAATCAAAACAAACGAAGAGCTTGGAATCCAATGCGATCGTAATATTATTTTTCTTGTTTGCTCTCCTGGCCGTTATCATCCTCTCCTTCCTACATTCCCGCCATTAGTATTCCATTTCTGCTCTCGGGCTTGTTTTATTAACTCTCAATTCCCTGTTCTTCAAATGTAAAAAATGTAAAACTTTCGACTCTCCGCTGCTTAGAATCCAAGCGCTGCTTAGAAACGAGCGGCTGCGAAAGAAAAGGGGAAAAGGGAAATAGGGAAAAAAGGAAGACACACACAAGCCGATACAGCAAAAAATTCAAGGAAGAACGCTATAGTCGAGTACCTCGACTATCAGATACCAGTTACTCAGCTAAAGGGACGAAAGGGAAATAGAGATATAAAAACAGCAAAGCGAGATTGAAATGGGCCACCTACCCGAGATATCAATATATGGTTAGCATGAACATTGTGGGGCCCACAGGTTTGGGCGGCTTGTGGGCGTTAGAGTGGGCGTGGCATATTCTCATAACAAACTTGCGCTGCGTACAAGGCTACGGAATCTAAATCTGAAATCCCAATTCTTTAACTTGGATAGTTTCCGAGATATTCGCGTTCATATTTACGATCTTTTGAAGTTTGTGGGCTGGTTGTGGGCGTTAAATTCTGTTAAATTTTATTTTATTCTAGCATCAAAACTGTAGGGGCCACAGTGTTGGGCGGTTTGTGTGCGTTAGAGTGGGCGTGGCACGCTGCTGAATGTATGTATAGAATATATATATATAGACTATATTTACTTTATGGGGTGGAAAACGCTTCATTTTGCCTGTTAGAAACTTTCCTACGAATCTAGTATACCCTTTAACTCTACGAGTAACGGGTATACAAATAGCAATAATAAAACGACTCTCGGGGGGCTAGCTAAAATTTCGACCGCGGAGTTTTCTAATACACTAATACATCCACATATTCACAAGCACAACAAAAAAAACTCTTCTAACAATTATGTTACTTACGTTTACAAAAACAAAACAGTGAGCAAGAGCGGTGCAGAATGAGGTGGGAATGAATTACAAGTTCGATCGAACTTTGAAAAAGAGGGGAAATAAGCTTTTTTCGCATAGGTGGCATCATAGCCTCAATTTCGAAAGGGAGCGGCAGAGCAATTGGCGCCTCTATATAGTTCATTACTCTATGGCGAGGTTTAGCGCGGGCGAATAACTGAAAGCTTCTGCTTGATCTAGTCTAGTCTGGGTTGAGGTCATTAGTGTGGCTGAGACCATTCCGCTTAGCGTAGGAGGTTATATGTTAAACAAGGAAGAACGCTATAGTCGAGTACCTCGACTATCAGATACCCGTTACTCAGCTAAATGGAGATATGCAAGCAGCAAAGCGAGATTAAAATGCGCCACCTACCGGCGGTATACAGATTTAAGTGTTATGGGCGTTAGAGTGGGTGTGGCAAATTTTTTTTTGGATCAATCGATAGGTATTGACGAGACCAATACATTTCAGTTCGCTGACCGTTTCTTTGACAGCTATATGTTAGAGTCGTCCGATTTGTATTAATTATAATTCGAAATTCTTAAAAATACACAAAATGTTATTTCCAATAGTATAAGATAATATATCAAAAAACACCGAAGCTATAATTTGTTTTATATTATTTTCCCACCAATTTTCCGATCGTTCCTATGGCAGCTAAATGATATGGTCATCCGATTTTGATAAAATTAAATTCGAAATTCAGAACTAATTAAAAATTTTATTTCCAAGCGTAGGAGGTTATATGTTAAAAAACACCGAAGCTATTATTTGTTTCATATTATTTTCCCACCGATTGTACGATCGTTCCTATGGCAGCAATATGATATAGTCGTCCGATTTTGATAAAATTAAATTCGAAATTCAGAATAAATTAAAAAATGTTATTTCCAAGCGTAGGAGGTTATATGTTAAAAAACACCGAAGCTATAATTTGTTTCATATTATTTTCCCACCGATTGTACGATCGTTCCTATGGCAGCTATATGATATAGTCGTCCGATTTTGATAAAATTTAATTCGAAATTCAGAGCTAATTAAAAAATGTTATTTCCAAGCGTAGGAGGTTATATGTTAGGAAACACCGAAGCTATAATTTGTTTCATATTATTTTCCCACCAATTTTACGATCGTTCCTATGGCAGCTATATGATATAGTCATTCGATTTTGATAAAATTAAATTCGAAATTCAGAACTAATTAAAAAATTTTGTTTCCAAGCGTAGGAGGTTATATGTTAAGGAACACCAAAGCTATAATTTATTTCATATTATTTTCCCACCAATTTTACGATCGTTCCTATGGCAGCTATATGATATAGTCTTCCGATTTTGATAAAATTTAATTCGAAATTCAAAACTAATTAAAAAATGTTATTTCCAAGGAAAGGAGGTAATATGTTAAAAAACACCAAAGATATAATTTTTTTAAATTTTTTTTCCGATTCTTCCTATGGGAGCTATAAGATATAGTTGTCCGGTCCGGCTGGTTCCGACTTATATACTACCTGCAAAATATATAAGACTTTTGGGAAAGTTTCAGCCCGACAGCTTTAAAACTGAGAGACTAGTTTGCGTAGAAACGGACGGGCAGACGGACAGACGGACATGGCTAGATCGACTCGTCTAGTGATGCTGATCAAGAATATATATAGTTTATGTGGTCGGAAACGTCTCCTTGACTGTTTTGCAATTTTCTGACGGAAATTATTATACCCTCTGCAAGGGTATAAAAACACCGAAGTTATAATTTGTTTCATATTATTTTCCCATCGATTTTACGATCGTTCCTATGGCAGCTATATGATATAGTTGTCCGATTTTGATAAAATTTAATTCGAAATTCAGAACTAATTAAAAAATTTTATTTCCCAGCGTAGGAGGTTATATGTTAAGGAACACTGAAGCTATAATTTGTTTCATATTATTTTCCCACCAATTTTACGATCGTTCCTATGGCAGCTATATGATATAGTCGTCCGATTTTGATAAAATTAAATTCGAAATTCAGAACATATTAAAAAATGTTATTTCCAAGGAAAGGAGGAAATAAGTTCTAAAACACCGAAGCTATAATTTGTTTCATATTATTTTTCCCACCAATTTTACGATCGTTCCTATGGCAGCTATATGATATAGTCGTCCGATTTTGATAAAATTAAATTCGAAATTCAGAATGAATTAAAAAATGTTATTTCCAGGCGTAGAAGGTTATATGTTAAAAAACACCGAAGTTATAATTTGTTTCATATTATTTTCCCATCGATTTTACGATCGTTCCTATGGCAGCTATATGATATAGTTGTCCGATTTTGATAAAATTTAATTCGAAATTCAGAACTAATTAAAAAATGTTATTTCCCAGCGTAGGAGGTTATATGTTAAGGAACACTGAAGCTATAATTTGTTTCATATTATTTTCCCACCAATTTTACGATCGTTCCTATGGCAGCTATATGATATAGTCGTCCGATTTTGATAAAATTAAATTCGAAATTCAGAACATATTAAAAAATGTTATTTCCAAGGAAAGGAGGAAATAAGTTCTAAAACACCGAAGCTATAATTTGTTTCATATTATTTTTCCCACCAATTTTACGATCGTTCCTATGGCAGCAATATGATATAGTCGTCCGATTTTGATAAAATTAAATTCGAAATTCAGAATGAATTAAAAAATGTTATTTCCAGGCGTAGAAGGTTATATGTTAAAAAACACCGAAGCTATAATTTGTTTCATATTATTTTCCCACCGATTGTACGATCGATCCTATGGCAGCTGTATGATATAGTCGTCCGATTTTGATCAAATTTAATTCGAAATTCAGAGCTAATTAAAAAATGTTATTTCCAAGCGTAGGAGGTTATATGTTAGGAAACACCGAAGCTATAATTTGTTTCATATTATTTTCCCATCAATTTTACGATCGTTCCTATGGCAGCTATATGATATAGTCTTCCAATTTTGATAAAATTTAATTCGAAATTCAAAACTAATTAAAAAATGTTATTTCCAAGGAAAGGAGGAAATATGTTTAAAAACACCAAAGATATAATTTTTTTCCTTTTTTTTCGATTACTCCTATGGGAGCTATAAGATATAGTTGTCCGATCCTTCTGGTTCCGACTTATATACTACCTGCAAAAAAAATAAGATTTTTGGGAAAGTTTCAGCCCGATAGCTTTAAAACTGAGAGACTAGTTTGCGTGGAAAGGGACGGACAGACGGACATGGCTAGATCGACTCGTCTAGTGATGCTGATCAAGAATATATATACTTTATGGGGTCGGAAACGTCTCCTTCACTGCGTTGCAAACTACTGACTGAAATGACTATACCCTCTGCAAGGGTATTAAAATGTAATTTCAAAGCTTAGGAGGTTTTATGTTAAAAACACCGAAGCTATAATTATTATTTTCCCACCAATTTTCCGATCGTTCCTATGGCAGCTATATGATATAGTCGTCCGATTTTGATAAAATTAAATTCGAAATTCAGAACTAATTAAAAATTTTATTTCCAAGCGTAGGAGGTTAGGTTAGGTTAGGGCGGCTGTCGGACTATAGTCCGAAACCCTTAGACCTCAATGGGTCCATTGTGATACCGCATGATCTCGTTTTTTCCTTCTCTAGGGTCCCGTTTCTAGTAGTTTCAGCCTGTGTTAAGCTGATCAGCATGTCTTCCACCCGGAAGATTTAATAAAGGCACTTATGCTTTTGAGATTAATCTCCGATATTTCGGTAAGATCGTCGATGAAGGGGCTTCTTAAGTGTTTCAGTCTGAGTCTGCATAGGGCTGGGCAGAATCAGAGAAGGTGTTCTACCGTTTCCACTTCTTCCTCATCCCTGCAGCTTCTGCAGAAATCATTTTGCGGGGCTTTTAGACTGCCGGCATGTGCGCCACCAAGCCAGTGGCCCGTAAGAGCTCGAATCAGCATGCCACACTCTGTGCGGCTGAGTTTGAGTAACTCCGAGGTTTTTTTGTTTATCACAGGCCATGTCTGGTGAGATATGCGACACTGTGGTGCGTTTTGCCAATGGGTGTTGGCTAGTGTGTTGAAGTGGTTTTTTATGTTTACCTTGCAAGTAGCCATGGGCATACCGACATTTTCCTCTCCTGGTAGATAGATAGATTTTCCACCTCGTGGAGAGATCTGCGACAGTCTGCTATTGTACGGGAGTTGGTGTTTGTCGAGTAGATCGACTTAATAGTCGCTTGGCTGTCACTATATATATTTAGATGTCCTCTTCGGAGGCTTATGTTCCCTAAACAGTTTAGTGCTTCTTTTATAGCGTGGACCTCCGCTTGGAAGACGCTACAGTGGTCCGGGAGCCTGAATGACTTCCTGATATCTTATTGTTTGGAGTATACACCTTCGCCAACTTGGCCTTCTAATTTGGATCCGTTTTCTTCGGAATCGATTTATCATGCTGGAGAATTATAGCACGGCCATAAAAATGGCTTTGGACTGCCCGGTGTCCCTCAGTCGAATAGTTGCCGATTTGGAACTTTCCATGCCTCCTAAGTCCAGGCTAGGGAGGTTCAAGATCGCATTCAGCGCTTCATTCGGGGTGGTTCGAAGGGCTCCACTAATACACAAAGCCGCCATTCGCTCTACTTTGTTTAGAGGAGTCAGTATGCATTGTTTGTGCAAGGCGGTCCACCACAGAGCCACTCCGTACACTAGGATTGGCTTGACTACCGCTGTGTATATCCAGTTAACTATTCTTGGGGACATGCCCCATCTTAGCCTGATTGCTTTTTTACAGGAGTAAAGTGCAATGGTCGCTTTTTTGGTTCTCTCTTGGTTGTTTAAGCCCCATTTGAGGCGTTTATCTAGTACTAACCCAAAGTATCTGGCGTGATCGCTAAAAGAGAGATTACAATTGTTTAAAATGGGTGGGTTAAGTTGTGGAATTTTGTACCTATTTGTAAAAATAACAAGTTCCCTTTTTGAGGGATTTACCCCGAGTCCGTTCGCTATCGTCCATTCCGATAGTATTTTAAGTTTAGCGGTCATAAGATCGCAAAGTGTTTGTGAATATTTTCCATTAAAGATGATGGCGACGTCGTCTGCGTATGCCACGACCTTACAACTTCCTCCCTCCAGAATCCGAAGTAGTTTATTTACTGCGATATTCCACAAGAGGGGTGATAATACACCTCCTTGCGGGGTGCCTCTGTTCACTAGTCTAGTCTGGGTTGAGGTCCCTAGTGTGGCTGAGACCATTCCGCTTAGCGTAGGAGGTTATATGTTAAACAAGGAAGAACGCTATAGTCGAGTACCTCGACTATCAGATACCCGTTACTCAGCTAAATGGAGATATGCAAGCAGCAAAGCGAGATTAAAATGCGCCACCTACCGGCGGTATACAGATTTAAGTGTTATGGGCGTTAGAGTGGGTGTGGCAAATTTTTTTTTGGATCAATCGATAGGTATTGACGAGACCAATACATTTCAGTTAAAATTTTTTATCTAGCATTAAAATTGTGGGCGTCACAGGTTTTCGTGGTTTGTGGGCGTAAAAGTGGGCGTGGCAAACTTTTTTTTGGGTCAATCGATAGGTATTGATAAGAACAATACATTTCAGTTAAAATTTTTACTCTAGCACTAAAACTGTAGGAGCCACAGTTTTGGGCGGTGTGTGGGCGTTAGAGTGGGCGTGGCACTGTACTGAAACAAACTTGCGCTGCGTAAGAAGCTCAGGAATCTGCTCGCCAAATCTCAATAGCCTAGCTCTCATAGTTTCCGAGATCTCAGCGTTCATCCGGACAGACAGACGGACAGACGGACATGGCTAGATCGACTCGGCTAGTGATCCTGATCAAGAATATGTATACTTTGTGGGGTCGGAAACGCTTCCTTCTGCCTGTTACATACTTTCCGACGAATCTAGTATACCCTTTTACTCTACGAGTAACGGGTATATAAACACCGAAGCTATAATTTGTTTCATATTATTTTCCCACCAATTTAACGATCGTTCCTATGGCAGCTATATGATATAGTCGTCCGATTTTGATAAAATTAAATTCGAAATTCAGAATGAATTAAAAAATGTTATTTCCAAGCGTAGAAGGTTATATGTTAGGAAACACCGAAGCTATAATTTGTTTCATATTATTTTCCCACCGATTGTACGATCGTTCCTATGGCAGCTATATGATATAGTCGTCCGATTTTGATTAAATTTAATTCGAAACTCAGAACTAATTTAAAAATGTTATTTCCAAGCGTAGGACGTTATATGTTAAGGAACACCGAAGCTATAATTTGTTTCATATTATTTTCCCACCAATATTACGATCGTTCCTAAAAAATTTGATAAAATTTAATTATAAATCAAAACTAATTAAAAAATGTTATTTCCAAGGAAAGAAGGTAATATGTTAAAAACACCAAAGATATTATTTTTTTTACATTTTATTTCCCATTATTGCTATGGGAGCTATAAGATATAGTTGTAGTGCAAAAGATATAAGACTTCTTGAGAAGTTTTAGCCCGATAGCTTTAAAACTGAGAGACTAGTTTGCGTAGAAACGGAAGGACAGACGGACAGACCGACATGGCTAGATCGACGCGTCTAGTGATGCCAATCAAGAATATAACTTTATGAGGTCGGAAACGTCATAAATTTAATATAGTTTATTTATTTTATCGAATGTAATATCATTTTTCGTCACAATTGTTGATATCAGAAATTTTTGTTAAAGGCGCGTTCGCCACTACTTTCTACCTCGTTAAGAGTTTCATTCTAAATATACATACAAATGTATATACATGTGCTGTTTTGGAGAATTGCATTACACCATTAATACATTAATTTCTATAAGATTAGTAGCCTAATAGTCCTATGTATTGTTTATAATGTAATGTGCATATGTAAATATCGATCTAATTATTTTTTCCTTTTGCGCACTTTGCCTACACTTTTTTTTTAAGTGCACATTCACACTCACATTCAAAATATGTATTTAGAATATATATTATATTATTAGGAATGTACTTACCTGATTCAATGAACACTAGCACCTTGCACTGAAATATTTGTCGTATTTTACACAATGTCGAGTTCACAATGACTTATCGATAACTACGCTTGCTTGCACGATAGGCGCAGTTCGAATTTCGAAAATATAAATACAATTATTGGTATCGATGAGACCCTAGATTTGGTCAAAATGACTCTAATTAGGATCAAAAAAGATTTTTCCAACAATGTAGTATACTTTTGACACTCATTTAGGATCAAATTGATCCCAAAAATTTGATCCTAGGTGTAGTGTCATTTTCACCCACACTTATCAAATTGACACTCCAAGATTTTTTTTTGGGTGTAGTTGTCTTCGCACGCTCTCTTGCGCGCTTCGCCACTACGTGTACTGCCGTCCGCAGTGATATATTAGTACATTTCATAAATTTAATTTCAACTGGAGTCTTCAGCCAATTCGTCGGCTAGTAAATAAACCCAACTAGAACTTAAATCAAAACAAACGAAGAGCTTGGAATCCAATGCGATCGTAATATTATTTTTCTTGTTTGCTCTCCTGGCCGTTATCATCCTCTCCTTCCTACATTCCCGCCATTAGTATTCCATTTCTGCTCTCGGGCTTGTTTTATTAACTCTCAATTCCCTGTTCTTCAAATGTAAAAAATGTAAAACTTTCGACTCTCCGCTGCTTAGAATCCAAGCGCTGCTTAGAAACGAGCGGCTGCGAAAGAAAAGGGGAAAAGGGAAATAGGGAAAAAAGGAAGACACACACAAGCCGATACAGCAAAAAATTCAAGGAAGAACGCTATAGTCGAGTACCTCGACTATCAGATACCAGTTACTCAGCTAAAGGGACGAAAGGGAAATAGAGATATAAAAACAGCAAAGCGAGATTGAAATGGGCCACCTACCCGAGATATCAATATATGGTTAGCATGAACATTGTGGGGCCCACAGGTTTGGGCGGCTTGTGGGCGTTAGAGTGGGCGTGGCATATTCTCATAACAAACTTGCGCTGCGTACAAGGCTACGGAATCTAAATCTGAAATCCCAATTCTTTAACTTGGATAGTTTCCGAGATATTCGCGTTCATATTTACGATCTTTTGAAGTTTGTGGGCTGGTTGTGGGCGTTAAATTCTGTTAAATTTTATTTTATTCTAGCATCAAAACTGTAGGGGCCACAGTGTTGGGCGGTTTGTGTGCGTTAGAGTGGGCGTGGCACGCTGCTGAATATATGTATAGAATATATATATATAGACTATATTTACTTTATGGGGTGGAAAACGCTTCATTTTGCCTGTTAGAAACTTTCCTACGAATCTAGTATACCCTTTAACTCTTCGAGTAACGGGTATACAAATAGCAATAATAAAACGACTCTCGGGGGGCTAGCTAAAATTTCGACCGCGGAGTTTTCTAATACACTAATACATCCACATATTCACAAGCACAACAAAAAAAACTCTTCTAACAATTATGTTACTTACGTTTACAAAAACAAAACAGTGAGCAAGAGCGGTGCAGAATGAGGTGGGAATGAATTACAAGTTCGATCGAACTTTGAAAAAGAGGGGAAATAAGCTTTTTTCGCATAGGTGGCATCATAGCCTCAATTTCGAAAGGGAGCGGCAGAGCAATTGGCGCCTCTATATAGTTCATTACTCTATGGCGAGGTTTAGCGCGGGCGAATAACTGAAAGCTTCTGCTTGATCGCAGCCCCCGCCGCTCTTTCGTCTCGAATTCGGGGTCAGGTGCTTTTAGGGCTTTACTTAAACTCTATTGTCGTTAGTCGGGATTTTTCAGTTTTAAGCTATGAGTTTCCCCTCTTTTTTTGTTCGGCACATACGAACATGGGTTCAGGGTCACAATTGACTTGGTAAGGTTGGGTTAGCTTAAAATATATAAAACTATTCCGCTCCAATTTCAAAACGCCTTTCCACAGGCTGTCGCCGCATATTTTCCAGCCTGGCTGCCTAATTTCGCTTGCGGTTCGCCCAATATCAACTGCCTCTCTGGTATCTCTATCCGAGATCGCTTTTAGCCGTTCGCATGTAATAATTTATAGCTAAACAAAACTGCCTAAGCGTTCCCCTTTCTTATGAACTTACCAGTCCTGGCACGGCCCCACGGCAAATCCACTGATAAATCCTTCGGCAATCAATAAAAATCACACGCGAATCTTTCCGGCTTAAACTAAACCAAGGTATAATTACGTCTGGACTCTGCCGCTGCCCAAAATGGAAAGACAGCATCCGCCGCTACCGAGGCAAGGTGCATTTCTAGGAGCACTTTACATTTGCCACTGTTGCTCTCCTAGACCCACCGGCTATTTATAACCCCTTTCAATAACCCCTTTTTAACCCCTTTCTAGGCCTGACATCGACGGAGATCTTAAAGATCGTACGGCGAAATCTGAAAACGCATCCCTGGACCAAGCCAGACTATAATCTGAGGAGGAATCAGTGGACGCCAGCGGTGGGCTACGTAGTGTGGGCCAAGGAGCACCACTTGTCAAAAAGTGCCGTATGATTCGCCGCGAAACTCGCCCCGGGCCTTACCAGGTCGTAAGTTTCGACACTCCGGTGATCTGCAAAATACGCCCATAACAAACGCCCAACAACAGATCCAGGCCGCAAGGCAATAGGATTATGCATCAGGCCTAAGCGAGAGTCATCCCTACGCCACGCAGAAAGGACAATCACAAGGATACGACACAAGAACACGAAAAAGGGTGTACGCTGACCATGACGACTAGGCAAAAGTTCCTGCGTCGGGTGCGATCCCCGTGAAAGGAGTATGCGCGGAGGGAGGATAGCAACAAATGTCGCGAGGACCAGACACACACCGTAGCATCCGGAGATTGTATGCGGAATGCACCGGAAGTGCTCGTCTACTTGTTACCCGAGGAAAGAAGGGGGACGGTGGAGATTCAGCCTTACACCGTATCCAGCTGGTCAAACAAGAAAGAAAACACGCATCGCATCAACAATTAACAGGAAGAAGCAACATAAATGTTGGGGCCGGGGGTTGTTTGATCGCTGAAATGCTGACAATCCCAAGAAACATGATACGAAAATCACAGAAATTAAACGCCATTTTGTCGTAAACAATCAGTTATCAACGCAACTTATACCACCACGGTCCACCTCCTACTTCCGGGTATAGGACTATCTATGCAGCTGGACAAACAAGAAAGAAAACACGCATCGCACCAACAATTAACAGAAAAAAGCAACATAAATGTTGGGGCGGGGAGTGGCTTGATCGCTGAAATGTTTACAATCCCAAGAAAAATGGTACGAAGAAACACAAGAGTATCTTCGGGTTGTTGCGGACAGGGACTCCAGAAATTAAACGCCATTTTGCCGTAAACAGTCAGTTATCAACGCAGTTTGGCACGCCCACTCTAACGCCCACAAACCGCCCAAACCTGTGACGCCCACAATTTTCATGCTAGATACAAAATTTTAACTGAAAAGTATTGGTTGGTCGTCAATACCCATCGATTGATCCAAAAAAAATTTGCCACGCCCTCTTTAACGCCCATAACGTTTAAATCTGTCTACCGCCGGTAGGTGGCGCATTTTAATCTCGCTTTGCTGCTTGCATATATCCATTTCCCTTTGGTCCCTTTAGCTGAGTAACGGGTATCTGAAAGTCGGGGTACTCGGCTATAGCGTTCTTCCTTGTTTTGGGCTGTTGCGGACAGTGACTCCAAAAATTTAACGCCATTTTGTCGTTAACAGTCAAGTATCAACTCAACTTATACCACCACGGTCTACCTCCTACTTACATCTATCCAGATGGTCAAACAAGAAAGGAAACACGCATCGCACCTACAATTAACAGGAAGAAGCAACAAAAACATTGGGGCGGGGGGTAGATTGATCGCTGAAATGCTTACAATCCGAAGAAAAATGGTACAAAAAACACGTGAGTATTTTTGGGTTGTTGCGGACAGTGACTCCAGAAATTAAACGCCATTTTGTCGTCAACAGTGAGTTATTAACGCAACTTACAAGCTCAGTCCGATAAGAATTTATCCTCACCGCCCGATGGCGTCACAATCGTAAGAGAAATTTACTATCGTGTAGTACATTCTCGTATACGGCTACTTTTTGTTTTGACTGTGTGTGGAATCGGACGTGTCCGCGGATTTCAGAAAAATGTAGAAAGAGCAATATCGATTGTTTTTGCAAAGGAAATCGCGCAGCGAAATCAAAGAGCGCTTGGATGCTGTGTACGGTGACTCTTCTCCTTCGATGGCGACCGTCAAAAATCGGTTTAACGAGTTTCAACGTGGTCGCACGTCGGTTTTTGATGAGCCACTCCCAGGTGCCCCGAAAAGGCTACCACGGAGGATAACGTGACAAAAATCCACAATCTCGTATTGGCAGACCGCCGATTGAAGATACGCGAGATAGATGGGACAGTAGGCATGTCAAAAGAAAGCGTGGGTCATATCCTGCAGGAAATTTTGGGCATGAGAAAGCTGTCGGGGCGATGGGTGCCGCGATTGCTCACTCCGGACAACAAACGCAGCCGTGAGACCGCCGAATTGCAGAAAATACGGACCCATTTGGCGAAGAAAAAAGTGCTCTTCCATCATGAAAACGCACCGGCTCACACTTCCGCCCTCGCCAAGGCCAAATTGGTCGAATTGGGTTACGAACTGCTACCCCATCCACCATATTCTCCAGATTTGGCCGTGTGACTTCTTTTTGTTTCCAAACTTGAAAAAGTCACTTGCTGGACAGAAATTTGCTTCTGACTGAAATCAATATACCCTCTGCAAGGGTATAAATATAGTATTTACATTTTCATTTTTATACCCTTCCAGTGGGTATTATGATTTCAGTGAGAAGATTGCAAAGCAGTGAAGGAGACGTTTCCGATCCCATAAAGTATACATATTCTTGATTGGCATCACTAGACAAATCGATCTAGCCATATCTATCTATCTAAAGCTATCAGGCTGAAACTTCTCAAAAAGTCTTATTTCTTTTGCAGAAAGTGTATAAGTCGGAACCAGCCGGATCGGACAACTATAACTTATAGCTCCCATAGGAATAATCGGAACAAAAAACTAAAAAAAACTAAAAAATTTATATCTTTGGTGTTTCTTAACATATAACCACCTACGCTTGGAAAAAACATTTTTTAATTAGTTCTGAATTTCGAATTATCTTTATCAAAATCGGACGACTATATCATATAGCTGCCATAGGAACAATCGGAAAATTGGTGGGAAAATAATATGAAACAAATCATAGCTTCAGTGTTATCTTATATTATTGGGAATAAAATTTTTTGTATTTTTAAGAATTTTGAATTAATGTAATAAAAAAATCGAACGACTCAAACTATAGCCATCAAAGAAACGGTCAGAGAATTAATAAAATAATTATTTTTAAAAAAATTGTGCTTTTTTGATTTTGATCGTATTTTCTTTTACTTTGGGATATAGAACAATTTACCGTTTCAGCATTACGAATTTAATTTTACACAAATATCACTGAGGCTAGCAACAATCCTTAAAAATTTTACATGGTGTTGCTAACATTGATTATTTCTTATAACTGCAAAGGTATACAAACTTCGTCTTGCCGAAGTTAACTTCCTTTCTTGTTTGAATTGTCACTTTTCAAAATAGTTATTATTTTTCAAAGGCTTAAAAGCAGAAAGATGCTAACATCTATTGAGAATATTCCTTTAAAAGTTCGATGGTAAAATTAAAAGGGACTTAAATACTAAAGCTCTTGGCGTAAAGCAATTTTCACTTTTTTAAGTTGTAGGGTAAGGTTTACGAACTGATATATATACACAAAAACTCTGTGCAGATGTGAAAATTATTTATTTGTTCTTCAAGAAAAGTTGAAAGTATATAATACTGTACACAAAATTTAACTGTACACTTGAAAATTGTATACTTCAGTTCTGGGTTTAAATTGAACAACTTAAATTATTTAATTTCTAGTTCACAAAAATTAACAAAAAATTGTTTTCTCTTTATACCCTACAAAATATTCGTCACGATACCCTTTAACCAAAATTATTTCACGAACAAATTACGCGAACTCTTAATAATATTATTGTAAATACATTGTCGGTACAATAAGCCAAATTGACTAAAATTATTTAAAACTTTTGACGTGACGCAAATTATGCGATTTTAGGAATTCGTCACCTCACCCTACAATATAATTTGGAAAAACTTAAGGACTTATTAAGTTAAACAAGAGAAAACGCTTCAGCCGACAGCCCAGACTATCGAATACCCGTTACTCAGCTGGGGAGTGCGAGGGACATGAAGTCATGCCAGCAGCAATGCGAATGTTCACAATATTTCACACCCAGCAACGGCGCCACCTAGCGTCGATTCCTTATGTTCAGATTCACGATCTGGTTTCACGGAGTCCAGTACAGAAAGTGAGCTTGGGCAAAGGGAGCCTTCGTTACTGCTAGAAAGGGACGGCAGAACGGGTCTCAGCACGGCACTGCGTGGTCACAGTAGTTACTAACGAAGCAGAGCTACTAATTATTTTTATACCCGTTACTAGTAGAGTAAAAGGGTATACTAGATTCGTCGGAAAGTATGTAACAGGCAGAAGGAAGCGTTTCCGACTCCATAGAGTATATATATTCTTGATCAGGATCACTAGCCGAGTCGATCCACCCATGTCCGTCCGTTACTTGTAGAGTAAAAGGGTATATTAGATTCTTCAGAAAGTATGTTACCGGTAGAAGGAAGCGTTTCCAACCCTATAAAGAATATATATTTTTAATCAGGATCAATAGCCGAGTCGATCTAGCCATGTCCGTCTGTCTGTTCGTCCGTATGAACGCTGAGATCTCGGAAACTATAAAAGCTAGAATGTTTAAACTTGGCAGTTAGATTCTAGGGCTTTCTGCAAAGCACAAAGCACAGGGTGTCACGCCACCTCTAACGCCCACAACCGTAACGCTAGGCCCCGTCTAGAACGTACATTTTGTTTTGTTTTGTAAAAATTTAAATGATCCCAAAAAGTGTTCAAAAAAGTGTTAATTCAAAATTTATAAGCAAGTTACATAAGTGTACAATCTTGGGAACAGTCGCTGTTTTACTTGCACATCTCCATCCACCTCGCGCTTCCCTCAGATGAGTTACGGGTATCTGATAGTCGATGGCATCGACTATAGCGTTCTCTCTGTTGTTCCTTAGCCCAATCGCAGAAGTTTGCAACGCGCACATTTTTGGTTTTTTAAACCCGTTAAAAAAAGGGGTATACTAAAATCTTCGGAAAGTATTAAACAGGACTGTCCGTTCTTATAACGCTGGGATCTCGGAACTACATAAGCTAGAAAGTTGAGATTTGGCATGTAGTTTCTTGAACTTCTTGAACAGCGCAAGTATATTTCAGCAGGGTGCCACGCCCACTCTACCGCCCATAACACTAAAACCCATTTAGCACCAACATTTTTTTGTCGAAACATTTAAATACACTTAGTTTTGATTATCAATGTCAAACTACACGCAAAAAAATGTTTATTTCAGGCCGTTTATTAAAGATTTATAAGCAAATAAAATGTGCATTATTTTCAACGGGCGCTTTTGTAATTGTATACTCGTATATTTACCTTCCTCGCCCGCCCTAAGTGCTCCTTCAGTTTAAAGTCTCTTTGCTTATTAAATAGAATTCCTCTTAAATTTTTTCTTATTTTCAGCCCAGTATTGAATGGCTACTGGTTGGACTATTTTTATAACACTCCGCCTATATCTACGCATGCATTTGGTTTTGTTATATCAAAGCTTCAAATGTGGGATCAAGTCAAAATGTTAGAGTCTCCCAGCACCCCCACCTTAAATATTTGGAACAATAATCTGCCATCAGTAATTTTAACGGTAAGTTTTTATATATGTATAAAATTATGGTAAAAACTATAAATTGTTTCTCATTAGTGACTTCATTTGGTCTGTATTAAGGAAAAATATTTTTGAGCATAATAAAACTTCCGAAGAGGTGTTCGGTTTTATTGGGTCCAAAGGACCAATGACGAGTAACATTTCATGTTTTATATTAAGTATTGCCAATATTGCGCATTGGTCTACTTACTAAAAAGGTGGTTTTAAAAATGTTAACTTTACAGATAATCCAATCCAGTTTAACCCGTTTTTGGAACGTCGAAAGAAATTTTATAAAATATGTATGAAAACGTTAAGCTCGCAGACTTTCGAAAGTTGTTCTCCCAAGCTGGCACCACCAAGCGGACATAACTTTAAATGCCTATACCTTTTTAAAGAGTGGTTGATTTGACAAATTTTTTGATAGTCAAAACAAAATCTTATAAAACTTTGAATAAAATTATTGGAAATTTAGGCCCTAGACGTTTGTAGGTGTTAAAATCCGCTTGGCACATTTGGGTAGCAAGCTTGCGCTGAATCAAAAGCTATGAAATCCGATTCCGAATTCCCAACTCTCTAGTTCTTATAGTTTCCGAGATCACAGCGTACACACGGGCGGACAGACGGAGAGAGGGACATGGCTAGATCGACTCGGCTATACTGATTAAGTATATAATACTGTGGGCAAAGAGTAAAATGAAAAATCTGTATTTATTCGTCTAAACCAGTTTCATTTCCTTTAAAGTAATCCCATCGCGACAAAATACACTTATGCCAAGGTTTTTTTTCAATCCTCGAAACAAGCCAAACAGTCCTTTCCGATGTTACCATCAGCGCCTTCTTCGATTTTTTTTATTTCCTCAATCGACTCGCAACATGTTCCCTGAAGTGGTCTCTTGAGTTTTTGGAATAGCCAGAAGTCATACGGTTGCGGATCGATATGCTTCTAATTTTTAGCGAAAAAAATAAAAGCTTTATTTGTATACCCTTGCAGTTATAAGAAATAATCAATATTAGAAACACCATGTAAAATTTTTAAGTATTGTTGCTAGCTTCAGTGATATTTGTGTAAAATTAAATTGGTAAAGCTGAAAAGTTAGAATATTATATATTCCAGAGTAAAAAAAAATAGGATCAAAATCAACAAAGCAAAACTTTTTTTTAAATAATTATTTAAGCTATATATTAAAGTTGGCCGATTTTTAGTAAATTTAATTCGAAATTCCTAAAAGTACAAAATATGACATTCCCAAAAGTATAAGAAAATATGTCAAAAAACACTGAAGCTACAATTTGTTTCATATTATTTTCCCACCAATTTTCCGATCGTTCCTATGGCAGGTATATGATTTAGTCGTCCGATTTTGATACAAATTTTACCGTGGCTGAGTTCTATTTGAGGAATGTATGGATTGAATAGTAACACTGGAATATATTTTGAATGTCACTGGAATTGTTTTATGTGTGCAATTGTGGGCAAAAGAAACTGGAATATGGTCGTACACAAATAACGGAATTGAAATACATATATTAAATGCCGTTTCGTCGGATTAATCACTTTTGTATTAAGACAAATTTAGAAATTTAGTTGAGATAGGATTCGAAAAACTGGCTGTATGACCGGCAAATAATAATAACAAGTGGAACTTATCTAAAGCGGTTCGAGCCACCGTTGCTGCTGGGAAAACTCCAAGGAAACTCCAGGAGAGGAATATCCAGGAAAAAAGAAGTCTGGCCTGACAGGACTAAAATGTTGGGGCGCGGGGTGGCTTGATCGTTGAAATGAAGAAAATCCCAAAAAAAGTGGTACCAAAAATCACGGGAGTATTTTCGGGTTATTGCGCGACGTGTGTTGGTGTTTATTGTGACACTTGGATATTATAACTACTTAAGCCTAGCTTAACTAAAGCGCAGATCAGAGGTCTAAGGGAGAGATGAAGAGGGAGAATAGAGGGCAGTGCGAGCGAGAGAAATGTAGGCATCTGGAGAAAACTTACTCTCGACACTGCCTCCAGAAATTAAAGCACTGCCACAGCAATTCCCGGTATATGTGCTTAAAGGCGAAACGCTGCAACACAGTGGTGGCCCGGAAACTATGCGTCCCTCAAGAGCTAAGGAAACTTTCCTGCAGGAGAATCATGAAACTACTGGATAGGAATGCAAAGGGGGGCAAGGACACACGTATGTAAATGCAAGGGTTTTTTTTTTTGTTTTGCATTATTTTGCATCAAAAGCAAACTCGGAGCTGAGCTAGCTTGCCGAAGTCTGGGACTCTAACCCAGTAAAAACTGCACCCCTTCCCCGCTTCCCCGGCGGTACTGCCGTTAGATATTACATCGCCGGTGGGGGAATGCCCTTAGGGCTCTCTAGGATTCTATCCTATTGGAATTTCGCAGTCTTTCTGCGATGCGCAGTTTTTTGAGTACTATTGTGGCCATGTTGCATACCCCAGACCAATTTACTTCTGATTCAAGCATAATGTCCACCAGGTTACAAGCGGCTGGCGTTCTCAGATCTCTTCGTTCATTTTCGAATCTCGGACAGACAAAAAACACGTGTTCTGCGTCTTCATTATCCGACTCGCAGAGTGGGCAGTGCGGATAACGTTCGCGCTTAAACCTATTCAGGTAGTATTTAAGGCATCCATGTCCCGTCAACAGTTGCGTTAAGTAAAAGTCCACATGTCCATGCTTCCGTCCCAGCCATCTCCGCAGTTGTGGGATAAGCTTATACGTCCATCATCCTGTACTACTATTTACCCACCTCTCTTGCCACTTAGCAATGGTGAGTTCTCTTCACCTTTTCCGTAGGGATTCTGCAGTTGCAACCCCTGTGCTGCCTGCGCAAATGTAAGCTGATTCCACTGCCAGCAGATCAATCGGTATGCCTCCCGATATTACCAGTGCCGCGTCATGGGATACCGTGCGGAACGCACAGCATACCCGCAGGGCAAACAATCTCTGCACGGAGTCGCCGTCTTGCATATAACTTCCATTTTTTGTGGCTCGAGCCCATATGGGAGCAGCGTACATTAGCGTCGATGTGACAACACTAACCAGTAATCTACGTCCTGGTTGCCTTGGTACCCGAGTGTTCGCCACAATTCGCGAAATCGCGGCCGCGGTCCTACTTGCCTTGCCACTAGCGTACGCTAGATGTTCTTTGAAAGAAAGCCAGTGGTCGATCATGACGTCCAAGTATTTTAGGCTTGGACGCGATGTAATTGTGGCTTCTCCAATTTTGATAGTAGCCGCCTCCACTTTCTGCCTGCTACTTATCAGGACTGCTTCCTTGCCATACTGCATCTCTGAGAGGCCGTTGGTTTCGACAAGGGCACCTTCTAGCCGGGAGTGGATTATTCTTTCGATAATTTTACCCACCGTGTCCAGCATGCAGAGTGGCCTATACGAATAAGGCTCCTCCGCGGGTTTTTCCCCCTTTGGTATGAGTACCAGCCGCTGTGTTTTCCAGCGGCTAGGGAACACACCTTCCGTTAGCCATGCATTATAAATGTCAACGTACTCTTTAGTATTTACTTTTATGGCAATTTTGAGAACTTTATTCTGGATTCCATCTGGTCCCGGTGCCCTCTCGTCCAGTATTGTCATCAATACCTGGAGGACTTCTTCGGCACTTGTGAGCCTTATGCTCGCCCTGTTCACGATCAGTGAGGTTCGCGCCATACCCTCTTGCTCTGGGAATAGTGTTTCCACTATCCTTTTTAGGCTGACTGGGCATGTCGGTGATGGCCGACTAAATACCCGCAGCCGTTTTGTGACGAGTTTATATGCGAAGCCAGATGGGTTGGAGTCTATTTCTTCGCATATATTGTTAAAGCACCTGCGTTTGCTCTCTTTTATAGTTTTTTCCAGCGCTCGTCTTTTTTTCCTGAAATATAATTGAAGTGCCTCAAATTCGAGCCTTCCTCTTGAGCGTTGGTATGCGCGTATTGCTCTGTGGCAGTTTTTCCTGGCTTCCGCAATGGATTGGTTCCTCCAGTATGCAGGTCTTCTTCTTGATCGGATTTTCCCCCTTCTCTGCATAGATGCATCAGAGGCTACCTTGGTGTATTCTGCGATGTGGTTTGCCCTTTTTTCAGCTGAGCCGCGTGTGGAGAGGTCCTCGAACAACATCTGTACCATCTCCACGTCTAGCGTTTCTATTTTGTACCCTGGCACGGTCTTAGGAACTCGTGGTGGGCCATTTCTAGAACTTATCGTGCAGATTATTGCTGCATGGTCACTACCCGTGTAGGTGTCACTTACCTCCCAGCTGGAGCCCGAGGCCAATTCTCAAATGTGACGTCAATGATAGAACTGGTGCCGGCTCTTGAAAAAGTCGGTTTTGTTCCAGAGTTCAGCAGCACTAGGTCAAGTGCGGCGAAGCTCTCAAGTAGCGCCTCTCCCCTCGCGTTGGTTCGGGGGGAGCCCCACTCCATAGTCCAGGCATTAATGTCCCCGGCAATTACGGCGGGGCGACTTTCCCGGGCGTCTTCTGCAATCTCTTCGAGAGCATATGTTGCCTGGGGAAGGCTAAGGCTTGACGGCAGGTAACAGCTATAGAAAGCTATACCATTCAGCTATGCCCTAGCGAATATGAAGGATATCATTTATAGTGACCCCATTCTCTGAAGGTCAGGATGCATTGAATACCTCCCGCAGCTTGGTGGTCGTACTTTCCGGCTTAAGCACGGCATGATGCCGAAGGTAATAACCAGCACTTCTAGGACGGACTTCTCTCATGTGATGGAGGTCGAGATACTCTTGAATCACTGATTCATATTTGGTTTCCGGCTGACTGTCCCTTTATAGGCGTGGCTCGGTTCTTAGAAGCTGCGACAACGCGTCTCTCGTAGTCGTCGTGAGAAACTTTTGCTAACAGGTCAAATCGGATGCTTTTATGCAGGGATGTGTAAATTCGCGTGGAAAAGGCGGAAATCTGATTTGCCTTGGAGCAGGAACGGGTTCTCTTAGGATCCACCCGAAAATGGTTTCTTGACCGAGGAGAGAGCCACAAATGTTCGGCCGGGTGCCGCTTAGGAGAATGGATGGCAGTACGTCGGCCCCGACCAGAATATCTATCTGTGCGCTCTCGTAGAACTTTGGATCCGCTAGTGGCAGTTCGGGAAGATCCCGTAGAAACTGTTGCGGAATCGGACAAGATGTGAGGTTTCCAGCTAATTGAGGAAGAACATAGGCCGTCGTGTTTATTTGCAAGCCAGGCCTGGTCGGAGAACGGATGGTAAACTGACCGAGCTTTTTGGATTCAGCGGATACTGTCTGGTTTAAGCCTGATACTTGGGCTAGAATTACTTGGTGAGGCAACTTAATTAATTTGAACAGCCGCTCAGAAACAAAGGTTGCTTCTGATCCTGAATCTATCAAGGTACGAGCTTTAAAATTCGACCCCAGGTAACATATGTCAATTATGGCGGTGCCCAGCAAGACGAATCTATACCCCGTCGCGAAGTAATTTTGGACTGTAGAGTCCGTGGACCCGGTAGCGGTGGAAACTGGTGTATTTGGTCTTGATCTGGGTCTCGGGGAAGGAATCGAAGGGGATGGGGAGGAGTTGCCTCTGTGTAGTATGGTGTGATGGCGGCCGCGGCACGTAAAGCAACTATGAGTGCTTTCACAATCACGCCGGTGATGCCCTCGTGCGAAGCAGTTCAGACACATCTGCTTTCTCTTTATATATGCCGATCGTTCGTCGACCGTCATCTGGAGAAATCGTGCACATGTGCGGATAGGATAGTTTTCCTTCTTACAAAGGTCACATCCTTTGGGCTTGGGTGCTACCCTTGTCTGTTAAGAATTTATTCATCGAGGCGCTGCACTGGGGAAGGATGTTTTCGGCAGAGATTGACTCGAACATGACGCCCGTACGTTATCTATGGATTTTAAGGTCCGGTGACGCTCCGTAAGGAATGCGTTCAGCTTCTGCCACGTCGGAATCTCGGCCTTGTTGTGCAGGAACTGTTCCCACAAGAAAAGCGTGAGCCTAGGAAGTTTGAAGGAGCACATGTACATTAAGAGGCAATTCCAATTTTCAGTTTGAATTCCAGACATTTCTAACGCCGTGAGGCAACCCTGGATGGTGCTTTGAACTTCACGGATAGCTGACCCAGATTATTGATTAACGGACTGCATATTAAAAAGTATTTGTAATTGACTACTTACTAGTTAGGTTAGGTTAGGGCCGCTGTCGTTCTGTAGACGCTTAGACCTCTATGGGTCCATTGTGATACCGCATGATCTCGTTTTTTTTCCTTCTCTAGGGTCACATAACTTATTTCTTTCAACTTGTAATTAGCTGATCAGCATGCCTTCCACCCGGAAGATTTAATAAAAGCACTTACGTTTTTAAGATTAATCCCCGATATTTCGGTAAGATCGTCGATGAAGGGGTTTCTTACGTGTTTCATTCTGAGTCTGCATAGGGCTGGGCAGAAGCAGAGAAGGTGTTCTACCGTTTCTTCTTCTTCTTCACCCCTGCAGCTTCTACTGAAATCATTTTTTGGGGCTTTTAGCCTGCCGGCATGTGTGCCGACGAGCCAGTGGCCTGTAAGAGCTCGAATCAGCATGGCACACTCTGTGCGGCTGAATTTGAGTAGTTCCGAGGTGTTTTTATTGCTTATCACAGGCCATGTCTGGTGAGAGATACGATTTGTTAAAACAGTTTTATATATTTTGCTTGCAAGCTGCCGTGGACATGCCGACATTCTCCTTTCCTGGGAGGAGAGTCATGATGGTGCCCTGCCTGGCTAACTCGTCCGCTATGCAGTTGCCTACGATATCCCGGTGACCCGGAACCCATATTAGGCTGATAGTAAACTGACTAGCCATATCGTGGAGAGATCTGCGACAGTCTGCTTTTGTACGGGAGTTGGTGCTTGTCGAGTAGATGGATTTAATAGTCGCTTGGCTGTCACTATATATATTTAGATGTCCTCTTTGGATGCTTATGTTCCCTAAACAGTTTAGTGCTTCTTTTATAGCGTGGACCTCCGCTTGGAAGACGCTACAGTGGTCCGGGAGCCTGAATGACTTCCTGATATCTTATTGTTTGGAGTATACACCTTCGCCAACTTGGCCTTCTAATTTGGATCCGTTTTCTTCGGAATCGATTTATCATGCTGGAGAATTATAGCACGGCCATAAAAATGGCTTTGGACTGCCCGGTGTCCCTCAGTCGAATAGTTGCCGATTTGGAACTTTCCATGCCTCCTAAGTCCAGGCTAGGGAGGTTCAAGATCGCATTCAGCGCTTCATTCGGGGTGGTTCGAAGGGCTCCACTAATACACAAAGCCGCCATTCGCTGTACTTTGTTTAGAGGAGTCAGTATGCATTGTTTGTGCAAGGCGGTCCACCACAGAGCCACTCCGTACACTAGGATTGGCTTGACTACCGCTGTGTATATCCAGTTAACTATTCTTGGGGACATGCCCCATCTTAGCCCGATTGCTTTTAACAGGAGTAAAGTGCAATGGTCGCTTTTTTGGTTCTCTCTTGGTTGTTTAAGCCCCATTTGAGGCGTTTATCTAGTACTAACCCCAAGTACCTGGCGTGATCGCTAAAAGAGAGATTACAATTGTTTAAAATGGGTGGGTTAAGTTGTGGAATTTTGTACCTATTTGTAAAAAGAACAAGTTCCCTTTTTGAGGGATTTACCCCAAGTCCGTTCTATATCGTCCATATCGATAGTGTTTTAAGGTAAGCGGTCATATGATCGCAAAGTGCTTGTGGATATTGTCCATTAAAGATAATGGCGACATCGTCTGCGTATGCCACTACCTTACAACCTCCTTCTTCCAGAATCCGCAGTTGTTTATTTACTGCGATATTCCACAGGAGGGGTGATAGTACACCTCCTTGCGGGGTGCCGCTGTTCACTAGTCTAGTCTGAGTTGAGATCCCTAGAGTGGCTGTGACCATTCTGCTTATCAGCAATTTAGGAATGCGATCAGTGTGTATTCCTTGATGCTGAGTGATTTCTCTATGCTGCTTACCACCAAGTGTAGCGCCGATTCGGTTACCTTTGGTGCTTCTGATATTTGTGTCGGGTCGATAGAGGGTTATCATTCTTTCAAAGCTCGTTAGCAGCAATGATGCTAGGCTTATTGGCCTAAAATCATTTGTTGTGGTATGGGTGGCCTTTCCTGGCTTGGTAATGAAGACCCCATTCGTTTCTTGCCATGCTGTTGGTAGCTTTTCTACCGCCAGGATGGAGTGGAAGATTTTTGTCAGCGATGTTTGCCGGATGGATGTTATCCAGTCCGGTCCCGGCAATTTGTATGGTTTGAAGCTTTTAATGGGCCGTTTCATGTTGCTGTCTGATAGGAGGGGATCTAATTCGATTCCCTCTCCGACTCTTCTTTCTGGAGGATGACCTGTTTGTTGGCTTTGGGAAGTGAGCGTCTAGGTCCAAGGGCTCATTACTGGAGTCTGACCATGATCCACTTGGTTTCTGAAGATAGACCAAAGGCGCGGCTGTCTTAGAGAGTATTTTCCTGAGCCTTGCGGCATCAGTCGTTTTTTCTATGTCAGAGCAGAAGGTCTGTATGCAGTTCGTTTCGCTCTTCCTATGGCCTTTTGTAAGAGGCTGGATCATGCTTGTAGTTCTGCCAGTTAGTGTCCTCATTTCCCGCTTTTGCTCTGTTAAACATGCATCTGCAATTGGTTCTGAGGATTGATAGTTGTTGGGTCCACCAGGGGGGTTTTTTCCGTCCCCTTGGTTTCCCTGTGGGGCATGCAACTTTGAAGGCAGTGTTGCATGTTTCTGTGAATTTATCTACTGTTCTGTCCAGCTCTTGGGGGTCTGTAATACTTCCTGGCGATTCCATGAGGAGGATACTCGTCAGAACTTCTTTGTACCTGTGCCAGTCGGCTCGTCTGGGGTTAGCGAAACTGATCGGCAAGTCTTATGGACATCTACAGCTGCAACCTCCACCACAGTGACGTCGGCCTCCCCTGTGTCGCTGAGGTCTACGTCCTCGATAGCTGGTCCGAGCGCACGCATCTCTCTGCTCAGCGACGAATCGGTAGAGTAGCCGGCCCACGAGGTGCCCCTAACTCCTCAGCAAGCACCTGCTCGGGTGGGTTGCCGGCAGAGCTTCCAGCGGCGTTGAAGTCGCCCTTGTAGATCTTTATGTGGATTGCACTAAACCCGAAGTTCAGCACTCTTCGAGCAATCTCGATTGGAGCAACTGACTCCTTGTTTAGGACCAACACCGCCCGGTTGACATCCCCTTCATGCTCCTCCATCTTGACGACTTCCCAGTCCTTCGTGGGGAGGTGCGGGTTGCATTCTTGCAACATGAAGAGGATGTCCTCCGGCGCCTTGATCGCTGCTGGAAGCCAAATCCGAGCTTGGGGCCTACTGCGCACATCACACCAGTCTAGTGCGACAATGTTCACCCCTTCGTAGTCCTCACCGAGCTTGCTCGCCGCCTGTTTGTATAAGTCAGCCGACCGCTGACTATCGCAGGCCACCACCTTGACGCTGCCCTGGTACCAGCCCGCGTCCATGCAGCAGGGCGAAGTGCCTGGCTTCTCCCGCACCATGCGCAGGCAAATGAGGGAAAGGTGGGACTCCACTGCCTTCCACTTGATCCTGGGGATCCTGCCCTCCGGATTGCCCTTGTCTATGAGACCGAGTAAGACTCGGTCCTTTGTAATTTAGGCGAAAGAGCACCTTCCTTGCCCATTCCACCTTCTTTAGCCATTCAGGCGAAGGTGTGGCAATATTGCTCCTGTCATGAGAGCGCAGAGTCTGGGCGGCAGTCCGCCTTTCTGCGTATGTGTATTTATTGGCGCCAGCGTGTGGCCAGAGCGCCTTGGCTGCCCTGCCCTGCCCCGCGATGCCCGGGTAAGGCGATAGTTTGAACAGGGGGTAGCCATGTCCCTGAGCACATCGTTTGAGACTGGGCTATGTTTTGATTCTGGCCCCCAAAAACTAGTCCAGTCTCCCAGTAGTTCGCCCCGGAGTGAGATGTTGTTTAGGAAAGGGAGATGGGTAGGTGTTGTGTTGGGTATGGGTTTGTGTAAAGCAACTAGCTGAACAATTCGAATCGTCGGTATTGCTTCGTTGCAGGGTACCCGCTGGCTGTCCGGGACTGTTTATTTACTGGGGTTTACGTCCACGATTCTGTGTTTGACTTCCCCCACCAGCTTATTCACAGTTGACCTCGAGAGAGGTCGTTCGCTATCCACAACCTGCGAAACGCTCGGTTGCCCCACCTAGGCGACTTCGGATCCATCTAACAAGTTCCTCTTCTTCCATGCTGAACGAAAACCATCGTTGGTAAGGGAAACTATGTTCTGTACATCGCCACTTGTTTTTGCGTTCAGGTGAAACAGTTTTGTTTATATGAATGGCCGCAAACAGATCCCTGAAGGTCGGCCAGCGCAGATAATCTCCGGTAAAAGCATCGGTATCGCACGAAGGTTGAACTTGGGGAGCTTGGGCTAACATATCCGCGATCTGAGCGCCACATCTTTCGTAAACGGAATGCTAGGCTTATTGGCCTAAAATCATTTGTTGTGGTATGGGTGGCCTTTCCTGTCTTGGTAATGAAGACCCCATTCGTTTCTTGCCATGCTGTTGGTAGCTTTTCTACCGCCAGGATGGAGTGGAAGATTTTTGTCAGCGATGTGTGCCGGTGTTATCCAGTCCGGTCCCGGCAATTTGTATGGTTTGAAGCTTTTAATGGGCCGTTTCATGTTGCTGTCTGATAGGAGGGGATCTAATTCGATTCCCTCTCCGACTCTTCTTTCTGGAGGATGACCTGTTTGTTGGCTTTGGGAAGTGAGCGTCTAGGTCCAAGGGCTCATTACTGGAGTCTGACCATGATCCACTTGGTTTCTGAAGATAAACCAAAGGCGCGGCTGTCTTAGAGAGTATTTTCCTGAGCCTTGCGGCATAAGTCGTTTTTTCTATGTCAGAGCAGAAGGTCTGCATGCAGTTCGTTTCGCTCTTCCTATGGCCTTTTGTAAGAGGCTGGATCATGCTTGTAGTTCTGCCAGTTAGTGTCCTCATTTCCCGCTTTTGCTCTGTTAAACATGCATCTGCAATTGGTTCTGAGGATTGATAGTTGTTGGGTCCACCAGGGGGGTTTTTTCCGTCCCCTTGGTTTCCATGTGGGGCATACAACTTTGAAGGCAGTGTTGCATGTTTCTGTGAATTTATCTACTGTTCCGTCCAGCTCCTGGGGGTCTGTAATGCTTCCTGGCGATTCCATGAGGAGGATACTCGCCAGAACTTCTTTGTACCTGTGCCAGTCGGCTCGTCTGGGGTTAGCGAAACTGATCGGCAAGTCTTATGGACATCTACAGCTGCAACCTCCACCACAGTGACGTCGGCCTCCCCTGTGTCGCTGAGGTCTACGTCCTCGATAGCTGGTCAGAGCGCTCGCATCTCTCTGCTCAGCGACGAATCGGTAGAGTAGCCGGCCCACGAGGTGCCCCTAATTCCTCAGCAAGCACCTGCTCGGCTGGGTTGCCAGCAGAGCTTCCAGCGGCGTTGTAGTCGCCCTTGTTGATCTTTATGTGGATTGCACTAAACCCGAAGTTCAGCACTCCTCGAGCAATCTCGAGTGGAGCAACTGACTCCTTGTTTAGGACCAACACCGCCCGGTTGACATCCCCTTCATGCTCCTCCATCTTGACGACTTCCCAGTCCTTCGTGGGGAGGTGCGGGTTGCATTCTTGCAACATGAGGAGGATGTCCTCCGGCGCCTTGATCGCTGCTGGAAGCCAAATCCGAGCTTGGGGCCTACTGCGGACATCACACCAGTCTAGAGCGACAATGTTCACCCCTTCGTAGTCCTCACCGAGCTTGCTCGCCGCCTGTTTGTATAAGTCAGCCGACCGCTGACTATCGCAGGCCACCACCTTGACGCTGCCCTGGTACCAGCCCGCGTCCATGCAGCAGGGCGAAGTGCCTGGCTTCTCCCGCACCATGCGCAGGCAAATGAGGGAAAGGTGGGACTCCACTGCCTTCCACTTGATCCTGGGGATCCTGCCCTCCGGATTGCCCTTGTCTATGAGACCGAGTAAGACTCGGTCCTTTGTAATTTAGGCGAAAGAGCACCTTCCTTGCCCATTCCACCTTCTTTAGCCATTCAGGCGAAGGTGTGGCAATATTGCTCCTGTCATGAGAGCGCAGAGTCTAGACGGCAGTCCGCCTTTCTGCGTATGTGTATTTATTGGCGCCCGCGTGTGGCCAGAGCGCCTTGGCTGCCCGGCCCTGCCCCGCGATGCCCGGGTAAGGCGATAGTTTGAACAGGGGGTAGCCATGTCCCTGAGCACATCGTTTGAGACTGGGCTATGTTTTGATTCTGGCCCCCAAAAACTAGCCCAGTCTCCCAGTAGTTCGCACCGGAGTGAGATGTTGTTTAGGAAAGGGAGGTGGGTAGGTGTTGTGTTGGGTATGGGTTTGTGTAAAGCAACTAGCTGAACAATTCGAATCGTCGGTATTGCTTCGTTGCAGGGTACCAGCTGGCTGTCCGGGACTGTTTATTTACTGGGGTTTACGTCCACGATTCCGTGTTTGACTTCCCCCACCAGCTTATTCACAGTTTCTTTCCTTTCCTTTCTTGGTAATGAAGACCCGATTCGTTTCTTGCTATGCTGTTGGTAGCTTTTCTACCGCCAGGATGGAGTGGAAGATTTTTGTCAGCGATGTGTGCCGGTGTTATCCAATCCGGTCCCGGCAATTTGTATGGTTTGAAGCTTTTAATGGGCCGTTTCATGTTGCTGTCTGATAGGAGGGGATCTAATTCGATTCCCTCTCAAACTCTTCTTTCTGGAGGATGACCTGTTTGTTGGCTTTGGGAAGTGAGCGTCTAGATCCACAACCTGCGAAACGCTCGGTTGCCCCACCTAGGCGACTTCGGATCCATCTCACAAGTTCCTCTTCTTCCATGCTGAACGAAAACCATCGTTGGTAAGGGAAACTATGTTCTGTACATCGCCACTTGTTTTTGCGTTCAGGTGAAACAGTTTTGTTTATATGAATGGCCGCAAACAGATCCCTGAAGGTCGGCCAGCGCAGATAATCTCCGGTAAAAGCATCGGTATCGCACGAAGGTTGAACTTGGGGAGCTTGGGCTAACATATCCGCGATCTGAGCGCCACATCTTTCGTAAACGGAATGTTAGGCTTATTGGCCTAAAATCATTTGTTGTGGTATGGGTGGCCTTTCCTGTCTTGGTAATGAAGACCCCATTCGTTTCTTGCCATGCTGTTGGTAGCTTTTCTACCGCCAGGATGGAGTGGAAGATTTTTGTCAGCGATGTTTGCCGGTGTTATCCAGTCCGGTCCCGGCAATTTGTATGGTTTGAAGCTTTTAATGGGCCGTTTCATGTTGCTGTCTGATAGGAGGGGATCTAATTCGATTCCCTCTCCGACTCTTCTTTCTGGAGGATGACCTGTTTGTTGGCTTTGGGAAGTGAGCGTCTAGGTCCAAGGGCTCATTACTGGAGTCTGACCATGATCCACTTGGTTTCTGAAGATAGACCAAAGGCGCGGCTGTCTTAGAGAGTATTTTCCTGAGCCTTGCGGCATCAGTAGTTTTTTCTATGTCAGAGCAGAAGGTCTGCATGCAGTTCGTTTCGCTCTTCCTATGGCCTTTTGTAAGAGGCTGGATCATGCTTGTAGTTCTGCCAGTTAGTGTCCTCATTTCCCGCTTTTGCTCTGTTAAACATGCATCTGCAATTGGTTCTGAGGATTGATAGTTGTTGGGTCCACCAGGGGGGTTTTTTCCGTCCCCTTGGTTTCCCTGTGGGGCATGCAACTTTGAAGGCAGTGTTGCATGTTTCTGTGAATTTATCTACTGTTCTGTCCAGCTCTTGGGGGTCTGTAATACTTCCTGGCGATTCCATGAGGAGGATACTCGTCAGAACTTCTTTGTATCTGTGCCAGTCGGCTCGTCTGGGGTTAGCGAAACTGATCGGCAAGTCTTATGGACATCTACAGCTGCAACCTCCACCACAGTGACGTCGGCCTCCCCTGTGTCGCTGAGGTCTACGTCCTCGATAGCTGGTCCGAGCGCACGCATCTCTCTGCTCAGCGACGAATCGGTAGAGTAGCCGGCCCACGAGGTGCCCCTAACTCCTCAGCAAGCACCTGCTCGGGTGGGTTGCCGGCAGAGCTTCCAGCGGCGTTGAAGTCGCCCTTGTAGATCTTTATGTGGATTGCACTAAACCCGAAGTTCAGCACTCTTCGAGCAATCTCGATTGGAGCAACTGACTCCTTGTTTAGGACCAACACCGCCCGGTTGACATCCCCTTCATGCTCCTCCATCTTGACGACTTCCCAGTCCTTCGTGGGGAGGTGCGGGTTGCATTCTTGCAACATGAAGAGGATGTCCTCCGGCGCCTTGATCGCTGCTGGAAGCCAAATCCGAGCTTGGGGCCTACTGCGCACATCACACCAGTCTAGTGCGACAATGTTCACCCCTTTGTAGTCCTCACCGAGCTTGCTCGCCGCCTGTTTGTATAAGTCAGCCGACCGCTGACTATCGCAGGCCACCACCTTGACGCTGCCCTGGTACCAGCCCGCGTCCATGCAGCAGGGCGAAGTGCCTGGCTTCTCCCGCACCATGCGCAGGCAAATGAGGGAAAGGTGGGACTCCACTGCCTTCCACTTGATCCTGGGGATCCTGCCCTCCGGATTGCCCTTGTCTATGAGACCGAGTAAGACTCGGTCCTTTGTAATTTAGGCGAAAGAGCACCTTCCTTGCCCATTCCACCTTCTTTAGCCATTCAGGCGAAGGTGTGGCAATATTGCTCCTGTCATGAGAGCGCAGAGTCTGGGCGGCAGTCCGCCTTTCTGCGTATGTGTATTTATTGGCGCCAGCGTGTGGCCAGAGCGCCTTGGCTGCCCGGCCCTGCCCCGCGATGCCCGGGTAAGGCGATAGTTTGAACAGGGGGTAGCCATGTCTCTGAGCACATCGTTTGAGACTGGGCTATGTTTTGATTCTGGCCCCCAAAAACTAGTCCAGTCTCCCAGTAGTTCGCCCCGGAGTGAGATGTTGTTTAGGAAAGGGAGATGGGTAGGTGTTGTGTTGGGTATGGGTTTGTGTAAAGCAACTAGCTGAACAATTCGAATCGTCGGTATTGCTTCGTTGCAGGGTACCCGCTGGCTGTCCGGGACTGTTTATTTACTGGGGTTTACGTCCACGATTCCGTGTTTGACTTCCCCCACCAGCTTATTCACAGTTTCTTTCCTTTCCTTTCTTGGTAATGAAGACCCGATTCGTTTCTTGCCATGCTGTTGGTAGCTTTTCTACCGCCAGGATGGAGTGGAAGATTTTTGTCAGCGATGTTTGCCGGTGTTATCCAGTCCGGTCCCGGCAATTTGTATGGTTTGAAGCTTTTAATGGGCCGTTTCATGTTGCTGTCTGATAGGAGGGGATCTAATTCGATTCCCTCTCCGACTCTTCTTTCTGGAGGATGACCTGTTTGTTGGCTTTGGGAAGTGAGCGTCTAGGTCCAAGGGCTCATTACTGGAGTCTGACCATGATCCACTTGGTTTCTGAAGATAGACCAAAGGCGCGGCTGTCTTAGAGAGTATTTTCCTGAGCCTTGCGGCATCAGTAGTTTTTTCTATGTCAGAGCAGAAGGTCTGCATGCAGTTCGTTTCGCTCTTCCTATGGCCTTTTGTAAGAGGCTGGATCATGCTTGTAGTTCTGCCAGTTAGTGTCCTCATTTCCCGCTTTTGCTCTGTTAAACATGCATCTGCAATTGGTTCTGAGGATTGATAGTTGTTGGGTCCACCAGGGGGGTTTTTTCCGTCCCCTTGGTTTCCCTGTGGGGCATGCAACTTTGAAGGCAGTGTTGCATGTTTCTGTGAATTTATCTACTGTTCTGTCCAGCTCTTGGGGGTCTGTAATACTTCCTGGCGATTCCATGAGGAGGATACTCGTCAGAACTTCTTTGTATCTGTGCCAGTCGGCTCGTCTGGGGTTAGCGAAACTGATCGGCAAGTCTTATGGACATCTACAGCTGCAACCTCCACCACAGTGACGTCGGCCTCCCCTGTGTCGCTGAGGTCTACGTCCTCGATAGCTGGTCCGAGCGCACGCATCTCTCTGCTCAGCGACGAATCGGTAGAGTAGCCGGCCCACGAGGTGCCCCTAACTCCTCAGCAAGCACCTGCTCGGGTGGGTTGCCGGCAGAGCTTCCAGCGGCGTTGAAGTCGCCCTTGTAGATCTTTATGTGGATTGCACTAAACCCGAAGTTCAGCACTCTTCGAGCAATCTCGATTGGAGCAACTGACTCCTTGTTTAGGACCAACACCGCCCGGTTGACATCCCCTTCATGCTCCTCCATCTTGACGACTTCCCAGTCCTTCGTGGGGAGGTGCGGGTTGCATTCTTGCAACATGAAGAGGATGTCCTCCGGCGCCTTGATCGCTGCTGGAAGCCAAATCCGAGCTTGGGGCCTACTGCGCACATCACACCAGTCTAGTGCGACAATGTTCACCCCTTTGTAGTCCTCACCGAGCTTGCTCGCCGCCTGTTTGTATAAGTCAGCCGACCGCTGACTATCGCAGGCCACCACCTTGACGCTGCCCTGGTACCAGCCCGCGTCCATGCAGCAGGGCGAAGTGCCTGGCTTCTCCCGCACCATGCGCAGGCAAATGAGGGAAAGGTGGGACTCCACTGCCTTCCACTTGATCCTGGGGATCCTGCCCTCCGGATTGCCCTTGTCTATGAGACCGAGTAAGACTCGGTCCTTTGTAATTTAGGCGAAAGAGCACCTTCCTTGCCCATTCCACCTTCTTTAGCCATTCAGGCGAAGGTGTGGCAATATTGCTCCTGTCATGAGAGCGCAGAGTCTGGGCGGCAGTCCGCCTTTCTGCGTATGTGTATTTATTGGCGCCAGCGTGTGGCCAGAGCGCCTTGGCTGCCCGGCCCTGCCCCGCGATGCCCGGGTAAGGCGATAGTTTGAACAGGGGGTAGCCATGTCTCTGAGCACATCGTTTGAGACTGGGCTATGTTTTGATTCTGGCCCCCAAAAACTAGTCCAGTCTCCCAGTAGTTCGCCCCGGAGTGAGATGTTGTTTAGGAAAGGGAGATGGGTAGGTGTTGTGTTGGGTATGGGTTTGTGTAAAGCAACTAGCTGAACAATTCGAATCGTCGGTATTGCTTCGTTGCAGGGTACCCGCTGGCTGTCCGGGACTGTTTATTTACTGGGGTTTACGTCCACGATTCCGTGTTTGACTTCCCCCACCAGCTTATTCACAGTTGACCTCGAGAGAGGTCGTTCGCTATCCACAACCTGCGAAACGCTCTGTTGCCCCACCTAGGCGACTTCGGATCCATCTAACAAGTTCCTCTTCTTCCATGCTGAACGAAAACCATCGTTGGTAAGGGAAACTATGTTCTGTACATCGCCACTTGTTTTTGCGTTCAGGTGAAACAGTTTTGTTTATATGAATGGCCGCAAACAGATCCCTGAAGGTCGGCCAGCGCAGATAATCTCCGGTAAAAGCATCGGTATCGCACGAAGGTTGAACTTGGGGAGCTTGGGCTAACATATCCGCGATCTGAGCGCCACATCTTTCGTAAACGGAATAGCAGTATTTTGCTCGGAGAATTGGCAAACTATCGTATTTTTCATTATTTAATTATATTTTTATCCCAGCGCTACAAGTGCACACTTATAACTACCAGCTGCACTTTCTCCGACTTCTGAAATGCTCCCGGTACATTCTTCGTACATTCTGCGTACCGGTACATTCTTCGTACTCTGCCTTGATGCGGTCCCATAACGCGGCGAATGTTAAGCATGGAAAGCGTGGAGGGACCGGCGAAGAAGTGTTTGCCCTGGATTCAAATTTACTCTGTCGATCTTAGACCTCAATAAATTAGCTTAGAGCGATTTGGAAAGCTTTTAGAGTCATTTTTCCGTTTGCACGGGTGACCCTTTTTCGGGGCGACGAGGACTTAGCGGTTAGTTCGGGAGTTGGCGGATCTACCGATATGCTACGCACTACTAACGCCAACGCCCACTCTAACGCCCACAAACCGCGCAAACCTGTGGCATCCACAATTTTCATGCTAGAAAAAAAATTATAACTGATATGTATTAGTCTCGTCAATACCTATCGATTGACCCAAAGTATTCCACGCCCACTCTTACGTCAATAACGCTTAAATCCGTTTACCGCCCACATAACCAAATATTGCTGCTTGCATATCTCTCTTTCCCTTTGCTCCCATTAGCTGAGTAACGGGTATCTGATAGTCGAGGTACTCGACTATAGCATTCTTCCATGTTTTTTCTTCGATTAAATATAAGTGTATGGATGTACGGCCAAATTCAATTACATTTTTTGTACATTAATATGCACACAAAAAAGATTCGGAAAAAATCGGCAATATGGCCGCACGTAGCAAAGGAAAAACGAAGAAAATACAAGGGAGAACGCTGTAGTCGAGTACCTCGACTATCAGATACCCGTTACTCAGCTAATGGGAGCAAAGGGAAAGAGAGATATGCAAGCAGCAATATTTGGAAAGGTATTGACGAGACTAAGACATTTCAGTTAACATTTTTTTCTAACATGAAAATTGTGGCGCCACAGGCTTATGCGGCTTGTGGGCGTTAGAGTGGGCATGGCAAACTTTTTTGGATCAATCGATGGGTATTAACAAGACAAATACATTTCAGTTAACATTTGTTATCTAGCATTAAAATTGTGGGCACCACAGACTTGGGCGGTTTGTGGGCGTGGCAAACTTTTTTTGGGTTAATCGATAGGTATTGATGGGGACAATACATTTCAGTTAACGTTTTTATTCTACCATCAAAACTGTAGGATCCATAGTTTTGGGCGGTTTGTGGGCGTTAGAGTGGGCGTGGCACATTCCTTGCGCTGGTAAGAAGCTCAGGAATCTGCATGCCAAATCTTAATAGCCTAGCTCCTATAGTTTACGAGATTTCCGCGTTCACCCGGACGGACAGACAGACGGGCAGACGGACATGGCTAGATCGACTCGGCTAGTGATCCTGATCAAGAATATATATACTTTATGGGGTCGGAAACGCTTCTTTCTGCCGGTTACATACTTTCCGACGAATCTAGTATACCCTTTTACTCTACGAGTAACGGGTATAATGACGAAGTTGCTTATTAATTGCCGCAGTCGGATTAAATCGGACTTGGATTTTGGTCAAATCATTCTGAAAGTCAAACGAATTATATTTTCGACTTTACGTATCTTCGTTCAAGGGTCGGATCGAATGAATCAGAATGTACGCAGAGGATGCGTGCGGTCGGTGATGATGCTGAAGGGCGGCGGCGTTGATGTGCGCTGGCGGCTGGGCTATGGCGCTGGCTTCGTGGCGGGTGCGGCGGTCTGCTGCTCGGCTGTATGGGAGAAATCACTTGAAGCGCGAAACACCCTGGGAAAAGAAAGAACTAGACACACGCAAGCTTCGACTTAGTAAAGATAAGTCGGGGGAGCGAACGAAATTTATTCCTCTTAGTGACAAATTTCGTACTGACTTAAGCCTAATGTAAGCTATGCGCCCCAGTACGCAGTAGACACTTCATGGCGTGAGATGGGAACAGAGCGGGTGAGCGGTGCACTGGGAGAGAGGTGCAATGAGATAGCTGTGCGGTAGAATTGTAGAAATTTGTTCGGTATCGGCAGCGTAGCGGCGAAAGTTTATTTCTAGTTTAAAGAACTTTTTTTTTTAAATCGAAATTTTCATGTTCGCGATTACCAAAATGTGTGTTATGATAATTAAATCTATTTAATGTTTATGATTGTAATGTAATGTAATGGTTAATTGTTTTTGAAAATATAATAATGCAATCCATGACAAGTTTTGAAATATAATCCATTGCTCGAAGTATTCCAGGGCCATTTGTTAACCCAAAAGGCATTCACAGGAATTCGTATTTTCTTTTGTTTATTATGATTGGGGTTTTCTGAACGTTTGTTTCATTCCTGAGAATCTGATGAGATCCAGGTAATACTCTAGTTTACGGTCCTCACCCCCAAAACTCACGAAAAAGTTATCCTCGACGGAACGCGAATTCTTAAGAATTTACATGAATAAATAAAGGCGCGGTCTGCCATAGTTCTCTTGTAATCGAATTTCAAACATACGTGTTTTGCTATAAAAAAAGTAGCATTTTCTGTTAATAAGCATGTTTTCAAAATAATAAGCATGCTAAACAATGTGACAAAAGTGTGTAATTGTTTTTGTAGCAGGCCAAGCCCCACAGCCGCGAAGTAAATATCCTCGATGGACCGCGATTCGTTAGGAATTGGCGTGACCATCAATGACCAACTTTTCAAATCGAGTCTGAAGAAAACGAGGTTGTTGACTTACAGGAGCCAACATAGTAGTCCACGGAACGCGATCTAAGAAAAAGTCGTGATTGCAGACAAATTTAATCCAAGTCTGTAAAATCATTAACTAATACCCAATACAATTTGTATTGTCATTTTTTATTTAATCATTAATATTTTCCGCACCTCCATATCATATCGGGAATCAAAGAATTGAACTAATAACTTTCAACGTCTGCATCGGCTGGATCTTTAATAAATAAATATTTATGAAAATATATTTCATGTATGTTTAAATCGCGGCCATTTTTTTTTTAAATTGATGCTTATTTTGTTTTGGTCGGTTTTTATTAATCACTGTGGACGGCAGTCCACGTAGTGACGAAGCGCACCAGAAGGGCGTGCGAAGGCGACTACTAAATATACCGAAGAAATGAAGATCTACAGTAATCGTCCGATTGTTTCAAGTGATACATCAATCGAAAGGTATTGCAAAAACCAAAAGAATTGCATACCAAGACTCAAATAAAATGTGATCTGTTGGGGCCGCTGGGGATAATTACCCCCCGCTGTCAACCTAGATGTATTTTCAATAAAAATACGCGTCGAATGACACCTCAACAAACAAGATTTTCGGGGCCCTCTCAAAATGGAAATTTTATTTTGTTTGTCAGTTTGTCCCAAAACGTAATTTTAGAGTCCCGAAAATTCTACACGATGTTAAACCGCTCAATATAAGAAACATTAGTTGTAGCACTTTTGGAAAAACTAGCTAGTTTGGCGAGAAAACAGCTATAAATAGCTACATTTTGTATACCCGTAACTTGTGAAGTAACTGAAGCTACAGGCTTGTGCTATACGTCGTTAGAAAGGTACTTCAAAATACTACGTACGCCTTTTAAACACGAGTTGGCTTAATACCACCGTTTAAAAATTATAGTCCACATTTTTTTTTTATAATTAATTTTTTTTTGCCTTTTTTTTTGATTTCTTAAAAACGTTTTTAACGATTTTAAATAAAATAGTGTATAGCCCTTGAGATTCCTCATCTTTTGGTATACGATACATTTTTGTAAAAGTACCCGTTTCAAAGTTATTAATCAACAAAAATGGCCACATTTAACAGTTCAGAGCATCTTACACTCCCTGAACATTGACCTTTCTTTGTGCGAATCCAAACTCTATTTGAGCTTATTTCCGAAATTTAGAACAAATTCCATCAGAAAAAATATTGCTCATCGCTAAAGACTTAATCGAAGCTAAGACTGCCATTCAAAAAGCAAAAGCAGCTAAATCTCTGGAAAAACTAATAAAGAAAAAAAAGTGTTCAGGAACAGCAAATTTAGCAGATACAATAGAAACTAAAAAGGGTGCAAAAATAATGTTACTTCGAAATCTAGTTGTTGCCTCAATGGAGGGATATAGGGATAATAAAGAAGCTGCATGAAACTGTAAATATTGTTAACGTCTGTCCAATTCGAAGAAAATTAATTTGAGATTGAACGTATCGAATCAAAGTTTCAGCGGAATAATAATGTTTTTATAATTCGAAAACAACTTCCAATATAATTAGCGTATGCAATTACTATTCATAAAAGCCAAGGGCTAACAATCACATCCGGAGTTGTTGATATTGGTGATAGAATATTTGCAAACGGTCAAACTTATGTTGCTTTATCACGTATAAAAACCCTCTCTGGCTTACATATTCTCAACCTTAATCCGAAAAGCATTAAGACAAATGATGGTGCAATTATAGAATGCAATCGGTTAAGAAGTAAATTTGAAAAGATCTACAACACTTGGTTGGTAATAACAAAAAAAACACAAACGTTTCTAATAAATACATAAATTTGAGGCGGCAAACAACGGCTATTATTGAGCCATCTGTTTTAGAAGGAAATGTTACCAACAAAAAGACTAAAAATAAAAATGTTTTACATAATATACGTGGTATGGAAAACCCAAATAATGCTTGCTATGCGAATTCTGACTCAATGCCTTATAAATATAGGATTTATAACGGATTCTGTATTAAATGATGAAAATAGTAACATTATAAAGGCATCATTTTTAAATAATACATACCATTTAAAGATGGGGACAAATATTAATGTTACAGATTTACGATCAAGTATTTTGGATAACATAGAACAGCAGGGCAGCGGGGATTTTTTGAGTCATCTATAAGAATGTCGTTCCCTAGCAGGAATAGAACAATTATTTGTACATAAACTTGTAGAATCTATAAAATGCTCTAACTGCGATTATAGGCCAAATATACAAAGAACAGAAAACGTAATTGCTCAACGTTGTATTCCCGAAGATAGAAACCGCTCAATAAATTAATTAATATCATTTAATTACGGAAATTGGAAAAATATTCAAGAAAGCGAATGTGCACATTGCGGGAACTAGTTAAAACATCAGTCTCTTATATAGGATACAGGACGCGTACTTGTGTTCTCACTTAGTTTATTCGATTCGGCCAACAGACAAATAAACAATGTTAATTTAACAAACGCTTCACAAACTGAGCTTAGATTTGAAAATAAAAGATACAGTTTATCAAGTGCAATATTCCACCATGGGAATGTATTTAATGAAGGACACTATACATCAGTTTTAAAAAATGATAGAGAATTTTTGAAAGCCAATGACACAATAATCTCTAAATGTTCCTATTCACGTAAAAGCAAAGATGTATTAATTCTGTTTTATGTTAAAAAGTAGCTTGAACACTAAAATTAAAAAATTTTTTTTTGCTCAGAATAAACTAATAATTTTTTTTACATTCGTCACGCTTTATCAAAACCGTACATCTAATCCCAAGCATGTGGATAGCAGCGTGCCGAATGTAGAAAAAACAAGGAAGAACGCTATAGTCGAGTACCTCGACTATCAGATACCCGTTACTCAAAAGGAAATGGAGATATGCAAGCAGCAAAGCGAGATTAAAATGCGCCACCTACCGGCGGTAGACAGATTTAAGCGTTATGGGCGTTAGAGTGAGCGTGGCAAATTTATTTTTGGATCAAACGATAGGTATTGACGACACCAATACATTTCAGTTAAAATTTTTTATCTAGCATGCAAATTGTGGGCGTCACAGGTTTTCGCGGTTTGTGGGCGTTTAAGTGGGCGTGGTAAACTTTTTTTTAGGTCAATCGATAGGGTTTGATGAGAACAATACATTTCAGTTAAAATGTTCTATCTAGCATTAAAACTGTAGGAGTTACAGTTTTGGGCGGTTTGTGGGCGTTAGAGTGGGCGTGGCAGTCTACTGAAACAAACTTGCGCTGCGTAAGAAGCTCAGGAATCTGTACGCCAAATCTCAATAGCCTAGCTCTTATAGTTTCCGAGATCTCAGCGTTCATCCGGGCAGACAGACGGACAGACGGACAGACGGACATGGCTAGATCGACTCGGCTAGTGATCCTGATCAAGAATATATATACTTTATGGGGTCGGAAACGCTTCCTTCTGCCTGTTACATACTTTCCGACGAATCTAGTATACCCTTTTACTCTACGAGTAACGGGTATAATTAAGAAAATGTATCTATTAAGTTGGCAAAAGTTGGTATCAGAACTTTTGTTTTCTGAATGTGCGATGAGGTGTTTTTTTTTTTGTTTGATTTTAACGTTCACGAATTTTTAGTTTTCTTATTTTTAACATACATCACATAATTATACCCGTTACTCGTAGAGTAAAAGGGTATACTAGATTCGTCGGAAAGTATGTAACAGGCAGAAGGAAGCGTTTCCGACCCCATAAAGTATATATATTCTTGATCAGGATCACTAGCCGAGTCGATCTAGCCATGTCCGTCTGTCCGTCTGTCTGTCCGGATGAACGCTGAGATCTCGGAAACTATGAGAGCAAGGCTATTGAGATTTGGCGTGCAGATTCCTGAGCTTCTTACGCAGCGCAAGTTTGTTTCAGTAGACTGCCACGCCCACTCTAACGCCCACAAACCGCCCAAAACTGTAACTCCAACAGTTTTGATGCTAGATAAAAAATTTTAACTGAAATGTATTGTTCTCATCAATACCTATCGATTGACCTAAAAAAAAGTTTGCCACGCCCACTTAAACGCCCACAAACCGCGAAAACCTGTGACGCCCACAATTTGCATGCTACATAAAAAATTTTAACTGAAATGTATTGGTGTCGTCAATACCTATCGATTTATCCAAAAATAAATTTGCCACGCCCACTCTAACGCCCATAACGCTTAAATCTGTCTACCGCCGGTAGGTGGCGCATTTTAATCTCGCTTTGCTGCTTGCATATCTCCATTTAGCTGAGTAACGGGTATCTGATAGTCGAGGTACTCGACTATAGCGTTCTTCCTTGTTTTATCTATGTATTGTACACATTAACCATCGCTGTGAAGATGCCGTGAATTAATGTGGTGTGGGACTTTTGTTTCTTCAGGAACGAGAAACGCGCCGGGTAGCCTTCATAATTCTCCTTGTTCCTTCCATAATGCGGAATAGTAGCGCTCGATTTTTGGGTATTTGCCTTAGACACAGGATCGACAAAATTAAGGGAGTGGTTAACCGTCATGTGACGAAACCCTGTTTCATCCAAGCAATTATGTATAAGCCCTGCAACAATCGGAAACATCGGTGGTCCCGCTGTCGATGTTCTCCTAGATAAGAGGGATGAGTGTCTCCTTGGAGCGGTCTTCGAATGCAGCCAAGAAGAATTGTCCGGACTCACGGTCGATACCTCCAAACACCCATTGGCCCTCTATGACTCGTCCACAGTTATATTTTCTCCTACCAATCTTAGTTTCATCAACTTCAACGGCTGCTCCATTGCCTCCGATAACGCATTTGTTGTTTTTTTTAGCCCAATCAAACAGACTCCGTGATTTTGTAAAAAAAATAAAATAGCTTCTTTGTCCATACTTAGGAAACTCCCGAAATTAACGTTGCAAGACTCGCTCAGATACATTTTATATTTGCGAAATAAAAATCAAAAAGTCTACATGACTTTTTAAATGAAAAGCCAATATATATTTTGTCGCAAGTCGTTTATTTTTATAGCAAAACACGTAACTTTAAAATTCGATTATAAGAGAACCGCGCATCTATTTCTTCATGTAAATTTTTAAGAATTCGCGGTCCATCGAGGATAATTTTTCGCGAATTTTGTAGTGTAGAGTATTACCTCAGATTCGAAATCAATTGTGGAAAAGTATTTAGGGTTTCTAAAATTTGACAAAATCAGCGAAGACCCGCATTGGATATTTATCCGGTTTCCATCTTCGTTCAAACCATTTGTTGGTTCCACTAGCGCAGCAGAATTATAAGGACTCCTTTTTGGCCTAATAATTTCTTCTTTTAGCATTTGCCTAATTTAAGAGTTTAAAAAATCGTAAGCTGATAGGGCATAAGGATAATGTTTACTGTAAATAGATCTTTCACTTTCGGATATATTTCCGTATGCACCTCATTGATAATATTCAATACTTCATTCTTCAAATCTTTCCTTTGATTTGCAGTTGACATTTTGATATTGGTTGTAGAATAATTTCACGACGGCTTAGGATTGATGTCTAATTTTCAAACTTTTATTTTTGTGGGACAATTTAACGGCGGTATATGAAGGATTTAATTTTCAAACTTTTATTAATGTCGGTCGGATTTTTAATTCCCAAACTTATATTGTTTTTTGGATAATTCTAAACTGGATATTGCATTCCCTGAACTTCCACCTAACTTTGTTGATAATTTCTGAATTCTCATGCTTTGCCGTCCACCGCGCCCTTAAAATTATCTCCAAGAGCATTGTCACCATTTCGAACCTCAGAGACGGAAATTAACTTATTCTAGTTAAATCTCAAGCCGATGGTGATAAGTTTATAAATACTACCGAGCTCACCGGTATATGCAAAGTACAGTGTAAGCTCCACGAGACCCTCAATTTTGTGAAAGGGACATCCTACGATGGTGTTTCCAAGCCCAGCGGAGTCATCTTAATAACCTTCGAACTCTATAACCTCCCATCTAAAATCGAAATTTCTTGGCACTCAGTTAAAGTTCGCGAGTACATTCCAAACCCCATGAGATGCAAGTCTAGCCAACTCCTCGGTCACACAACCAAAAAATGCCCCACTCTGCTAAAATCGCTTCCACCGATGAAGCCACGAAAAAAACCCCTTCCCCCTCCCCATCCCATTCCCCGATTCCCCAGTCCCCTATGACCACACCACTTATCAGCAAAAGCAATCCACTTCACTTGCTCATAAAAAGTATAACTTATCTCCTGCATCACATGCATACTTACAAGAAATCCATGCTGAATACGAAAGTAGCAGCCGAGCAACATCTTTAAATCATAATTAATCAAGTTTACACAATATTATTATTATATATTATTATATATATATTATTGACGATGCTATGAGTGATTCATAGTTTCGTAAATCTAAACCAAACCAAATAACATCCTCTCTCTCTTCCTACTTATGTCCATTACACTAGTACAATGAAACAAGAATGGATACTTTAACAATTACCACGAGCTACAACTTTTGATAAACGATACCAACCGTGATGTTAATTGCCTTCAGGAAACATATATTAATGCCAACCTAACGAATATTGCTTACGCCAAGCAAATTATTGGATATTTTTATAACTTTAGCTCTAATACCTATGCCAAAAAAGGTAAAGGTAAATCCCACAAACCCTCTCTACATCCGCGAAATGTTCCTTGGTGGAGCAAAACTCTGCAAGATCTAAGGCAACAAAAGCAATCTCTTCGGCACGCATACAAACAAACTCAGAGCACCGCTTCTCTAATTTCTTACAGAAAATATAATGCTATTTTCAAATACAATTCAAAAAAGCAAAACGGGAATCCTTTGAAAGATTCCCTTCTAATATAACCCCTCTATAATCGACCAAGAAAACTTGGTCTGACCTAAATCGCTTAATAGGTAATTTTTCAAGTAGCCTCAGGACAATTAAATATAACAACGAAGATCTCCATCACTCCGTAGACATTTGCGATGCATTTGGGAACTTTTGGTCAGACTACTCTAAGAACGACAATTCCTCCCACCAACACAAGACCCGTAAAGAAGAAATTCTTTCTCAGGAATACACACCCACCGAATTGTCGACCGCTTCTACAGACCTTAAATACGCCCATCAGTATGCGAAAGGGAAAACACCCGGTATAGACCGAATTTCATACCGAATACTTAAACAGTTGCCCTCCGAAGCTAAATACCGCCTATTAGAAATGTATAACGCTATGCTCGCTAGGGGTACCTACCCTCATGTGTGGAAATCTGCCATAATTATCCCTATCCTAAAACCTAACAAACCAACACACGAAATTACATAATTTAGACCTATTTATTTACTCATATGTTTAAGCAAGACCCTAGAAAAAATGTTAACCAAAAAGTTAATGTGGTTCATTACAAAACATAAACTTATCAGCCCCCACCAAACAGCTTTTAACAACAGCTTAAACAGCATAGCACTCTTGATTCCCTTCTGCATCTCCACCATTACGCATAGGATGCTCTTTCTACCAAAAATCATGTTACCATATTGGCAACTGATTTTGAAAGGGCTTTCGATCGCGTAGGAGTGCATACAGTATTGGATCAACTTTCCCGGTGGGGGGTAGGTCAAAATCCTTCAACTTAGCGAAGGCTTTCATGATCAGCCGTTCTATCCGAGCAAGAGTTAAAAACACTCTATCAACATTCTATATTCTCCACAATGGCATCCCACAAGGATCGCCCCTCTCTGTGGTATTGTTTATGATCGCCTTCCAGTCCTTATATAAGGTAATATTAAGACACAAGCAAATAAAACTGGCACTTTATGCAGACGATGCTATAATTTTTAGCAAATGTAAGAATACTACTACACTAAATAATAAGTTTAAAAAAGTCCTTAATGAAATCCAAATCTGGGGTAACGCCTCCGGTGCGACCCTTGCTGTAAGTAAATGTAAGGTTTTTCATATTTGTAAAAAACAGCGCTGTACATACCCACCATTGTCGTACAATGACATAGATATAGAAAGCATTTCTTTTCTTAAAATACTTGGCCTGACAATTGATAAATGACTTACATTTAAACAACACTGCAGCGAACTTAGGATTAAACTTATCAATAGACTAAACATTATTAAATTCTAAACATCTAATCGATCTCTCATCCACCGGACTACACTTATACAAGCGACAAGAGCTTTGTTGCTGTTCATAATTGATTATGGCCTCCCCATCTACGGCTGGTGCGCGCCATCGAACTTAAGAAAAATCTTACCTCCTCAGGCGTAGCATTGGCGCATTTCCAACGACCCCAACTAAATGCATCCTAGCCGAAGCAGGATTGCCGGACATTGAAACCAGAGTCGCGCAAACTACCTTTAAATTAATTCCAAAACTCATGTGCTCAACCAACTCTATTCTGCTGAAGAACTATGCAGTTGCCTCGAAGCACCGTAGGAAATTCAAAGTCCAATCTACGACACGAAGATGTATAACCTTTATCAAGAGACACAGCATAGGATCGCCTTATCGTTGGAACAAAGTCATTCTATCCGCTCTGTGGGAATAACGCTCCACCACCGTAAATCAAGGACTCCAATCTCTACGTTTATGCAGCTATTCGAAGAAGTTACCCACAAATACTCCTGTATGAAATGGCTTTACACCGATGGTTCAAAGTCCGACGCTACAACCACCTTTGCAGTGGTTGACCAACTCGGATTAATTGTTTCATATGGTCAGCTACCTCACCACTTCTCAGTTTTTACTGCGGAAGCAGTAGCTATTACTTAGGCAATTAAATTTTCTCTCGAACTTGAGGGAAGTTGTATCATCTGCAGTGATAGTCTCTCCACCCTGCGAGGAGTACAAAACTTCTGCAATAACAATAACCTTTTATCCGAAATTCGTCACCTCTGCATCAAAAACTATAGAAAAATTAAATTATTAAGGGTCCCGGCTCATATAGGAATAATTGAGAACGGATTAGCCGTGCCATACAATCATACCTAGAGTATAACCGGACACCTTGAAAAACATCAAAAACATTTTGCTGGACATCGAACTGGAATACTGGTCGTCGTTTAACCACTGGTATAAGCAATTTAAACCTGACAATCAAGTTCCCTAATTCGATCAACGGGAGGGAATGCGACATTCTCACTCGATTAAAAACCGGACACACAAATCTCACACATAAGCACATCCTTAAGGGGGAAAGTCGGCTAAACTTCCCTAATTGCGGAGAAGAAATATCAGTAAAACATCTACTAGGTACCTGCGGACACTACCAAAATATCAGAACAAACCTATTTGGTCTTACCCCGCCATCAAATCTATTAGCTGACCTAACAGCTGCCAACTCCAAGCTATTATTATCTTTCCTACGGATATGTTAAATTATACACCTAATTTAAACATTCCTATTAATTATCAAATATCCCCTCTCATAAAATGTTAAATCACAAATATAAATGTAACAAAATTGTTATCAATTGTCGAGTCGATGGCCATAGTAGTTAGTTACTCCTTTTCCTAAATTAGTTATTATATTGTAAATTCGATTTATATATAATAGCTTATACTGAAATAAGTAAATAAATAATAAGTTGAACTTATCTGAAGCGGTTCAAGCCACCGTTTCTGCTGGGAAAAATCCAAGGAAACTTCAGGAGAGAAAAATCGAAAGATTTTGAAATGCGGCTCGAAGGACCAAAACGTTGCGGCGGTGGTGGCTTGATCGCTTAAATTGTAGGAAATCCCAAGCAAAAAGGGTGCGAAAAACACGGGGGACTTTCGGTCCAGAGTGAAGCGGAGACACACATCTGGCGTGAACAATAGGTTATAACTTATTAGTAAATCAGAGTCTAACCCTTCCATTTCATAAAACACATATTGCGTATCAAATATAGTTATCATGTGATTGTATTTAATTATTGAATATCCATTCACTGGGGATACTCTTTTTTATGTTCATGCTCATTTTTATACCCTTGCAGAGGGTATATTGATTTCAGTCAAAAGTTTGCAACGCAGTGAAGGAGACGTATCCGACCCCGTAAAGTATGTTGGGGCGGTGCGGCTTGATCGATGGAAACAGTTGAAGCCCCAAGATCGAATGGTGCGCAAAAACCACGGGAGTATTTGAGGGGTTTTACGCGACGTGCGTAGATGTTTATTGAATCACTTTGAAATAAGAACTAATTAAGCCTAACTTAACTTAAGCGCTCCAGAGCAGAGCGGAGACTTAGGGGAGAGATGGAGAGGGAGAGCAGGCGGTAGTGCGAGCGCGCGAGATGTAGAAATCTGGATAAATCTGCCGCTCGACACTGCCTCCTGAAATGAAACGCCCTTTTGGCGTGAACATTGTGCAATCCCGGAATTGATGGCTGCTTGCAAAGCAATTGGAGCACAACTGCTTTCTTTGAGTATAGGCTAGGCGATCGTCTACCGTCATCTGAAGGAAGCGTGGACATATAAGCACGGGGTGGTTCTTCTTCGAACACAGATCGCAGCCTTTGGGTATCGGAACTAACCTTGTGTTGAAAGAATTTATTTTTGGAAATTCTGCCACTCGATTTGTGGCTTTGGACTGGACGTGGTGGAAATTGGCAGATCGGAAGCTATCGACGGCCTCAAGAGTTCGATGGCGCTCCGTCAAATAGGAATCAAGCTCAAGTCACGTAGGAATTTCGGCTTTATTTTGGATGGATTGCTCCCATAATGAGAGAGTGAGCTTTGGTAGTTTTGTCGAGCACATATAAACCAGGATAGGGTCCCAGTTCTCAATATTAGCACCGGAAAATTTTAAAAAAGTTAAGCAACCTTGAAAAGTGCGTTGAAGTTCTTTTAAGGCTGCTCCCGACTCCTGTGCTATGGATTGCACATTAAAAAGTGTCTTCAGGTGACTGTTCACCTGCAATCGCTTATTTTCGAAACGCTCAGTTAGGTTATTCCAGGCTGAGCGAAAGCCATCATTGGTGAGTGGGGATCTTGAAACTACGGAATGAGCTTCGCCACTTGTTTTTGAATTTAAGTGGAATAATTTTTCAACGGGCGTTAGACTCGGATTGTTTATGTATATTGCCGTGAAAAGGTCCCGGAAAGTCGGCCAGCGAAGATAATCGCCAGAGAAAACCTCTGTGTCGATAGGAGGGAGCCGACAGCCATAAAACGTGGAATTTTAGGACGGAGTTACTGGAGCATGAGGTATTTAGGAGGAGCCATTTTGGATTTGTTTGATCAGCTGCGCGGCAAATATTTCGTAAGTGGAGTACGTTTGGTAATACTTGGACTTTAGTATGGATTTTGTGTCTGCGGCGCTCTCGCCTGCAGCTATAATGCAGTCGGAGCATATGTCGTATGCTGCCCTTACCGTTTGCCACAAAGAATTGAGGTGATCGCGACGGATTTTACAGGCGGATAACGTTGGGGTAGGAGCACCTCGAGCGTTCACAGTTTCCTCAAAGTGAATCGGACATTCAGCTGTGGCCATAAATCGGGTTAAAGCGGATTTTACTGATGTTGCCATGAAGTAAAATAATTTAGAATTTTAATTCAGTAAGGAAACGGGCTTAAATCCAATTGGAATTTAGGAACCAATCAAGATTGTAAATATATATGGTCACACTGTCGGATAGGCAGAGTCAATAAATATTTATTATATCGGATGGTCGGACTTATGTAAAGAATTACGGACTTTAATATTGTATGTTTGGAAGGCACATTTATTGTGAGCTCTTGACCCACTGTGCAGTGGCGAAAATATCGATATATGTATGTATGTACACTGTACATGTGTACATATGTGGGGTGCGAATAGCGGAATAACGTTGCGGGAGTTGGAAAGACTTCGCTTATGTTTGTATGTCGGTGCGTTTGTTTGTCACCTGCACAACTAAATTGCAAACGATTTGCTGGAGTAAATTTGGAATTTGTAACTTTGTTTTTAATTTTAGAAATAGTTTAGCCGTATTTGTAGTTCGAGAAAAGTAGTTGGAGTGGACTGTAATAGAAAGAGAAGTTAGAGTGGACTGTATTAGAATATTTATGTAAATATACACACGCAGCTGGAACACAGTAAAAAATAAAGAGTGCAAATCTTAAGGACAAATTTTATAATCGCGATTTTTTTACTGTGGCTGAGTTATATTTTACACACAATTGGAATTGAAAACATACTTGAGAACTATTTTAGTTGAATAGTAGAACTGAAATATGTTCTGGAATTGTTTCAAGTGTACAATTGTGGGCAAAGGAAACTGGAATATTGTCGGGCACAAGTAACGGAATTGAAATACATATATTAAATGCCGTTGCGTCGTATTAATCACTTTTGGATTTAGACAATATATCATACAGAAAGTTAGTCGAAATAGGGTTCGAAAAACTGGTTGTATGACCGGCAATTATAGTAAGTGGAACTTATCTGAAGCGGTTTAAGCCGGCTGGGACAAAATCAAAGGAAACTCCAGGAGAGGAAAATTCAAAGATTTTGAAAACCGGCTTCGACTGGACCAAAATGTTGGGGCGGTGCGGCTTGATCGATGGAAATAGTTGAAGCCCCAAGATCGAATGGTGCGCAAAAACCACGGGAGTATTTTAGGGTTTTCACGCGACGTGCGTAGATGTTTATTGGATCACTTTGAAATAAGAACTACTTAAGCCCTACTTAACTTAAGCGCTCCAGAGCAGAGCGGATACTTAGGGGAGCGATGGAGAGGGAGAGCGGACGGTAGTGCGAGCGCGCGAGATGTAGAAATCTGGATAAAACTGACGCTCGACACTGCCTCCTGAAATTAAACGCCCTTTTGGCGTGAACAAAGTATATATATTCTTGATCAGCATGACTAGGTGAGTCGATCTAGCCATGTCCATCTGTCCGGCTGTCCGTCCGTTTCTACGCAAACTAGTCTCTCAGTTTTAAAGCTATCGGGCTGAAACTTTCCCAAAAGTCTTATATCTTCTGCAGGTAGTATATAAGTCGGAACCAGCTGGATCGGACAACTATATCTTATAGCTCCCATAGGAATAATCGGAAAAAAAATTAAAAAAATTATATCTTTGGTGTTTTTTAACATGTTACCTCCTTTCCTTGGAAATAACATTTTTAAATTAGTTTTGAATTTTGAATTAAATTTTATCAAAATCGGACGACTATATCATATAGCTGCCATAGGAACGATCGTACAATCGGTGGGAAAATAATATGAAACAAATTATAGCTTCGGTGTTTCCTAACATATAACATCCTACGCTTGGAAATAACATTTTTTAATTCATTCTGAATTTCGAATTTAATTTGATCAAAATCGGACGACTGTATCATATAGCTGCCATAGGAACGATCGTAAAATTGATGGGAAAATAATATGAAACAAATTATAGCTTCGGTGTTTCTTAACATATAACCTCCTACGCTTGGAAATAACATTTTTGAATTAGTTCTGAATTTCGAATTTAATTTTATCAAAATCGGACGACTGTATCATATAGCTGCCATAGGAACGATCGTAAAATTGATGGGAAAATAATATGAAACAAATTATAGCTTCGGTGTTTCTTAACATATAACCTCCTACGCTTGGAAATAACATTTTTTAATTCATTCTGAATTTCGAATTTAATTTTATCAAAATCGGACGACTGTATCATATAGCTGCCATAGGAACGATCGGAAAATTGGTGGGAAAATAATATGAAACAAATTATACCTTCGGTGTTTTTTGACATATTATCTTATACTATTGGGAATATTATTTTTTGTATTTTTAAATTTAATAAATATAACTGCAAGGGTATACAAACTTCGGCTTGCCGAAGTTAACTTCCCTTCTTGTTACTATTACAAATTCATGTTCTTATTGCCCAGTGCCAATTAAGAAAAGTAAGCCTACTTCAATGTTCCAAAAATGGTCCCTCTCAATATTGTTCAATCTCATCGTCTTGTTAACATTGTATCATTTTATTTTGGTGATGACCTTGCTGAGTGTTCTGGGTTTCATTTCTTTCAGTTTGATCCCACTTGTTCTGATTACAATTTTTGATTTGATATTTGTTATAGCCTTGATTATAACCGTTATTGGCCCTATCTTAATCTCAATTTTTATACCCGTTACTCGTAGAGTAAAAGGGTATACTAGATTCGTTGGAAAGTATGTAACAGGCAGAAGGAAGCGTTTCCGACCCCATAAAGTATATATATTCTTGATCAGGATCACTAGCCGAGTCGATCTAGCCATGTCCGTCTGTCTGTCCGTCCGGATGAGATCTCGGAAACTATAAGAGCTAGGCTATTGAAAAATTGGTGTGCAGATTCCTGAGCTTCTTACGCCCAAAAACCGCCCAAAACTGTTTTGATGCTAGAATAAAAATTTTAACTAAAATGTATTGATCTCGTCAATACCTATCGATTGGTCCAAAAAAAAAATTTGCCACGCCCACTCTAACGCCCATAACGCTTAAATCTGTTTACCGCCGGTAGGTGGCGCATTTCAATTTGTTTTGCTGCTTGCATATCTCCATTTCCCTTTGGTCCCTTTAGCTGAGTAACGGTTATCTGACAGTCAAGGTAATCGATTATAGCGTTCTTCCTTGTTTTGTTTTGATTATTGTCGTGGTTTAACCTTAAATTATTATTGATCCTTTGGTTGTTAAAATAATTGATTTGTTGTATTGGCTTATAGTTTAAATATGTTTGACCATTAGTAAATCAGTACGAAATAGAGCGCGAAACGCAGACCATCCTTTCATGACAAGCTACCAACTTTCACATTACCCAGACCCTAGTTTCGTGTCGCAACAAAAAGCTTATGGATGCAACATGTTGTCGCCGAACGTAAGGCACGTGTGTTAGTTAAATTGTTTAAATAAAATAAAAAATACCTTTTTAAACGTGTAAAAAACCTTGCCTTTTTCTCTCGCTCCGTCTGCACGCAGGTGCAGAGCTTTTTGGACACCGGTGAGCCGCTTGCCCTTACATTTGTCGCCCACCGAATTGGTCGCTTTCGTAAATTAACCGCAAGACGTCGGGCTATACCGTCGCAGAAGTTGTTCTGTCGTTTCGCACGCATCAGCTTTAAACTAAAAAGACTGAATTAACTGAAAAAATCATGGTACCGAATCCTAGACCAAAGAGCGAGTTTTAAAAAAACAATTCACGAATTAAGTCGTTAGTTGATGATTTTGTTGAGGAGGAGTCTCTCAACCGCTCTGCCGCTGAACTCCAATGTCGTCTGGGAATTTTGGAGTCCCACTTTAGACAGGCACTAAACATTCAATCCAAAATTGAAACTTTGGATTCAACCGACAACGGGCATATTGACATCGAGGATACGTACATAACAACCGAATTAGATATCTACCAACTCCTTGGCGAGGATCTAAACAGCACAGATCACTGCTCGCGAGAATTTGTCATCCATCGAAAAATTCAACCATCTTCTTAACTGTCTGAAAGGCCCAGCACTAGAAGCAGTAAAGGCGTTCCTAGTCACCAGTGAGAACTTTCCAAAGACCTTGAATAAGTAAAAGGCTCGATGTGACAAGCCAGCGCTAATATTTATGGAAACAATAACATCAATCTTTAAATTGCAGCCTGTAATAATACGCAGCCTCATCAATAATGTATCCGCCTCGTTCAGTTCTCTGTCGTCGCTTGGCTCGGATGGACAAATTTCTCAATCAATGCCAATTTGCTTGATCATGAACAAGTGCGATCAGCAAACTCGAAACAAATGGATCGAATCGCTAGACTACTCGTCGTTGCCATCATGGAATCAGTGCGACAATGTACCTGAACGCCACTGTCAGTACTTAGTGTCCAGCAGAACCTCCTCGAATCAAACTCGGAAGCCTTTCCATTCAAAACAAAATTGGTCTGCATCTAACAACGCTCTTAACTCTTCATTTGCACTTACCAGCACTGGACACAGACCAGTTTCGAAACTTGGATTCACAGCAACGTTTAGAAGTGGTAAGAAGGAATGGCCCGTGCGTCAACTGCCTTGGCAAGGGTCATAAGGTGTCGAATTGTCCGTCGAAAAATCGCTGCCGGTTGCCATCAGCCGCATCATATGCTATTGCATCACCACAGCTCTCTGCAGGTTGAATCTTCACAACCATCAACTAGTTCGTTTCAACCGATCGCAGCTATGTAAGTTATCCAACGCGTGAAACGGTTCCACTTATGGAATTTATAAACAAATTTTCGAATTCAACCACAGCGACATTGCCTTTGCCTTTGTTTAAGATTCTGCCTTTGCCTTTTCCATTTACTTCGAGGGCCGCGCTTCACCGTGATGCTAAGATAAATAAACCAATCGTAAAGTAAACACAAGCTTCCGTTCGAATCCCAAACTCTTTCGTTCGAAGCCCACAGTATTGCGTTCTAAGTTCAAATCATATTGCGTTCCGATTTTCAATCAAATTGCATCGGTCAGCATTATTTCATTTCACAACGAGATGCGACAGTTTCAGCATACGCTTTTATTCAAACAAAAATTAAAGTTCTGGAAGCTTAAGAAAGAAAAGCTTCTGGCCGAGGTTCATTGGATAAAGTTTTAGAATTAAGAGGCAGTCCTGTTTTGTCCGAGACCGCGATCGGTTCGAATGTTATAAATAAGTGTCTTGTATAAGTGATAAGAAATACAAGGTTTAACACCAAGTTTGTTTAAATAATAAAATTTATTTTTTAAAAATTTTACCAGAGACAAATTTAATTGGCGTCCAACGTGGTGCTGCTTCATCAAAAGTTCTAAAAAAACAATTTAATGAAAAATAAAAATAAAATTTAAAAACGGAACTCGAGCAGCCAAGAACTCAAATTTTTAGGGGAAAAATCAAAACATCCATAACAATGCGACGACACCTAATATTGTGACAAGTGATCGTGATTTTAAAATTTAAATGAAAATAAATTAATGTAAATATCCATTTAAATAAGCTGGTAAAATATAATAAAGGTGGACCGAATAAATTAATTCACAGTGCAAGAACACACAACAAAAACAAAATAATAAATTCAGTAAAAACCAAAAATAATAATTAAAACATAATAACAAAAAAAAACAATTTTAAGAGAAAATTAAATTTAAATAATTAAAACAATAAAAATCAAAAATTAAACAATAATTAAAAATAAAACTGAAATATTTCAATAAATCAAAGAAGGAAGGATGGAATGGCTGAAGGGCAATCCCTCGCCAAAATTCAACACGACTACAACCAAAATAACAAAGAAGGAAGGAAGGAAGGAAGGAAGGGCTGAAGGGCTATCCCTCGCCAAAATTCAACACGACTACAAACAAAACATCAAAGAAGACAAAGCCTATAAATTGAAAGATCGTAAGAGATAAGAACAATTATATTTTAAAGACAAAGCTTATAAATTGAAAGATCGTAAGAGATAAGAACAATTATATTTTAAGCAAAAATTTAATTTGAAAGATAAATTATATAATACATCCTGGAAGATTTAATAAATAGCTTTGGTGAAATAAATTTAACAATGGCAACCGGAGGTTCAACACCAAATTTTTCTGCAGGTAGTATAGCCACAGCAGGCGGCTTAACAGTTGAATTAATAAATAGATTGATAAATGTTCAATTAAATGAAGTGAGCAGGAAAATAGAAGGTTTAGAAAGAAAGTTAGCCACAGATGCAAACACTGTGGAGGATTATAAAATACAGACAATCGACCCAACTATAAAGTGCGATACATCACTCGAAGTGGTAAAATCTTTACCAAAACTCACGGGGGAACCAACACAATATGTAGGTTGGAGGGAAGCCGCAGAAACTGTAATGAGTCTCTATAAAATTCAAAGTAAACAATATTTTATCGCCTTAACAATTTTACGAAATAAAATTTTGGGAGCTGCCCATGATGCTCTTACCAATCATGGCACTGTTTTAAACTTTCGAGCAATCTTATCTAGATTGGACTTTATAGTCAGAACTAAGTATCCTCAGGCAGGGACGAATGACAGTTACAGAATACTATAATAAGTCAATAAAAAAACAAGGAAGAACGCTATAGTCGAGTACCTCGACTATCAGATACCCGTTACTCAGCTAAGGGGATCAAAGGGAAATGGAGATATGCAAGCAGCATTTAAGCGTTATGGGCGTTAGAGTGGGCGTGGCAAATTTTTTTGGATCAATCGATAGGTATTGACAAGACTAATACATTGTAGTTAAAATTTTCTGTCTAGCATAAAAATTGTGGGCGCCACAGGTTTGGGCGGCTTGTGGGCGGCTTGTGGGCGTTAGAGTAGGCGTGGCATATTCGCATAGCAAACTTGCTCTGCGTATAAGGCTACGGAATCTAAATCTGAAATTCCAATTCTCTATCTTTGATAGTTTCCGAGATATCCACGTTCATATTAACGATTTTTTGAAGTTTGTGGGCGGTTTATGGGCGTTAGGGTGGGTCAATCGATAGGTATTGATGAGAACAATACATTTCAGTTAAAATTTTTATTCTAGCATCAAAACCGTAGGAGCCACAGTTTTGGGCGGTTTGTGGGCGTTAGAGTGGGCGTGGCACTCTACTGAAACACGCCAAATCTCAATAGCCTAGCTCCCATAGTTTCCGAGATCTCAGCGTTCATCCGGACAGACAGACAGACGGACATGGCTAGATCGACTCGGCTAGTGATCCTGATCAAAAACTTATATACTTTATGGGGTCGGAAACGCTTCCTTCTGCCTGTTACATACTTTCCGACGAATCTAGTATACCCTTTTACTCTACGAGTAACGGGTATAAAAAGTATACCACGTAGGACAGGTAGTTTATGAAAAAAACACGGGGAAAGAAATACACTTAAAACAAGGAAGAACGCTATAGTCGAGTACCTCGACTATCAGATACCCGTTACTCAGCTAAAGGGGCCAAAGGGAAATGGAGATATGCAAGCAGCAAAGCGAGATTGAAATGCGCCACCTACCGGCGGTAGACAGATTAAAGCGTTATGGGCGTTAGAGTGGGCGTGGAAATTTTTTTTATCAATCGATAGGTATTGACGAGACCAATACATTTCAGTTTAAATTTTTTATCTAGCATGAAAATTGTGGGCGTCACAGATTTTCGCGGTTTGTGGGCGTTAAAGTGGGCGTGGCAAACTTTTTTTGGGTCAATCGATGGGTATTGATGAGGACAACACATTTCAGTTAAAATTTTTATTCTAGCATCAATAGTCTACGAGTAACAGGTATAACTAGATATAAAAAACAAGTAGTTAAAGGAAATTTACCAAACAAAATAACAATCAACAATAGAAATAGAATTATTCACAAAGATAATATAAAATTCTAAAAGTTAGTTACCTTTTTTTTAACCTTTTCCAGAAAATGTTTTATCAGGTGCTCATACTACACCTTATTTTATTAACAATATCAGAAATAATTGACTATACAAGTCACGAGTATCTTTTATTCAAGGACAATAAAGACGTATTGACGTACGATTCAAACGCAGAATTATTTATTTACTTATTTATTTAACAAATTAAGCTAAGCATACAATGACTAACTTAATTGCAAAATTACCGAGCACTGGCTGCGGTGGCCTTCGACTCTGGTGGTGATTCATTTGTTCAATATATTTATTATGGTTTTATTTATATATATATATATACATTTGTTTTTCATATTTTACATAACTTTTATATTGAGAGCTTTGCTTTTTTAAAGAATTCGTGCATTTTTTTAATGTTTTCTGCGGATGGCCATTCTAAGGTTTGTGTAGGTAGCTGGTGCCCAAAGAAGTATGATCTGAGGCTAGACAGACCAGGGCAATCATTTAGTAGGTGGACAATGATCGGAAGTCCACCGCAAAAACTACAAATTGGATTATTTTGGCCTTTTAATAAGTGCTCGTGTGTTTGTTTAGTGTGTCCTATTCGAAGCCGGATAAAAGTGCTGCACTGGGGTCTAAGGGGTCGCAGCTGGGAGATGTATTTTGGTGCATGTAGGATTAAAACTCCTGTACCTATGGTTGAAACTATTCCTCGTATGCCCTTATGGCTAGGGACCCAGAAGAATGTAATTTTTGTAGAATACTGTTTGCCTATCCTTTGTATCTCCTGTATGGTGGGTCGCGATACTCGGGCGAGAAGAGAGACTGTCTGTGCAGACAACTAATTTCCCCTTGTGATCGATTGCAAAGCGGCAGGCTAAAAATATAGCAGTGGCTTCTGCGACGAATATGGAATTGTATAGGGGAAGCCCTCCCCCCGCTATGATGGAGTTGTTAGCGTCTACAACCACTAATGAGGTTGATTCCGATGTTTTGGATCCGTCGGTATACAGCTAATGTTTTCCCCCGAGGCGCTCTTTTTCGCTTTGCAATCGGGTGCGATATACTGAGCTAGGAGTGTGACACTTGCTTGAGATACGCAGGTTGGTGTTTATAATCGGTTGTTTCCGAGACCAGGGTGGAAATGGCCCGGGCGGCTTGAAGCGGTTCGGTGGGGGTTGATCCAATTCTTTGCTGAAGTTGGCGCATATTCGCAGAGTAGAAAGGCATTTATACTTTCTTCTATCTTTGAAAGTGCTCTTGAAGTCGTCAGCCAGTAACCGATTTGGGGTGGTGTACAATTTTGGAATAAACCGGGTGGCTTTTTCTTTTACCCTCGTGGGGATGCTGGGTAGTCCTGATTCCGCAAGAATGCACTTTATAGGTGACGTAGGAAACGCGTACTTTGATCTGCGTGCAGCTTCATGGTATGGTGGTTGAATTTTCTTGATATGTGTGGCTGCGCACCAGCCGAAGATCGGGAGACCCTAGTCTATTTTGGAGAGCATTAATGCTCTGGCTATGTTTATAAGAGTATTAATATGTACATGAGAGTACTTAGAAGTAAGAAATTAAATTATATTTTGGCGACATTCTAGCTGTTTTCTTAATATTAAGCAGTGTGTTTTAAATGTAAACCTAGAGTCGGAGGTAATCCCTAAAACTTTCAGACTCTCCGTATAGCTTATACTTTTGTTCCTGAATACAATTTCGGGAAAGTTACAATTGTGCTTACGACATATATGTAGGACCTGGCATTTTTCAATGGAGAGTGAAGCCCCGGATGAAGTACCCCATTGCTCCAGCTCTTCCAAAACTTCAGAGAAAGTTTCCTTGACAGAATCGAGATCTTTTTTTTTGGTAAAAATAAGGGCATCGTCCGCAGGACGGCCCTTATGAACCGATTTCTTGTAATTCAAGAGGTTTGAAGTGGTAAAGTTGGAATGAAAGTGTAGAACAAAGCTTGTTTTTCATTTCTAAGCTCCTGAAGGGTGCTATTCCACCAGGGAACTTTGGCTTTGTGCCGTATACAAGTTCTCCAGCTCATGATCCCAGCCTCCTTACCCAATTTATAAACAAATTCTTCATATACAATTCTTAGCTAAGAATGCTTTCCAGCTCGAGCGCCCAGCCGCCTTACCCAAGTCGTAAACAATTTCCTATAAACAATTCTTAGCTGGGATCCCCTTACTCAGCGTTCCCACAGAATCTCAATAAGCTCCCCCACTTCAATCGAAGTTCATTATTAAGATTCAATTGCGCCGCAGTCCTCCTAACATAAACTCAGCTGGGTCCAGCTAATGTAAACACAAGCATCCGGTCAACACCCGGCGAGCCCCAAAACTGCAGCGTAATCCGTTTGGCAATTGAACAGAGAATTAGATCATCCGATTTCCCGACTCTCTTGAGTCCAACCCTTGTCCAACTCTTAACGAGTTCCCCAATTCTCTTAAACCGAGGTTTGATTATCAGATAAGCGGCCCTTGGCCAGGCAGTCCGTTTTTGCATCCGAGAAGATCGGTTGTATAAGAAGTTAATTGTGAACCGCCAAGAATAAAAGTCGATACTAAAGAAATGTTGTAAAGTGTAACTTAGTGAATAAAAAATAAAAACAAATTTTTTTAATAAATTCACGAGTGAAGTTATTAATTTACACTTGGTTTGCGGAATACTGCGATTGGCCGCGGCACGGATGCATTTGGTTACTTGAGCGACTTGGTAGCTAATAGAGTTTGGTTTCCACTGCAGAGGAAAGTTGGCACATTCCCTCTCGAATAGTTTCCAGTTTGCTAGATCGGTTTTATATTTATTCAAAGGGGGGGAACTGTCTGGACTGGGGTTCAGACACAGAACGATTTGAATGGGAAAGTGATCACTGCCATGTGTAGATTTGAAAACTGACCATTCCGAAATATGTGCCAGTCGTGGAGAAATGAAAGATACATCTACATGTGTGAGTGTGTTATGGGTAGAAATGTGGGTTGCTGAGCCATCGTTTAAGGTGATCATATTGGAATCGACTATGGCCCGATTATGGATACAGGCGAACCCCATAGTGGGCTCCATGTATTAAAGTCACCTAACATAAGAAATGTCGCTGCTGGTAAAAGCCTGAGAGGGGGGAATGTATATATTTATGATAGTAATTAGCCTATCAAGACTGAGTTGAAGGGCCGTGCTAAGAATATTTGTGTTTATTTCTTTGTAGGTGTGAGGAATATGCCGCTTTATGAGCACACCAATACCTTGCTTGCTTGTGGTATTTTGTGAAAGGTTGTGAAAATAGTCAACATAGGCTTTTGGGCAGTTGAAGTTTTGGAAGTTATGGGGCAAGTGGGTTTCTTGCAGGCATAAAACATCGGGGGAGAGGTCGTTTAGGATTAGTGTAAGTTCATTGTAGTTGTTGAAAATACCATTTATGTTCCATTGAAGAATTTTGACAGGCATAGAGGATAAAAAGATTATGTTTTAAGTTTACCATTTCATTTCATAGTTGGATGTTTTAAAAGTCTTGATCCGTAGAAGAATTAGACTCGCTTATTGTGTTTTTTGTTTGGGATTCAGAGTAATCTAGATCTAAGGGATATTTAGGGGAACTTAATTGATCTGTTTCATTTAGAAAGACTCGTCCTTCTTTATTGAGAGCTCGAGACTGCTTGATCAAATCATACGATTTTCGGGTGGAGGTTGTAGGAGGAGAGGGGGAGGTGCGGGAAGGAATTGAAGGTCTGGTGGAAGGGGAGGAGGAGGAAGAGGGGGAGGAGGAGGAAGAGGGGGAGGAGGAGGGTGTCGGAACGGCAGAAATTTCTTGAGCTTTGGATGCTGCTGCGGTTGTCTGGTTGCTGATGGTCTGATTGTTTTGTTGGAGCGTTGCTGTTGTCGTTGGTGTTGTCGATGGTTGTTGTGGAGCGACGACGGTCGCGAACGTGGCCGAAGTTTTTTTCGGCGATAAGGTTTGTTGTTGCTGCTTGTGGATGATTTTGGCTTCGCGCATGCTGCATTTCCTTGAAGTTTTGATTCAAAGTATTTCTTTTTGCTGTTGATATGACGGGCAGACGGGTGAAGGGGCAGGGCGTTTATCAGCGCAGTTTGCGCACTCAGTTCTGGTGCATGTTGTAGGTGCGTGAGGGGGGCGGTTACAGGTAAAGCACATGGCAGTGTTTTTACAGAATTTTGCCTTATGTCCAAGTTTTTGGCAGTTTTTGCACCTCATTGGATTGGGTATATATTCCCTAACCTTGACTGTGTACCAACAAATGTCCAGTTTGCTCGGAAGGTTGTATAAATCGAAGGTTACCAAGATCACGCCAGTGGGCTTGATGACCCCTTCATTTGTCCGGGTGAATTTTAATACGTCATGGACGTTCTGGGATTTCAATTCGGCCTCTATCTCAGCTTCGGGAATGTTGATTAAGTAAGGCGCATAGATGGTCCCCTTAACAAAGTTAAGTGCTTCTTGGTACTTAGCTTCAATTTCGCAAATACCGTGTAGACGAACGGTTTTTAGAAATTTTTCGGCTACATCTTTGGTTTTAACCAGAATCAGCAGATTACCGTCTCTGAGGGAGGAAATGGAGATTATCTCTTTGCTGATGATGTTGCGTGCTCGATGAACAGCGAAACAGGAGAATTCGGAAATGGTTTTGGTTGAGTTTTTTGCGGTTATGATGATAAACTTTGGGTTCTTTTGCACAGTTTCTTGGAGTTCTGGGAATTCCTCGGAAAACTTTGGAGATGGTCGTTTTTTCTTTTTTGTTTTTGGGCTTTCACTGAGGACAGCAAAGCGGTTTTCCCCCAGATTGGGGGGCCCGGGGGGCATGGTCACTATTTGCTTGCTGTTAGCTGGAGTTCGGGTGTTCGTTAGAGATAAGAAAAAATTTGATCGTAACTCGCACGAATAGAACTGCCGGGAGAAAAGTTACAGACGTCCGCACTCGATGAGACGTAGTCGGTGACTGATACGCAAAATTATTCCACGTAACTAACTTAATTTTTTTTTAAAGAAACAATAAAATTGGAATCAGAAAATATAAAAAGGAATACTAATAAAAGGTCACAATGGGAAATTAAATATGACATATAAGTAATCGAATTAATTTTGTCACAATTAATATCAACTAGATCAAAAAGGGGGATAAATGAGATAAATGGTTAGCTGGAACTCCGGATAATGATGATATTATTAAAATGCAGAATAAAATCGATGAATTAATTGAAAATAATAATAAGCAATTTATTATCAATTCCAAATTGTTCAAAGAAATAGAATCTCTTTGTGATGATTTTAAAAACGTTTTTATTGATCAAGACCAACATCGCTTACGATTATAAACATTTTATCTGCTAAATTTAATTCACACAATCACACTAACAAAAATTTACGTTGTTAATACCAAAATATTAAACAATGATGACATCATGGAAATATTAAAACATGAACAAAAACCAGTAAATATTGCTGACTTAATGGACATCTCTGTTTTTAAAATCGCGCTGCATAATGAACTTTTAATAATTTATATAAATTACCCAATAATAAAAAACAGATGCGAAATATATCACGCTAGACTTATTTCCCAAATCGATGGAAAACTAGTATTAAGCAATCAAGTCGCAAAATTTGTTGTTGCGCAAATTTGTTTTATGAAATGTCTAACTTTAGGAACGATCTTTTTAATAAAAATTGCACTTTAAGTAATGAAAAAACTTGTTTTACCCGCTTATTAAATGGTGAGAAATCCACTTGTAAAAAAATAAGAGAAAAAAATAAAAAAATACCATTCTTATAAATGGTATCAATATTGTTAACAACTCCCATTTAAACGGTTCATTTTTGATAACATTTAATAATACAACCGAAATTAATAATATTTCATGAACCACTTCAAAAATTATGAAATATCCGATTACATATTATCAAATAACTCAGATCTTTCTTTAGATAATATAAATTAGATAATAAATAAAATAAAGATAAGATAAAAAAAAAAAATAATATTTGTTTTAATTTAGCTTGAGTTGTGAATAATAGTTTTATTTAAGATAATTGATACAGAGATTAAGTTTTACACATTCGTTGGCGATAGCGGTGGGCAGAGAAGGATGAAGACAATCGTTAGAGAGGTTACATTATACAAAGACTTTACTATCGATAGTTCGGTATACGATATGTGAATGCAGATCAATACGGTGCCAATTGCATTTCCAATACTTCCCCTCAATTGGTAAGGCGTTGATCGACTGGACTTATACCCAAGGCTGTCTTGCAGGTATTGTGTTTTGAAGCACCGAGTCCCTTTGTCAATATGTCTGCTGGCATCTCGGTTGTTGGAATGTAGTTTACTGAAACAGTCCCTTTTTCAACCAGCTCTCGGATGAAATGGTGGCAGATGTCAACATGCTTGGTCCGTTTGTGGAACACGGGGTTGCGTGTAAGTTGGCCAGCTCCTTGATTGGCGTTGTAGATGATGGTCGTCTTCAGTTGGCCCAAAAATTCTTGTAGAAAGCTTCTAAGATGAACAGCTTCCTTTTGAGGAGTCAGACAGAGCCATATACTCTGCTTCTGTGCTTGATAATGCAACCGTCCGTTGCTTTCGACATTCCCAGGATATTGCTGCACCTGCGAACTAAAAAGCAAAACCTGAAAAAGATCTGCGATTATCAATGTTGGCGGCCCAGTCAGCATCGGCGTAGCCTACAAGGTCTTTGACACTTCGTTTGTAAACCAGGCAACAGTTCTGAGTGCCTTTTAGGTAACGTAATACCCTTTTCGCAGCAATCCAATGTTGTTTTCCAAAGTTAGTATTGTATTGACTCATTGCACTCACTGCAAATGCATATCAGGGCGCGTTGATACTGCCAACCACATTAGGGCTCCTACTAAACTCTGGTACGGCACGTTGGAAACATCTTCTTTCTCGTCTTCGGTTTTTGGACACATTTACAATTCTCCATATTGAACCGTTTGAGAATATCTGCGATATATTTTTGCTTACCCATGGTAAACTCTGTTTTGTCTTTGTTTTGTTTAAACTCGATGCCCAAGCAAAACGATAGCTTACCCAAATCTTTCATTTGGAACTTGTTGGACAATTTGCGCTTCAATTGTAAAAGCATTTGGGTGTTATTGGTCGCAATTATGAGGTCGTCTACATAAAGCGATACGATCAGGATTCCGTTTTGTTCATTTTTCAGGTACGCGCATTTGTCGGCGGCAAGTGGCCTAAGGTTCAGTTCTTTGAGTTTACTATCTATCTTTTTGTACCACTGTCGTCCACTCTGCTTTAGGCCATACAGAGCCTTTTTTAGCTTACACACTTTCGCGGGTGCATACATTTTTTTTTCTTTAGCTGTCAAGATTTCTTGGAATTCTGGTGGGACGCTGATGTAAAGTTCTTCCTCAATATCTCCATTCAAATAGACGCTATTGAAGTCGAATTGATGAAAATCCAGTCCGACTTCCGCAGCTAGAGCTATTACAATTCGAATCGAGCTCATTCTGGACACTGGGGAAAAGGTCTCATCATAGTCAATGCCTTCGCGTTGGGGGAATCCTTTAGCAACCAGGCGAGCCTTACGGCAATTTACCCTTCCGTCCGGTAAGTACTTTGTTCGAAGTACCCATTTCGCTTTGATAACCCTATGTTTCTTCTCCCGATCAACAACTTCCTAGGTATTGTTTATTTTCAATGACCTGTACTCGTTTATTAACGCCTCCTTCTATTCGATGGCATTTGTACCTTTAAGTGCTGCGCTCGCAGTTAGTTCCTTTGTGTTCGTTGCAAGTGAAGTGGCTTCGCGAAACACATCTTCTGAGTCTGAATCAAACTGCTGATTGGGTGTGTCGATCTGGTCTGCAAGTATTTGATTGTAAATTAATCTGGGTCTTCCTGGTTTACCTGTTAACAGCTTCCTTGGCCTTCCACGACCACGTTTTACAGCCTGTCTATCGTCTGGCTCATTGTCCTCTGACTCAGGATCTTCTGGTTGGATGCTTTCGTTGTCATCTTGGTCATTTTCCGATTGATTGTCTGCTACCGGCTCAATGTTGACATCGATCTGGGGTTCAATGAACTCTTCGAACTTATACTCGTGCCCAAATAGATTTGTGAAAACGACGTCTCGGCTTTTAATTAACGTTTGGTTTTTCACATCGTACAGCCTATAAGCTTTGGCGTCGGTGCAGTGTCCAACGAATATGTATTTCTTGGATTCTGGGCTGAACTTACTCTTCGATCGTTTGTCCAGTGAATATGCAATTTGACCGAATTTTTGCATATGCCTTACAATTGGGATGCGATTGTTCCACAGCTTAAAAGGCGTTTCTCCACATAGGCTTCTTGAAGGACATCTGTTTCTTATGTAGTTTGCTGTGTTTACTGCTTCAGCCCAGTAGCTCGCAGGAAGTGCGGCCTGCAACATCAGGCAGCGATCCATTTCAACAAGGGTCCGGTTCTTACGTTCGACTGTACCATTTTGTTGAGGAGTATATTCTACGGAATACTCGTGCTTTATTCCCTGGGCTGCAAGATAACTTTTGAACTCATTATTAGTGTATTCTGTACCGTTATCTGACCTGATTGTTTTTATCTTCTTTCCAGTTCGCCGTTCAACATAGTTTTTGAATTCCTTAAATTTCTGGAACACTTCAGACTTGCTTTTGATAGTGTAGAGCTCGCACCATTTTGAGCAATCATCGATGAATGTCAAAAAATAGCGGCTGCCGCCGTGGCTATTTACACGCATGGCACCGCATACGTCGCTGTGGATTAGTTCTAGTACGTCTCTTGCCCTTGAATTTGATACTGGGAACGGCTTTTGGGACTGCTTCACCTTGATACATACTTCGCAAATTGGAAGAGTCTCCTTGAGGTTTACTTTGGCTCCTTGTACTTTACCTTTTCTTATTAGTTCTCTTAGATCCGGCTCATTAAGATGGCCGAAACGTTCATGCCATACCTTGATGCTGTTTGCTTACCTGCAGCGATCTGGCTGCATTCGTGCTTTTCTTCTATCTGGTATAATTTGCGAGGAGCGGTGAACACTATTTCTCCTCCTGTAGCTCTAATTATTTCAGCTTTCTCCTTCTTAAAAACAATATTGAAGCCGTGATTACATATTTTTGAGACCGATAAGAGATTGGTCCTTAAATCCGGCACATAGAGCGTGTTCTTCAGGCTGGAGGTGAACTGGTTGTTTGGCGAGAACTGTACGGATCCATATCCTTTTATGTCTGTAGCCTCATCAATTGCCAGTTTGAGCTTCGGGCCTTCTGCAGGCTCAAGATTCACGAACATATTTTGTTGTGAGTACATGTGTGACGTTGCTCCAGAGTCTAGACACCAGTTACTGCAATCACTGCTTGAATGATAAGCTGCGTTGATGTACATGCTATTATTCTGGTTCTTTATTGGCTTCGAGCTGCACTCAGCTGCACGGTGACCGAGTTTTCCGCAGCTGTAACATTTAAACTTAAACTTTGATTAGTGCTTAATTCTTTCGATTTGCTATAATTATACTTCTTGTGTGCCAACAATGCTCCGGGCGTCGACTCGCTTTGATTTCTGTTTCTCGCCTCGTATTCGTCTAATAACTTTATTTTAAGTGCCTCCGTTGAGATTAGGTTTTCCTGCGTTTCAATCGCGATTCGAAACTGTTCATATTCCTCAGGGATACTGTACAGTAGCAAAATGGTTAACAGATCGTCAATATTCATGAGATCAACTTCGTTTATTTTGTCTACTAAATCGGAAAACATATCTATGTGGCCTCTCATGTCTCAGCCGGCATTCATTTTTAGTAGGATCAGGGATTTCAACAGTGCGGCTTTACGGGCTGGCCCCGTAGACTGGTAAGTGCTATGCAGCTTCTTCCAGACATCGTTTGAAGTTTCGCAGTTTTTTGTATGCCTTAGTTCCGATGTTGACATGGCCAAAATGAGATCGGACTTAGCCTTTGCATCTTCGTTTATCCACTGCGTGTCGTTTGCATCGCGTTTTAAATGCGTCCAGTTCACATATTTCCACGAGTCGTTCTTGACTAACAAGGCCTGCATTTGTATTTTCCAGGTGTCGAAATTATCTTTGCCCAAGGGCTCTATGCGTATACTAGCATTACTCATTATACCCGTTACTCGTAGAGTAAAAGGGTATACTAGATTCGTCGGAAAGTATGTAACAGGCAGAAGGAAGCGTTTCCGACCCCATAAATTATATATATTCTTGATCACGATCACTAGCCGAGTCGATCTAGCCATGTCCGTCTGTCCGTTTGTCCGTCTGTCTGTCCGGATGAACGCTGAGATCTCGGAAACTATGGGAGCTAGGCTATTGAGATTTGGCGTGCAGATTCCTGAGCTTCTTACGCAAGTTTGTTTCAGTAGAGTGCCACGCCCACTCTAACGCCCACAAACCGCCCAAAACTTTGGCTCCTACAGTTTTGATGCTAGAATAAAAATTTAAACTGAAATGTATTGTTCTCATCAATACCTATCGATTGACTAAAAAAAAAATTGCCACGCCCACCCTAACGCCCATAAACCGCCCATAGACTTCAAAAAATCGTAGATATGAACGTGGATATCTCGGAAACTATCAAAGATAGAGAATTGGGATTTCAGATTTAGATTCCGTAGCCTTATACGCAGGGCAAGTTTGTTACGCGAATATGCCACGCCCACTCTAACGCCCACAAACCGCGAAAACCTGTGACGCCCACAATTTTTATGCTAGATAAAAAATTTTAGCTGAAATGTATTGTTCTCGACAATACCTATCAATACCTATAAAAATTTGCCACGCCCACTCTAACGCCTATAACGCTTAAATCTGTATACCGCCGGTAGGTGGCGCATTTTAATCTCGCTTTGCTGCTTGCATATCTCCATTTAGCTGAGTAACGGGTATCTGATAGTCGAGGTACTCGACTATAGCGTTCTTCCTTGTTTTACTTAGGATAATTGATACAGAGAATAAGTTTTACACATTCGTTGGCGATAGCGGTGGGCAGAGAAGGAGGAAGACAATCGTTAGAGAGGTTACATTATACAAAGACTTTACTATCGATAGTTCGGTATACGATATGTGAATGCAGATCAATACGGTGCCAGTTGCACTTCCAATAATATTATTAATTTTAATCATTATATATTTGATTTTTTTACTTATTATAAAATACGAAAATTCTTTCTTATTTGTAACCAAAAAACAACGGCAAGAACCAGAAAAATCTATTAACCAAGAAAATTTTTTAACAGAATTCAGAGATCAATTAAATGAATTTCATATTGAATCTAGACGATCCATTTTAGAAGGGGGAGAGTTATCCAACACGTGAAACGGTTCCACTTATGGAATTTAAAAACCAATTTTCGAATGCAACCACAGCGACCATTGCCTTGCCTTTGTTTAAGATTCTGCCTTTGCCTTTTCCATTTACTTCCAGGGCCGCGCTTGACCGTCCTGCTAAGATAAATAAACCAATCGTAAAGTAAACACAAGCTTCCGTTCGAAGCCCAAACTCTTTCGTTCGAAGCCCACAGTATTGCGGTATAAGTTCAAATCATATTGCTTTGTAGCTTTTATTCTAAACAAAAATTAAAGTTCTGGAAGCTTAAGAAAATTTTAAAGTTTTAGAATAAAGAGGCAGTCCTATTTTGTCCGAGACCGCGATAGGTTCGAAAGTTATAAATAAGTGTCTTGTATAAGTGATAAAAGATTTAACAGTTTGTTTAAATAACAAAATTTATTTTTTTTAAATATTACCAGTGATAAACTTAATTTGTGTGCTCATTCGCAACCACAGCCTGATGGAGCAGTTGCCTATTCTCAACCGCAATTCAGCGGAGCACCAACTTATGCTAGTTTGCAGGCGTATCCTAACGGAGCGGCAATCTGATGCAAAGGAAGGATCACGGGTTATTCTAGCCACAGCAATGGTGCTAGTTCAGGACTCACTGGGTTCCTACCGAATTGGGAGAGCACTCCTTGACTCGTGCTCCCAGGTCAATTTCATGACCGAGGCCTTTGCTCAAAAAATGAGGTAGCCGCAGGACAAGCATAGCATTCAAATTCGAAGCATTGGCGACTCGCATACACACATAAAGCGTCGCACATCAACGACAATAAAGTCTCGACTTTCGCTCTTTGAATTATCTCTCGATCTCTCCATAATGCCTACCATCGCATATCAACCGGATACCCGAATTGATATCTCGACCTGGAATCTTCCGCCTAATATGGCGTTAGCAAATGAACAATTTCATCTTTTCCGGAGCGTTGACATGTTGTAAGGCGCAGAGCCATTCTTCGATATCCTCGCTGTGGGCAAATTTAATGCTTCTGCGGGAGGTATAAACTATTGCTACATCGGCTAAGCGACTCAAGCCCGAACACAAATTGAGTGAGGAGCACTTTAAGCAGATAACGAGTTGAGAGGAAAATGGAAGAATCGTCGTCAAGTTGCCATTTAAGGATACTCCCGATTAGCTCGGTAGCACTTTTGATTATTTTTTTTTTTATTTATTTATTTATATCCTAACGCTACAAGTGCACACTTATAATTATCGCGCTAGTCACATTGAGTTGATATTTTATATTATTATTATTTTTAAGTTATTAAAACAATTTCTCTCGCTCTTAATTAATATTATTGACTAACATCAAATTTTCGTAGTTTCTTAGTTACAATTATTATTGTTTTTAAAATATATATATTTTTATTTTTTTATTTTTGTTTTGTTTTATTTCATTTAATTTTTATACTTATGTGTACTGGTATTTTAAAAGATCTTTAACTTTATTGTAAAATTGAGTTGCACTCCTAATTGTTTTGTATTGGTGCGGTAGATTGTTCCATAGCCGGATACCATTTATGAAAAATTGCCTTCTCGAACACAGTGTTTGTATTCGAGGGCATATGTAATTTTTGGTTCTTACAGATGTGGCTGGGGTAAGTTTATTGAAAATATATTTTGGTTCTCCACTCGTCACTATTTTGTGAAAGAAGATTAAAATTCTGAGATCGATCCAGGAGGTCAAGTTAAGGTCAAGTATTTTATATGTCAGTTCTGATACATGGTCAAAACGTCTTAAGTTAAACACATAACGGACAACTGAGTTAAAAGCTACAGTTAATGTACGCAAATCCCGCGCATCACAATTTCCAAAAATTTCTATGCCGTAAAAGAGAGTGGCCAGGAGGATAACTTTGGCGATTAATAGTCTAACTTCCTCAGTTAAGAACGATTTGGAGAATGAAAATTTTCTCAGCAGAGCATATGTACGCCCTGTCGCTTTGACTATATGGTTGCTCCATGATAAAGTATTGTTAAATGTTATGCCTAGATTAACTGCATTCACTTCATAGCTTATCGGCGTATGGTTTATATATAATTTTTGGAGTGAAAGTGTTGAAAGTTGCTTTTTACCAATTACCAAGCACTTCGATTCTTTAGGATTTATACCCAAGCCATTTTCCTTTGCCCATTTTTCAATTAGCCACAACATTTTATTACTTATACAGACACAGTCATGTATTTCAGATACGGGTCTACTAACATATACATATTTGGACATCATCAGCATATAAATGTACTTCACACTCAGACAGGATACTAGGGAGATCATTGACATATATAGAAAGCAATAAAGGGCCTAGCAGAGATCCCTGTGGCACTCCCCTGGATAAGTTCCGGAGAGAAGAAACTTGCGTTCCAGAGACGACTACTTGATACCTATTCGTTAAGTACGACCTAATAAGCTTCGTCGCATTAGTTGAGAAATTAAAAATATTCCTAAGCTTGGTACAGAGAATGTTATGATTCACAGAATCAAAAGCCTTGCTGTGGTCAAGGAGCGTCAAAAACGTTACGTAGTTACGGTCCAGTTCTTGTCTTATATCCTCTACAATATTAGTGATTGCAGTAATACAACTCCTTTTCTTACGGAATCCTGATTGTTTTTCGTCAAGTAGAGAATTATTATCTAAGTATAGTTGAATCTGTGAGGACATAAGGTTTTCAAAGACTTTTGATAGAAAAGGTAATATTGAAATAGGTCTATAGTCATTGTTTGGCTTAGGAATTGGGAAAATGTTGGCGTTTTTCCATATTAACGGAAATGAAGACGTTGTAATATCCGTGTTAAAAATATATGTAACATGGGGCAACATTAAGGGGAGCAAAAGCTTAACAAATTTTGGACTCATATTATCGAGACCAACAGCATCAGACTTGACATGCAGAATACTAGCTAGGACATCACTTTGGTTTATACATATAAAGCTAAAAGTATTATCACAGAGGGGTTGAGTATTCAGGTACGGATTGCATGTTGCTTCAGGTACATCTATTTCCAAAAACTTTTTGTTTATTAATTCGACATCCACCTCAGACTCTGTCTGTTGCTTACACTTTCCAATACCTAACCGTTTTAGTTTGTTCCATCTGTTTTTTGAGTTAACACAGTTATTAAATTGTATGTTATAATGCTCTTTCTTTGCTGATTTTATCTTTTTGTTTACTTTTACCCTAGCCTATTTGTATTGTTTTCGAAATTCATCAGTTTTGTATCGCTTCCCTACCGGAGGTAAGCTACATCTCGCTGACGGGTTAGGTTTTTAATTTCACTACTGAACCATGGATTTTGCATTGGCTTAATCACCTTGGTCCTTAGGGGCACAAACTTGTTGAACAAATACTGGACATTGTTGGTTAAAACCTCTAATTGACAATCTACATGACGAAGATGGTAAATACATGACCAGTCACAACACAAAAATTCCGTTTTTAATTCATTATAGTTTATATTTTTGTAATCTCTATACGTAAAAGAATTGATTTTGCTGTCAAAGGTCAAGTCGTATGTTAAAAATATTAGGTCATGTCTGGAGAAGGCTGGTACAGAAACCTGGTCATAATGTATGATTTTGCTAGGGTCATTGATAAGAAATAAGTCAAGTAATGTATCACAGTGGCTGCTATAGTGCGTGGGAATCCTTTCGTTTACGGAAAACAAACCTAGGGATTTAAAGTTATCTACGAGATGGCTTTCTGACAATAGGTTGCTGTTAAAATCACCTGCCAATATGATTGATTGTTGTTGAACGTTGATGCACTAAGAGCAGTACAAACAAGTGGCCCAAACGACACCAAGCACGTGCTTGTTACGCGCGGGCCCATTTTTATTTCGGGCAAATACGGTTCGCGAGGAAGGTACATAGAACAAATAAAGACAGGACAAAACATAGATCAACAAGATTAAAGCAAATGAGCTAAGATTTTAGTTTTTAGTACAGGGATAGAAGTTGAGGAACAAATTAAATGATACAGGTTGTTATAATTATTAGAAAGAACGCGAAAGGGCTCATGCTGACTAAAATTAGATGAACATCGTGGCAAGTTAATAGGATGGTAGTTTCGCATTAGTCTAACAGGAACATTGAAACTTAGGCGGCTTACCAAATCTACAGAATCAATATCGCCTCTGATAAGATTATTCATAAAAATAGTACCAAGCATAATTCTACGGCTTACTAGAGTAGGCAAATTAATTAATAGCAATCTACTCGAGTAAGAAGGCAACCTGACGTTTTGATCCCAGTTCAAACCACGTAAGGCAAAAAGAAGAAATTGTTTCTGTACGGACTCTTTACGGTCAATGTGCACTTGATACTGAGGACTCCAAACGGAAGAACAGTATTCTAAATTAGGTCGGACAAGTGAGGTAAATAATAATTTGGTAGTGTATGGATCATCAAATTCTTTAGACCAACGCTTTATAAACCCAAGAACACTCATAGCTTTATTTACAGTAGAGGTTATGTGGGAGTCAAATTTAAGTTTAGGATCTAGGAGAACACCTAAATCGTTTACTGAGTATATTCGGTCCAAGGACATGTTCTGAAGAGAGTAACTCATGAACGTTGGCGTACCCCTATAAAAAGTCATAACGTTGCATTTAAGATAGTTTAAATTCAAAAGGTTGTACTGACACCATTCCTGGAATCTATTTATGTCTGACTGCAAGCAGAAACCAGATTCAATATTATTATATGAAAAACAAAGCTTAACATCATCAGCATACATTAGTACACGAAGTTATTTACGATAGAAGGAAGATCATTTATAAACAGATTAAACATCAACGGGCCTAAATGATTGCCCTGAGGCACTCCAGATGTTACGTTGATCATCTTGGAAACAGCGTTTTTTAATAAAACCCTCTGAGATCTACCAATCAAATAACTTGAAATCCAAGTTAACAGATTGTTCGGAAACCCAAGCAGATCTAATTTGAATAAAAGAAGAGAGTGGTTAACAGAGTCAAAGGCTTTACTAAAATCTGTATATATAACGTCCGTCTGTAATTATACCCGTTACTCGTAGAGTAAAAGGGTATATTAGATTCGTCGGAAAGTATGTAACAGGCAGAAGGAAGCGTTTCCGACCCCATAAAGTATATATATTCTTGATCAGGATCACTAGCCGAGTCGATCTAGCCATGTCCGTCTGTCCGTCTGTCCGTCTGTCCGTCTGTCCGTCTGTCTGTCCGGATGAACGCTGAGATCTCGGAAACTATGAGAGCTAGGCTATTGAGATTTGGCGTACAGATTGCTGAGCTTCTTACGCAGCGCAAGTTTGTTTCAGTAGACTTCCACGCCCACTCTAACGCCCACAAACCGCCCAAAACTGTAACTCCTACAGTTTTGATGCTAGATAGAAAATTTTAACTGAAATGTATTGTTCTCATCAGTACCTATCGATTGACCTAAAAAAAGTTTGCCACGCCCACTTAAACGCCCACAAACCGCGAAAACCTGTGACGCCCACAATTTGCATGCTAGATAAAAAATTTTAACTGAAATGTATTGGTGTCGTCAATACCTATCGATTGATCCAAAAATAAATTTGCCACGCCCACTCTAACGCCCATGACGCTTAAATCTGTCTACCGCCGGTAGGTGGCGCATTTTAATCTCGCTTTGCTGCTTTCATATCTCCATTTCCTTTTGAGTAACGGGTATCTGATAGTCGAGGTACTCGACTATAGCGTTCTTCCTTGTTATACCCGTTACTCGTAGAGTAAAAGGGTATACTAGATTCGTCGGAAAGTATGTAACAGGCAGAAGGAAGCGTTTCCGACCCCATAAAGTATATATATTCTTGATCAGGATCACTAGCCGAGTCGATCTAGCCATGTCCGTCTGTCCGTCTGTCTGTCCGGATGAACGCTGAGATCTCGGAAACTATGAGAGCTAGGCTATTGAGATTTGGCGTACAGATTCCTGAGCTTCTTACGCAGCGCAAGTTTGTTTCAGTAGACTGCCACGCCCACTCTAACGCCCACAAACCGCCCAAAACTGTAACTCCAACAGTTTTGATGCTAGATAAAAAGTTTTAACTGAAATGTATTGTTCTCATCAATACCTATCGATTGACCTAAAAAAAAGTTTGCCACGCCCACTTAAACGCCCACAAACCGCGAAAACCTGTGACGCCCACAATTTGCATGCTAGATAAAAAATTTTAACTGAAATGTATTGGTGTCGTCAATACCTATCGATTGATCCAAAAATAAATTTGCCACGCCCACTCTAACGCCCATGACGCTTAAATCTGTCTACCGCCGGTAGGTGGCGCATTTTAATCTCGCTTTGCTGCTTTCATATCTCCATTTCCTTTTGAGTAACGGGTATCTGATAGTCGAGGTACTCGACTATAGCGTTCTTCCTTGTTATACCCGTTACTCGTAGAGTAAAAGGGTATACTAGATTCGTCGGAAAGTATGTAACAGGCAGAAGGAAGCGTTTCCGACCCCATAAAGTATATATATTCTTGATCAGGATCACTAGCCGAGTCGATCTAGCCATGTCCGTCTGTCCGTCTGTCCGTCTGTCCGTCTGTCTGTCCGGATGAACGCTGAGATCTCGGAAACTATGAGAGCTAGGCTATTGAGATTTGGCGTACAGATTCCTGAGCTTCTTACGCAGCGCAAGTTTGTTTCAGTAGACTGCCACGCCCACTCTAACGCCCACAAACCGCCCAAAACTGTAACTCCAACAGTTTTGATGCTAGATAAAAAGTTTTAACTGAAATGTATTGTTCTCATCAATACCTATCGATTGACCTAAAAAAAAGTTTGCCACGCCCACTTAAACGCCCACAAACCGCGAAAACCTGTGACGCCCACAATTTGCATGCTACATAAAAAATTTTAACTGAAATGTATTGGTATCGTCAATACCTATCGATTTATCCAAAAATAAATTTGCCACGCCCACTCTAACGCCCATAACGCTTAAATCTGTCTACCGCCGGTAGGTGGCGCATTTTAATCTCGCTTTGCTGCTTGCATATCTCCATTTAGCTGAGTAACGGGTATCTGATAGTCGAGGTACTCGACTATAGCGTTCTTCCTTGTTTTTTGTTAAATCCATCTAGTACAAAAGATGTCAATTCGAGCAGGTTAGTGGTGGTCGATCTACGCTTAACAAAACCATGTTGACACGGCGATATTAAAGAGGAGCACAAATGTTGCAACTGAGAGGTAATAATGCGTTCAAATGTTTATGTTATTAAGAGGATACAATTAATACGCTTAAGAACGAAAGCTATCAGCTTCAGGTCCAGCCGAAGCGTTAGTGAGAGATGTAGAAAGTGGATCAGGCGAAAGATTAATGGACGAAAGTTCATCCATACTGTTAATGCAACAGACACCCTCTCTTCGAGTGCAGCGTACGTGCACAAGGCCGCGTCGTGTAAAGACAGCCGTAAGGATTTTATGTTTTTTCATGCGCATAGCCTCTTTAAAGATGAGATAATGCTCTTTTAACAATTGCTCATTAATATAAATTAACGCTTCTGAATTGAAACCCAGAAACTGCAAGCTAAGTTGTTTCTTGTGCTCGCGCCTGTACATTCCGACTTGACCAAGCAGCTTTTTTTTTTGGCGTGGGTTTAGCATTTTAATTATTATCACCGGATCCACATGTGTTTGCTGTGATTTCCTTGCTCGGAAGATATCGCAGACTCTTGGTGGTGGAGTCAGCTGGAGATTAAAGCATAGCTTGTGATAGAGCGCTCTGAGATCTTCACCTCTAACGCCCATGACGCTTAAATCTGTCTACCGCCGGTAGGTGGCGCATTTTAATCTCGCTTTGCTGCTTTCATATCTCCATTTCCTTTTGAGTAACGGGTATCTGATAGTCGAGGTACTCGACTATAGCGTTCTTCCTTGTTTTTTGTTAAATCCATCTAGTACAAAAGATGTCAATTCGAGCAGGTTAGTGGTGGTCGATCTACGCTTAACAAAACCATGTTAACACGGCGATATTAAAGAGGAGCACAAATGTTGCAACTGAGAGGTAATAATGCGTTCAAATGTTTTAGGAGTTGCAGACAACTTGGAGATTCCTCTATAGTTCTGAGCATTAACCCTCGCACCCTTTTTGTGGAGTGGAATAATAAAAGAATCTTTCCAGATAGTAGGAAAAACAGAGGATGAGATAGACAATTTAAAAAGTTTCAGAATGGGTTTACAAATAGTTCGGGCACAAAACTTAAGAACACACCCAGGGAGTCCATCTGGCCCCGGAGAATAGGTTGGCGTTATAGTTTCTAAATCCCTTAAGAGAGAACTCTCGGTGATTACAGGAGAAAAAATACAATTTGCCCTGTTTAAGTGATTAGGGTAGCTAGAATTAGACCAAGAAACATAACTATAAGTAAATTGGAAGAATTCAGCAAATAAATCTGCAATTTCGGGATCCGTAGATGATGGCAATGCTGAAGACTTTCGCTTAGCAAAGTTATAACAAAGTTGACAAAGTTATAAAATTGCCTCGGATCCTTTGAAAATTCAAATTCACATCGGTTCAAATACATGGAATAGCAATGACTGTTAAGTACATTAAAATTAGTACGAGCCACCACATATCTTGAAAAATCAGATGGCCTACCCGACTTTTTGTACTTTTTATAGAAGTTTGTTTTTAGGTTTCTAAGTCTTTGCAACTGATTGGTAAACCAAGGTGGCCTGTCTAACTTAGGAGGAAAACTGTCAGGAACACATTCACTGAAAAAAGAGTTTAGGACACTATAAAATAGTTCCGTAGCACTTTCAATATCCAAGCAATTATATAAATTTGTCCAGTTATATTGTGAAATCAAGTTGTTGAGTTTACTAAAGTCACATTTACGAAAGCATTTACATTTATTTGGAGAAAGTGAAGGAGAGAGGGTATCAACGCTGGGAAGACAAATTGTAAGTTCTAATGTGGGATGATACTGGTCTTCAGGCACAACTAGTGGGTCAATTCTAGATACAGTGACTTCAGACGGATCTAAAACAAATACTAGATCTAATTGTCTGTTTAGTGAATTACGTATAAAGCTAACTTGCTGTAATGATAATTCTAACAGACCGTCAACGAAGTCATGGTCAGATAAAGGGGTAGAGACAAGTGAGTCAGTGGAAAGGGACCAAGAAATGTCAGGGAGATTGAAATCACCCAAAACAATTAAAAGATCCCTTTCGGAAAGATGAGATAAAACAGTTTTTATTGCAGACAAATGTTGCTCATAAATTGTTAAGTCGGATCCAGGTGGAATATAAGAACAAGTTACATAAATAGAAAAAGATTTCAAAGAAACTTTAACACCAACGAATTCTATGTCGTTGGGATTAAGAAAGTATATTCTCTCCGATGATAAAGTAGAGTGTACTCCAACGAAATGTCTGAAACAACATTAAGTAATGACCCGTAGTCAATTGTCCGATTCGGTCTATATATGCAAGCTAGAAGGGTTCTTCCATGGGATTTATTGGGAAGTTCTAATAGAATGTATTCGATAGTACTGTCACTTGGCTGTTTAAGTACCACTTTACATTTCAGCTTCACATTCACGTATATAGCAACACCTCCTGCATGACCAGTACGGTCGGACCGATAAACATTAAAGCCTTCACAAATAATAGACGAATCACATAGGTCATTTACAAACCACGTCTCAGACACACATATCACATCGACATTAGACTGAGTGAAAAAGAATCTAAACTCATCAATCTTCTTTAGCAAACTTTGTGCATTTAAGTGAACAATTTTTAGACCAATTTTATAACTACTTATAGTTTTTATCATGGCACTAGCTATGGAACAAACTTCCTATCCTGCATTGTTGTTATCAATGATTATTAGGGGCGCAATTATACATTTCTTAGAGTAAACTAGTTTTAAACCTATCTTTATTAAGAGGATACAATTAATACGCTTAAGAACGAAAGCTATCAGCTTCAGGTCCAGCCGAAGCGTTAGTGAGAGATGTAGAAAGTGGATCAGGCGAAAGATTAATGGACGAAAGTTCATCCATACTGTTAATGCAACAGACACCCTCTCTTCGAGTGCAGCGTACGTGCACAAGGCCGCGTCGTGTAAAGACAGCCGTAAGGATTTTATGTTTTTTCATGCGCATAGCCTCTTTAAAGATGAGATAATGCTCTTTTAACAATTGCTCATTAATATAAATTAACGCTTCTGAATTGAAACCCAGAAACTGCAAGCTAAGTTGTTTCTTGTGCTCGCGCCTGTACATTCCGACTTGACCAAGCAGCTTTTTTTTTTTGGCGTGGGTTTAGCATTTTAATTATTATCACCGGATCCACATGTTTTTGCTGTGATTTCCTTGCTCGGAAGATATCGCAGACTCTTGGTGGTGGAGTCAGCTGGAGATTAAAGCATAGCTTGTGATAGAGCGCTCTGAGATCTTCACCTTCGACATAGGGAACTCCATGAACCCTCAGATCACACGAGCTAGTTTCCCTGCATTGCGTTGCCATCCTGGTCTCCAGTGCACCCAACCTCTGACCTGCTGCTTGTAGATTTTCTACCTCCCGGTTCAGCGTCTCAACCCGCTCACCCATTCGGTCCCTCATGGAGCGAAGATCGGCAACCTCGCGCTCCAACGTCAGGACACGAGCATCCATTTGTTTTACTTCCCCGGCGATTTTGTCCAAGCGATCCATATGGCTTCTGAGCATTCGCTGTTCAGCTTCCCGAACGGCCGACTCAATTTTCTCGGTTTGTTCCTCGAAGCGAGTCTTTAGGAGCTCCAGAAGCTGAGGCGAATTTACATCCGAGATGCGTTCGCTGGCAGTTCCAGCATTGTTGCGGGTACTTTTAGTGGGTGGAGCAGAAGAACCCATGAATTTTTTAAGTGTATTTATTGTTTGATTTGGTTAAGGTTAGGTCGGTTGTGTTTGTATTGTATCTTTTGGATTTAATCTTTAAGTTTAAGTTGTAGCTTAGCTTGCAACCACTCACTGCTTTACCGACAAACTGCCTTATCGACAATAGTGAATAGCTGCCTTATCGGCAATAGCGTAGCTGATGGGGCAACCTTTTTCTCTCTTGCACTCCGAAGATGCTGCCGCACCGATTGTCTCTCACTGAAGGTGCACGCACAACCGCACTTGTTGTACAGCAAGAATTTATTTTCTGATTTATAGAGTCAACTTTGTTTATTAGCACTATGTTGTGTTGTTCGCGGATAGGGCTGGTGGTATATTAGGCGGTTATAGACTTTCTTCAATTTTATAAATGTTATTTTCCGTGGAATATCGTTTATTTTATAGAGCGTTCAATAAAGCGACTGCACACGGGAGAGTTGGAGACTCTATCTATCTATATTGCTCGTCGAAGGTTCCTCAGCGTCGAACGGCGACTTTTTCGTTCACCGGAAACCTACACCCAATATAGAATGTTCATGAACGAATACGAACAAATGGGCAACATGGCGCTCGTAACAAATCCTAATTTATCGGTCCCACACTACTACATCCCTCATCATTGTGTTATGAAGCCAGCGAGTGATTTCACAAAACTTCGAGTGGTCTTCGATGCGTCATGCAAGACGTCAAGTCAAGTCTCCTTGAATTATATCTTACTGTGCGGCCCAATTATACAAGATGATCTTTTCCTGCTTCTGCTACGTTTCCGACTAGTACGATATGCCCTAACCGCCGACATAGCGAAAATGTACAGGCAAGTGAATGTTGACATAAACGACCGCAAGTTCCAGTACTTTCTCGTTCGAGACTTTCCAGGTGAACCACTACGTACATATCAGCTCAACACGGTTACCTTCGGTACGGCTTCCGCATCATATCTCGCTGTACGTAGTCTACATCAGTTAGCAGATCTTCATGGCGCCGAATATCCCATTACCGGAGCAGATGAACTACCGATTTTGCGAGTCGTAAAGGATCAAGTCACCAAAATTCTAAAATGCGGTCAGTCTCTGCTCACTAAATGGCACTTACTCGTAAAGCACTTGGAATTCGTTGAAAGTCACACTAACAAGGATCTCAACCCAATCACAGACGACGTGAGCAGTGCACTTGGAGTACAGTGGGATCAGAAGTCAGACACATTTCTATTTGCGTTTACTCCCAAAAACGTGCCCACAACAAGCATAAACGCGACGATACTCTATGTCGTATCCGCACTATTCGACCCACTTGGATTGCTGTTACCGCCTATTATCGTCGCCAAGATTATTCCGAAATCCAAGACTTAACTTCTATTGCAGAGTGGAGATATGTACCAACATCGTTTAAGCCAGCTGACATTGTTTCCAAGGTTGCTACTACGCCTCAAAATAGTTTTCTGTCCCCTCGTTTCTATCGCAACATACGTCAAACTGGTAAACTTCTTCTAGTCACAAGTATCTTGACATGGAATTGGTAAATTTAGAGAAGCGAAAAAGCACATTCACAGCCACTGTAAGTTCAATATATCTGCTTGAAAAAATTGGAAACAATAAGTTCGTACACTCGCTGCCTACGCGTAGTTTCTCCGATTCATCGATTCACGAGCAAGAAGGACAAACCCAAGGTTAGATTGACACCACAAGAACTACGACACGCATCCGATTACATAATATAGAATCTCCACCAACAAGCCTTTCCGATGGAATTTTTACATTTCCTAAATTTTCTATCGCTAAAGGGACCTGCGTTTCTTGTGTTCGCTACAGGCCGAGACTGCAAAAGTAATTAATGGAATCATTACCTTTTCTAAGTGTGGCATCGACTTTTGCGGTCCAATCAACACTTATATTCGCATACGTGGAAAGGGTCCTGTAAAGTCCTACCTGACAATCTTCGTATGTAGGAGTCATGCCAGAACTATCGCCTAAAGCATTTCTCGCTGCTCTTAAGCGAATGATTGTTCGACGCGCATAGCTATAAGACATTTATTGTGACAATGCTACCAACTTTGCAGGCGCTGCTAATCAACTCCACAAACTAAAGAAATTAATGCATTTTGTTCTTCTGACTTTATTAACTTTCATTATATCCCTCCTAGGGCATCACATTTCGGTGGGTTTTGAGAAGCGGCGGTGAAAAGTGCAACGGGATTGCTGAACAGAACACTCATGAATGCACGGCTGACATTCGAAGAGCTCACCACAGTGGCGACTGAAGTTGAGGCCACTCATAATTCACGCCTGCTTACATTATTATCGTCTGATCCGAGTGATTATGGAGCAATTACTCCGGTTCACCTCTTGGTTGGAAAACGTCACCAATCTTCAGCGCTAACGGTCATAAAACATGAGTTTTGGCGCCGCTGATCTTCGGAATACATTAACGAACTGCGAGCCCGCACCAAATGGTCTGGGGGCGCAACGGTGACCATCTTTTCTTGACAATTTTCCCAGACCCTAGTTTCATGTCGCCACTGAAACACTTGTGGATGCAACAATAGTTGTATTTATTAGTAGATTTAATTTTGTATTAACCTTAAACGTATCAATACAATCAATTCTTGTTCGTTAATATGGATGCACCGTTTGTCACTATGGACAAAATTAAGTCTGGCCATTATGGCATCGAAATTTAAGATCGTACAATTATGTGTAAGCCATCTTTTGTCAATTCCGTTATTTGATGTCTTAATATTGATATGGCAGAATAATACCTTTCGCTGCCTCTGGCATATTGCCCCATAGCTATTTCAGCTGATTCTCTCCAACTGACATATTTTTGTTCCTCACCTTTATATTTCAAAGCCGATTTGATGATCTCATAAGACGTAACGCATTTAATATTAGGATCGATATTCTCTACCTGAAAATCTTAAACCTTTTTTAATTTGTGAGACTACTGCGATTTTAAGTTCACAATCTGGTCTTTTATTGGATTCAATTCATAATTTACAATTTCTTTTATTAAATGTCCTACGTTTAACATTGCATTATTTGTTTCTGCTTTATTGTTTGTAGGTTCAAGAGGTGGATTCATAATGAGAGGTCTTTTAATATTAATTTTTGCCTGGCTAGTTGACGGTTCTGGAAGTCGATTCATTATAAAAACTTTTTCAAAATTAGAAATGAGTTCTTCCACTTTGTTTTGTTATTTCCCTTTAACGAAATTCGTATATAACAATAATAATATAGATTAAACCCAGAGAATACGCTATAGTCGATGCCCTCTACTATCAGATACCCGTAACTCAGCTTAAGGGAGTGCGAGAGGGACCGAGAATTGCTTAAAGAAGCTCTGCTTTTTTCACTTTGTGGCGTGTTAGTGAAAACAGTTTATTTTCTGCACTATTATTTGGTTATAACTTTTTAATGAATTATCCGGTCTCAATAATATTTGGTAAGTGGATAGGTATTTATAATAAAAACAAACGCTCAAAACGCTAAAATTTTGAAAATACTTAAAAACAGGGTGCTAGACGCGTTTCAGGAAGCCCAAGAATCTACATGCCAAGTTCCAACACAGTAGCTCTTAAGTTTCCGAGATCTTAACGTTCATACGGACAGACTCGGCTACTTTATGGGGTCGGAAACGCTTTATACTACCTGTTACATACTTTCCGACGAATCTAGTACACCCTTTTACTTTAAGAGTAACGGGGATAATAACGGAACTGTGTTAAAAGTATACTGACGTTTTCGATCTTGAAACCAATAATTTGTACAATCCTTGTACCTGGACCTACCATTTACTCAGTACCTTGTTATACCCGTTACTCGTAGAGTAAAAGGGTATACTAGATTCGTCGGAAAGTATGTAACAGGCAGAAGGAAGCGTTTCCGACCCCATAAAGTATATATATTCTTGATCCGTCTGTCCGTCTGTCTGTCTGTGCTAAAACGCTGATGCTATGATTTGTTTCATAATTAGGGTATTCAATTGCGTTGCAGAAGTGTAAACTTTGTAAGTTTGCCAGACGAGAATTGTGAACGCCCTCTATTTTAAAATATCGTTGCAGGAAATTGACGTACAAAATAACGCAAGCTTTTAAATTTTTGTGAAAAGAAGGCTATGATAATTTCTGTCATTAAAACCCAACTTTTCAGTATATTTTTAGTATTTTAGATAAAATTCCTACCCATTATTAACCCCCTATTTCTACACAAGTACAACAGATTTGTATACATAGGCTGGGGTGTTGTAGGCCTTGAAAACTATTTTGTATGGAAATTGTTGTTGGAACTGCTTACACTTTTACACTTTTCAAACGATTGCAACGCAATTGAATACCCTAATTATTTTTCCACCAATTTTCCGATCGTTCCTATGACAGCTATATGATATAGTCGTCTGATTTTGATCAAATTAAATACAAAACCCATAACTAATTAAAAAATGTTATTTCCAAGCGTAGGAGGTTACATGTTAAAAGCACCGAAGACATAATTTTTTGAAATTTTTTTTCCGATTATTCCTATGGAAGCTATAAGGTATAGTTATCCGACCAGGCTGGTTCCAACTAATATACTACCTGCAAAAGAAATAAGACTTTTGGAAAAGTTTCAGCCCGATAGCTTTAAAACTGAGAGACTAGTTTGCGTAGAAACGGACGGACAGACGGACATGGCTAGATCGACTCGTCTGGTGATGCTGATCAAGAATATATATACTCTATACTGTAAGCTTTGATAGTTTAAATAGATGATCATTTCTGTTAAACTTAGCAAAGAGCTAGTGGGATGGCTCGGAGGGCGCCGAGCTGAAGGCTACCGAACGGGTCGCAGGTTGCGGATAGCGAGCGCCCTGGTTCTCCAGGGTAGCTACGAATAAGCGTGGAAGTTGGACACGGCCCGGCTACCACCAAGCCCCCAACACGAAGCGCAAATAAGTAGCCCCGGACAGTCAGCGGGTATCTGCGCCGTAGCAGTACCGACGTCGCGCTTGTGCAGCCGCCTCCGACAAATAGCTCAAATATACCCCTTCCCACACTCTTTGAACCTACCTCTTCCTTACCCACACAACTCATCTCAACCCGGGCTGGACTAAGGTGTCACTCGTACCGTGCCGAGAGTCAATCTGGCTGGGAACCCGAGTCATCAAATAACTCAGTCTCAAACGGTGAGCTCAGGCAAGTGGCGACCGCCTGTTCTAAGTCAGCCTTACCCGGGTACGGCGGATCTCTGCCCAGGTGGACCTGTCCCTTCTCCGCAGCTCGTGGGATTTAACATGGAGAACTTAACTAATAAAAACAAAAAAGACTGCACCAAACAAGAGCCCGACACTCTTAAAAAGTCGGAAGTCGTAACCAACGACGATAGGAAGAGCAAGATCACGGCTCCGACTACCCCAGTCCATGTGACGTCTACCCCTGCCAAGGCCAGCGAACAACGCAGCCGGCTAAGCCCAACTCGCCACAGCGACAAGCCCAAGCCTCCCACCAGCGTAGGTGTGGCTAACCAGCTACTCCCACCTGAGGGGAGCGCTAATGCCGGTCTCGTGGTAAGTACCAGGGCAAAGGAGTTTAAGAGGATACCACCTAACCAGGCAGGACCTCTTGAACGAAAGAAAGCTTTTAGGATCCTCAAACGGCTGGCCACCAATCCGATACGTGAGGATCAGACGTCAAATTTGGATTACCTGAAAATCCAAGAGGACATAGCCTGGGCAAAGGCGGTAGTCCCAGACTTCGACATCGCAATGACTACCAGCAACAGCAACAAGCGAGAGAGGTCGATGGAGACAGCTCAACCAGCGAGCAAGAAGGCTAAAGTAACCAACCGCGGCACATGGTCGAGATCCTTTTCGGAAGTGGTAAACGATCGGAAGATCAATGGCGTCATCGACCAGAGCGATGAAGGAGGTAGGATCCCAAGAAACCAATGGGGTCTGGTTAGACGGGCCCTTGCGTCAGTGGCCTTGAAAGTGCTGGACGAAAACCCAGGCCCGCCTGGGTAGTAGGGTAGTACCAGGGCAAAGCAAAGTTGATCGCCTGTGAAGACGAGAGGTCGGCAGCACTTTACAAGGCTGCCATTAACAAGGTCGGCGGGGTCTACTCCGGGGCCAAGCTGTCAGTTTGCGAGGCCACAGACATCCCGTATCGACCGAGAGCGAGGGTGTGGCTGCCGTCGGAACCCTCGGAACCAGAGGATAAACTCAGCCTGCTGACCAGGTTCAATCCGAAACTTCCAACATACGGTTGGAAGGTGGTAAAGGTGTAGAAAACCGAGCGCGTCACCATGAACGTGGTTATCCTCTTGAGCCAGGCCTGCTTGAAACTCCTCGCAGCCCAATAAAACCGTGTGAGCTACGGGTTCGATAAGGTGCAACTGCGCATCTATGACACGAATAAGCTAGCGGCAGACAACCTGGCTGCCTGTGTGTCGTACGAACTCCCGAGCGACGACGAAATTGAGCATGAGGAGGCCACCCTCACCGGCTACGTGTCAACCGACTCGGAGCTGACAGAGAGCCTGAAGCAGGACACAACCCGACCAGGGCGCACTGTCCTCCAGGACATAGCGGAGGAAGCGGAGGGAACCCAGCCCGACCACGGTCCCAAAGATGGTGCAGTTTCTGCAGATTAACCTGCACCACAGCAAGACAGCATCCGCTGCCCTCCTCACCCGCCTGGCAACAGGCAACATAGACGTAGTCCTCATTCAAGAGCCATGGATTGTTGGTAACAACATCTGCGGCTTATCAACCCCCTATACATGCTATTTTACACCAAGGATAAGGGTAAAACCAGAACCTGCATTCTTACAAAGACACACTTTAACACATTTCTTATTCCACAGTTTAGCGAAGGCGACCTCACCACGGTCAGACTGGAGCTAAACGAAAACACACATCACACCATAGCATCATTCTATCTGGCTCACGACTACGAAGGGCCACTACCAAACATCACCACACAAACACTTATACATACTCACTCATCTAAGGAACTCATCCTGGGAGAGGACGCTAATTCACACCACACACAATGGGGAAGTACAAGCACAAACGAAAGGGGTGAGTAACTCTACGACTATCTCCTTCAATCAAACCTATTCATCTGCAACAAAGGTAATGACCCAACTTCCATCACTAGAAAGGAGAAAAGTCTTAGACATCACACTAATATCTGATCCCCTACTTAACCAGCTAGAAGCGTGGAATTTACAATAAGTCTAGACTGTCCTCCCGCCGAGAACATCACTAATCTAAGATTAACCAACTGGGGATAATACAAAAATCTCCTCAACAGGAACAAATCTCCATGGTGGAACACAACCGTGGCGAACCTTAAAAGAGAGTGTAGAACTTACTTTAATAGAGCTAAATACAACAATAGCGAATCTTCCTGGAGCTTATACCATAAAAAACTAAGCCTATACAAATAGGAAATTAGAATATCAAAACGAAGAGCATGGTCTAATTTCTGTAGTAGCATAGAATCTACTGCGGAAGCATCCAGACTCAGAAGAATCTTAGCAAAATCTCCAGCAACCATTCCCTACCTAAAAACCAATGCTGACTGCTGTACGGAAAACAATCAGGAAACCCTTGAACTACTGTTAGACTCCCACTTCCCTAAAAACACCCAAGTAGTGGAGGACCTCTACATAGAGGAGAACCTTGACGACCAGAGTATAGACAACATCTCGATCCCTGACCGCATTAAGTGGGCCATTAACTCTTTTAAGCCCTTCAAATACCCCGGCCCGGACGAGTTCCTTCAGGCGCAGCTACAACGGATTCTAGATGAATCCCTACCCTGGCTGACTGCCATCTTCCCCGGCTACCTTGCTCTAAACCATATTCCAACAAGGTGGCTGGACGTTAAAGTAATTTGTATACCGAAAGCCGGCAAACACCAACCCTAAGGACTTCCGCCCGATAAGTCTCTCTTCCTTCTTGTTGAAGACCTTTTAAAGGCTAGTTTACATCCATATCAGGCTAACCATCAACCCAAGCCCACTCTCTGACGCACAGCACGCGTACCGTAAGCGCAGATCAACAGATACTCTATAGTATCCAGTATAGAGAACGGTTTACGAAATAAGGAATACTCTCTGGCAGCATTTCTAGACATAGAAGGCGCCTTCGACAACGTCACCCCAACGGTGATTACTGGTGCTCTTACTGAACTGTGCATTGAGCGGCCTATAGTGGGACTCACACACACTATGCTTACCAGCAGAGTAGTGTACTCCACTATGGGTTCAGCCCACTCGATCAGGGGTAAACTCTCACCTCTTCTATGGGATATAGTGGTCAGCAAACTGCTATAACTTCTAGAAGAGTCGGGCACAAAAGTGGTAGCCTACGCGGACGACGTGGTTATCCTACTGCAGGGCAAATTCCCGCAAACCCTTTGCAATCTAATGGACACTGCCTTATCCACCCTCTCCCGGTGGACGGCTGTCTGTGGACTGGGAGTTAACCCAGTATTAGGTACCAATTCTAGTTCCCCCAAAACTAAACCAAACGCGCCTAACCTTTAGCAACCATCATCCTTAACAAAAAGCTCCTCTGGACAGATAACGTCCTAGATCGCACACGCAAAGCGGCCATAGCCCTTTTCACTTGTAAAAAAGCCATAGGGAGGAAGTGGGGTTTCTCCCCCATGATAGTTCACTGGCTATACACTGCACTAGTCAGGCCCATTCTCCTCTACGGAAACATCGTTTGGTGGCCTTCTCTAGATAAGAACTGCAACCTCCGGATCCTTCCCACGATCCAAAGAAGCGCAGAGCTCTGCATCAGTGGGGCGCTACGCACTACCGCCACTGAGGCACTAAACACAATTCTCGATCTCCAACCCCTCGACCTACTTGCCAAAAGCTGGGCATCTGCAACAGCGCTAAGGCTCCGCGAAGCAGCGGCATGGACAACAGGCTCCACGGGTCACTCCAATATCCTATCAAAACATTCACCCCTACCACGTAATACAGACTACGTTCCACCCATAGTCACCTTCGAAAGAAGATACAAGACCTATATACCCACCCGTACACCCGGACAACCTCCCACATCAATTCGTAAGCGCCGTCAACATATACACAGACGGCTCCAGGCTTCACTCCCAGAAAGGTGGGGGAGTCTTTTCCCCCGAACTAGACATAAAAGTCTCATTCCGCCTACCAGACCACTGTAGGGTTTTCCAAGCGGAAGTCATGGCAATTCAGAAAGCCACCTGAACACGTCTGTACATCAAGACCTAGATATCTTCATCTTCTCGGATAGTCAAGCAGCCCTCAGGGCCCTCTACTCCTACCCAACAAACTCAAAAACAATCTCTGAATGCCGCAAATCTCTTAACGAGATGGCCACTCATCTGAGAATCAACCTCATCTAGGTGCCTGGACACCGCAATATTGAGCGCAACTGCATAGCAGACGAGCTAGCAAGGCAGGGGACAACCGCCGATATCCTTCGTCACAAGGACACGGTAGGTATGCCCATGGCTACCTGCAAGCTCCATCTCAGGAAGAGATTGTATATGCTTTTCAACAGCCGTTGGAAGTCAATCTCAACATGCCACAATTCTAGGCTCACACGGCCAAACTACAACTCGAAAAAAACAAAAACTCTCCTACAATGTAGCAGGGAGGACATCTCCACTCTCCTAAATGCCCTCACGGGCCACTGTCTTATAGGGACTCATGCGCTAAGGCTGGGACTAAGTAACCACAACTTCTGCCGCAACTGCAAACAGATAGACGAAGAGGAGAGCATCGAACACCTCCTATGCTTCTGCCCAGCGCATAACCTAAAGCGCTTTCAAACCCTAGGTAGCTACACACTTCCGAACCTTGCGGTCATTCAGGACGTAAGCATCCAAAAACTATTATGTTTCTTAAGAAGAACAGAATATTTCGCGAAAGCAGATAACCCATGAGCTAGGGAAATGGATCTTTCAGAGATCAAGTGGTATCACAAGGGGCCCATTGTGGCCTAAGTGAGGGGATTAATATCTAATCTCCAACCACTCCTACCTAACCTAACCTAACCTAGCACAAAAAAAAATCAATTACAAATAATATAAAATTAAATGCAAGGGTATAATAATTATTCCTTTATTTCTCCGACCGTTTCTTTGACAGATATGTATATGTTAGAGTCGTCTGGTTTTTATTAAATTAGGTTCGAAATTTTTCAAAAAATGATATTCCCAATAGTATAGGATAATGTGCCAAAAAACACCGAAGCTATGATTTGTATCATATTATTTTCCCACCAATTTTCCGATTGTTCCTATGGCAGCTATATTATATAAGCGTCCGATTTTGATAAAATTTAATTCGAAATTCAAATCTAATTAAAAAATACTATTTCCAAGCGTAGGAGGTTATATGTTAAAAAACACCGAAGATATAATTTTTTCCGATTATTCGTATGTGAGCTATAAGAAATAGTTGTCCGATCCGGCTGGTTCCGACTTATATACTACCTGCAAAAGAAATACGACTTTTGGAAAAGTTTTAGCCCGAAAGGTTTAAAACTGAGAGAATAGTTTGCGTAGAAACGGAAAGACTGACGGACATGGCTAGATCGACTCGTCTAGTGATGCTGATAAAGGATATATATACTTTATGGGGTCGGAAACGTTTCCTTCACAGAGTTGCAAACTTCTGACTGAAATCTGAATACCCTCTGCAAGGGTATAATAATATAAAAAACAAGGAAGAACGCTATAGTCGAGTACTTTGACTAAAGGACCAAAGGAATATGGAGATATGCAAGCAGCAAAGCGAGATTGAAAGGCGCCACCTACCGGCGGTAGACAGATTTAAGCATTATGGGTGTTAGAGTGGGCGTGGCACTCTGCTGAAACAAACTTGCACTGCGCAGGAATCTCAGAAATCTGCATGCCTAATCCAAGTTCTGCAGCTCTTATAGTTTCCGAGATCTCACCGTTCATACGGACAGACGGACATGGCTAGATCAACTCGGCTAGTGATCCTGATCACTAATATATATACTTTATGGGGTCGGAAACGCTTCATTCTGCCTGTTACATATTTTCCGACGAATCTAGTATACCCTTTCACTCTACAAGTAAGGGGTATAACAAGGAAGAACTCTATAGTCGAGTACCTCGACTATTAGATACCTGTTACTCAGCTAAAGGGACCAAAGGGAAATGGAGATATGCAAGCAGCAAAGAGAGATTGAAATGCACCACCTACTCGCGATCTCAATATATGGTTATGTGGGCGGTAGACAGATTTAAGTGTTAAGTGGGCTAGAGTGGGCGTGGCAAACTTTTTTTTGGGTCAATCGATACCCTTCAGTTCCAAAAAGAAAGTTTCATTTGTGAATCCCCTTGTGAATCCCGTGGGACATGCCCTCTTGCACAAGCGAAGAACAAGTGGCACTCCATATAGATAATTGTATGGGATGTCCGCTTTTTCACAAGTGAAAATTCAAATGAAAATTTTTCGAAGTCCCACGGGACTTCACTTGTTCCTTATACTCATTTCTCGTATGGCCTGTCACGTGCCTGTGACACGTCCCACGAGAAATCACTTGCAAAATTCAGAATATTTCCAATGAGTTTTCATTATTAAATCACTTGCAAGTGACACGTACCAAGTGAAATCACTTGTGAAATTCACAATTTTTCACATAAGTTTTCACCTACGAAAATGTAGAACTTAAAATACATACATTTTTAATTACAATTAAAATAATTTTAATTAGATCGAATTTATCAGATTTTCAATTAAGGGACAATAATTAGTATTTCTGATTTTTTGTTTTGTTAGTTTGTTTTTTACGTTCGTCATCGCATTTCTCATACATGTGTCTGGGTCCTCGGAGTCCTTGGCCAATGCTCCTGAAAAAATGTATGGCATATGATTAAAAAATGCGATTTACCTTTTGGAGCTGTGTATAATCCCTTTGCGGGTTTTTTTTTTGGCACAAAACATTTTACCATCCACTTTCGGCTAACGGAACCCTTTGAATACCTTCAAAATTTACGTACTTTAAGCAAAGATCAATCTTAAACTTAATGTAGCATTTACCTGACTTTATTATATTAACTTAAGCAAACGATTAAGGCAACTCTGATGCGCACAATTAAAATGGATGCTTCCCTTTCAATCACTCAAACAGAATGCACCCCTGCAAGCAAAAGGGAGATATTTCTATCGCCTGTCGTCCAGAAGTCACTGTTTAGTAACTTCTGCGCGATAGAAACTCGATAGAACCCATTTTACAAAAGTCACTCCTAGAAGTGTAGCACATTTCTCCCAGACGGGAGTCACTTCCGCGATCAGAATCTTCTAGAAGTACCTTAATAGTGCTTACCGCGATAGAAAATGCTTACAGGGACCAAGTCTTCTTCTCACCCCTTCCCTTGATTTCTTTTGTTTTCTCTTCGCTTTCCCTTTCTAAAGCGAATAATTTTCACTTCTTGAGTAAAGAATACAATATGAACTTTTTAAAAATGTTAGTACTAAAATGTTTTAAGTATTGAAATCAATTTTAACGGACTAAATTTCCATAACTTAATTAAAAAATTATATTGTAATAAATAAGTAAACATAACATTCAAAGTTAATTCAATTTACTTAATAAATAAATAATTTTCTTTTATAAAACAATATTAGTTGTTTTTTTCGATACATTATTATGCTCCTAAAATATTAGGGCATTCACATTTTTTTCCATTTTGGGCGGTTTGTGATATACATACTTTAAGGGGTCGGAAACGCTTCCTTCTGCCTGTTACATACTTTCCGACGAATCTAGAATACCTTTTTACTCAACGAGTAACGGGTATAAAAATAACTATGTTTGTCAGTTTGTCCCAAAATTATTATTATTATTATGTTTGAGGATCCTGGAAATTTTAAATGAGATAGTTTGGCGAGAAAACAGCTATAAATAGCTAAATGTTTTGATGTTTTTCTGATTGTCTGATTTGTCTAAATACAACCATTTTAAAATTATGAGGAAAAGTTGTTTTTATTCCGATTTTTCAGGATTTTTTTCAGTTTGCTTAGAAGCGGCTCTAACGATTTCAAATGAAATTCTAAGCTGTATAGTTCTTGAGATTCCTCAACTTTTGACGTACAACACATTGCTGTAAAAAGTCCCGTTTAAAAGTATTAAACAAAATGGCCAAATTTTCCAGTTCAGAACACTGCCTGAGAATTAAACTTTTTTTGTGCGTATCCAAACTGTATTTAACAGGTATGTCGAAATACTATTTACGTCTTTCAAACATCAATAAACAAATAAATAAATAAATCAATCTGGACGGCAGTCCACGTAGTGACAAAGCGCACCAGGAGGGTGTGCGAAAGCGACTACTACAGTGGTGCTCATAGACTTAAGCCACTGCCACTACCATAAACTGTTTTCTTAATAACTTTTTTGAACATATTTATTTCGGCCTGAAATTTTTTGCATTTTGCAACACTGTTATTTAAGCAGTTGATCACAGTAAAAAATAAAAAGTAGGTATTCGGAACTTTCCAAAAAATTGACTAAATGTCAAAAAGGAGTATTGTGCTCTGCTCATATACTTAAGCCACCTTGAGCTAAAATCGTCAAACTTGTGTTTTTTCAGGCAAAGCTGTGCTACTTATTTTCTAAACTAAAATATTGAATATTAAATACGTTTCCTAAAACAATTTGACCGCTATGGCTAAAAATAAAAATACAAATCCGGCCAAAAGAAAGCTAATATGGGATATTACGAAAAAAACACAAACATTCTACAAATTTGTAAGACTTTACATTTTTTGCGTGGCAAAGTCAGAAATGCGATTGCATTTTATAAGAAACATGGAACCTGGGAAAACATTCCACGTGAAAAGCCCAGAAAAACCACTTTAAACGACGATAGACGGATTTCCAAAATCACTAAAGCCGATCCGTTCTTGACTTTGACGCAAATCAGGGGTCAAATGGTTGCAGATTATTTCGCGAATGTGTCAGCTCAGACCATAAGAAGACGGCTAAATGAATTCGGGTTATATGGACGCATTGCGCAAAAAAAAAACATTGCTGTCCAGTAAAAATGTTAAAAAGCGCCTTCAATTCTCCAGAGAGCATATTCAAAAAGGTCCCAATTTTTGGAACATGATTGTTTGGAGCGACGAATCGAAGTTTAATGTCTTTGGGAGTGATGGCAAACCATATGTACGACGTCATCCCAACAAACAATTGGACCCCAAATACACGAAGAAGACCGTTAAACATGGTGGCGCTTCGATTATGGTCTGGGGCTGTTTCATAGATAGAAGGCATTATGAACGGCAAAATGGACAGGGACATCCTTATTAACAATTTATCTGGAGAATATGCCGATAATTTGCCACTTGCCTGGATATTTAAACACGAGAACGACCCGAAACACACCAGCAAGATAGTCAAGTCGTGGCTTAATCAATGTTTTGCTATGGCCACCACAGAGCCCCGACTTTAACCCTATAGAGAACTTGTGGGGAATTCTTAAACAAGTCGTTGGCCAAAAAAAACCAGCAAATAAAAACGATTTGTGGCGAGTTTTGCAAGAAGAGTGGAAGAAAATCACCCATCAACAGTGCGCACGTCTTGTGGACTCAATGCCAAAGCGTTGCTCCGCTCTTCTTAAGCAGAAAGGTCATCCCACTCAATATTGAAGTAAATTTATTAAAAGTATAAGGAATATTGGGAAAATTTTAACTTTTTCAGCCAATATGTTCCAGGTGGCTTAAGTATGTGAGCAGGACATTTTGGAGATGGTCTCCGATTTTTTAAGTTTTTCGTTGAATTATATAATTTTATAACTTGGTTATTCTTCTATTAGAACACTGATATATATAACTAATGTGACACAAAAAATTGGAGCTGTGAAATAAAAACTTTTCTTAATTTTCGTTTAAATTCTTGGTTGAAGTCTTGTGGCTTAAGTATATGAGCACCACTGTATATATACACGAAGAAATGAAAATGTACTGTAATCCGACCATTGTTTCGAGTGATACATCAATCGAAAGGTATTGCAAAAACTAAAAGGATTGCATACCAAGACTTTTAAAAAATCAATTGGTTTGGGAAAAAGAGCGGTGAAAATTTAGAAAATTTGATCTGTTGGGGCCGGTGGGAATAAATACCCCTCGCTATTAACCTACATACTTCTCACTTAAAATAAATAAATAAATTAAAATAATACTTCTCAACTGTCAAAATCGGATGCTCCGTTCAAAAGTAATATGCAATTGGGGTACTTCTCAAAATTAAAATTTTATTTTGCTCGTCAGTTTGTCCCAAAACGTTACTTAACCCTTTTCTGCCCAAATTAATCTGGGGACACATAGAAAATATTTAATGCCATAAATTATTTATAAGAGCCCCAAGTAACGCTCATTCCGATTTTCGATACTCTAAGTCCTTTGGTATGTCCTTACTGCAATGTTGCCTATAGGCATATATACCTTTACCTTTAAAAGTAAATACAATTATGAGATTATTGTTTACAATCTTTATTTTTCGGTGTAAGTATCTGTATGATACAGTGAAAAAAAATTTTTATTTGGGTTTGAGCACAAATGGAAATTACATTTTGTAGCAAGCAGACACACACACATACATATCCCTAAGCATCTGTTCTACATTAAGTTAGGTCACACTATTATTAAACACATACATACATCCCTGTTACTCTTAAGAAACACTATGCTTGTCTCACTTCCTCATACTGTGTACCCCCAACTCATGTAACATAGGCTAAGCCTGTACAAATCTGTGCAATAAAGATCACTTTTGCTGCGACCGCCTAAGAAGAAACGCCTAGAAAGTGCCGTCTACAATTTTGACCTGAGAAAGCCTGTAGTACCATTCTACATCTACCTTTTGATTCCCACTGAACCCAGTGACCAATTTGGTCGTATCTTATTGCCTTTGCTGGAGTCATAATATAAGACCTCTTTGGAAATGAAGATTTTTGGTGAATCAATCCCTTT